>NC_140447.1:16001729-16686729 GCF_963576455.1 Neolamprologus multifasciatus | reverse complement strand
GTGTTGGAGTTAGTTGGTTTGAAGTGGTAAAACATCCATGAGTCAAATGGACACAGTATACTGCAACAGAGGTCGCTACACCTGCAGTCTGTGCCTGTGAAAAAACTCTATGAGGAGCAACACAAGGAGTCCATGAGGAGTCCATCTTTCACACAGAGAACACTTCCACTCCCATGATCCCCCCTTGGCGATAGGGTGTGACCTTACCGGAAGGGATTTAAAATGCTATATAACACCTATAATATGCCAAAACAAAGGAAAGACTTGAAATTGTCCTTAGATATCAGAATCAGTGAAAGACAGTAAAGTAATGAGTACTGTATGCTTATGGGTTCTGTGACAGGTGGCGCATAGTGTATTATTTATCCCTTCAGTTCCCTCAAAGGTGCCCTTAAATAACCCACAATTCTCACACGTGTGTTCATCTTCTGTAAATAAGACGTATAACCTTGCATTACCTGGCAGCCTGTGGTTTGGATGCATGCTACAGTCAGACATGAGTCCTCAACTCTGAAAGAAGATGTGAGGTTTACACACATCCCTCAACCCTGAGGTTCTCAGTTTGGATTTACAGCTGTGACTTAAGCAAGCCAGTGAACTAGCAACATCTCACATGAGACCATTTTTCTGCACTCTGCACTAGTTCTCCCCGTGCTTGCTTGGGTTCTCTCCGGGCGCTCTGGCTTCCTCCCACAGTTCAAAGACACGCAGTGCAAACTGGTGATACTAAATTGACCATGAGTGTTCATTAGGGTTCGCTCTTAGCCATGCATCGGACTGGTGACAAACATAAAACAGTAATGCAGAAACATAAATTAAAGTGGAAAGGATCATTCCAGATATTTTTACTGACTGTCAGCACGCAGAAGAAATATCAGAAATATTAATGGTTTCACTTGCTGTGAAATTTTATTGAACTGTTAGTGGTTGTAACACTGACTGTAAAGATGTCCAGATTGCATGCAGTTGCAATGGATATCATACAATAAAAAGAATAATAAGAAGACTTTTACACACAGATGCCCTTTTCATCCCAGGACTGAACTGGGCATCTCTTATTTGTTACACAAATGTGTGTAAACAACTACACTATGGATCCACCAGGTAATGATGTCATATGATATGAAATTATATGATTATATAGACAGTAAAAGAGAGCATTGCTTGGCATATTCAAAACCTTCCAGTCTATGAGCACAACAACTTAGCATGACCACATTAACAGTTTTCTGTGCACACAGCCATACACTGTAAATAAAAGATGGGCATGGACCACTTTGGTTAGTAAAAGCACATCTATATCCTCAAGGTGAGCGTTCAATGCCATCTTGCTGGTTTGAAATTGGACATGATGAGGGATGAGTAGCTTCAACTGAAAAACCGAGTGAAACTGCAGCCCCGCCATAAAACAATGTCTGCTTTGTCATCATTGTAACAGGTACTGTAATTTAAAAAAACACCAAAAAGCCCATCACGTTATGTTCAGTTATTTAATTTAATAGAACAAAATTATTTCACCCATCAGGAAAGTTTTTATATTGCAATCATAGATCAGTTGAAGGAGGACCTGATGACTTCCTACTAGCAGACCATTAAAAAAAACACGCTTCTGCTTTGGCTTTGCCTTTCACACACCAACAACACACACAAACATCCTTTTATGTTGCAGTCTATAAAGAAAGCACACACAAACACTAATCTGTTGCCCATTGGTCTTTTCCTGATTTCTCCTTTCTGTTTAGAATGCCATTATTAGACATTCATTTATAATGTGATTGTAATTGTCTCCTTCTGTTATGCCAATGAGATTGTAATGAAGTTATATATTGCCCTATCAATGCAATCTCGATTAGCCTTTCCTCATATTGATAGCTGTGAATGCTACACGCAAGGCAACGAGAAAAATCCAAGTGAGGAACTGAATCGATCAAAATCAGCTGAGCTGGAGCGCTCTGATGGCAGCTTGTCCTCTCTGAACTTGTAAAGGCAACGACTGAGCACAATAATACAATCTGACTGTTGTTGCAAAAACTCTTTTCCTGAGGGGAATTTCCTTTGACAAAGTGAAGATTTGAGAAACAAAATCCTCTTTGAGGGGGATGAAGGGGGGTGGGTGGGAGGTTTTTTGTGGGCATCTGATTCTCACTGGGACAGAAGCCTTGGGATTGGGGTTATATTTGATCCTGCAACCTTTGAACTGGTGGTATAGTTCTTTAAATGTCCACTTATCTTCACAAAGAGACGTTCCATTTGTGTCCCAAATTCCACATCTCTGTTTACAAACCAACATGCTATTTTGAAGATGGCTGCCAGGAAAGGAGCCTTACCGGTAGTGCTCTGAGACTTGAGCAAGCTTCAAGCTCAAGGTGATTCACTGCTGACAGTGAATGCAAATTGCTGCTGTTGCCACAAAACATCTGCTTTTGTTCTTTAAAAGAATACTTCATAATCTTAATAAGGTTCTTCTCTTTTCCACCATATCAACTATGCATTTCTTTTTTGTTTTTTTGTACAAAAGGCCAATTAAGGAGGTACACACTGTACTACCATCGGACTCTTGAGGTCACAGGGGACAAACCAAGAAGCTCAGAGGATTATGCTATGAAACTGAAACGACAAAAAGAACACGTAGTGACCGGCATCAAAATTAAACACATGTGTGACACACTTATTTTCACAGGATGTCAGCCATAACATACCCCTAAAAACTTAACAAAGACATGAAAACATGCTGACTCTGTGGATTATCTCTGAGAAGTGAGCAGGATAACAGGTGAAACTATATATGGTATTCTAAGCAGGCACTGGAAAAGCAGATTATGCATTGGCAGGATTTTTGCAGCCTCCTTGCCAAGCACAATACTCGACATAATGAGAAACACTTGTTTCGGCATGAACAATCCACCAAGCTGCACAGCATTTGAAAGGAACTGAGCAAGCTCGTGTTTTACTGTGTGTCATTAACACAGATTATTTTCGGTGGCCTTGGCTCGCAGCCGCAGAGTTATCCCAATGTGACATCTCCTATAAAAATGTATGGCTTTATAAATGCCCTCGAGATGTAGGTCGCAAGTGGCGCACAGGAGGTAGTCTATACGGTAGAGCATTTTTGAGGAGGAAACAAAACATTTCAAAGGAAATGAAGAGAAAGGGCTGCAACACAAACCATATTCATAACTGCTTCACAGGAAACTGGCTTTTCTTTTTATTGCTGTCTTACGATGAATACTTTGTCTTGTGGAACCCATCTAACACGAGATACTGTTACTGAAAGAACAAATGAATAAACAATGTGTTTCTGTGTGACCAAATGTTGTCCAAGTGAAACAAATGAAACATTTTAAAAAAGCCATAACAAAATGACAGCTTCTTCTTTCTAATCACAAAACCCTCCGCATGCTGAATATGAAAAAGAGGAGAAATAGCTAAAGGACAGTCAGTCTATCAGGGGGTTTCTGTGATGCCAAAGGTTAATGCTCTTCTTTCCATCTCTTATGAAACAGTACTGTAACTACACTACTGGGATTTTAAAGTGAATGCATCTGTTGGGTAGGGATGAGGAAAACTGCATGGCAATAATCCTTCAACCAGAAACAAAGAGACTCATACACAATCCTCCCATGTCTGTTTATTTGAAGCCCATTTCAAGCAAAACTGAAAATAAAATGAGCTTTAAAAGTTTCTTACTTGGCTGTATCTCAGCAGTGCGATACAAAGAGAAGAATTAAATGGCAGAGGGTTTTATTGACACGGCTGTATCCATGGAGGATTGGAGAGGTCTGTTTTCTCTGACTAGCCTGAACCCACTAACACTAGCCAAGTGGAGAAAGACATTTTTTTTCCCCCATTGCTCCGAGTTCCTAATCGTCAAGCTACACTTTGGGGAGTGAATCAGTTATTATATTGTGGCTCAAAGAGTTGTCAGTTTGTCTTATAACCGGAAGGTTGAACAGTCTCGGTCGTTGTGTCCTTGGGCAAGACACTTCACCTGCCGCCTACTGGTGTTGGCCAGAGGGGCCGATGGCGCGATATGGCAGCCTCGCTTCTGTCAGTCCTCCACCAGTGTGTGAATGTGAGAGTGAATGAATTGTAAAGCGCTTTAAGGGCCCTGAAAAGCGCTATATAAATGCAATCCATTATTATTATATTTTGAAGCTCCCGAGCCTCCTTTGGTATATGGGCAAGAAATAAATGAGACATGTTTCTTTATCTGCCACAAAACACTAGCGTTAGCAAGAACTCACAGCACTGCCCAGCTGTAGTTAGCAATAGTAATTGTTAGTTATAGCCTCTGGAAGAAGGACAAAGTACATGGTGGTTTGGTCTGGATTGCATTATGATGACTTCAGTTTTAACCACAGAATCTGACCCATAGCCTGACACGTACGATCACCACTGCCAGTCACTGCACAAAAGCGTGCATCTTTGAAAGGTCAAGTTACATGTCCATGTTTTCATTTCTAATAACTGAAAAATTCTTTTGCACTTCAATTGACTCCAAAATCCCAAAACGCTTTTGAATTATTCTTATTAGTCTCATTTCATCAAGGCCTACTTTTTTGGCAGGTAGTTTGGTGTCAACCTCTTCTAAATCCAGTTGTTATTGGTTTAGGCTAGTATTTAGAATATAATATAATAGAATATAATAGAATAGAATAGAATAGAATAGAATAGCTCTTTATTGTCATTGTTACAAAAACACTGAAAGGCAGTTCGGCATCTCCCCATGTGTGTACACAGTAGTGTAAAGTATTTACACAATAACACAGACAAATTTACATTTACACAAGAAAGATATGTACACAGTTTATACATACACCTTCATACATACGGATACAACCATACATACATACAACGCACATACATACATATATGCATACATATATACATGCATACATACGTACACACACATTTCCATATACACGCTTGCTTACGCTTGATGGCTTGACTAAGAGACTAAAGAGAAGACAGACTATCCACCTTGTACTCAGTTCAACGCCTGCTTCTCTGATGGTACGGATGTGTGTTAGTACCTGTGGTATTGATACCATCAATCCTGAAAGGTACACACAGGTTTTAGAGCAACATCCAGACATATTTTTTTTTAGTTAAGGCCTTGCATCTTTCAGTAAGACAATGCCAAACTGCACTTTGCATCTATTACAACAGCTTTAAAGCTGTAATTTTGCTATACTTCTACACGAGAGAAGAATGACAGAACATTGCTTGTCCAGAAGTCAGTAAACATGATCCTGTCCCAACTTTTGGGAGTTTTTTTAAAAATTTTTTTAAGAGGTTCATTTCTGAATCGAGCATTTGCTATGTTTTCTATGTTTCATTGTAAATTGAATATATTTTTAAAAAACTGTCTACAAATGACTGTACTTTTTAAAAATGTATTTATTTATATTTTTATTTACACTTTATCCAGCGTTGAAATTTGGAATTGGGGTTGTGTTTGAAATTGCATGGCACAGGGACATCTACCTTCTACAGTTATACTTTGTATTTTTACACTCTTATCAGCCACACGGATGTTTCCGATACTCAAAACTGTTGAGTGTTGAGTGTGTGCCACAACTGGAAAATGTGCCACACACTGATACAATATAGTCATTTTGAGATATAAGTTCCAGTCATGCCAATCTGATGCTGAATTCAGCTGTTTAGTTCAGGCAACAAATTATCTTAAAAAAAATGGGTGTTCAGAGCAACACGAGTAAAATGAATTAGTCACGTTTTCTTGTGTTTTCTTGTTTTATTACCATGGCATTCAAGGTGCGAAGTGGAACTGCATCGTGGCTTCATGCTTTTGGAGGATTGGTGTGAAGACCTCGATTTCTGGATGGCAGTTCTGTACTAACAAACATTTGCACTGATATGGAACTCACACCAACAAACTGTAAATGCTTAGTTTCGTTCCTTTGAGTGCAACCTCTCTGAAGATGATGCCATCTGAGTGATTCCCTGCTGTTTGTTGTGTTGAGTATGAATTATTATACGTCCTGGATGACATGGATTGAGACATCACTCCTGACCAGTCATGCCCACTCATGCCCTCTCTCCTCAAAGTTTATCATAATAACTCCTAACAAATAGCATTTTCCATTCTTTGCAAAGTCAAATGTTTACACTTACGTAATAGCGTATTATCTTTAATGTTGGAAGTATTACATTTAAATGTACTCTGAACGGACTTCAGTTAAAAGCTGTGTTAAAACTAGACATAGTGAAGCTGGATGGTGATAATCTATTGGTTCATTACAAATGCTACCAAGGACTTATTTGAAAGGAGCCTTGTCATGATAATTATGATTATAGACCTTTAAAACTTACACACTCACTAACTGCATTGTTAGCTCTACCTGTTGAGCTGCTCTCAGTGCATTTAGGCACATAGACACGAGCAAGACAAACGCTGCTGAAGCTCAAACTTAGGCATCAGAATGGTGGCGGAAAGGTTAACTGCTTAAGATCTGACATATTATGGGCTACAATGGCAGAAGACTACATGGATGTCCCCCTCCTGATGAGTAAGAACAGGAAACTGAGCTCGGACACGGGATCACCAACAGTGGACAATAAAAGATTGAAAGAACATTGACTGATCTGATAATCTTGATTTTTGCTGCCAATTTTTCGTAAGTACCATGAAAGCATAGATTTGTCCTGCCTTTTATCAATGCTTTCAGGCTGCTTATTGTGTAATGTTGTGGGAAATATTTTCAGGGAAACTTTGTCCATCCCTTATTGACCAGTGTGTCCATCTTCTGATGCTGCTTCCAGCAGGAGTAACACACTGCGGTATAAAGAACAAATGATCTCAAACTGATTTCTTGAACTTAACATTAAGTTCACTGTACTCAAATGACCTCCATAATCAACAGATCATAATCCAGTAGACCACTTTCAGGATGTGGTGGAACTGTGTGATGCTATCTTATAAATATGAACCAAAATATCAGAGGAATGTTTCCAGCACCTTGTTCAATCTGTGCCATGAAGAGTTTATGCAGTTCTGAAGGTGAAAGGGGGTCCAACTTGGTACTAGCAAAGGTGTACATAATGAAATGTTCAGCAGTTGTATATGATAGGTTATAGGTTATGTGTTTAGCTTCCTTCCTATACACTTAACGCATGCCTAAGACTGCCTCAGACAGAGTACTCAGAGTATTTCAGAATAAAAATTATATAACAGAGAGCAGAGGCAGACAGACATGGGAGGAACAAAGAAGCTGGAACTATCCACTATAAAACCCTCACCCACACCTCTGACTTTTAAGTTCACTTATGCAGACATATTCAGCTACAGAGTTTGACCACTGCTTGTCCCTGCCCTGCTCTTCTCTGTCAATCCAAAAGCAATTCAGACTAGGCTCAGCCAAGCAGAGCCCCACATTACCACAGGTCATGCGTTCTGCAGCTCACCTAATAGACAGCCACACCAAGCTGACCACACTGACCAGAAGTTCAGGCTGTGGCCACAGAAATGAAAAGGGGCTTTAGGCAAATCAAAATAAATTACATCATCACATGCATGAGTTGAAACTCAAATGTGCCACATAAACAAAGGAAAACTCCTACACAGCTGGAGAGTATTTTTGTCTAAGAGGGAATCCGCAACCTATTGAGGAAAATAAGGCTGAACTTCCAAAGTGTAAAATGAAGGTAGGAAGGGACAGTACATCAGGAAATTACAATTGTGGTTAGTGCTATCTGGTGTATTTTACTCAGTTATATTGGCTTATGGTGAACGGATTACTGCTGTACAATAGTCTATATATCAAACGATCACTATGGCATTACTGAGAGTTGAAAAACTGTCTAAAGTCTTTCATCTTTAATAAAATGATCAGCGTTCTGCTCTACCAGGTGTAACAATTGAGCTTAACATCCAGGCATCCATGAAAACGGAATTTATGACATTTAACGGAGTTAGAAGTTAGCAGGAAGTTAGCTCGCTAGCTTCTATCTAAATACAATGTAGCATGTCCTGACTGCGGGGTTTTGGAAACAAATTAAAACGTACAGCTCTGTGATCACTTCCAACATAAATGAAGACAGAAAACTAAACAGCAGTGACGTTTGTAGGGTTACTGAAGTTTGGCTAGCTGGTATATAATGATGTGCTATGTGACCGCTAGCGACACAGCTATGTTAGCATACTATAAACAAGCTAACTTTTTTTCCACTCGATAAAAGTTAACGTGAGTGTTCTCGGTGGTCAGGAACAAATGTAATCGCATGGCAGGATGCTGTAAAAGGACCAAACTTCAGCCAGGAGAACAACTGAGATAATCCATCCACAATACGAAGTTAGTCATTCATATACCGCTGCATGGGCTGGGCTGTAGTTACATCCTAAGGTTTTAAAAACTGAGCTTAAATAAATGATTAGCGGTAATAAAAGCCGAGGGAGGTCAACAGTGATCACTGACTGTTTTAGGAGCTTTTTGAGATTAAATAGACGAAAATACAAAACATTAAACATGTTAACAACACAAAAGCCATATTAAACGCAGACTACTTTAGGCCCGGAAGTAGGATTCGTCACGTCATCACTTAACGACTGGATTAATAAGGTCACAGGGACTACACTGTGTAAAGAGCCTGCCACATTAAGTATAATGGGTTTTAATAAAAATGTTTCTGCCTCAAGGCTTCATGTTGAAAGAAAGCCTCTCTATTTAACCAAATCCAAATAATTTTCTGAGCAACTTTGCTGCTGGATGCCTCCAAACTCCATAAATATGCAATAAACTGGTTTGGACTGTAAACAGAATCATGCTTTCCATCTAAAGTATTTTGGTTTGTACACTAAAAAGACTTCTGTAAGGGCTGCTGAACTGCTCCAAATGATGACTAATTTGGCAAAGTGTCTGCAAAGCCTCAGTAGGATTGTGATTTCAGAAATATCCCCAGTTGTTCTGGCAATATTTTCTTTTTGTTTGTTCCACTTTTGTCTTTTGTTACCGGTCACCAGTGCCAGTATGTTAGACTCCAGTGAAAAGTGTATGAATCTGCGCCATGATGAACGAAAGCAGTTCTGAATGCAAAGGGGGGCCCAACCCTGTACTAGCAGGATGTACTTAATAAAGTGTCCATTGAGTGTAAAGATGGTCTTTCAATTAAGAAAACGGATGAAAGCCTTTAATGTTTTATTTCCTAGAGCAGGTGCTGTAGAGGATGATGATTTGTGCTGAAAAATAGAAAGTCCAGGATTTTTCTTTTCAGAAAAAGCAACTGCATTGAGTTAGAGAAGCTACAGTTGGTCTCTGTGCGAGACTCACAAAAAGAAAGAAGTATAAAATGCATAACAGGTGCATGTACAGCCAAATATGGTCATGTGCACACTTTTTTTAATCCCTGCTCTGCTGGATGGAGTTCTGCCAACAATCCCCACAGGCCTATTTAACAATCTCCCTCCCTCAAACTTTATATCATATGCTCCTACGTGTGTGCGTGTGTTTGCGTGTGCGAGTGTGTGTGTGTGTGTGTGCATCACTGTGTGAACTCTGAATTGGGTGCATTTTACGGTCTTTCTGCCAGGCTACGTCATTTCTCTAATGGCTCCGTGCTTTCACATTGCAGCGTTACGTTACATGAATCATTTATTTACAAAGATATGGGCAAAGGACCAGTCATGAACACACTTGGGTTCGGTAAAAGCACATTAACTAGTAATTGTGTGGCTGTTGTAGCATGAATACAAAGAAACAGCATCAGTTTTCTCCTGCATGACATCATTTCTGTTTAGTTTTCTGAAGTCAGCCCTGAAACCAGTGCTGAACAACAATGAGAGAATTTGACAAACTGAATGAAAGCCAAAACAAATTTTTAGCATTTGATTTTTCTATAATGCCAACTAACATTTCTTTGCTATTTATCAGTACTTGGAGGTAAACATTTATGCTCTAAATGCTGCAGATAGGTCTACCTGGTTGAAAGGGAAAGCAGAGAAGAAGGGAATGTTGTTTTGGGGGTCTTAATAGTATGTCCTTTGAGTGTGTTTTACGTCACTACCACCCACAGCTTTTCCTCCACATATGGTGAGGTTCCAGGAATCTGTTTCCTCAGCCTGTTCTTGATGACATGGGTCACATCACTGACTCTGCACATGCTGAGGAGAGATGGACCAACAGCTCAAGGCTTAGAACACTTGGAGGGTGACTGTTGGCTTTAGTGTTGGATTATGTCCTAATCTTCAATAAAAAAGAAATAAAAAGGCTTAAAGATCGATGCACATGAATTTTCAAAGCTAAGAGCTTTTACTCTGGTTTTAGTGGTGGTTTTAGCGCATTATATTTAATGCCTGTAATAAACCAGATGTTTTCCGGCAAGGTGGCAGAATCATCAAAAGCAAATAGGCTTAGTCACTCTTATTTTTTTATTTATTTTTTTGCTTTGAGCTTAAAGATTGCTTCCTTTCGTATACTGGGTATGAGAGCAAACAGCACTTAGCACTTCACACAAGGAAAAGGTAACACAAGCAACAAAATCTGCCTCCCAGTACACAAATCAAACATTATGTCTCATTTGCATAACCTGTAAAATATCAACATATAAAGCAACAGTTAATGATGGAATAAAGGAAAAAAACACGTTATCTGTGCACTTTTTGTGTGTCATTTCTGTTATGGTCCTCGATTTTGACACAGGGTTTTGTGTTTTTCTTCTCCTTTTTAATAATCGTCTTCACTTTGATTCTTTGGTTGCTTATTGTGTTTTCAGCCTTGTTTCTTTTGTGACAGTTACTGTTGTGTTTGTGGTATTCCTAGCCTTCCCTGTATTTCCAGTGTAAAGTTAATTCTCCGTCTCCATGTTAGTGAGTTCCTGTTTCATGAATTCCTGTATTATTTTGATAGCCATGGGTCTGTAGTTTACTTCATTGTGTCTCCACTTTACCCTCATCACCCTTAGTTGCTTAGTAGCTTTTTCCTTGCTAGAGTTTCCAATTACCCTAGAGGCAAGAGAGAGGTATCCTCTCTCAGCTCTTGATTACAAAGCAAATAAAACAATTTCTCTAAATGTCAAGGTGGTCTTGAATCTTTTAGGCAATAATGTCACAGTAGCTGTCTGATGTCATTTTGGCTTTTTTTCCCCATGACAGGTAGACAAACACAAGAGATGTAAGAAGACAAGCAGTATAAATGACTTAACTTTCATTGGCTAGATGCCTCTTTTTTTCCTTCACTATACTCTCTGTAAAAAATACCGCAAATCCCAGAATGAGGGACACTATCAAAATAAAACTTGACCCTTTCTGAAGGGTGGAAATCCCCAATTTAGTGGGCTTTAAATCAAATCCACACTAAGACTTTGTTAGCCAGAATCTGCCTCATTCCCATATTATAGCAATATCTGCGATGCTGAAAAAATTCTGGATAGGTGGCATATGCAATTAAAGATATCTTCATTAAATAATCCATTTCACACCCGGTGGTTCTTGGTGCAAAGGCTGTCTCTGCATCCAGCTGTAGAGGATTTGAGGCAAATCTGAAGCTCAAAGCCTTCCAGTTAAAACAGAATGAAGCAGCCTGTGGATTCCCACTTAGATGCCACTTGGATGCAGCTGAATGCTAAATTGAAATATTTATGTACACTTGGCCTCTATTTACATACTGTGGTATTTGCACTTTCCAGACTTTTGACCACATTTGAAGGATCAGCTAATCCCAGAAGTAGGTGTTCTTGCAGATAGCAACTGCAGATTTTCTCATTTAAAAAATCCTTTAACACTGATACAGTATAAGAATACAAAACCTAACTACTGACACTGATGTCTCAATACTAGCAATAAAATAACTAGTATTGGTTATGGCGTTTCTCCACACAACTTCGGTGATCCGCTGATATGTGAATGTGTATATTGATATTGATATTTGAACCAAGTTGCAGCTCATTTTAAATTTTATACTGGATAATTATTAGTATGCAGCCGCTGCTATCATGAATTCTGGAAACTTAATCAGTCGCTCATATTCCACTGCTTGTTCATGCAAACGTCTAATCAACCAGTCAGCATTAGGTTTGTAGAAATGGTCACAATGACCAGCTGAAGTTCAAACTGAGTGTCAGAATGGGAGTAAAGGTGATTTAAGTGCCCGAGTTTCTGAGTATTCCAGAAACTGGGATTTTCCCACACAACCATCTTTACAGAGAATGGTCTGACAAAGAGAAAATATCAACTGGGCTGCAGTTCTCTGGGCAAAAATGCCCTATTGATGCCAGGCAGTTCAGAGGTCAGAGGAGAAGAGTCAAACTGTGCCAAGCTGCTAGGAAGACAGCACTAACTCAAATAGCCAATCATTCCAACCATTGTTTGAAGCAGAGCATCTCTGAATGCACATTATTTCTGACCATGAAACAGTGAGTGGAAGATCACATTGAGTGCACCTCCTTTTAGCTAAGAGCTGGAAACTGTAGTTATAATTCACAGGCGCTCACGTTGACTGGTTTGGCATAAATAACATAAAAGCATCCATCCTGCCTTGTATCAGCTGTTAGAGCTTGAGTTGATGTGGATGATATTTTCCTGGCTCACTTTGGGCTCCTTGTAACCAGCTGAGCACAGCCTGCCTGAGTATCATTGATCACTTTATGAACACAGTGTACCCATCTTCTGATGAGTGCTTCCAGCAACTGTGTGATGCTATCATGTCAATATGGACCAACTATCTCGAGGAATGTTTCCAGCCCCTTGCTGAATCAATGCTGTGAAGAATTGAGGCAGTTCTGAAGGCAAAAAGGCATCCGATCTGATATTAGCAAGGTATACCTAACAACGTGGCTGGTGAGTGTATTTTAGTTGGGCCATTTTAGCATTTAGTGCATGCTCTGCTTCACACCACATCCCCATTTCCTCTTCCTCTATTACCACACTAGATAGGCTCAGCTCACAACAACATTTTCAAGATAGTTAATTTGCAATATCTTGGCAACAACATGCTTTTTTCAAAGACTTCAAATATCTGGTCATCCCACCCAGCGTGGAAGCAAAAAGTAATCCAGCTGCTGTATGATTCATGGAAACATTCAAAGCTCAGTGTCTTACCATGCATCAAGAAAAGCCAGTGAAAAAAAGAAAGAAAATTTTGCCAGCTCATCTCACTGTCGAATTTTATGAGTAGGTAATATTACATAATTTGTTGAGCATATGCGTCCTCACAGCAGTTGACACCACCGGGTTCTGTGTCCAACACAGAGTTCGGACCACCTTATTCTCCCACGATCCGCAATCATGCAGCTGAGTGGATGCTGATATGTGAATGGAGAGCGCTTAAAAGAACACCTGTTTTTCTTATTGACGGCAGTGTTTATACCAGTAGCATATCCACACTTGTTGGACAGATTCTGAATAAAGTTCACAGACTGTGTTATTGGCACAGGGGAAATGTAACTGGGTGAGAAGTTATTTGATAGCAGACACACTATCCTTGCTTAAATGCATTGTGCATTGCATATTGATAGGAATGACTTTTACAGATGCTATAAAAGCTTTCAGAGAAGAAAAGTGAAGTTGGCTCTTTTACATATAACACCTGGTTCTGTTTTGGTAATGGACTTGATTGTCTGCTAGTCTGCATCAGTCAAATAGGTCACAGTAAATATGGTCATGAATAAAAACAGTTCAAGGCAAATTTGGGCAAATAGCACCCTGACTCTTTAGTCACTGGTTTGACCGAAGCTTGCTAGTTTTGGAAAGAAATTAATACAGGAAATTGTGGCGATGATGCTCTAACAGTGACAGAATTTCCAACCCTAGACTCCATCCATCTGGAATCACTCCGCTACTGTGTATCTGGGGACTGAGCTGTTCGGGTCAGAGGACATGGAAAGGTTTGTCATTAAAAGAGTGTTGAGAAATGCCTCGGAAGGACACTGCTACTCTTCTGAAACGTGGCCCAGCCAATAATAACAAGAGACATAGAAAGCGAGGTGTAATGTTAGATGACGGGAGTGGTTGTAGGAGTTTTACAGACGTTTTCCCGCTGGTTGTTGTTACTTCTCTTGGATGTTTGACCTGCTTGTGTGATGTTTACAGTTTGACGTTGAAAGATTTTTGCCAAGTTCTTTAGCTTAAGCTAGAAGGTTTCTCTGTGCTTACTTAAAATTTGAATTTGACACCTGTAAACATGTTTGCGTTGTGCGCTCTTGATGATCAATATTTCAAATGGTCCTTCTAGAAGTCCTCCTTTGAAACTGGCCGATGTTCAGAAAGTAGAAAGGACATCCACTAGTCACAAGGTCCATGGTTTTATCAAGTCTCGTCACTTGAAAGCTGGAGAAACCCTAACACTTTTAATTTCATTGGAAATTGGCTTATGGATACAGTAAGCCATGAATGATTTCTATACTTACCTACATTTTTACTGTGATAAAGACAAAAACCTGAAACTGCTGCAAACCTCTACGGGTCCATGTGTTAGTGCAACAGCATGATGGCATCATCTGTTACCCGGTTGAGTCACTGGAAAAGCTATATATTAACCACTTTGGATGTCATGAAGTATTACTAGAAGTACTTTAATGGAAGAAGGAGATGTTTCAACATGTCTAAATTTTAATTTAATTTCATGTCAAGGACAGCAAGGTTTATTTGCAGCCCATGATCATATTGCATAAGTTCCAGTGGGCTTTAGAAGCCTTCAACAGTGACACTAGTTTAACAGAAGCACACAGTGGATGGATGACCCAGGTGAAAAAAAAAACACAAGCAAAATGATAATCCCACCGTGCAACATGTAGTTAAATTGCTAAAATAAGAATTCTGAAAATCCTCAAATTTGATCAAATTCAAGGGGGCAGGTGAGGTAGGGGTTAAAGGGAAGGTTGAGTGCATTGGGAATTTTGTAGCGTGTCTAAAGTGTCAGATAACTTCAGGCTGAAAAAATAAGGGAATGAACTAAAACTGAGAAGGATAAACCAGCAGAATACATGACAGGCATATATCCTTCACTGTCCTGATTTTCATATGTGTGTGTAGGACATCAAAGAAGGACAAAAAAACAACAACAAAAAAACAGCCTTAAAAGTCAGCTTTAATCAAATGACAGCTGATATTTTTTTCTCAAAAGTTGCCTGAGCTTTTAAAAAAAATCTCACTTTCTAAACTTACAATAAAAATAGTGGTTGATAAAGAGACAAACTATATAATAAGTTATTCATTTGTGTGCATGTGTCTGTGTTTTTGTGTGTTAGGGTGGGGCAGCGATGGACATTTCAGACTCCCTGATGAGCTGCAAGGACGGTTGTGGATAGTCTGGCCTGGAGGAAGGGAAATCACCATTTCACATCTGTCAGTGAAATCAACATTACTTTCCCCCCCGTTTTTTGTCATTTTTGGACAAATATCAACTGAAAAAGGACAGACATGGTTTGATTTAGTGCATTGAAAAATGAGTATGGCTTTGAATTCCATGCCTTTTCATATTTCATTGGACCCTGCCACTGTGAATTTTCTTTCATTGAACTGACAGCTGTAGGTTTTTCAATACATTCACACAGCTGCTCCAAGAGCTGTAAATTATTTGGTTTCTTTTGCCAACAATTCCAGAAACCAAAGTATCTGCAGTTTAAGTTTGCTTTATTTTCATTTCTCTTATGGCCTACACTTCAGTCTTATATCCCGAGGTGCTGCTCATCTGCTTAAAAGCAGTAAAAACAGATATTAAGACAAGTTCTGGCATTAATTGCAACCATGTGCAGCTGGTGGCTGCACGTGCAGCAGCCGTGTGTCTTGATGAGTCTCTATAGCAGTTTGATATTCAACAGGAAACAGGGACAGGAAATGTGCACTGGCTTTGCAATGCTGGGATACATTGGACTCACTGCTGAACAAGCTAGAACAGAAATCCAGCAGCTAGTTAGATTTGTTTTGGCCCAGGGCTGACCAACTCAGGGCCTACCAAGACCTAGACAAATGTCCTCACTGATAACAAACAGTTTCTGCCACAGTTCTAAAAGTTCTATCAGCCCAAATGAATATACAGTCATGCAAAAAACGAAAAATTCAGTCATGGTAAAAACTAAGTATACTGTCACTGCTTCCATAGGAATTAAGATGGTAAGTAGCAACCAGGTGCTACTAATCAAATGTACCTCATTAGCTGATGAAGTGAGTACCTGGAGAGGTTTTGACTGTTTTCTGGCCTGGAG
This sequence comes from Neolamprologus multifasciatus, assembly GCF_963576455.1. Lineage (NCBI taxonomy): Eukaryota > Metazoa > Chordata > Actinopteri > Cichliformes > Cichlidae > Neolamprologus > Neolamprologus multifasciatus. Next base: position 16,670,571 of record NC_140447.1, on the reverse strand, counting down.
CATTCAGGTGTGTGTTAACGCAATGCTATAGTCCTCGTAGGATTGGACTTCCCAGCAAATTCACCCCGCAGCCGGGCCATGCAATGCTCAGAGAAACTGGGAAAAAAAGTATGTTAATGTTAAAGTTCATGATAGTACAGCAGGAAAAAGACTGAACAAGTTTGATTTGTTTGGAAGGGTTGCCAGGAGAAAGCCTCTTCACTCATCTCAAGAAAGGACATTGCAGTATGGTTTATGTTTGCAAAGTTCAATTTCAAAGTGATGATGTCTGGCCATAATACACAGTGCCGTCTTTGGTGAGAACCAAATGCTGTACGTCAGCACAAACACCTCATACCAACTGTCAAACATAGTGGTGGAGGGGTGATGGTTTGAGCTTGTTTTATACCCACAAGACGGCCACCTTGCAGTTGACTATGAACTCCTTTAGTGTTTTAGAGTCAAATGTGAGGCCAGAGTGACTGAAAAAGAAAATAAGAATCAGTGTGTTGCAATGACTGAGTCAAAGTTCGGATCTGAACCTACTGAAATGCTGTGGTCCTTAAGAGAACTGTGCAAATGAATGGCCACAAATCTCAGTAAGCTAAAGCAGTGGGCCAAATTTCCTCCATAAGGCTGTGAGAGACTGATAAAGTCAAAACATATAAATTAGTTACTAGTTACAACAAGCTTCTGAATGAACGGTGCCTAGTTCCATATAAAAGTAAACACTTTTGCATGACTTTATGACTGTGTGAAAGCTTTAGTTTTTCTAACTTTTATGAATAACACCATACAGATAGAATGACAATCACAACAAGATAACATAAAAGACTTAAACTGCTGCCAATCGCATCAAAACATTACGCACAAGTGAACACGTTCCTCAGATCAGGCGCAGGGCTACGTAAAAGGAGCGGTCTTTAATTACACAGTCATGAAAAATAACAGTGACCTTTGGATTGTCCCCGAAGTAACCTGGCTTAGTTTTCATCTTTTCTGATATGCTGAACTTTGAATGTGCACCATTGCTGTGGAGAAACATGAGAAGATCTGCCGCCAGTACAATGGAAAGCCATCACAGGAAGTGAAGTAGTAATTTGTTGTTTTTTAGAATCTGACTGATCAAATCCATTGGCAGACGTTAGAGTGTATGTCAGTAGTATTGTCAATCTTCTGATCGTGTTTACATGTGTATGCATAGGAAGACTCGGAATTGGCCCAATGGTTTGAGCCAGTTGAGCTCTAATGTGTGAAACTATTTGGCACATGGGATTATCATGAGAAGCAGCGCCAGAAGAAGAAAGAAAATGGGAATGCTACCAAGATGTGCATGAAAGTCAAAACACTTGCTGATGCAATACAGGTTAAAACCACCACCACAATCCACAACAGTCAGATTTACACTCTTATTTTTACACCGCATTGGCTGGAAGTTTATGAAAACAAAGACAAAGTTTACTATGTGAAGCAAGTCAAAAGAGTAGAATTACAAAAACATCCCTTGCATGATGTCAACTTTTGAATTAAAGTTTGACAGAACTCATTAATATTGGATTTTTTTCACCTGGGCTCAAGAAGATTTTCGTCATATTCCACTAATGGGATAAGTGGAAAGACGTAAGGAACATGTCTACAAAAACATGGGGATTTTTATTTATGAGGAAGGGAAAAATGACACTATGAACTCTTAGCTCTCGCCTGTAGAACAACATGTTTTCAGAGACTGTTCAGAAACCCCTTGGCAACTTTTGGTCTCTAGGGAAGATTTGTATTCCTGATTGGTTGGCAAAGTTGCAAAGAGGGTACTGCACCAAAACCCCATTTTGTTTGTTTTGGTTGTTAGTACATTGCTGTAGTTGCTCAAAGTTTGCATAGATGATGCCACTAACTTGAAAAAGTACGACTCAAACTGGCAACTGAGAATGTTTGACTTCAAAGTAAAACTTGATGTGTTGCTGGATAGGCAAAACTTTTCCTTTGAAGGTGAACACTCTCTGCATCCAGTTTGTGTTGTACTTTTTCCAGTTTTTCCACATTTTTCATTATCAACCTGTGGTTATCAGTTGGGCTACCTTTATGACTGGGCTTTGGCAACTAATTTCATAGCTAAAACCAGCATTCTCCATCAACCACTTACCAACTGATTGGGCAACATACATTTTCCCTTGTGAATGGCTGTTGTTGGGGAGGTCACCAATCAATCTCTAGGCCTGAGCGACTGGGGTCTTAATGGACTTGGCATCCATCATTGACAATTTCTGTAACTTTACAAAAACCAGCAGTTCAACATAAGGTAAAGTACAATCATTCTCCATGTAGGAGGTGGTAAAAAAATTGTTGCTCACACTGTAACTTTATTTTTGACTTTCTATAGATCCACTCAAAGCTTTGTGATGTAATTATGAATTATGAAGAATGGAAATGAGTTGATCTGTGGCAATAAACACTGTTTGATTGACCAGTAGGTGGGAAATAGTAGAACTGCTTTCCAATGAGTTTCATATTTTCCAAAAACATATCACAGTTACCACAGAATAATTGAAGCAATGTTTCTCTATCATGGTGGTGACCACAACTGCTCAGTATTTGCTTCATAAAACTTGCCTCGTTTGCACTGACCTGAAGAACCAAACCGTAAATTCTTACATGGGATGCCACCTGCCATAGAGCGTTTAAACCTTATAAAATGAGTGCTGAAATACATCAAAGGCTGCCTTAATTACGTACAAAGAGTTTTGGTGAAATGACTAAGAGTGGGCATCCAGCATTAAACCTTAACTCTTCCTCTAAATGGATATATTCCAACATATTCCCATCACTGACCCCTAAAAACAACTGGGTTCTGGCTACGTTTTTGGGAAATACTCAGTAAAGTATGAAACACTGTAACCGGTCCAAACTGTGCTTTGGAGAACTTTGAAAAACCTAGAAACAACATAAAGTCTACTGCAAGGAAGACGGAGATATGGGGCCAAAAGAGGGGACTCCCAGGAATCCACAGAGACTTTGCTTGATCTTTACTGAAAATCCATCACTTTCATGGAACACAGAGCACAGGAAAGCTCAAGCTTTACAGATAAGCTGGAGCCAATACAAGCACTGATGTCATCATAAATACGGCCTTGGCAAGACCTTGCTAATGATGGATTGATGATTATTCATTCAACGTCACTGGCCCAAGCTTAAGTGAGATAAAACCCCAAGAAGCCTGTCTGATACTGAATTCTTACGTTTCTTTTATGATATCTTTTTACGCACAAATGTGAGAAGCTGAGGGCTGAATTCCAGGATTTGAGTTCTTTTAGTACACAACCTCCTGAACTCTCCTCGGACTCTGTGGCTTGAAAAGAAAAAAATCAGCACTTCAGCATTAAACAAGCTTACAGTTTAGTAGCATCTTGATGATTCTGTTGGGTTAAATATCTAATACAGAACCTAAACTTAACCACTGTAAAGGGAAAGCTTACATAACAACTAAGATCATGAAAGGAGCAATCAAGAGTGTAACAATGGTATCACTGGTGTTATTGTACTTTGTTGCACGGGTTTGCTGGCAGGTAGCTAGTTGAACGGCCTCTAATAGGATCAAGGAAGAAAATCTGACATAAAAAATAATCCCACATAACAATTTGCATATTCTTTAATGATGAATGGTACAGTTCACCAGATGTCACCGCTGCACTCTGAACAGGAATTCTCCAAGCTGCAGGCCCGTGCTTCCCAGCCACATAAAAGCTCTTTCCAGGTGCCAAATAAGCAAGGATCAAGTCTTTAACCACCCACGTAGGTTCTGATACTCAAGCCTTTTCAGCAGTTTTTTTTTCTTTTTTGAGAAAAAGCATTTCTTTAGGACTGTTAGATGATTACAAATCCTAAGCAACATTATGACTATATGAACTGCAGCACACAATTTCAGTAAGGCGTGCAGGTGGTAGGTATCTGTTCTTGCTTTTCATCTCTATAAAAGCTACTGCAACAACTTATTTAGAATCACAAAAGCTAGATTGATTCCTTTTATTATCATGAAGAGCATGTATTATTTCTATCAGGAACAGTAGTCCCAGAGGCCCGGCTCTGCTCTGCCCATGAGATAACCAGCAGCAGTGTTGGTTTGCCAGGGCTGAAATCATTGCTCAGCTGCTCTCTAGACTATTTGAGGGCCTACCCAACCACACTTTGAAACAGTCAACCAGCATTAAACCATCTCTTCTGTTTTAAAATGGCTGCAAAATGGATACGATGTGTAGGTTCATCAGAATAAAGTTCATCCCCATTACTTTGAGACAACAGATTTTACTAGATTTAACAGGTTAGTGGCTGAACTTTATTAAAGGGGCGATTTTAAAAAAGCTATAGCAGCAGGAAACAGTTTGGCTCTTATACTTCTTATAGTGCTACAACTTAATCTTTATGCTGGATTTAGCTCACGGTAAAACATGGTGCCAGTAGCTGCATCCTGGATACTTTCTAATTACCTATTGAGGTTTCTCCCCTGACCTCATACATGCTGTCTGCTGTAAGAGATTTGAGCCAACCACTCACTGGAAATGTATATTCCCTGACCGGTTGCCATTGGTGCTAGGAGTTGCTAGGAGAAAGAAACTGCTTCACCAAAAACCTCCTACAGATTGCTTTGGTTTGTAGCTAATGACAGCAGTTGCCTGTAGTTTTTATGCGTTTCTGCAAACACTTGCTAACTCCTAGCCAAGTGGTAGTTCAACTCAAAAAAACTTCACTAGGAAGCTTCACCTTCAAAGTAAAAGTTGTGTCTCAAAGCTACAGCCAACACTTTTGAAAGCATTTTACTTTAAAGGCAAACTGTTTCCTGTTTTGTTGAACATTTCAGTTTCACTGAAGCAGGACAGTGTTAATAGACAACTCCGTCACTTCCATTCAAACTGTGACTGCACCACTATGCTAGTGACCAAAGCAATCACAAGTGTCAGGGTCGGACGGTGCCCGGACCGGTCGACCTGCCTGAGGCCACTCTATCCTCAACCGTGACAACAAGGGGGTTTTGCAAACCTTTGGAGAATACTAATTTTTCCCTGGTTACAAGTGGTTGCCAGGGAATCACTGACAGGTCTGTAGGTCTGCGTAACTGGGGCTTTAGCGTCATTTTCCAGTAACTGCCATCAACAACCAGCGACCACTCACAGCTGGACAGGGAATACTAATTTTTTCCTTGGGACAGCTGGTTGCCAGATGGTCACTGACCAGTGTCTAGGCCTGTGTGACCATGGAGGCCTTATTTACTTGATCCAACATTGTCACTGTGATTGTTACGAAATAGTGGACAAGTTCACATGATTAGTTGTCACATGTCTGCAAAACCTCAATACATCATAAAATACAGACAACACTGCTAGCATGTATCTCATCTAATTTAGCAAGAAACTAAATTAGCAAATACCTGAACAACTTCTGTAAATATTAAAAAATAAAAGGCTGACTTTGTTGGAAAGAAAATCACGGATGCCAACACAACGCTGAAATACTCTTGTCAAAAAATATTCACAAAATTTACCACTAGGCGATGTCTCGAAGAAGAAATATTGGTTGTTTTGATTTTTGCCAGGTCACAGCTGAGTCCAAAGTGATAGTTTTTTGTGGCTGCTGTCATAAAGATACATCATAAAAAATCTCAGCTCTAAATTTAGCTCTTGCTGGAGTCTTTCATGTTTGCCTGTCTCGCTCTCAGCTGACATCTGAACCTCGTGAGAAATCTGTCTGTGACCACAGCCATGTCTCTGTCCAGTTTGACAAGGCCCAGGCATCAAAAATGGCTGTAGATGTCTAATAGATGGGTGAGAATATCTGGGGGCAAAGGAATGTAACATGTCAAAAATAGATACACAAGCTGAGTGGCTTATTCCTGAAGAATCGAGCAATCGTCAGGTTTTTCCCACACTCTAAACAGTGTTACGGGAAAAAGGGTGTTTAATTGTGTATGCTCTGCTGACTTAATGTTTGCTAAGTTGGTCTCTAGTACTTTATAGGCCATTGACCAAAGTCGTTGGTACAGCAACTTGCTAGTTTGTGTATTGTCTCTCATGCCTCTCAGGTTTATTACCTATTTTACGTGGGAGCACACTGGTCTTTAAATGCTGCTGATCTTAACCTCAGGTGCTCTCTGCGTTACTTGACGTATAGTCTTTAACTTACCTGGATGGCCTTTATAGTCTGTTTCCCTGCTGTGATAGGACAAAATCACTTTAGATTTCATTGAGAAGTCAAAGAAAAGGGCTATGACTTTGTTAAATTGGGTTATCGCTCAGAAATAAGTGGTTTCAGTACCAACTAGCACTGCAACAATCCTCTTGTGGGTTAGACACCATAAAAAGTTACTTTATCAGTGATATTATAACACCACGATGTATACACAGTCTAAACAAAGCAGGAATTTAATTTAAAATCAAACTAGAGCTCAGTAAGGGCTCTCTGAACAGAAGACTGAATTATTTATTGACTTAATTACTGTGCTTGTTTCCCTTTGGACAGCAAAGGAGTAATAATCCACCCCTGAACTTCTGATGAGGACACTGGGTTGAAGTTTTCTCACCCTTTGGGATTTTCTTTCACTGTAACAACTGCTGTTAAAGGTACCAGACTGTGTGAAACGTACACTATTTGCTATGTAACTGTATATTCCACTGATACAATGTTTAACAGCTGCGTGTGGAAGAAAGCAGCCGAGACAGCTTGGAGTTAGAGGCTGGGCTCTTTACCAATGTAAACTAGTCTTGAAATGTCACTATTTCTTTCTGCCCCATAGCCAACAAAAACCAACTCATGACATCACAACTTCCCCACCCTTGTGCTGCCCCAATGGCAAAAAGGTAATGTTTAGCATAAAGTGGTTGGTTTGTTTAAAGTTTCTTTTATAAAACTCAGAGTATAGAGGTTTTAATATGAGTTTGGGATTCAGTCACATGTATTAGTCTACATGGTTGATTGAAACGAATAACTTGACTTTCTGAGGAATTTGATATCGAGGTGAGCTTGCAGATTGTTAACTTAGGTTAGCATGATGCCCATAAACTGAGAACATAGACTGTATAAAACTTAGATATAACCAATGTTAGGTCACCTATTGGTTCTGGACTCTAAAATTTAAATCCTTAGTGTTACTCTCTGCTAGGGATGGGTATCGTTTAGGTTTTTATCCGATACCAGTACCAAACCGGTACTTTTGAAACGGTGCCGGTGCTTAGACGGTGCTCGAACCGGTGCTCGAACCGGTGCTTAAAGAATGGAGAACACAAAATTGGTCCAAAAACCTCTCATGTTTAGCTGTTTTTTTGTAAAAAGATAACAATGTTAGCCTTTTCTGCAGCTATAGGGGATATATGGTATCACTGTTGGCTGGAAGCAGTGCTTAATCAATGGAAAAAACACAAACTTTGTCCAAAAACCTCTCGTGTTTAGCTGTTTTCCACTTTTTCTTTCGTCATTTTAGCCTTTTTGGCCAGGGTGAAGGGAGTATTTGCCATCAAACAAGAAGACAGCCGCATGTAACTACGAAGGTGTTTGCTAGTTCACCTTATGTGCATTAATTTAATAATGTGGTTAGCCTACACACGAACAACATTAAGCTACTCACGCAGAGAAGAACAGCTGCTGCTGCCATCATTATCCGTCATCATTTCTGCTACACTGGCAGGGCTAGGGGCCAGGACTCTACTCTTCGGGTTTTTGGGGGATGTTGCTAACTCCGGGTCCGATAACAGGCAACCCACCCGCAGTAGATGTGCATGGTGTGAGGTCTCGCAGCAAGCTTTTAACAAAATGCTATACGTCGCCAGGTGTTTCATCAGATTCGAGGAGTTACCTCCTTTGCACAGTATCACCTTAAAGCACTTGTTGCAGGCTGCTGAGTTTGCATCTTTTGCTGTGAAGTACAGCCAGAATTTGACCGCTTTGCCTTGGGCATTTTTAATCTGTAGCTCTGCTCTAAAAGAACATACGTACCTGGGCCCGCCTACTATCCTCGGAAAGGTAAAATGATTGGCTAGAATCCAAAGTGTATAACAGCTCAGGAAAAAAAAGCACCGAAACGAAGCACCGAAATGTCCGCTGCTTTTTGGTCTGGTTACTACCATTTATGTAAGAACCGGTGCCATGATGGCACCGGATACCGGTACCCATCCCTACTCTCTGCTTGTATTCTCAATCCAGAAGTTACCATATTTGAAGAAGGTGCAGACCTAAGTCATCAGCTACCTCCAGCTAGCTAGCTTGGTTAGCGAGCAACATTCACAAACTGTACAGACACATAACTACTAAGTAGTGCTATGAAACAGGCTGAGCAAAAAGAAGCACCAATTTCTTGGATGTTATTTACCAAACAAAGCCATGATATTAGGCAGATATGCCCATTTAAAAGTTTCAAAAGGAGCTAATGTGAGTTTGGCGACTTGGTCTTAGCAGACACAAATACTGCCTGTGCTGGTATAAGTTATTAAAAAATAATCACCCATGTAGAGCTTTCATGATGTGAGAAACTATCCAGAGAGGTCAAAACCTTTTTTGTAATATGCTTTAATGCTTTTAATGCTGTAAAGTTGGGAATTTTAAGATGATAACCTATGAGCTGGGAGAGGACAGCTCAGTTAGTCCCGCTTATGAGACATCGACATGTTTGCTTTTTTTTTTTCATTAAATAAACAAACATTATATACATTTTGATATTAATCTGAATTTATTGCTTTGTTGATTCTATGCTTATCCAACCCACTTTGTGCTATCTGTTACACAGCTCTATATCGAAACAGAAATGAAAGGTAGTATTATTTTTGAATCTAACTATGGGAAAAAAAGCAAATATGCATATTTTTTGAGCCATAATTCACATTACATTTAAGAGTTAAGAGCGTAACTCCTTACCCAAATGTAAACTCTCAGGATAACCCTGTTAAAAAATTACACACATAGGCACTGCTATAAAGCTTTTCAAACTGCTCTGAAAAGTGTTGGTCTTTTAAGTCATTACGCCTCTTTTTCATACATTCATTCACATGCTGCCGATCTCTTTCCCATGCATGGTGGATTCTGCCAGCGAAGTAACAATAACCTTGGGTGGAGTGCACAGCTGAGCTGGAGTCTACAGCATGTGCTTTGATTGCTGGAATCATGGACAGAGCAAAGAGGCATCCTCAGGAGATTGTGTTACTTATTGAACTGTCCAAGTCAGAGCGATGTACTCCAGACCACGGGTCAAAAAGTGTCCAGCAAGACTAATTTGCTTAAACTTTTATGAACAGAGAGTGCATAGTTGTACGTGAGGCTCTGCACTATTCATGCAAATTCTATTTACTCATTTTCCTCTCTGTACTTGAGTTTTGAAACCTTCTGCCATCTAGAAACGTAATGAAACACTTGTTGAGTCTTTCTATGGTCTGCAGGCTATTCTTTGTTGCTTTCCCTTTTCCTCACTAGTGCACCTCATCCCCTCTGCTGTACTGGCATCAGCTCTAGGATTCAGGAGGCCTCTGGAGAGGGGGAAAAGCATGAGGGAAACTTGGAACAATATGTTGTAGGTAAATAAATGTGCTGTCTAAAAAAGAATGCCTTTTCAAAACATACCCAGGCCCCCTTGAAGAAGCATGTGCCCCAAATAATGCCCCAATTACTCTACTGATAATATGATAATATACTTCAACCTCTTTCGAAGTCACTGGGTTCACTGCGCAAACAAGGACCAGCACTCTGAGACTGAGGGAATATCATCTGGGGCCTTGAGGAGCTGCACATGAAGGAGTTGTGTGTGTATGTGTGTGTGTGTGCTTGCAGTGTGTGTGTGTGCTTGTATGGGAAACAGAGCATGGGAGATAGACTTACTGTAGAAGTACAGTATTCTATTCAATCCCGTTGCCAGCATTTGCACATTGAAACTGAACTTTTGACTCTGTTAGTGTGAAATTCAGCGAAGCAGGTGTATCTTAAGTTAATCTGATGATATGGATTATAATATGGCAATAAACCCGAGGATAAGATCTCAGCACTGTGTTGATTAGAATCTTTGGCCGGTGGGCTGAGCTGGCTGGAGAGTGGCCTGACTATTGATACCATATGAGAGGATGAGTCAAAATACTGAGCAGATGTGATGGTGCAGAGTCACAACAGGAAAAAAGGAAACCTAATTACATTTTATCTCAAAAGGTACTGAATTGGCTAAATAGAATTATATGTAGACTGATATAATTCCAACACAATGGCTTTAAAATATGTGCATGAAAAATATTTTTGGGGTTAAATGTACTTTTTCATCTTTGACTAGCTTCTACAGTTCACTCAAAGGTAAGTACAGGTCTCATTGAGTTACTAGAGTCAATCTCACATCTCAAAACCTGTCATAGCCTTTTTAAAAAATCTGACTTATTTCTGAGAAAAAAAAAACTGGGTTCACATCTGAGTATTAAACAAAGTGCTGGATCTGTGCTGGGAAGTAATTAAACTAATCTGTCTTGATTCCCCCTCTTACTCTGATGATTTTCCATCCCAGTGAAACCACAGCAGTGGAGAGTAGGAGCAGAAATGTATGGATGGAGTGAAATGAAGGAGAAAGTCTTTGCCGTGCAACCCGCTTGAATGATATATCCCTTCCACCAACTGCACCACCTGAAAAGGACATCACTTCCAAGAAGATTTTTTTTGTGGAAAGCACCAGTTGCCGACTGCAGACGAGGAGGAGAGAAAGAGAGTGAGAAGGGGGAGAAAAAGTGTTCCTGCGTCACGTTGCTTTAATTTGTTCACCAGCTGCCAATGAAAATGATGACCTGCAGAAGGTTTTTTTTCTTCCTCTCTTGGCACTGAATCTGCACTGCAAAACACATAGCTGGAGGCACACTCTGAACAAGTGTAATCTTTATAGTATGATGAATATCACAAAGAAGGCTGATAGGACGAGACCCAGCTCTCACACTGATTTCACTGATAAAACTGCTGCGTTTGTGCTGAATATGTGATCAGTGGCGCATGCGGCAAGTGCAAATCTGTCACCTGAACTTGGAGCTAAAGTTTGGTTATTAAGAACAACTTAACCCTCTAGTCCAGTCCATTTACTCAGTATTAGTAAGATAACCTCGTCCCCCTCCAATAAATCTGTAGATGAATCACATTAAAGCATGATAAAGACCTGTGCCACAGATTATTTTTCCTTGTCGTTTTACTTTATTAACGCTTTTAGGAAATTAGGCAAATTTTACAGGGAAAGGATTAAGGGGAAACAAACACAACGCCTCTCGGTGATGTTCTGTTTCAGGTGTCAAGGAGGGGCTCGTCTACCTCCTCACTTCCTGCATTCCCCATTACCATATATAAGCCCGAAAAAACGGACTTCTCCTGAAACACTCACAAAGTTCGCAAAGCGCAAAAACTACCCACTTGCAGCCCTCCCTCTCTCCGATCCCTCACAGAGGCTTAGAGGTGATACCGCCTTGGCAACGCAGGGACAAGGCAACGCAGGGACAAGGTACCGCCGCGCAAGGAAAAGTAAGAGGAATGCGACCGGTGTTGCTGTACTGTATTGTTACAAAGAGGGAGGTTTTAAACTTGATGTAAGCGTACCTGGATTGTAGTGCATCGCATTTTTAAACGACAATCCATTAAGTCTCTCTCTTTCTCTTTCTCTCTTTCTTTTTTAATTTTTCAGAGTCATCCAGGACGTAGGATATTCTCTTCTGCGGTTTGCTAAAGAGCAAACATGAAACCTCAGCTATTTACCTTAGACTTAGTACTCTTGTGCATATCTTGCGGAGCAAGTGCACTGGCAGTGACTATTCCTGTTGTGTCCACGTCGCCGCCAGCCGCCAATATCACCAGCCTTGGCGCAGCGCTCGACTTTGGAACAGACGCTGTGACTTTTTCAAAAACCAGGAGGAAGCGGTACATTAGTCAGAACGACATGCTCGCAATTCTTGATTACCACAACAAAGTGAGAGGCAAAGTGTTTCCTCCGGCATCCAATATGGAATACATGGTAGGTGACAGATTTTGATTTAAAAATATATATACATATATATATTGCACGATTTTACTGCAGCCATGTGTTCCATGAACAGGATATTTCACCTCCAACATGCACCAATCAAATATAAGAGCTATGAAAGTAATGCTAGCTCATTTTAATAGTCGCACTACTTTATTTAGGAAGCGTTTTTAGGGTCTACTTGACATCATCAGCTGTTCAGCAGATCATGCTGCAGCAGACCACCAAGGTAGTCACTTCCAAAAGAAGAGGGGTCATGTATGATACCAGAAGCCTGCTGTAATGGAAACATCTAGTTGACCTGTTAGATGTTAAAGAGTTTCAAGTCCAAAAACAGACTTGATGCTTGCATTTTGTTCATTTGGACTTATGCTATTTTGGCTGACAAACATAAGCTCTTAGACTGATGTGTTTCGATTTAAAACTGCCATTTCCAGCTCTTACGTTGTGTTACCAGTAAAATATTATTAGTGTTGTCCTTTTCCTCTATAAAATCATTCGACTACCTTTTGTTAAAGGGCTGCAGTCATGATCCATTCCTAATGGCACCCTTGTGTACAAGTGTACAACAAGCTCTTCAGCCTTCATTCATTATAATAAAAATGTATTCCTTGAAAGGGTCACTCAGTAAGGGTGACTAGGAAACAAAGTGTCTCCTCTTATGCAACTAATTCAGTGGATGATTTTTGGGTTTTGCCATAGCAACGCCTGCAACATTGCTAATAGCTCAGTGTGCCAACTCTTATCTCATATCGCTGCTAAATGAAGATCTTGTGCTGACATTTTCCCCTTGGTTATGTAATGGGTTTTCTTGCTTCCACCTAATCTCTGTGTGTTTTTAGGTGTGGGACGACACACTGGCAAAGACGGCCGAGGACTGGGCTCATGCCTGCCTGTGGGAGCATGGGCCGCCTCACCTCCTCAGGTTCCTGGGTCAAAACCTCTCAGTCAGGACAGGACGGTAGGTGACCTTTGACTCCCCCCCCTTCCCTGACATCTGCTGACCCTCTCTCAGCAGTCACGGTCGTTGCCTTGTTGCCCCCTTCTTCTTTCCCCTTAAGGTTTTTCCACTGTGACCTGGTGACTGGCTAAGGAATGCTCCTGTGACCCTTCAAATAAACACAAAAACCTTGCTTTCAGCCATGACCCATGAGGACAAAAGCCTGTCCCTTTTACTGGGTCTTGATTTTCCATTTGGAAACAGAGGGCACCTTCATGTGTTCCTACTTTTAGATTTTATTGAGGAGCCACATGGAGTACAGGCTATTTGAACATGTCCTTCTGAACTCATTAATACATCTCTAAAAAAAACAAAACAAGGAAACTGATGTTTCTTGTGGAGCCACAAAAATTGGTAAAAACCCTTTTTGTTTTGTTTTTTACTTTTTTTTTTGCCAGTATCTTAGTGTATAGGATACAAACATATCTAAAACTCAATGTGAAGAAGAAGATTTTTAAAATCATTATACTGACACTTATATATATCACAATATATCAAGGTGCTTTATTCACGATTCCTGTTTATGTGGCACTGAACCATTGAAAACCATGGAAACCATTGAAAGTCAGTTATTATAGTCATACCGAGGTGAGTGACTAAACTGGAAAACTAAAGGGTTTAAGATATGAGATGTCAGCCGATGGAGGAAACTAAAATATCTTCACACATACCTGGACAAAACTAGATCAGGGCTATAGTAAACAGTTCTTTAATCTTCTTCCAATTTGCCAAACAAAATAACAGATTTTCATAATTTTCCCATCATTTCACCTGCTGCTAGTAATTGCAAATGCTGTGATCTCCCATGTGCTTGAAAAAATTATAATGGCACAAGTTACAACTGATAATAGGAGTCTTGCTGAACTTTAAGTGTTCTGTTCACAGATATCGATCCATTCTTCAGCTGGTGAAGCCGTGGTATGATGAGGTGAAAGATTACGCCTTCCCCTACCCCCGTGACTGCAACCCTCGGTGCCCACTCAGATGCTACGGACCCATGTGTACCCATTACACACAGGTAGTAGTTGCACACTTACTCAGGCTACAGTAGAAATGCTGCTGGGGGGACTTCAAGTAACAGCTGTTCTTTTTAATTTGCAGATGGTTTGGGCAACATCCAACAAAGTCGGCTGTGCCGTGCACACGTGCCACAACATGAATGTGTGGGGTGCGGTGTGGAAAAGGGCGACATATTTAGTTTGCAACTACTCTCCTAAGTAAGTGTACTTGCTAACCTGACAGTTAACTGTGTGGTTCATGTTACACAATCTCACGTAGTGTAGCTTTCACGCTGAAAGGAAACCTTTTATTTCTAATGAACTTGTTAACCTGATGACGACACGCTGACGACAGGCTTAATCCTGACACAGTTTGCTCTGTTCTGTGCTTAGCTGCGAAATGCCACCCATTATGGTAGGAGCACCAAAGCACCGCAGGGCCACGAACCAAAAGAAAAAGTCTCTAAATATTTCAGAGAATCAAAGAACACTCAGACTTGTGACTGACTTGTGACCCGAGGTTCTTTAATCTCACTAGTTTGAGACATACGTGTGAGAATAACTGGCTCATGACCCACTTCTAGCTTGCTAACTGGGAATGTGGTCTCCGTGCTCTTGTGCTTTACACGGTCCTGCAGAGGTCACTGTTGTCATGGTCTACAACGAGAAGTTCTGTGCATGATGCCAGCTGGCTCTGGAATATGAAATAGTCACTGAAATCTGAACCTTATGTTTTTTACACATGTAAAAAAGCAATTTCACACCCATTTCCATTTAGGGATCATACTCAATGTTTCAGTCATATACCCAAAGATCTTCTACACAAGGTAGTCTTTCTGCTAATGAAGACCACAGAATGACTGAAAAAAATGGCTGAAAATCTATCGGTTAGGCAACTGCTACTTCCTTTCTAGCTCTGTGGTTATTTTTGTGGTTCATTCACACTAGATGTTACTGTCTTCCAGGGGTAACTGGATCGGAGAGGCTCCCTACAAAGTAGGCGTACCCTGCTCCGCATGCCCTCCCAGCTACGGGGGCTCGTGCAGCAACAACATGTGCTTCCCCGCTCTCAAGACAAACTACCTGCACTGGTTCAAATAAACAAAGGTTTCCTCTCAATATAAGCTGACAACCTACAGTACCACAGAGACATTATTTTAATCCAGTAAGGATTTGCACAATAGTCGTGGACCACGCTAATTTGTATATATGGGCTTATTTAAAGACAGAAACATGCATTTAAAGGCAGCGTAAAATTTTAGCTTTGATTACTTGTAAATAATCTGTAAATTAATTTGTTTTATACCAAAACTGCAAAGACTATTTTAACTGATGAAATATATTTAAATGTAAAATGGGTCCTTTTAACAGCGCAGACTGTACAGTGGTGCTAGAAACACATTTGGTTTTTACTATACCAGTTTACAGCTGACAGTGTGGTAATAAAGGACATTACTACCATCACAACTCCTCATAGCTGCTCACTTTGGTGCTACGGGCATCACACCACCATGCTGTGTGCTCTGCCTTCACAGGAATGCTCTGATATAAGGATCAAAGCTTTTGACCTCAGAGGGAAACCCCCCCCACACTGACAGTGTCAGCAGCTTATAAGCTCAAGTGTGCTGCAGTTGTGTCCGGCAGCAAGTTTGTTGACAAAAGTGCAGAATATACATCAGTTAGAGTGTGAAAGCAACTTGTCAAGTTACACAACACCTCAGTGGTTGGACGTTTGTTTAAAATGCAAAACAATGCATTTTCTCTGTGTACCATCACAGGTTTCATACAGTGTTCATGTCACTTTGTATTCTAAGAAGCACATAAAATCATTTGACCCACATATCTGTTATGTAGTCATATTTGTTATGGAAACTATTGGTATCCTACTGTATATTACCACTATATACAGTCTATTGATGTTGTTTATGTATTTCGTTATAATCACTGATGTAGCCAAGCTTTAGGCACTTGAGTGCACCTTAATTGTTTGTAAATTTCCAAAATACTCAAAAATTATTATTATTTTTGTATATGTAGATAATCATTATACTTTGATTATCTTCAAATATACTGTAAGTTATTCATTTTTATATTAAATATATATATATATATTTAAGTGATATTAATTTTTGTTTTGTAAAAGGATTGGAGTGCAATGAAATCATTTTTAATCAATCAGAAAAAAAAGAGTTAAAAAACAAAAGAAATTAACATTTTCAGCACTGATTGTGAACCTTTTCTCCGTTTGTGTTTTGTACTTGTAATAAAATGTTCTATTTTGATTGTTTGTTTGTTCCGTTGTATGTTTTGGACAGCTCATGTCGTCCCTCTGGCTAAAAGCAGTATCATTATCCAGCGTCTGCTCTGTGTTGTCTTAAATTGATTATCTTTCTGACTCTTTGATTCTCAATTAAAGAGTGCCCTTGAAAAGCCCCACATCCTGCGTATCAACAGCAAAAATGAGGAGAAAAGAAAACATCTTCAGGCTACAACCGAATCCTAATAAGAGAATGTTGACTTTGGCCCCGACGGTCTGTGTCTACATAAATGAACAGATAACTGATAGGGTTTCAGGGGACTGTCATGTTTGGGTTTCTCCACTGAAACCATTGACCTTACTGAGGGGGAGAAGCAAGGAGCAGCAAGAATGCTGGATGTAGAAAGAGGCGTATCATCGGAGACGTAGACAAATTGTAAGAATGAGATGGTCTAAAGAGTGGATGCAGAAAAATTAGTAAGAGGTAGAAACACAGGGAAGAAGACGCTGGTATGCGCAGCAGCATTGCACTATTAAACACTTTCATGATAACCTTTGCTTAGCTTGACAATTTCAAACCACTTCCTGCACATTTTTGCAGCCAGAAAGAGCAGCCCATTCCCTGGAACTAAACAGCAGAGAGTTTTTGAGGAACACATTAGTATGCATGGGAAAAAATCTTCCCGTCTGTGCAAATGCCAGGTCCTGCGCCAAACAGATGATAGGGAGTGTTTAAAAAGTCACATCATCAGGATGCGGAGCGCGATGCAACGACCAGTTAGACAGTCTGCTGTGGACGTTATCCATCAATGATTGAAGCAGAGCTGAGGTTAAGGACATGGGTTTGGGCTGGGATGAAAGCAGCTTGTGATGGCTCGAGGGCACAAGCAAGAAAACACCTGCAAATGAAGTGTAAATTGGAAAGGGAACAAATATGTCCCTAACATTCATGAGTTTGGACTTAATTCAGCTTTTTTTCCTTCTTCTTACTAATGAATGAGTGGAAACACTTTGAAAACTTCTACTTGACAGTTGATTTACACTTGAAACCCGATGCCGTTTGTTGGAGTTTGTCATTTATGTCATTTTTTTTCCTGTAGTGATGCTTTTTAAGCTTTTTTTCAGATTTCTATTTTGACATCGTTGTGCAGACCCAGTACTCTGAAGGACACTGTTATCAGCTTGCTAGTTCCACAAAACAGACTGGCTAGTCTTAACGTGACCCCTCAACTCCTTTTAGCAGTGACACATCAAATTACATTTTAGCTGCCTCTGTGGGCAGCTGGTGCTCAACAGGTTGAGTAGGTCATCTACTAACGGGAAGGTCAGTAGTTCAGTCCCAACTTATCTAGTCTGTACCTTGATGTATCCTTGGGAAAGATACTCAAGTTGGGATTGTCCCCACTGCTTTTGTGTGAGTATGTTATTGTAAGTATAGAAAAAAAACGTGAACGAGGCTTGTAGTAGAAAGCATTTTGAGTACTCAAACTGAAAGGTGCTTTATAAATACTGGCCCATTTGTTACTCTTCAAGTGCCAATTTAAGATCAGAAATTTGGTGCGTGCGCTTGGCTGAGGAGCCAAACATGCAAAGCTACCATCTGTGGGATCTTAAATTAAAGCCTCTAAGTCAGAGGTCTAGATGCATTGATACTGTATCGCTGTGGACCTTCGGTTTGTCTCAGATAGCTGGCCTGCCGGTAAAGGACAGCTGTTCGTGATGGGGCTGGAGGACGGCTGAATGATGGTCACCTCTCCCCAATCGAGAATCTGGTGCTAAATAACTTGTAAACAATCTGATTCTGTGTCAGGGTGTTGTTGTAACATCTATTTAATGGCAACCCTCACTCTAGTAGGGATGGCTGTACCTTGGGTGGTTGAGCAGGTTGCCTACTATCCTAAAGGTTCAGTTCACTGGCTCTTCCAGTCTACAAGTTGCTCTCTGATGATGATGATGATCAGAGAGTATAGAAAGGTATAACTGAGGCCTGCTTAGTGCTTTTTAGTGCTTTACCAGGAAAGCCTGCAGGTTTCTGGTAGCCAAACTTTGTCAGTGCACCTGGCCAGTCTAACTGCTGACTCTATACTTTTTCTTTGGATGGCTTCAGCCTGGTTATTTTAGGTTTTATTTTATACAACACCATACACCTTTCAGTCAAACAGCCAAAAAACTGCTGACACTTTAACTAACATGATTGGGGTTTTTTTGTGCTTATTTTGGGTTAATAAATTGGTACATTTTAGTTAAAACTACGTTTCTACCATGATTTTTTAGGGCTCATGATCATAACAACCCACACGTGGTCTTTCAGTTGACTTCAGTCAGGAAAGCAAGCTTCAACTGTTTTTATATTTAAATTCAGATTTTTAAGAGTTTATATTTAAATGTATTTTTAACCAGCAAGAATTTTTTTTTAGTATGATGCTGCTAATCCCTCACCCAGCATGTGGTAGTTAAGCAAGAAGAATAAAATCTTATCAGGACCCACTCAAAGACCAAAAAGAACGAGTTAAACACAATCAGAAAGCTGGAGAAGTAAAACAGATGTTCAGTCCCCAAATGCTGCAGCAATAAATCCACTTCAACTGGCTTACACTGTTGGCCTGTGCTAGCATCTACCAAGGCGATGATGATGCATCTGCAACCTCGTCTGAAGGTGCACCACTTTTCCTAATAACACATGGGAATTACTGACCTGTCAGATAAACTGTAACTGCTGAAACATTTAAGTCTCCCTCAAGTGTGAAGGTGGTGAAATGTTTATTTACAAAGAGGATGGAGACTTCATAAGAACCTTGGCAGGTTGATAGATTATGAACCAGGAGCGGGTGAGCGCGAGGAGTCAGTTTCCAAATGTGCAAAGAGCCATCCAAATCTAATAATGGCGAGAAGTATGAGAAAGACTTTGTCACAGTTTGAGTATAATAACGAAGAAGAGGGATAAATCTTTTGTGTGGATGGTTAGAGGGTTTTTTAAAAATATATATTTGGTGCACAGCTGTAGAAAAAGTCTCCTCCACTTTATCGTCTCTGTACTCTACAACCTCTGTGCCCTCCCTGACTGCACAGAATGGTTGAAAACTTGGCTTCGCTTTGCCTCAGAGGGGATATTGGGAGAGACTTAGTTTTTATTCAGTGTATTTTTCCTTGTTCTTCAGTCCCCCCGAAGCACAACAACTATGTTTAGTTTGTTCCCCTTGCAGCTCAACCATCGGAAATGCACCCAGTGCCCTGTCCAAGCCTCGCTCTGTCTGCAAACCTCCCAAAAATCCTTTACTGGCATAGCAGCAGAGCAGCTTGAGGACATCAAAATGGAGCTGCTATTAGGAAAGAAAAAGCTAAAATAAGGGCTCAGTGAATTTAAAAAACCTGCAGTGTAAATTCTGTTACGCACAAGATCATAAATCACCTTGTAATGCAAGCATAAACAGGTTGGGTGAAATTGGCTTTTAGTGAGCTTAGTGTGAAGAAGAGTGTCTGCATAGATTTTTTACTTCCTTGTGCTCATGGGGCGAGGGGAAAATAAATAAGTCAGCAGAGTTTTATTGCCAAATAAAGATCTGTCACCCTCAGGAGCTTAGACGTTAGGCTGCTGTAGGCTGAGATAGACACATCATTATCTTTGAGAACCACACTCACTACAAAGCTAATGCAGCTAATCCACAAAGTCCTATAGACAAGTGTTTTGGATGATAAGGAAAATTTTGCATATAAATTATCAGAAATTAAAACTGACAGATTACCTTGATGCTTGACTTTGTCCTTCAACTCAATGAAAGGCCCGTCATGAAATTGGCTCATTGGGATTCGATTGGTCAGAAGACGGTGATTTTATTGTTCATGTTGGCTTAAACAGGAACAATAAAATAATACAATAGAAACAGCCTCTCAAGTCAGCGTCTAATTTTGAGCTTTATAAAACACGCGGACAAGAGTCAAATTCATGCTCTGTTTGCTCACGTTCATTCTCAGTTCCTCTTTACAAGGTGAAATGAAAAAGTAATGGAACTTGATTTAAATTTGGCTCCCTTCAAGGTCATTTTCTTATGCAGCTCTGCACCACATCCAAGGCTTTTCCTGGTAGAAGTTCTCTTTTGCCCACTTGCACTTGTGCATTTGTTGTTTTTAGGAAGAAGGGAGTCTGGCCAGGATGGCGGATGGTGAGCAAAAAAACTCCTTCAGTGCAGACATGGACCATAACTCAGGTACACATGTCAGGATGTTACTCCGGGGAATGAATTCTTTGCAAATGTGAAAACATTTGCAAGCAAATCTTCCAAAGAGCAATCCAGACATAGCAAGGATATGTGGTGCATTGCTTCACAAGGTGTTGACCTTGAAGGAGAGATTGGCTTAAATTAATAAGATGCTTTTCATCAGCTGGATTCCAAAACTTTTTGTGAATGAGTGAGTGAGTAAAATACTTCAGTTTTACAAACTCGTGGAATTTTTGTTTATTCAGCTGCTTCAAAGGTCACATTTGAACATCCTTATCAATCAAATAATCACCCACAAGTACATATTCACACCTCCGACAGGTCAGGGATGAGCCTTTTGACATACCTGTTTCCCAGAGACTGACATCAGCTACTCGAAGTATGTTTTTGGCTCTCCTCAGATGCTGTCATGTCCATGCTGAAACCCCATTGTGTCCATAAATGTCTTGGGGAGTTAAATGCAGGGTGACTTCTTCTTTTCTGCTGGATGCCCTTACTTCAAACAAGGAGTAAAAAATAAAGCATTTCAGGTACACAAATCATTTGCGGTGTCTCAGGCATCTATTTTTGTCTATAATGCTGTTTATTCAGGACAAAGCTGTCATAATATGGGTGGGAAACATTTCATTTCACAGAAGGTTTTCATGGCTGGGTTTAAACATGCTCACCACGCTAGAAGTACCCAAGCGAACGCTGATGTTTCTCGCAATCAGCCGCAATGAAATAAGACACCATTTCAGCTCGAGCTGGCTTGTGTTACGGTCACTTTTCTTGTCTGGTGACTTTTCCTTGGCAAAGTAAGTTTCTAACACGGTCTAGTAAAATATAAATAAAGCATATCTGGCATACTTCAGCATAGATATTCAATTTTACAACAAAGCACATAAGCAGGGTCTTGTCATAAAACTGTATAGTCTATATTCACCATATGCAACATTAAAAGTAATTATATGCTTTCAAACTGACATCTCAGACCTGCAGTGGCCATAACATTGAATCTACAACATGTCTAATGTTGAAACAAGCTTCACTTGACCCGTCTTGCTTAGTCTAGGAACACAAACTGAGGCAAAGGTTGCCCGCGTTTGGTGTTTGCCTTCCATATCCTATTGTAGTCTTTGTTTTGGATGGGGCCGAGTTTGCCTCCTCGCAGGGCCTAGCAGGGACTTCAGACAAGCGACATCCTGCAGCTGCAAAACACGGGCCAAAATCAATGTCCTCCCAGAAGCACAGTGCTGGGAAAGTGCTGCCTAATCAGATGGGCTTCCTCCTTCACTCTCAACTCTTTTTTACACCCTCAGTCAAACAAGCTCAGCGTGGCTTTGATGCTGATATCAATTCATGGTACACTGACCCTTTTGCTCCCACATTATGTGTCGCATTTTCTATTCAGGGTTAAATAAAACCCCAAACCCTCTAAATTCATAAAAATAACCCTGTCAACTGTTCTTTTTTTGTATTACTGAGTTGGTCACTGAGAAAGGGTTTCGACATCCAATGTGGCAAACCAACTTTCACTTCAAATGCAAGAAACTGCATGATTATGGGATTCTCTCCCGAGGAGAATATAAGGTGACATTAGACCGCAGTGTATTTGGCATCACTGTGTTGAGTTTCTTTTGGTTTCAGTCGGTTTGTGGGCAAAAGCAGTAATCTGCAAACATTCAGTTCAAGGGAGCCACATTTCTGCTAGGATTACTCGGTTGGTAACATCATGAAATCTGACATGAATCAAGGGTGTATTTAGATACCCACAATTCCCCAGCGTCTATTGTCTCTACATCATCACTTTAGGTTTTTTGTTTGCTCAGGATTTTACCCTAATAGCCTGAGCGATGGATAAGTGCCTCAGTTTACCCAGAGCTCCTTTTGTGGTGTTACAGCGGGGGAGCTGAAGCATTTTAGCCTGTCATCAGGAACTGAGGTTGACTGAGATCCACATTGTATATAAAAAGATACTGACACCTGGTGGTTATGGGAAGATTTGATATTTGTCATGCATTTCCCTACAAGCAAGTCAAAATGTTCATAGATACATTTCCCTGAATTGTTAGTATCACATACTACATATTATAGAAAGAGCCAGCATTGCTCAGGAGGCAACACACGCTTGTGATTCAAAAGCCTGCTCGGTGTCACCTCTGTATCTTTTTAAACGGCAGTTTTACAGATTGCAATTTAAAGCTTGAATAATACTGTGTGTAGTGATGTGTGACATATAGAGTTTCTCCATTTTGGCTTTTTAAACTGTTCTATATTATTGCTCGCTGCATTTCAAAGCAGCATTCATTTTTCTGCATGCATGAAAGCATATGGAGCAACCTATGGAACAAGGCATGGTGGAGTGTTTTCAAGTTGTCACACACAAGCGACTTAAGAAAACACCCACAAAGCAAATTAAATGTTCAGTACTCTGCAAAAGACTTTGTGTCTTTATATTTTGCTTCCAAGGAGCCAGGCTTTCTTATGATGTTTTAATGTGCAGTAGCTCTCCAGGCTTTCTAAAGCCTTTCCAAGTTTTTCTTTGGACATTGGCTGCTTTTTCTGACATGTTTGGTCCATGCCTTGTACTTCCCCATTTTCAGATGAGTGGTCTTTCTTCGTTAAGCCACTTATCACTGATCTCTCAAACATTCAAGCATAAAAAGGAACCTAACTCAATCAATCAGCGTTGTGTCTACACATAACAGTATTTTTGCACCAACAAGTGAATTCCCAAATTAGCTGAAAGCCTGGCATATCTTGGCATTGTGTGCAGTTTGTCCCAAAAGAAGAAGTGGCAGTAGCATCTGAAAGTCATGTCAAAAAAGAAACAAGAACAAATCAAATAAAGACCTGATACAGCACCTGAGCCCTTCAGTTGATCTGTTCACTATTCCCTGAGAATGGAATAAAAGGCTGCCAACATCCAGAGAAGAGCTTTGGATGTCCTACAGGAAACCTGGATAAGTATTCCTGAAGACTACTTAAAGAAATTACAAGAAAGCTGCCCAAGAGAGTTAAGGCTGTGTTGAAGAATAAAGGTGGTCATACCAAATTTAGACTTTTGAAGAACTGTACAGACGCTGCTTTTGCCTAATTTACTGTATTTCCATGAATGTTTGCACGTTTTAATAAATCACTGGACCTATTTCCTATTTTCCGAGCAAAACATGAATAACTGGCTCAAGATTTTTGCCTAGTATGGTATTACAGGAGAGTGTACTGGGTGTACTGTAAACCAATAAGACATTACAGACACAAGCAAAGATGATGCAAGGTTTCAGACTTTCAGGGCTCCTAAAAACCATTAAAAAGCAGCGAAAGGCTCAGAGCTGAAATTACACATAATGAGTACTTTTGACACGCTGTTGACAGTATTTCTGCTCTTTGACTTAAGTGACACTGTTTTATATTACTTTTACTTTTGTGCAGTAAATTGGACATGTCCTGGGCTGTGAGGTTTGGCAGCGTGGTTTAACACAGTTTCCTGTAAATGAAAATGGAAAGTGAAACAGAGGAAGGGATGGAAGAGGAAAAAAATACAACAGAAATTAAAAATGGTCGTCTTTGTGAAAGTTACAGGAAAAATAAAATTACATATCGCAGAAAAGAAGTTTGAATCCAACACCAACAGAAGACTAGTGGATTTAAAACAGATCGTTCAACATTTGTGTATTAACGGCTTCGTATTTCAGTTGGACACATTCTACCAA
This sequence comes from Neolamprologus multifasciatus, assembly GCF_963576455.1. NCBI lineage: Eukaryota > Metazoa > Chordata > Actinopteri > Cichliformes > Cichlidae > Neolamprologus > Neolamprologus multifasciatus. The sequence continues at coordinate 16,646,433 of NC_140447.1, read as the reverse complement.
AATCCCTGATTACAACCCTGCAATAAGACCTGGCAGGAAAACAGAGAACAGTTTGTGCACCGCTCACAGATGCATTGGCATCTCTTGACCACAAGAGGGTAGACACAGACAAACTAATCCCAAGCTGGCCTGCAGGCGATATCTTAGGCAGCCTTCTGCTGAACGCTGCTGATAATGTCACAAAAGCAATGATGTAGAACAGCAGCCAAATGACCTTGGTGCTCTTTACTCCCACTTTTACCCCAACACCGTTCCAACACTCTGACCTCAATTGAGCCCAACCAGAACCATTAGAGAGCAATGTGCCAGATAACATGGGCCAACAAAAAGTGTTCTTCGAGTCTGTTTGTGTGGTTTGCTGCTGTGTCCAGAGGCTACTGTTGTGTAGATGCGGGGCCTGGCACGACCGATGCATTCTCCTGGGTTCACGGGGTTTCTCGCAAGACCACATGCTGAATGGAGGAGGTACAGAATGGAGCATCTGGGCCCACATGGCTTCACAATGGCTGTGTGGGTAAGACGGAAAGTGCAGGAGAGAGAGGAGCAAGCATAGGAGAGGAGAAAGTGAATGTTTTGGCGTGAAAACAAAGGCAGGCAGAAACTTCAGGTAGAGAAAGCAGAGGTAACAAAAACAGGGGAAAAATATGAAATCATAAGAAAAACAACCCAGTAACAGGTACAAGATAGCAGATGCAAGAAGAAAGAAAAAGAAAAAAGAAAGAAAGGCTGCTAACACAAGACGCCTAGGCATGAAATCATTTATATTGCTCTACTGCTGGCACAAATAGTGTATATTTACTGGCAGGCATTGTAATAACATTAATCAGAGAGTGACTTGTGTGTTACAGATGGCCTGACCTAAATTACCACACTATAAATCATAGAAATCCCTGAACAGTTGGTAAATATTTCCTTTATCCACACAGTTTAATGTTCATACTCGAGGTCAGAGGCATCCTTTCACAGTCAGACTTTCTGTAATTCAGCTGCAACTTTCATGTGATTTAGGTCCTTTCACACCCTCAGCCCATAAAACTTATTTGAGTCTTTAAAATAATTGTATGTTTTATGTATCGGCTCATATTTAAGTTGTGAATGCATCTGTGCCAAGACACACACACGCACGCACGCACGGATGCACGGATGAACGGATGAAGGGACGACGCCACCACTTTGCCCCCTCACCTCTCACTCTCCTCCTGTTAAACAGAGACAAACACACACCCACTGAGCTCTCTTCCTTCAAGGCACGTTTTATCTAAATGTAGTGCAGCTTTTTATTCTGCTGCAGATGAATGAGTGTTTTCAGAGTTGCGATCCCTCCTGGGAGCGGTGAGCAAAGGAAGAACATTGCTATCTCAGCTGCTGTGATGAGGACTTGGGAAAGTCCTGTTGGGTCTGACAGCGGAAAGGTGGCTGACCCTGGAGCCGTGGTCGAGGATCCCTCGCAACTGACCCGGGAAGCAGACAGTGAACCCCCGGGTTTATGGAAGTTCAGAGTGAGTCACCAAAGTGAGCTCTGTATCACATTTAATGAAGTAGGTTAGACAAGCAGAGGCAGCCTGGAAGAAAGGCTTTTATATACGTCTTGTTCTCAGTTCCCACTGATAGTTCATCAGCTGGGGGCTGTGGTGGAAGAAAGTAAAGGAACTCAAGCACACATTTATTTGTTTTGTTTCTATTGCACTATTTATCTGACAGCTAACAAAATGCATTTTTTAGGATTGAACCAGACGTGCACAATCAGCTTGGCTTGTTTCACAGCATGACTACGAGAAGCTTCTGTTGCAGTTTCCATAAAAAAATGCATTTCAAAGTTTAAAGGTAAAATCATGAGCTACTCCTTACACATTAACAATCCAATAATAATAATAATAATAATAATAATAATAATAATAATAATAATACACCAGCCACAGGCCCATTTCTATGCAAAGATAAACGGCACTTAAAACTCTTTTAAGCTAATTGTGGGTTTTATAACTCATAGTTTCATTAAAATGATACTTTAGTCCACTGACAAGTTGTTTGTTGAAAGCCAGACTCTGTTTATAGCTTTGAGTGCAATGCCATACCTTATTAATACACAAACGTGTATCCTGCCCAGCGTTACATTTGTTTATAATACATCAGTTGTGAAATTCTGCACAGATTATAAACCTTACAACTTCAAATTCATAGGCATCCACACATAGCTGAGTTTTCTGTGTAGTGCTTGATACACCTGATGTGTAAGTGCAAAAAACACCAAGGAGTCATAGAAACAAGGGGATTTGCTTAGTGTTAGAGGGGGGGGGGGGGGGGGGGGAGCAGGGGAAAAACTGCTGCACATGCTTGTCTTGGCCAGCCTGCGGTTTATTGTAAAACACAAGAACATTGTGCCTCCCCTGGTGGAAAAGTAAGCCTGTCCGGGTAGAGGGGGGTAAACACACCCAGGTCTACTGTTTCCACATGTGCCATAGCTACCAGTAAAAAAAATGACCAGATGACAAAAGACAAAACGTGCCTGTTTCCATTATGGAATTCAGTCTGTGTTGCAGGAGAGAGCGGGGAAACAGTGACGACAAGTTCGCGGCTTGGCTTTCTAGTTATAACCCCCCCACCACCTCAGAAAAAGAAAAAAAAAGAAGAAGAAGACAGAGAGCCACCTGTGAACAGCCAGACCTGAGAAATGAGGCCCAAAGATGAGGTAGATCTGATGTAAGTTAATGCGGTTTTGAACAAAATCACTTCCCAGGCTGAAATCACAAAACGCTAATGACGAGCCAATCAAAGATCAGGTGGTATAACTAATAAATGACGTCACGATCATTATAAACTCATTGTCAAAATCAATAAATATAAAGAAAACGTTCATCTGAAATCATTTTGTGCGTTTTAGAGTCTCATAGTATTAAGTTTACTTTCTGTGCGCATCACTGGAGAAAGAAATATGCACGCACTGCCCCGGAAGCGCACAGAGGTCTCGCCATGAGGCGGTGTGGGCTGTTTCCAAAGTTAGGAGAGGCGTGGCCAGGGGCGGCTCTCTGGAAGCCCAGCCAAGTTTAGGATAAAATGTGGATAAGTGATGCTTTGGCGGCTTTGGTGCAAAAATCCTGAAAGAAGAAAGACCGACCTCCTTTTTCTTCTTCTTCTCTTTCCCCCCCCAAACTGATGAAAACCGAATGAAGCTACCACATCACATCTTTGATTTACGTGCTATGGCAGCCAGCGACAATCATCACACCGCTCCACCTGAGCTCTGCAACACAAACTGAAGGCGGATTTTTTCCCTAATTCTTGCTGCACAAGTTTCATCACAGCCAGATCTCTGTCAGAACCCGAGGAGTGGGCTTCATTCCAATTCATTAAAGGTAAATTATTTCCAAAGTCTGCACTAAATCACACCACTCCATTTCTGTTTTAATATGCATTACTGTTCACATTTTCCATTAGATATTGGCTCGTTATATCAGCTTCTGTCAGCATCCTTGCTTGCACACACACTTTCAGCGAGAGCCTGTGTTTATACAGGCTTGGTAAAAGCAAAAGCTACATTATTCACCATCCTGTACCCTTAACTGCATTCATTGCAGCTGTGCTGTTTACTGTGATTTGTAATGCTGTGTTCTTTCCTTCTAAAGCTTCCCTTTTATTGTTTGGATTTAGGGGGAAAGTTGTAAAAATTGATTTCTTTAATCCAGGCTTAATCCAAACTAGTCATTCCCAGCCTGCCAGCTTACCCTCAGTGAACCCCATTAGCTTACCTGTGGCAGCGCACCAGACTAAGTGCCTGCAAGCCAACACACTGTCCTCACCAAGTTCAATATTGACCCAAGTTATTCAGCAAATTTGATACAGGACTCCAACTGCAAAGCTTCCAATTATCATTTCTTTCTCTCCCCCTCTCTCTCCTTCAGGGTCCTTGTCAGCTGACATTGTAGACAAAGTGTGTCTGTGCTGGCACAAAAACATTTTTCAACCCTATCCATCCTGCTCGAGTTTATCGTTATCACCAGCGTGTCCAAGGATGAGGCTTGGGTCCCTGCACCGGCTGAGAGGCGTGTCCTTGCTCCTGCTGCTCCAGACGACGACGTCCATGGTGATGCTTCCAAACTCCACAGGCTGGGAGCAGATTTTGGACAAGTATCTGGACGAGGACGGCGACTGGTGGGAGGCCAAACAGAGGGGGAAGAGGGCCATTACTGATAGCGACGCTCAGCTCATCCTGGACCTTCACAACAAGCTCAGAGGCCAAGTTTACCCTCCTGCTTCCAACATGGAGTACATGGTAGGTGGAGGTGTTGTCTGTGCGTCTTCAGTGATTCATAGTTCATGAAGTTAAGGCATGTTTTGACCCTTTTCTGAACTCTTGCACATTTGTGGCCCATATAGCTTAGTGAAATGACCCAGTCACCAGACTGCCTGGCGTTTGTCCCACTTGGCTCACACTTGCAGCATGCCAGCATCTAAGCACCCTCACACATGAGCCCAAACACAAAGAGACACACACACGCTTAACTTTGTACCCACGTGACTTTGGTCATTTTTGCCAGAAGCGAAGAATTCTCACCACCTTGCCAATGATCACATTTCTCCAATGTTTTTTTTTTTTCTGTTGTTTTCTTTTACTCATGGTAAGAGATTTGTTTGACTTTATCCTTTGGCCATCACGTGTATGTACAGTGCCAGATCACTTTTCACAGTGCAATTAGAATCTGAGCACGGCACCGGGGCTCGATTTACCAGCTGCCCCTGCCCCCACTCCCCTCACTAAACACACACGGGGGATAGCACACCTTCTGAAACTTAGCAATCCACAAATCTGAAACTTTTCCAGAAGCACTACGTGTGTAGGCGCAGCTTGACCCCTACAGCACATAGCCTGCAATAGTTAAAAGGGTAAAAATCAATGCAATGTGCAGAAAGTAATGAGATTTTATCATCTTTTCATCCACGCTTAAAGAGCTATGGAACAAAAGGCAGTATTATTCTGTGGTAAAGGCAAATAAACAGTTCCTGCTGGGGGCAGTTGCTGGACTGTGTAATTGTATAATTGAGAGGTTGGACTTGAGGACCTCTAGTGTGTGTGTGTGTGTGTGTGTGTGTGTTATAGGTATGTGTATGTGAGACGCTCAGCCTAGCTGGCTTTTGGTTAAGGCCCACGCTAGTGGAGAAATGCTGAGCCAGCAGCACACAGCTCTTTTCTACTGTCTCCTGTTACACTTGGCTGTTTTTTTTTTTTCTTAGCTGCAGGGGCACCCAGGGGTGAAATATGGAAAGGCAAGCAACAAGAGTACGTGAGGTGAAGGGGAATGAAAGTTAGCAAGAAATGCAAGATGAAGTGAAATAGAGGTGTAAAAAAAAAAAAAACCTCATAAAAGAGTTTTTTAAATGGGAAGAGGAGGCAGCGTGAGACAGATGGAGGGAGAGAAAGCATCGCAAAACAGGTGTCAAAGTAACTGAAGTGAAGATGAGAAAAGAGGAAATGAGCAAAAAGGAAAAAAGGAAAAAAAAAAAAAAGGGGCACGCAGTTAGGAGAGACGGCAGCATGCAAGAATAGGTACTGAAATCTCATGTGCAGTTTTGTAGATGTCAGTGTGTTTCAGACAAAAGCTGTTCAGGTCATATGTAGAGCAGGTCTTTTGGTGATTTTTAGCGCTTTATTTTTAAAAGGGTGCTCCGTATTCCTCCGATTTTCCTTTGGTCCGTGTTGAACTGCTGTCACCTTTCAGAAACCTCACAGCTTCACTGTACTGGAAGACTTCATAGACATGCTCTCCTGCTCTCCTGACACACTCAGGCATGCAGACACACACACACACACACACACACAACAGACATCCGCACACATAACCATTTGCCCATCAGCTCTGTTATTGTCTGCCATTGTATTAAACCACAACCCGAGTGACCCTCTGTGGCAATCATGACAGAGACTCAGAGATAACATCAATTCAAATCCCCCTCTTTCCTCCCAGTTATCGGCTTCTTTTTCTTGCCCTCCCTCTCTCTCTCTTTCTGCCTCCCCTCTCCCTTATCCCTGTGGCTCCGTTCCCATTCTGTCATTATCCAAGACAGAGGCCCAAAAAATTCCCCGGATAAGCATTCACACTCTGTAGCGGTCCACAAAGCTTCGGTAGGAGGACTGTGTTTCTGCCGCTCACTCAAATGTTGACCCTGCAGGTATAAACAGAGACGTGTCAGCGTTTGAAGCCCTGTAAGACAAACAAATGGCATCCTGGGAGAAAGAGCCCCACCTGCCTTGATGTTTAACTTGGCTCTGCTGGTCTGCGCTCAGGTCTGAGGTTACAGTGATGTTAGCAATGGATGATAAATGAACGGATGAATCAAGAGCTCTATTGCCAAATGTCGAGCCTTTTAAATCATTGATGCGTAATGTGTTTAAAAAACCAAAGAAGCACAATAACAAAACAATTAAAAAAAAAAATCAGGATAATACATTTTCACTGGGTTAATGTCTACGGCTATATGGACGAGCATCTGATGCAAGGTTTCTTGCACTGGATGGTTCAGAAGTCATACACCAGCCCGGAGATGAATTCCCTCCAGTGTGTGTGTGTGTCTGTTTTTTTTTTTTTTTTTTTTTTTTTTATTACAGGTTTGCTCAATCACAAGGCGTGGGGAAGAGAGCATCTGCCAGAGCTGCTTAAAGCACATCCAGTAAATCCTATGTACAATAATTTGGAACAATCCACCCTGAATTACTTATAATTAAACTCCTGCAAAGCCTAAAAGACAAAATAACAGAAAATATGCTCTCTTAGGACCTCACCTGCACTGGTTGCCGAAAACAAGTGGCACTCTTGTTGGAGTCCAAATAGCATTGTCTATAAAAACATTTAAGGAGCTATGACCACAGCCTGCAGTGGCACTGTTTGGTGACAGAGATAGACAGGTTTGGAGAGCATCCCCTGTGTTTGATTGTCTTTGGCATTCCCTTTTTTTTTTTCCGCCTGTCCCATTTGGTTCTTTAGCCGTCAGAATTGTTGTCTGAAGACCAACAAGGATACCCAATGGATTTATTTTGCCAAATGGATCATCATGGCATTGCCGTATTGGTCCATTTGATCGACCTTTGTTTTTATTATTTATTTTATTTTCAGTTGTTACAGACATGAGTGAGGGATAGGAAAGGGAGAAAGAAAGAGGAAGGAAAAGAAAAACAGAAGGGGAGAGGGACAGTGAGAAAGGGGGGAAGAAAAAATATCTCCGGGATCACCTGTTGAGAGAAAAAGAATAGAAAACAAGCAAAAAAAACAAAACAATGCAACATACTATACACAACACCATCGCATTAATCTAGCTAAGTGTAAACAGCAGTAAATACTAAATATTGAATGTTGTTGTGCAGCACGCAGGACAGACAGCGCACAATGTGCTTTGAAGTAGCAGCCAAGAAAGGTGTGATTTAAGTCTACGAACAGTGAACACCCATGTGCACACCTGTGTGGATCGGCGCGCTTGTATTCAAATGGTTTCCCCATGTAATGGTCTGCTAGAGGATGTAGAGAGCCATAGCCCTGTCCCCCAGGGCATGAAGCAGGCATGGAGGAGATCCAGGCCCCAGACATCCAGAGGCCCCAGAGTGCAAGAGCCCAAGGAGGACCACCGGAGGGGCATCCGTGCCACCTTCATGGGAAGGGCTGAGGATCCCCAGATGAGGGGTCACCCAGTAGCCACCGGGCAGAAGCTAGAGGGGGCTGCACCGGCGTGCCCGCCGGCGTCTTTGGCATTCCCTGACCTATTGAAAATACTTTCCGATTCCTTTTTGTGAAACTTGAGCCGTTACGCTTATTGGCACATCCTTCAAACCACCTGTTCAGAGGATGTTTTTTGGGGGGTGGGGGGATTTACGGAGGTCATCCAAGTGCTCTTTTATCCTCTAGACAATGCCATGAACTGAGGCCAACATTCCCCTACGCTGACTTAAAACACTTTGGCCTTCCATCCAGTCCTGACTTATCAGCCTTTTTTAAAAAGTCTGTAGAACCTCTGAAAGTCATCCCTCACTGCCTCCTCCAACGCCTGTCATGCGTTTCGAGCTACGGTTTGGCCAGCTCGCAATTCCGTCTGTTGAAACGGCTTCCTGTCATTTGGTTAATCTGCAAAACACTGGCTGCGTTAACTCCTTCTGTAATTTTGCAAATGCGATTTTCTCACCCAGCAATGATTTGCTTTGCATTGTTGCTCAAACCATGCCCCCTGTTACAGCACAATAATAGGGAGATAATGGTGTTTGCTCGGCGACAACATTCAAACAGTGGTCAGCCCCGGGAACTTTGATATGAGCTGGTGGGAGCTAGAATGCACTGCATGAATAATTGCACGCCATCTCAAGCTGCATATATTGCTGTGGGAGTCCAAAGCTCTCAGTACACTTGCTTAATATAATGCCAAGATTATAAACATTGCTCTTCCTGCAAATGCTCACTATGAATGGGTTGCAATTTCACTTTTCATAAATATTTCGGGGAATGTCATCATAAAACTTTTCGGACCATTGACTCCAATGACGACTCAGTAATGTGTGATAGAATAAAGAATGGCATGGGTATAAAAATGAGCAGAGACACATTTACACAAACTGAGGATACACATCTTTCCTTTAATTTGTCTTATTATTTTTCCCTTGTTGTTGACTATTGTTGCTATACCGTTAAGATTTGTATTGCTGTAAATTAAGTTACCTATTTGCATCCCATTGTTCTCACCAAATCATATCACGCCTTCTGTTTTCATTTCCCCAGCTTTGGTATCCCAATTCCCATGTCTGTTCCCTGATTTTCAGTATTATTCAGCATGCACCATTGATTATGAGCAGGAAACCCACACTTGCAAAGGAAGTAGCCCTCTGGGCCTTTGGAATAGAATCAGAAAAAAAAAAAACTGCCACAAATGAAGTGTTAAGCGAAATAAACAATGCAGTGTGCACGGCGCTGAAAGACTCAAGCAGAGGAGGTGTTTTTCTTTACGGCCCCGCGGAACTGTGGTCGAAGTGGGTGGTGGGTGGTGGGTGGGGTGGTTCGCGGTTACAAGGCCTCCCCTGCTGGGCGAACTGTGCAAACAGCAGCAGCTTGACAAGCCAGCTGTACTCTGTACAGACTCAACAGCTGAAAAATATGTCTCGGTCAACACTTTCTCAACCTGCTTTAAATGCAACTTTTCAGGACAGTGGAATGAGTTTCTCAGCTGGACGGTGCCGCTAATTTTATCATTATTTAAGACGTGCCTCGAGATCATCGCACATCACGTCTCTGTGATACAAACTGTAATCTCCAAGAGCTCCGAGAAGCTGCAGCCAGAATTTTGGGTTCTTTTTCAGGCTTGAAGCCTATTGTAGTTGCTGTTACAGTAAAATGTTTTAAGACACAGAACCACCAATTTAGCACTGCATACTGCATTTCAGTCTGCTTATCAGTCTGGTTTTTTTGCACAAGGATGTCATTCTTTGAGAAGCATCAAAGGGAAAATATGCAGATATAAATCAAACTAGAGATGACTGGTCTCCATTATCCTGCCAAAAAAAGGGATACGCAACAGATAAGGCAACACCGACATTTATTTGCGGCTCACTGCAAGCAGAGGTCACGTCTGAGCGCAGATAGGGTTTCAGGTAAACAAATTCTCATTCCTGTTTTAGCCCCGCATCTGTCACTCAACATCTGACCTTATTGTACAGGAACGACCACAGGCAACTGCAGGAGAGGTTGCTGTAACTCTGCATCCTTCTATTGACGATGAATTTTTATGTGTTTGTTCAGTTATGTAACCTTCCCACAAGGCTCTGTTTTAAAAACTGACATTCCGCTCTGCAGTATTACGTTGGCGTCGCTGATTTTTAACAAACGCATTTAACGGGAAGAAACAGCTGAAGAAACTGCTCGGAGTTAAGAGTTAATTTGCAGCACTGCCAGACATCCTGTTGCTAAGTAGGTGTGCGGGGCAGTTGTTTCTAGAGGGACGGACAGTGGAGGTGGTTGGTGGAAGTTGATGGAGGTTATTTTAGTATGGTTAGTGGATGATATTTCAGTGAAGGTAAGCTGAATTCCAGGCCCCAATGTGTGAAATGCAAATATTTCTGACAGCTTCACCCATATACTACTAATACACGCGCTCACACCCACTAACGCACATCAACTAATTGACTTTCTGGCAGAAACCTGTTATATAAGTCATCCCACACTGGAACTGGGAGTAAACGAACACACGCCGTCCTTCAGAGGAAGTACAGTTGGTGTTTTTCTAGCATTTTTATAGTAGAATATAGGTCAGCAGGGAGGAAGGACACTCTTTGCATTCCCAGAAAACCCCAGAATGGGAATACGATCCCTTAGTATCCAACCAGAGCTAAACTTGACTGAGAGGGCAACTCACAGAGGGAAAGTGAAACAAAAGCATGCACCCAGTCATCTCACTAGAGACATATGGAAGTTATTACTAAAAAAAACCCTTTTTTTAAAAACTTCCACGACTTCCAAAACTTCCAACTTCCAAGAAAAGTCAGCTGAGTCGAAGTAGGAAAGGCAAAAAGCTTTACTGCAGCAGCAGCAGCTCCTAGTTTCTCTTCCTTATCATCATAGGTTGAAATGGTGTGCTATTTCCCCTCATGTTACTGACCACAGAGCAGTGTTTCTCTAAGCTCCTTTACCCTATAACACATTGAACTGGTTTATATGCATTTTATCACCATTTTGTTACTTTTATAATCCAGGAAACTCATTTCTCCATCTCGCCTCGTGCAGGTGTGGGACACAGAGTTGGAACGTACTGCAGAGGAGTGGGCAGAGACGTGTCTGTGGGAGCACGGTCCCGCCGGCTTGCTGCCGCAGATTGGGCAGAATCTGGGGGCACACTGGGGAAGGTAAATGATCTGTTATTACAGACAGTTTATGCATGTAGACTTTTATGCTATCAAACACTAACATTAAATAAGTTTGGACACTTCAAAAGGTTTTCAAAGTGCTCTGTTGTACTTTAAGTGACCAAGTAAGCTGTAGTATAAAAATCTGGTGATGATCGAGGCTGTTTGGATACAATGAAGTCACTCTCGTGTTTAAACGGATGGTCAGCAACAGTACTCAGGCAGGCTGACATTTAAAGAACGTTCAGTTGATACTAAAGGGCTCGAAGTGTCAAAGGAAAATATCAACGCAACATTACACCACCAGCAGACTGAACTGTTGATAGAAGCAAGGACGGCTCTATGCTTTTGTCTTATTTACACCACCAGTTAACACCAGAAATCAAGACTTATCAGGTCACCATCAATTTTGGCGAGCCTGTGTGAATTGTAGCCTCTGTTTCCTGTTCTTAGCTGACAGGGGTGGCACCCAGTGTGGTCCTCTACTGTTGTAGCCCATCTGCTTCAAGGTTTTGATATGCTGTGCGTTCAGAGATGCTGCTCTGCCTACGATGTTGGTAACAGGTGGTTATTTGAGTTACTGTTGCATTCCTGTCAGCTCAAAGCATCCTGGCTGCTCTTTTCTGACCCCTGGCATCAAACAGGCATTTTTGAACAGAGAACTGCCGCTCACTGGATATTTTCTGGTTTTTGGACCTTTCTTTGCAAACCCTAGAGATAGGGTTGTGTTGGAAAATTCCAGTAGATCAGCAATTTCTGAAATATTCCAAGCAGCCTGTCTGACACGGAAAACCATGCCACATCCAACGTCTCTTAAATCACCCTGTTTCTCTATTCTGATTGGGAGATAAGACATTTGCATTAACAAGCACTTGAACATTCGCAAGTAATAAGGTGGCCGGCGAGTGTACAATATGTTACCCATGACTGGCATTTACCTGCTGCGAATGAGACGTCAAACACACACTGTGGCATATATGCGAGTGGACTCAGACTTAACACAGATTTCTTTGCTCCTTTATTTCACTCAGTCGCCTGCAGAGCTTCAGAAAACAGCGCTGCTTCACACAAGAGATGCTTGTTCTGCATCTAATCATATCACTCCACAGTCGAGATGTCTGCTTAATTCTAATCAGATTAACTGGCAACACCTGGTGCCAGATCAGTGTCCTTGGTTACTGAGCACAAATGTTGATTTTCAGTTAGAGCACTTTGTTTGCCAGTGGATGATAACTATAGGTGGCATTACATTGGTTTATCAAGTGTGCTTGTGTCAAAACAAATCAAGCACTCCTTATCTAATGCTCGGCTCTATATATATATATATATATATATATATATATATATATATATATATATATATATATATATATATATATATATATATATATATATATATATATATATATGACATAACTGAATATCCGAGCACTGACAGCTTATACAGTATATTACAAGACTTAAAAAGACAGTTGTAGTGAGCAGTGAAGAGCTTAATGCCAACATCTACACCAAAGGACTCATAAGACACAAGATATGTTGCTTGGAACATTATAATCATAGATGTGCTTACTGATCTCTCCAGGTATCGTCCACCCACGTCCCATGTTCAGGCTTGGTATGATGAAGTGAAAGACTACTCCTTCCCTTACCCTCAAGAATGTAATCCCTACTGTCCCTTCAAGTGCTCTGGCCCAGTTTGCACACATTACACACAGGTAGCTATGGATCACGACTTCTGGAAACCTTACAAAGGTGCAATGAGAACATCTAAGTCATCTGTTTCTGCTTCTCCGTATTGTCCTTCTTTTGTAGCTTGTCTGGGCTACCAGCAGTCGAATTGGCTGTGCGATCAACATGTGTTACAACATGAACGTGTGGGGGCAGATCTGGGCCAAAGCCGTCTATCTTGTCTGCAACTATTCACCGAAGTAAGCAGATATGTTGTGTACCAGCACTGTGAAGAGTCAATTATAGTGTCAGGCTGTTTTGATGTGACATCACAGGGATCGCTTGTAGTTGAAGCAGTTCTGGTTTGTCTGTGTTCAGTAGTTTTTGTTTGATGTTTCATGTGCACAGGGGAAACTGGTGGGGCCATGCACCTTACAAACATGGGACCCCGTGCTCTTCTTGTCCCCCCAGCTATGGAGGAGGATGCAAAGACAACCTCTGCTACAAAGGTAAGAAAAAGCCACACATAGAGAGAGGGAGACAGAGGTTGATGAAAATAACTCATTATCATGCCTTGATTTCTGTTTTATTTAAGGGCAAGATGACAATTCATATCCACTGCAAGAGGAAACTGAAGAGAACAACTTTATTGAACCAGAGGTCCCCCGTACCACAAATCCCCGGGCTCGGGCCTCCAGACCTCAGCCTCCCAGTTTCCCCGCTCCAGCCCCTACGCAGCCCCCCGCAGAGGACCTGCAGAAGAATGAAATGGTCAACACACAGCAGATGTGTAAGCTGCCATTTGACTGTTTATTTTGGATCTAGTTTCCTCTCGAAATGGGGGGTGTACAATATGGTTTTAGGTCTGGGAGGCACAGAGAGTGGAAGTGGAGGACAATATGTGCTGCAAAAGGAAAAGAAACCTCTAGCTGCTTGCTCAGTATTGAGCTAGCGATGCTGAATAATAAGTGCAAAAAGCAGACTTTGACCTTAAATAATTTTCTTGCAATTTATCTTAAATTGCTTTGATGCTGTATAGTCCTTATCTGTCATCTCCCTGATTAACCCTTGCACTTTATGGAGTCTACTCAATATTGCAAGTCACTCTTTGGAGCAGAGAGGGGAGATCTATTTTAGCATGAGCCCCTGAGTGTGTGTTTGTTTTTGGCTTGCTGAGAAGGGTTGAGGGGTGAGAGCGGCTCGCTGTGGTTTTTAAATGGCTTCCTCTCTGCAGCACATTAGGGCCTGTGCTTGTAAGATGAGACACATCCTCTAGTTTTGCTGACCACCCTGAACCTGAATTCTTGTCTTTTATTCTTGAAGCGTCGCCACTTGAGTCTTTTAGGAACTAGTCATCTGCATCAGAGCCGCTAGTTCACACATGCTGTTTCCTGCAGGAGAACTCAAAGACCTCTGTGTTTATGTGTTACAGCCCAGCTAGTGACCTGTGACACTAAGCTTCGGGATCAGTGCAAAGGAACAACATGCAATAGGTACAGTGATGGTGAAGCATTAATAGGGTGCGGTGCAGAATGTACAGTTCACATATTCACATGGTTATTTTTGCATTGACACACAGATACGAGTGCCCAGCTGGATGCCTAGATGCTACAGGAAAAGTAGTTGGCACAGTGTACTATGAAATGGTGAGTGCACATGTAGCTAGTGTACTCTGAGGGAAGATTAAAAAAGATTTGGACGCTTCAGTGTTTTTTCATGAGGTGTGCAAGATGAAGCTTTGGGGAAAAAGATATTTTATACTTTGAGGATACGTCTTAGTGCTTATTTATCCACATTCCTTACTAAATACAGTATAAATGGTTTCTCTTTGTATCTCTTTTATTGCAGCAATCCAGTGTGTGCAGAGCTGGTCTGCATGCTGGTGTCATAGATAATGATGGAGGATGGATGGATGTAACAAGGCAAGGAAGAAAGGACTTTTTTATCAAATCCTACAAGAATGGCGTCCAGTCACTTGGGTGAGACGGCAATGAATTTACACCAATGACAACTGATAGTTAAATATAATGAAAGTGAATAGAAATAATAACATCTAATGTTGCTGTATTCATTTTCCCCTTGACAGAAAATATCAAAGTGCTAACTCCTTCACAGTCTCCAGAGTGACAGGTTAGTCTGTCGCGCTGTGCATGTAGATATGTTGTCATTTGTTTCCAGCTTCTCATTATGGGCTTTGCCGACACTCGCTGTGTTTCCTTCTTACAGTCAAAGCCATCACATGTGAAACCACAGTTGCACAACTGTGTCCATACGAAAGGCCTGTAAAACACTGTCCAAGGTATGCACCTCCCTGTATCGCACACTCTCTCTGGTTATCAGAGCTGCCTAGCATCATGTCTGTTCATCATTCGTCTTAGGTTATACTGCCCGAGAAACTGCGTAGAAGAGAATCCTCACATATCCAGAGTGATCGGTACCAGAATATACTCTGATGTAAGTTCTTGTTTTTGAAGCTGAACTTGTCAGACACTAATTCACACTACTTTGGGCTGTCAGCATTTTAGAGACAGAAATGAATGAACATTTCTGACATGTTTGCCTTCCTCTTGCATGCTCCTGTAGAAGTCCAGTATATGTCGAGCGGCGGTCCACGCCGGAGTGATCAGGAACGATGTGGGTGGTTACATTGATGTGATGCCAGTGGACAAGCGAAAACACTACATCGCCTCGTACCAGAATGGCATTTCCTCAGAGAGGTATTGGATGACTAACCTCACAATCTTATAAGAGGGGAAAATAAATAATAAAATAAATAAATATATATGTATGTATAGATAGATAGATAGATAGATAGATGGAAAATAGTTATATATATACACAATAAAAGAAGGACAAGATAAATAATGCATAACAGTATCCTATCTCTGTTTTATAATACCAATATAGATATATTGTTTGGGGGGTTTATTGGTCCTGTGTCAGCATTCAGCCTTAACACATGACAGGAAAGTGAAGAGGTTAATGCACTTGCACCCAGAGTGGAGCAGTAAGAAATCAATGCCTCTCAGGTATCCACTCTCCTCTCCTTGTGGACCTAATCATTTCAAGATGCAGGCAGTTACATCCTATATGCAGAGCACGTGGTAGAGTCATTTGCATTCTTGTAGTTTAAAATAATGAATTGCTTGGCAATTAGTGTACACAAGAGGAGTGCATCTTCGTGTAGTTCTAGACGTGGTTTGCTTTCTGGTAGTAGGTCAAAAAGGACGACCAATAGACAAGGATTTAAAGCTTAATATAGTTAAACAGAAAAATGAAAAAGGACAGAAATAAAAAGTTAATGACTAAACATTAACATTCCTCAGTTACATTAACTAAAAGTTAATGTAACTGAGGAAAAAGGGTCTTGTTACCATTTATCTCAAAGGGGGTCAATACTGAATCAGATTTTAGACAATTTTTTGCTTGGTCCTAACAGGAAAGTGGATGAATTAATGCAAATCAGGTTGAGGAAAGAAGCTGCAAGGATTTATGAAGGATTTATGTGTAAAACATCTCATTTGTTTGGTAGAAACGTATCTGGTTACTTGTACGGTCACTTGTAATCTAAATTAATCTGTGAAATGGCGTTCGATTGCTCTAATTTGCTACATGGTATAGAAAGAGAAGTCGTCATCACCGACAAGCTGACTTGCTGCATTTGAAGTTGCTGTGTTGCTGAATATTTATTAAATATAATACAGCTGAAAAGTAGCCAGCATCACAAAAGCTAAATAGATGAAATATATGTAGCACAGACATCAAATATCTGCAAAGAAATTTCTGTCTGTGTTTGTTTCTTTGTCTCTCAACTCCTCTTGAACCGACAGGAGTTGAGCGACCAAACTTTGCACACAGGTTTATCTTAGTCCTCTGAAGGTTCTTACCTATATCAAATATTATGACATCATCATGTTGCCTAGCAATTAACGAAAATATCAGTTTCAGCAATTATGCAACGATAAAATCTTGTAAAAACATTGTGTCATTTTAATTTCATAACAAAAACATCATATTTATATCCATAAAAGTTAAATTAGGTGTGATATGTTATAATGCCGTCACATTGCTTGGCAGTCAGCTAACAATGGGCTGGAATGGCCTGTTTGTAATCTTTTGTTCACCCACAATGCTGGTTGCTAATGCTTACATCCGCATTAGCAACCAGCAATAGTAAGAAGCTGAAATCTTTAGCATATAAAGAACATCTAGCGTCTGTTTTTGTCTCCCCCTTCTGGCAGCAAGAATAATTACATAAACACGGCTGACAATAGTTAATAACTTATTATTAACATCTTTTTTAGACTGTAATTCTTTCTCTGAACAAGTTCCTTTTCTGTCTAGAGCACCAGAAACTTTCCTTTTCTTTGGTTTCTACCACACGCCTAGCTGATATATTCTTCTCCATCCTGCTCTGTGGTTTCTCCCTTCTTTAGTTTTGGCAAACCAGTTATTTTTTGATAATACAAAATTCATCTCTACTGGAGTGCCAGCAGGGGAATGTCACCACAGATGCCAGATTCAAAACTCTGGTATACTGGAAAATACACATCCATTTACATGGCTCTGATTGGTTTAATCAGCACTGTGAACCCACTTGGCGAGTGCTTGGATGTAACAGCTGGTCATGTATATGTAACAGCTTCTCCAGCTTTAACAATGCCACGGCCAAGGACAGCAATATACATAAGATGAAACGCCTCAGCTAGTTTGCAAATAGAGCACTTCATCGTCGACATAGGGGTGTACATCTGCTTATACTGCCCCGACATTTTTCATTTGTCTAATCCGACGAAGAGGGTTGAGAGTAGATTACCTTGTTTGGTGCCATGTGCTAACACAGAGTAGGAAACAAGAGATATCACTGGTTTTTACGGTGGCTGTTGGAATGTTAAGAAGCTTAAAGCGGCCTATAAAGTACTCAAACAAATTCAAATCTGTGCTGTGTAACGCTGTCTTCTGAATGTAGAAGAATCAGCAGACGTGATCTTTGAGTCTGAAGACTCAAAGTGTCTCTGATATAAAATTAGAGATTGCTGTTATTAAATTCTCCTGCAAGCCAAGGTATTGCTATGCTAATAAGGTGAAAGCTTGTGTTGAATTTATGCTGCACCACCTTGCAACAATATTAAGGCCACAGGTTCATACCAGCCACTCTTCAAAGTGACCTAGATACAGTGTAGTCTGTTCCAGTTTTTAAGAGAAATTAAATTGCACCTACTGAGGTCTGCAGAATCACTACACTTCCCATGACCTATGTAGAGGGGAGACTTGCATTCGCAGCCTCATTCATTCAAAGCCCTTTCCTCCTCCTTTTCATCTCCTTGCTCTTACCATGCCTGTCGCCACTTAATTTATCTTTGTCACTCTGCTAAGATACCTGACGTCTGCCCATCACTTATCTGTCTCCCTTACCTTTACAACATGTCTGTCTTTGCTGGGTGACCACATGAAGTTCCTTGTGTTTGTGTATTAATGGGTGGTTTACCTGTCTTTTTTTTTTTTTTTTCACTGAACTTCAGCCTCCATCTGTTTGTGTCCCGTCTGTCATCAGTGTCAGACAGCACACCGCCACGGACATTTCTCCACAAAACCAGTCGTTTTTCTGTTTGTGTGTGTCTGTCATGTAGGCTGGCACATGTTCTGTATCTGACACATGCAGCACCCAGACTCACTCTCCCTCTTGTTGTTCTCCTTCCCTGCAGCCTTCAAAACCCTCCCGGAGGGAAGGCGTTCCGGGTGTTCGCTGTGATTTGAGAGCCCCAGAGGGCAGCTTCACCAAACAGAAAATCGCACTTGTGCTGTTGAAAAGGTGGTAATCAAGCCATGTTGTCAAACTCAATGACTGAAATGTTTCTGGCTTTGCTACACTACACGGGTTAGAGGTTGTCACTATGGCAACGGACGCCCAGCAACAAAAAAGAAACTTGACATGCACGCAATGAGAACCATGAGTTTTTGTCAGCTTTAGCAGAAAATGTTAAAAACTGTAAATATTGCTGATTACTTTGTTGTACAAATTTGTTAATATAGTATTACACTTGTATTGCCTTTGTAGCAAATATCTGTGTATGAATATTAATTATAGAAATGTATTATATGACCTTATAATGGCACTTCAGAGATAATATCACTTTTATATTAAGTCTGGCACATTTATTGGTGCTTTTGCTACATTTTGTACTTTTGGATTGGGGAAATTTGTTATTCATTTATTTTTGTATGGTTAGACACTATATCATTATAACTTGTAAAGGATGCTGCTATATGTTTTAAGTATTGTTCCTGTGATCACCTGTTCGATAAATTTCTTTGTAATTTTCCAGAAAATGTGGTTTAGTTCATACTGCCTGCAGGTCGGGAAGTATGCTCATCTCTCCGGGGTTCACCATTCACCTTTTATTTAGAATTTTATTTTACTGGATGTCGTTGCTCCAAAGAAAAATGATGCCCAATTAGTAATAGTTTTTGACACTGATTCAGAGAAACAAAAATACATCTTAAAAATCTCATACAGTATGTCGTGCAGTATAAAATATGCTTTCTTTTAAGCTGTAGTCGTTACAAAGGGCAAGCAACTCTATTCTCATCTCTGTTTTCCTTGCATATAGATTTTCCTAACTTGGGATTGTTAGGAAAAGTTCATTTTGCAATAAAACAACAGAATGACCACACATTTTTATTAGCCACTTTCTTCTTCCATTTTAAGTCTGTTAAAGTTAACTTGATTTAAAAAGCTGTTCGCATTATACATTTATATACTCTCACTTGCTATTTCATTAGTTGCACCTTGATTGTACTGAGCTGGACCCCATTTGCCTTCAAAACTGACTCCACTCAACAAGGTGTTGGAAACAATCCTCAGAGTTTTTGGTCCATATTGACACGATAGCATGACGCAGCAGCTGCTAATGTTTTATCTGTGCATCCATGATGCAAATCTCCTGTTTCCCAACATCCCAAAGGTGCTCTAGTGGATTGAGATCTGGTTATGATGGATGCCATTTGAATACCGTGAAATCATTGTCATGTTCAAGAATCCAGTTTGAGATGATGTGCCATGGTGTGTTATCCTGCTGGAAGGAGAAAATGGGTACACTGTGGTCACAAAGGGCTGGAAACGGTCAGCTAAAATACTCAGACTCTTATATTTAAGTGATTCTCATTTGGTTGAGAAAAATCCCCCACACCATCACACCACCACCAGTCTGAACTGGATGTTTTCATGGTGTTTACACCAAATTCAGAGCCCACCATCCAAATATCACAGCCTGTTTAAAGTGTATCCTCAGTTTCTTGTTCTTAGCAGTTTCTGAAACATTCAGACCAACACCTGAGTCCATCATGCACCAACAACCATGACACATTAAAAGTCACTGAAATCCCTTTTCTTCATTCTGATGCTTGATTTGAACGTCACTGGGTCGCCCTAACCGTGTCTACATGCATAAATGAATAGAGCTAATTCATTACATTAATGAGCAGGTGTATATACCTGTTGACTGCACATAGTAGGTTCACCCAACCCAAATTACCCAAATAATATGGAATAAACTTTTGATCCACTGCCCTAAAATTGTAAATGAAAATATATTTTTGAAAAATTAGAAATTGTTCAGACTTGTTTTGGAATACCTCCTCAGTGTCTGCCACCAGGGAGAGAAGCTATCGCTCCTCATTCACTTAGGAGCAACAGTCGAACAAAATGGCCAGTCAATAATAGATTTCACCATATCCATGTCTGGCAGTGTTATGATGTCTCGAGGGCCGCAATAGGTCTTGAATTAAGCCGTCAGTCTTTGTTACTCCCCAGACAAGTGATACTAAATTTTATGGCCTTAATGTACAGCCACCAATGTGACACAGTATACATGGATTTATGTTCAATTAATTGTCTCTGTGCCCGCAGGTCTAATCGTAGGATTCATAATTACATATCTGTGTAAATTAGAAAATGTCAGTGTACAAATAGAAAAATACAGGCAGACCCTCACAAAAACTAACAGTGAAAACATTTAGAGGAGGCCGATTCATGTTTGTAACTTCATTTAGACCATATAATTGCTCCAGAACTAGAGAACAAATAGAGTAAAATAGCACTGAAACATATACTACATCTGCTCACATTTAAATCTAAGCAGCCAGTGTATACCGTGTATAGATGTGTACACATGGATTGTGCATAAGCCACTGTGTATTGAGTTTTACATAATGGCATTATTTATCTTTACTCTGACAAACCATTGCTCTATTCATATTTATATCGATGCTTGCTGCAGTGTTAACACATAAACACATCATGTTTTGATTAATCTTGATCGCTTGCCTGATTGGCCGAGCTCCACAGCTAAAGGGGCAGTAGAGAGACTGATGCAGAAAAGAGAGCCATACATCAGACAGGTGTCAAAATTCACAGTGGGATGGAGTGATAGGTGGCATTCAGAGGCTTGGAAGAATGAAAAGTAAGAGGGTGAGCAGGATGGTGAAAGGGAGGGAAAAATGGGGAAGAGATAGCCTGAAGGTTTGAGACAACGGTCTGAACATCTTAATGATGTGATGACGCTGCAGTCCCAACCGTGGGTAAGTTTTCTGAAGATGTAACTTTCATGAAAGGCTTTGTTGGACAGTTAGCCTATTTATTTAAAAGAAAATCCTCTGTGTCTTCAAATAATTAAAGAAGAGGTGTAACACATTAGTTAAAAGTGATGGATTATTGTGTGCTTTCACATGCAACCCACCGAGACTGCCCACTGGACCCACCAGACAGCCGAGGATGCATTAGGTGCAAACTGACAGAGCGACAGCTATGGGCCCATTAGGACCAAGGAGACTGAGTACCGTGAAGACAGATGGGATGAAAGACAAGCTTGCAGCTAGCAGGGTCTGCATGGTGCCACCAGTGTTTTCAGACTGTCGTTTAAAATAAGGAAGGCCATTAATAACCCCCTCACTCCGCTCTGCTCTGCTGCAGTCTGGCACTTCTTGCGGAGCTAAATGTGGCGCTGCATGGCAGCAGACTGGCAGACTGTGTCAAAGAGACCGCATATACCCGAGGAGAGGGGAAGAGAGAGGATAGACAGGCAGGCAGTGATATGTGTGTGTGTGTGTGTGTTTGTGCATGTGCTGTACATTTGGGTTTAATTGTATGTTTTTACTTACTCACCTGTTTGTTTATGTACAGTGTCTGGCCCAATATAGTTGGATGGGAGTCAGATAGCAGTGATGCAGTCAGGGAAGCCGTCAGCACCGAGGTGAAAAGGTATGGTTGCCAGTGGTAATGACTGGATTCCTTCTTGTCAAGCCTTTACTTTGGCAGACAAACAAAACATAGCATTTGACAGGGAGTGGGCTTTTTTTTTTTTACTCTTATGATCCAAAAATATTACATGTACATAGCCACACTGTGAATTAGTTTTTTGCAAAGATGGAGTGGGTACTTTGGTGGAGAAAAAAAATACGCTTTTCCTGAGTGGCAAGGTGAGTCATATAATTATTGAGTTATTTTGGGCCTAGATGCTTTTAAAACAAACCTCTGACAAATCTTAGACATTTGATTTATAACAACCATTCATTAGCAACCGCCTCTCCTGTGACCAACAAACCCGACTACTTGAGTGAAGTTTGAAATCATACAGCATGTATTCGAAATGCTGCCGCAGTGCTTAAAGCTGGAGAGTTGTGCTGCAATAACAAAATATCAAAAATGATACTTTGAATGTGTCAATCAAGAGGCCAAAAGTGCGTGGTTCAACATCAACAGCTTCTGTTTGGCTTGTTGCCCGTGCTTATGTGCTTATCCACCTTAAAAACACAGAACGGGTTGCCTGCACGCTTGTGGTCATTACTTCTATCCATGCCTTGCAGAAGTGAGAGCAATGTGTGACACGCTGAGCTGCAGGCAGTGTGATTTAACAGTGTCCAACTAATGGTTAACTTCGTGTGAATGGCTATGTGTATCTGTTGCATGAGCCTAAGTGGTGCTTATTGGATCCTAGAACCAAACAGTGCCATTCGAGAGCGCTGTACCTGCAGCGGCTACACAATGTCAACAGCTGAGCCTCGGCCAATGTGTTGTACCAGGTTAATTGCGGGGCGCTTTAACAGATCAAATACACCCTCTGTCTTCCAATCCAACACAAATAAAAGAGGCTTTCCGCAAGAAAAGGTTCCTTTGTTTCACAGAAAATTAAGAAATGTGAGCTCTTGTGCTGCAGAAAGATTATTTTGCCCTTGTATACTCAGGCCAGTAAAGCTAGTTAAGAACATCTGGCAAAGTTTTTTTTTTTTTCCTTTGCACATTATGCTAAACACAATGCTGTGCATCTACATATTAACATGGTAGCTGCTGCACGCTCGGTTTTGGTTTTCCTCTCACTTGTACTCTGTGTGTAAACATTGATTAACATAAATGAATCTTACTTCTTCCATGGCAAAACTGCAGCTATATTTTAAATGCTTCAACGCTAAGAGCAGAAAAAAAACTGCCCACAGATGGTTTATAGTCAACAATTTATACACATACAACACCAGCAGTGACATTTGTTCCTGTATAAATAAAGTGAAACAGTTTTATGCTGTGGATGCAGATGTGGGCCACATGTAGACGTCTTTTTAAAACAAGCACTGAGGACCAAAGTTGGGAAAGTTGGACTTACAGTACCTCACCGGGAGGGGCTGGCTGCCTCCCAGACTGCACGGCTGGTAGATGTGTGCCTCAGCATAAATAAGGACAAGTCTGCATCAAAATAGCTTCTTAAAACAACAAATTAATACATATTTATTTGTGAAGTGTAGGTTTTATTATTTAATTGAGCAGTCCAGCATCTCTCTCTCGCCAAAGGATCAATGTTTAACAGCAGCCCTACTTTTGAATATAATATTTCTAAACATCAACAGCTAAACAGGCAGAGGTTTCCTGTTTATCTTCTAAATGCAGCTCAATTTGAAAATGAATGAATTATAACTATAACAACAGTGCTTTAGCTGAGATATGTGCCAACCTTTATGCATAAAGCCATGGATAACAACAGGAAATGGACTGAATTTCAAAGAACCCTGCCTCTCCGAGGCACAAGCTGCATGTAAAGCAAACACAAGTCTTCAAAGTGAAGCAAAGATACAAATGTTGAGACAGAGCTGGAACAAAGTATAAGACACCTTCCAATAGAGCAAGAAACAGACTGAAAAACTACATACTGCAAAGTTAAGGGTCATGGCCAAAAAAATCAGGCCAAGCACAGCAGATGGGCACACACACTTCTTTGCAGTCAGTCATAATACTAGAAAAAGGAAATGGAGGAGTCTTGAGCCAAGGCCTAGAGGGCTCACGGATAGTGGAAGAAGAGCAGAGCATGGAAAGTGAATACTGAGAGAACTCATGAAACAATGCAGTTCATAGTAAACTACATCAAACAGAATAAAGAAAGTTTATTTTCAATTTTTTTTGTGCAAGTCAGCAAAAATTATTACTTTTGTAGCCGCCTGCAACAAATGGAACAGTAGAAAGACTTATGAGCAGCGGGCAAACACACATTTCTATTTCAGAAGTGTAGCACTGTGTTTATATTGGGATCATGGTCAAGGTGCACTGAGTACAAAATATAAAGAGCCGCAGCGAATCAGGCACCGACGATGGGCCGCAAAATCACGGACTGGGCAGTCCCTGGACTCTGACGTCATCGCTGACCTTTCATGTATTTATGGAGGAGGTTTGATTTCCACTCTTTTTCCATCCTCACACACGAGCCGTTGTAACGCGGGCCATGGAGGTAAAAGAGTAGCTTTGTTCTGACCTGGATGGTGAGCACTGGAGTCGTGCGCTTCTGCCAGTCCCGAAGAAGGATCCACAAGCCACAGCCATTGAGAAAGGCACAAGGATCACCTGTTTTATATTAAAGCTGTCAGATTAAATACGGAAGTCAATAACCCGCGGTGCTCGAGGCGACGTTTTAGCCAAATTTCATGCTCTGCTGCTGATCATGTCACCAACAACTGTTTCTAAACTGAGCCTTGGAAGAGAACAAACAGCACTTGGAAACACATACATGAATCTGCTCTTAAACACTGATCCACCGTCATATTAAATGAGGTGCACAATGACAAATAACAAGCAATGACAAAGCAGCCTGCATCTTCCTATTTGAGGTAACAAACTTTTTTTTAAAGGATTTAAAGCATATGTGAAAATGCCTTGATCTATAACAGACTAATTCTTGACTTCATGCAGCGATCTGTAACACAGCTTATGTTGATTATTCATCACTTTAGGAATTTATAGCACAAGAAGAGAGCTTTCATTACCATACAGAAGAAATATGAAGACATTTAAAAGGCCCCTTCAAAGTACTCCTAGCACTGCAGACAATATTGCCCTCTACAGGGCATACACATTAGTCACGCTTGTCTGTCCCAGCTCATTACTCTTTTTTTTAAAGTATATGAGGCTGTGATCAGTTAAACAGACTCAGCATCACATGGGCTAATTAATGTATAATTACGCAGTATTTAAAGAGCCTGAGGACCAGTAACTGCAGGGTGGCAATCTAAACACCCTAAGCCATGCTCTTATCTGTCCTGCACCGGCACCTGTTTAGTTAAAGACCTTTAGCGACCTAGGATGTGCCAGTTTACTCTGACCTTTGACCTTACAGTAGAGGGCACACAAGATGAAGCGCTGCAAATACAAAACATGTTGTTGCCATTATAACTTTTAAATTAATGCGATGCATAAAAAAGGTGATGTTTAAAGACAACTAATTAAAAACTAATCAGAATAACAACTCCAGAAAACCCGATATCTAATTCCAGGCACACCGGCTTTAATTCATCAAGAGTCTCCTAATATAAAAGATCATTAAAATGAATGAGGTGGCCACATCAAGGACCTGGTGAATGATCCAAGACCAGCCGCTCCTTCACTTAGAGAGTTGATAAATTCAGCTTCCGGTGTCCAAATGAGGTGTGCAGTATCAGAAAAGAAGACCAAACAGGCGTGTCATCACTCTTGGGGGGTGGGTGGGTGTGGGTTGAGTTGAGTCACCTATTTTACTCCTCAATCTTCTATAAGGGGCTGAGTGTGACAAAGTATGGATTCAGCCTCCTCTGGTTATTTTCTCTGAGAAGTGCCACAGCAGCACAGCTATTCTCCAGAGATCCAGCTCGGGGTTCAGGCTCACCGTGACACAAGATGGACCCCAATTTAAGACACAAAGAGTGGGTCAAACCGACATGAGGCATAGCCTTTCTTTCCTTGGGAGTCATCTGTTCCCTTTCAATTATTGTCCCTGTGTCCTTGCCTCTCCTCTCCCCATTTTTCCTCATCCTGTCTGCATCTTTTCTTCTTCACAAACTTCTTTTTTTTTTTTTTTACCAGTTTTCTCTTTGTGTTTTCGTTCATCCTCTTTGATTAACATAATGGCCACTGGTGTAATTGCAGCGTTTACACCCCAAAGTTAATTGTCGGGCTAATGCACTCATTTACAATTATAAATCGGCCCCGATGCAAATGCGCTCTTTATTTCATTTTCGATAGTTAGGACTTTAAAACAGAAGGTGTATCTGCTAAATCACCTTACGAACGAATTTGCAGAAGCAGACATCGTGCTGCAAATTAAATCTTAGCCTCGGCTCTGCTATTTTCGGTTAATTTGTGAGGAGAACTCGTAAGAAGCTTATACACTCTGTTCATACCCTTATCTTTGACTCAAGTAAAGGACCCTCTTGACTTGCCCACTCTCATGATTCACCTTCTATTGAAGGACAGAAAAGCCCTCTAACCACTTCTAGCTCTAGCTGTTATGGAGTAAATCACAAACATGTCATGGCCTGATCCGCTGGGACTAACACAACCTTTGCTGTCCTATAGTGTGAGACTAACCAATGTCCTTCTTGCATGGGCAAGAACCCGCTGAGCTCAGAACAAGCGACATCTCTTATTCTGAGATTTTTTCTTTTCCCCCCTCTCTCCACTCTTGCTTTTCTCCTTCAGGCATTGACATTTAATCAAACCCAAATCCCATTGTGCCTATTAACATATCAGGCTGATACGAGTTGCTGTAAAAAGCTCGAGTACAGGAACCCGGAG
Organism: Neolamprologus multifasciatus; assembly: GCF_963576455.1. Lineage (NCBI taxonomy): Eukaryota > Metazoa > Chordata > Actinopteri > Cichliformes > Cichlidae > Neolamprologus > Neolamprologus multifasciatus. The sequence goes on along the minus strand of NC_140447.1, from coordinate 16,619,815 downwards.
CAGATCATTACCATAACTCTGCCTGTGTGATCTCTATTTTCTCGCCTCCGCCTACGTGTAAAAATGCTTACCTGGCAAACAACGAAGCACAGAGACGCATTTCTCTCCTTCGCTCTCCCCCTCTTTTTCTCATTCACCATCACTTATCTTTTTCGAAACGTGTTAATTATTAAGCTGTTTGTGCTTGTGAGTGCTTGCCAAGTATCACTGAGACAAAGTAAGCATTTAAGGCAGTTTCAATATTTCACCACACCATAAAAAACATTTGCGTTTACCTCCGCAGTGACCGAATAAACAGCTCCGGGGAGGTTTTTTAGGAATGCTTGGTGCTCTAATGGATGCTGCAGTTTCTCAGTCTTCCCCCGTATTAATCATCATAGACATGAAGGGAATTAGACAGGTGATGCGAAACGTGTATGAAAAATGGTGATGATTATGAGGTCAATATTTGATAAGTTGCCATATTGGAAAGGAGTTGTTTTCCACAGCTCAGCAGATTTTGGTTACTGACCTTGGTGAAGGTCTCTCTGCTCCTGAGCGAGTCTCGCCACATCTGACCCCCGTTGGCAGCCGTTCATGTATGACGGGGCCGTATGTTGATTTGCGTGGCAGCCTGCACGCTGTGGAGGCTGCCCCTCTACCTGATACCAACCGGAGACCGAATGATTGCTGGTCTTGTATCATGGCAAGCAATTATTTCCCCAAAAACTAGGACAGTCCTTGGTAATGACAGTCACCAGAGCACAATATTTAGTGCAATAAATAAGAAATTGTTGCTGTCAGCATTGTTTTCTTAGAGAGAGGATGACAAGGCAGTGGGAATGGAAGAGCGCCATGTTGTACAAAGAGGATTATGAAGACAAAACAACTTTGACAAGTCTAAAATTTGAGGACACATCCACAGAGACATGAAGACTATCAAAGTCAAGCTGTTTGTTGGAGGGGTGGCAGCTTGCTGTTCTGCGTGCCCCGGTGAATGTGAAGAAAGCGACACAAAAAAAAAAAAAAACAAGAAAAGAAAAACAGAAACTGTGTTTTACTTCTGGTCTTAAAAGCTGACACTTGACAGGATGACACTTCTCAAAGTGGCAGCCGTCAATGCCGCACTGAAAAAGGGCCTCCAACCAGCAGGGGATATTTCATTTTCGGTGAAACACGATAAATAAATAAATTAGTACTCGCAATAGGATAACTGTGCCGGGATAAACCGGAAAAAACACAGGCTGCTCTGGAGTGTTTCTGTCCTCATTTTTACAATGAAATCTGTGGCTTTCTTGTTATAATGCAAAGTGTTAGACAAAAGAATCTGGAAAAACCTCTCCAGGAATTAAAAGCCTTTGATCTTTATGTAGAGTTTTGTATACTTTATATAACTCTGTTACATAAGCCACCCCCCCCCACACACACACACACACACACACGCATTTTAAACAACATAAGCAATGACAGCCACTCGTATCACTGCACCTGAAGCATCTGCTGTCTCATACCAAGGATTTCACAAGCTACAGCTGTACAACCTGAGCTACGCCTCTCACTACATCAGGATTAAAGCTCTGGCAGGGATCAGAATTTGCTTCTGTGCTTTTATTTTTGGTGCTTTTTGATTGCCAATCTGCAGCATTGTATCTGCTACTTACAAGCTCCAGCGGGCGGTGCCATGCTTTCTACTGTCTGCTTTCCTACTATTCATTTGATCCTTTAATAGGGCACTCACCTATCTGGTTGCATTATTCAGCAAATCAAACAACATCAATTCGGGGCCGCCTAATAATGACAAAACACAGAGCTCGCACACTAGCAATCTCAAATTGTATTTCCTTATTAGCGGACTGTCTGGTGAAAAATATGGAAATGCTATTCATACTGAGACAGGTAATAACCAAAAGGCAAGGTACAAAGTGCGTCGCAAATTAGTCTGAACACCAAGCTCTGTTGTGTATTTGCATATTTTCTTTGAATATTGTTGAGGAGTAGAGAGCCGAGGACTGAATTTGAGTGGTTACTTCAGGTTTCAAAAGTTACAGCAAAATTCAGTAAACAAGTAGTCTTATTGAATTCACTGCATGTTAACAGTGATCAAGGAGAGCATCTTAATCTTGACCTTGAGCACCAGCTTATACACGAATTTAGTGATAAAAAGGATGAATGGCGAATGCCAATAATGACTAAAACAGTCCAAGTCTGTACAGAACAAAGGAACATCAAGATATTGCAGGTAAATCAGTTTTGGCTAATTGTTGTTGAGTCACAACCTGATATCTATTAAATGGGGTTAGCAACAAATAATCACTTGAACTGGTTACTCTGCTGGTTGTTTTCTCTATTAACTGATATAAGAAACAGAAAAAGACGCTACTTTTTTGCTGCTCTCTTCCCTCACCAAGGTAGCTCCCCCTGTTTGATTTGGCAGTGTTTTACACTGGATGCCCTTCCTGATGCAACCCTAAAGGTGATTTTTTTGATGAAAAAAAGTTAAACTTTGCAAACCTGCTGGTGACTCTGGTTTATTTATCTAAAAATACTTGTATTGGAAGGTACACTAGGATAAAGGCGTAACAATTCGCGTTTCACGTTAGGAAATAAGGAAAAGGTTTTACTGTAAACAATTTTAGGTAGCATGCAACTTTCAAAACTAACTAAAACAGACTAGCCTAACTTAATGTTAAAAAAAAAGAAGAAAAGAAAGAAAAATCTGAAGTTACAACCCAGAAAACACTTAATAACTGTGGGCTGGCAGCCTTTTCTCAACATCTAGCTGTGGTTGAAAAACAGTTTAAAAATATAAGTTTGAGGTTGCAGATGTTACCACGATGGTCACACCTTCAACGTTGCCTAAACATCCTTGTTCAACTTTCTTTTAAGTGAAAGTTTGTGTTCAAGAATGGCTTTCTACCATATCTTTATAAGAAGTTTCTTTATAGAACGAATAAGGCAAAGAAACAATCAGCACCTCATTATTGTCTCAACCTCATTCTCTCAGGTCCGTCATACGAGCTAACAGGTCCCTCTGAGCTGACTCATGTATGTAAGAGCAAGTTGATGCCGACATCACAGGAACACAGATTCGGAGAGTCCAATGTTAATTTCATCGCGTCACAAATGAAATAGAATTTAGATGAAAAAAAATGTACATAATGTTTTGTTTGTTTGTGGTTTTGCTTTTTAAACAGGCTGGTTATGTTAGTCTGTGTACTTGGAGGAGACGTGTTGATGACTGTCTTCAGTCATATGGAGTCATATGAGTAAATTTAGCCTTTTATTTGTAAGATGAAGGCTGAGCTATTTATTTAATCCAAGAAAATATGGGCAAGGAACTTAAACAGACATTGAAATTTGGACTGACTAACCAGCAAAGATAGGGCAATGTGATAGGGACATTAATGGATCTGACCAATCAGCAGTGGCCTGGAGCATTTTGAACTCCGGAGTTTTTCAAGAATTTAGGAAACTGGGTTTTTTACACCTACCACACTTGTGGTCATAGCATCGAAACCAATTGTGGTAAACTGATGAAACCCATGCATTATACAGTTAAATAATTATTATAAATGTTGAGATGGATGTTGTTAATGCTGGATTTCTAGAAATGAGTGATATTTGTAACATAAAAATGGTGGCACCATATTTGATTGTGTGCCCTGTTTACCTACCATAACAGTGATAGTCCATTTTTAGGCACGCACCAGATACATTTAAGGAGCCATACTTGTGTTATTTACTAACAAAAATACACTATTAAAATATAGACCAGTAGTAAATGGTATATTTGGATGTTTCCTCTAAATTCTATAACACTATACAGTGATCGGATGAGAAATGTAGCCAATTTTCAACATTTTCAGGCTAGAAAGGGTACAGTGGGATCTTTTTTCTGATGATCTTATAGTTTAACTACTTAAATTGCACACAATGGTGTTTATTTTTACTTAGTGTTATTATTTTAAATTAATTTAGTAATTGGGTATTTCTAATTTATTTAGGAAAAATTGGTCCCATCAGTAGTTATTATGTTGTTTTTTGACTTCTTGTCATATATTTACAATTTCCATGTCAGTGTATTTTGTTTTCAGTAGCTCAACACTTCTGTGTTATTGTTTTCCTTCAAGTCTGGCTGGATATTGACAAAAACCTGTTTTTTTTTTGCAGCTGTCTGCTTGGCTCTTTTATGGAAGTCAACCTATCAAGTGCTGTGCCATAAAATAGAACAGCCTGTATTAAGGTGTATACACATGCTCAGTTCAGTAGGTGAACTGGAATGAACTTAAATCTTTGAAGAAAATATCATGTTACCATGATACAGCATGTTACCATGTTACTGTGAAGCTGTTTCCTGTGACTGGTCAGGGCTGTGCTTTAATATGTTTGTTACAGTTTTGGACATTTCCATTGTGAATGAAAAAAAATGTTCTTAAATAAACGTTACTTGAAATTAATGTGTTTTTCTATGTTTTTTATATACACACTTTTTGGAAAAACGTATACCCTAAAAGGGGCTGAGGAACCATATTATGGTTATTTCACTGAACTAAATTTGCCATAAAAATGAAAATAAATTTGGAAAAAGGCACACAAGTAAAAAAAGAAAAAGTCATGTAAGATGCTCTAGGGTTGAAATTTTGAATTTCCATGTGTTTCCATGAGTAAACCATAAAGGGTTAAAGATCGTGCTGCCTGTCATGAAAAACAGTATTTTATAAGGCTACAATAAAATGAGCACAATATTCTGAGACTGAGAGCTTAGTCCTGCTAAAATAGACTAACAGAGGAAATAGAGTCCAGCATTTTGGACTAATGCCAACTAATCCAGTAGACAACCATTACAGTTCCCACTGATTCCTCGGGGATATTAATCACAGTAGGTATGACTCCCACTAAGTGACTTTTTGAATTACAACGATTGCAAAAGGGAAAGGGAGAGGAAGGGGATTTAGTTTTTAAACAAAGTGGGCTTTTAATATGAAACTAAATAAAAATGATCCCCCCCACCACCACCTTCCTCAGCACATATCCTCCACGCCCCCCTCGCCGGTGCGTGGTGGTGTGGTCCAGGAAGCGCGCCTCTGCTCTCCTCTCCGGCTGAAGTGAATCAGCTGACGAATGGTATCTCCCTCTTCTCCCGGATGGATCGCGCCGCTGAAGCCGGCCAACCCAAGCGTCATACTGGCTGACACCGGAGCAGGTTGCCCACCTCTCGCTCTCCTCCTGCTGGATGTCACACGTACCGAGCCTCAAGTAAAAGATTCCGCTACTCAAAATTAAAAAAAGAGAGAAAGAGAGAGGTTACTTTATTTTTCTTTTCTTTTTCCTTCTTTCGGACAGGAAGCCGCCAGCTTCCCTCTCACTATGGCTTCTAACTTCAACGATATAGTCAAGCAGGGATACGTGAGGATACGGAGTAAGAAACTGGGGGTGAGTACTGTTGCACTTGCTGTCTAGCGAGGCGGAGGAGAAACAGAAGGAGGAGGTGGTGTAGGAGGAGGAAGGAAGGAAAGGGAAGAGGACTTCCAGTTGTTTGCAGTCAAGGGCAGCTGGATTAAGAAAGAGGCTTTAATTGCTCCACGGGCAAAGCGTCCTGCTGTGAGCTCTTCAAGAGGGAAAACAGATTAGAGAAGCTCCAGCAGCCGCCAAGTTTCACTCGGTGCTTTCTGCACAAATACTTTGGAGGTGATGGTAAAGTCTGGGTGATTGACAGCCGGTGTCATGTGCGAGGGGTTTGTGAATCATACCCTGTGCTTGTTGTCAGCCATAACTTGGTTTTCTTCCAGAATGTTAGCCTGCAACTCGTCTTATGAATGTATAAGCTCGAAGAAAGGGTAACCAACTTGGTAGATTTAATGAGTAGATTATAGGGATATAAAAAAATATGTAATGTTATAGTATGATTAGTCATATGGCATACATTCCTGTGTGTAATAAGGTAATGTTAGTCCCTTTATGGATGATGTGTGGTAAAAAATAAACACTCTTTCATACAGATGTTAAGATGGGAAATACTTGTTCCTACCTTTATCATACAGCACAGGCTGCGCTGTACTTTACCTCTCTTTCAGCCTTCATGAATTATTCCCAGTAGAATTGAAAAGTCTCATTGAAGTGCGCCTGATTCATTATGATGGCAGCTCCTCAATGCATTGATTAAGGATTTCTATTGAGATACAGAAAGGAGGAAAAATGGCTTGACTGCTTAAATTGAAATGAATGATATAGATTCAATTATGAGTGCCTTATTGTCTGACTCATAAAGCCATCTGCTTTTGTTCATACTTCCAGCTCATTACGCTAACAGAGCGGGCACACTCCCTCTACTCTGATGAAGTGTGATGATGGGGGCTAATGATGTCTGCCTCCCCTCATCATCACCTGGCTTCATCAACACTGTTCTGCCATTGTTTGCTGCTGTTCAGGATATCTTTGATTACTCTTTGATAGTAACAGTCGCTTTACAAGCCGCACGAAACAAATGAAGGCGCGAGACATTTCTCGTTGTTAACATGCAAATCCGCCTGCTCGTACACAGCTCAGTTGACTCAGTGTGTTTATTTCGCGCATATGCTATTAGTCAAATGTGGTCAGAAGATGTGGATAGCCTATGACTTTGCAAAGCAAGTGTGAGGACGCATGCTGTGTTGGCTGAGCTCGTGGTATGGATGCCATATCGCTGCCAGCTCCGCATCTCATCCTGCTGTTTGTGGAGAAAAGCAGTTTGTGTCCTGCTCGCCCACTCCTCAGCCCTCCACCGCTTGCTGCTGTTTCATCATAGAAAAGTCATGCTGCGATCGCCTTAGAGAACCCTGGTGTGGGAAGATGGAATGCATTTATCTGTCCACGCTAGGGTTAGTTATTTCAGGACAATTCTCATTCGGAAACAGGCAGAACAAAACAATAAGAGCGAGCAGGATCGGGCATCCGTGTGCCTGAATCAACAGGCGATTTTTTTTCCCCTTCTTTTTCTGTTGCATTATTCTAAGTGTTCTTGGGAGGATTTGGAGAGGGATGAAAATGAAAATGCGTGTCAGATACACTGGAAAGATACACCTCGAGATAAATGTGAGTTATTCACAGTTGTCTAGAAATGTAAAAAAAGGTTGTTTTGCAGCTTTTCTCAACATAAACCAGAGATTCTATTAAGCTTAATTCATTATTTTTTCAATTTTCTTCCTGTTATCGATGACTCAACACCTCAGTAATGTTTATGTATGTAAAACAGAACACACGAGGAACGTACTGTACAGAGAGTCAGATTAGAAGGGTAAATGAATACACGTATTTGGATAGAGAGATGTATTTACCTCTTTGCTTCTTTGGGTTCTTCATCAATAAAATATAGGCAAATCTACATAATGGACCTCATTTCAGTGCAATTACACACAGCTCTGAAGTAATAAGAATACTTATTTCAGTATTTTGCAGTATTTTGCTTTATTTATATTTACTTCTGTTCACATTTTCTCCAACAGCATTCCTGCTGCAGCTTACCAGAACATGCAGAGCCTTCGTTTTATTTGAGCAAACTGTCTAACAGTTGTTCCACTTAATACTGTCAGACAACACGACAGTGTCTACACATGTGAAGAACTGGGACTGATGCCTTTTAGACATTTTTAGTGATCACTAAGGCAGTTTTCATTGTATTAAAGTAGATTCTTGAATGCTAAATGTACAACCCAAATTGCGTCCCCAAAAAGCTGGAACACTGTAAAATGTAATTAAAAATAGAGTGCAATGATTTTCAAGTCTCATAAACTCACATTTTATTAAAAACAGAACATAGAGAACATAATTTGAGCTGAGAAAATGTACCATATTATGAAAAATATAAGGGGGATTTAAATGTGATGGCATCAATGAATCTCAAAAAGTTGGACAGGGTCGCGTTTACAGCTGTGCAGCGTCCTCTCTACTTTAACCAACAGTCTACAAAAGGTTTGGTAACTTAGGAGAGCAGCTGCTGGACTTTTGCAGTTAAGTTTGCATCTGATATAAGACTCTACATGCCAGATGTTGGTCTAGGACTGCAGGTAGGTCATTTCATCATCCACACTCTTCTACTACAAAGGTATGCTGTTGTAATACGTGCGGTATGCAGTTTAACATTTTCTTGCTGAAGTATGAAATGCCTTCCCTGAAAGGGATGAGAGTATATGTTGCTCTAAACCTGTATATACCTTTCAGCACGGATGGTGCTTTTCCAGATGTGCCAATGTGTTGCCAAGTCCACAGGCACTAATGCACCTCCATACCATCAGAGATGCAGGCTTTTAAACTGAGCGCTGAACAAGTCAGATGGTTTCTCTTCTCTTTAGTTCATGTTTTCTATGAAGAATTTCAAATTTTGTTTCTGTCTAACCACATAGTAGTGGTGTTTCTGGATCATGCTCACATGTGGCTTCTTCTTTGCCTGATAGAGCTTTAACCTGCATATATGGATATACACATGTTCCTGATCCCATGGAGTGATTTCCATGAAACACCCTTTGCCGCCTGACAGACCAAACATCACAGACACGCAATATTGATTTTCAGCCTTTGCGCACAGAGATTTCTCCAGATTCTTGGACTCTTATGCTGATATTATGTACTCTACATGATAAGATATTCAAAGTCTTTGCAATTTTAAGTTGAGGAACATCTGAAATTGAGCCACCATCTGTAGATCCAGGCTTTGGTAGATCATGTTACTGACCGATTGCTAAGTAAGCCAGTTACTTTCAAGCTGTTTCTTTTTAGCACCACCTACTTTTCCAGCTTTTTTGAGACGTGTTGTTGCCATCAAACTCAAAATGAGCCAATACTTTAAATGAAAGAGTTAAATGTGTCATTTTAAGCCTTTGATATGTTTTCTGTGTTCGACTGTGAATAAAATATTTAGTTTATGGCATTTGCACATCATTGCATTCTGTGTCCTAACTATTTTGAATTTGGGGTTGCATAAACATTGGCGAAACAGCCTCTCGAGAATGTTGCTACAGTGAAATCTAAAAGTGGATGTAAATAAGGATCTACTTGGTCAAAAATACTTGACACAAGTTGACAGTTGACAATTTCTGATGCTCAGCTCTGAAAATATATCGAGCCCTGCCTGTCAGCAGGCAGCTTATTTTTTTGCAAACTGTCTCTGCTCTGCTTTAAGTCTAAGGTCAGAAAGGTTTCGGGTGTTTTCCTTCTCATGTGATGCTTGTTTAATGTTTTAAGTGCTTTAAAGGTCTCTGAAATATCACATATCAAGACTTTGCATCACAGTTGACCTTCTGGTGCTCCCACATCGGCCTCTATTGTAATGCAGTGCCATTTAAAATGTATTTTCTTTTTTTTAAATGTTTTTTTTTTGTATTAGAAACAGTCCAGTGGTTGTCCTTATGTGATAGGTGTTAAAGTGGCAACAGCTTTGGCCGAACTCATCAGCATCACTCACTATGATTGGCTCATTTTCAAACCCCATCATGTGTGAAGGTTAAGGCCATGAGGTCAGGTCTGCTTCCTCTCTCGCCCTCTTTTTTTCTTATTTTTTTGGAGGCATTTTTTTGTTTTTGTCCATGCACATGAATGTCAACGATTTCCTACATTAGCCAACGTCTTTGTCTCTGTGTTGGCTGAAGAGACAACGGTGCAGTGTTCTTGAATGCACAAGCAGTCTCTCTTTCCTTTCCTTTCTCACATCCCCCCTTCCCCACCTCTCTTCCTCACCTCTAAACCCATTCTCTCACCTCTCAGCTCCCAGTATCTCACCTGTACTCCCCACGCGGAGCAGTGACGCTCTCATCTCCTCTGCGCTATTTTATCTCCCTCGCTCTTTTCTTCCCCTTTATTTGGCTATCTCTCTTACCTTACCCCCTTTCTCCATCACCTTTCTCTCCTTCACTGGTTTGTAGACAGCTGTGGGGCCCGAGCACAAAAGCATCCTATTCATCACCCCGCGCTGCACCCTCCATAACCCCAACAGGCTATTCCCCCTGACACAGTGCAAAGGCAGACACACACACACACACCAAGTTGGCTTGGTTCGACATTGAATTGGCACACACATGCACCCGACAAACAAGTAAACAATCTGCTGCCAGAGAACAGTGTGTGGATTCTCAATTAATTTTAATCCTGTGGCTTTGTACCATACAGTATTTTTTTTTACAACATGAAAATAAACTAAATCCTTACAAGAGCCAGAAACAAGTGAAGTACTTCAGTGCAGAGAAAAGCAAAATCTAGCAGCGTCTAAGAAACAGCAGTAGCGATATTTCTGTCATCAAAACAGGTTCTTTGTTTCCTTTCAGTGAAAAACGGCTGATGCTATCAGTGGGATGGACTCCTCTTGAAAGGCTGAATAAGGTGACCTTTGAGTAATTTGTGTGTCAGTCTCAGTACAGTACATGTTTCCCAAGCTTAGGAACACTGCGGTAAATATAAAAGGTCAACTTGTGAATATTTTTCTCCTCCCCTCTGCGTCTGTCCAACTTTACTTTGAGTCTTAGCAAAAGCGGTCAATTTAAGTTTGCTGGAGGTGAGTTTGTCTGCCGGTCTCTGTATTCACAAACATGTTTTGACACTTCAAAGAAGCTGTAGAACAGATCCTGGCTCACAGGTAGTTGGGTAGTACTTTAAGAGGACACAGAGTGCGTCTCACTCCCTTAGATAGTATTGGTTCTCACCACATGAAAAAAACAACAACAAACAACTTCTTTTTCATAAAACCTTAATTTTCTTTTGTTAGCACTGGATCACATGACTGCATGTTAGGTTAAAGTAGCCGCTCATATTGAACAAGCGTACTGTCATTATCATGTTTTTTTTCCTCTCTACTGAGAGCAGCCAAGGCAAAACAGTTAGCTGGAAGACGATATAAAGCTGCACAGTGAGTGTAAGGAGTTATAATTCTCTGCGGGTATGTGACAACAAATGACCCCATTCACATTACACATATTCATTTCAGTGAGCTGGAATAAGTTCCTGAGATTAAGAGTGCTGTTGGAAATTAAAATCAGCGAGCGTTGTCCCAGACTGCACAATTGGTCAACTTTCACCTTTAAATTTAAGCACAAATAAAAAGATTGGACCCCGCAAACTAACTTCGATCTTTAAAGCACAAATAATATATTAGCTTTGCTGTTCGTCCACATCATAATAGCAGTAATAAAAATTGAGAGTGACCGCTCTAATGCCATCTAAGTGTATTTTCGAGAGTGCCTTGGTCCAAGCACAGCATTAAATGTCAAAGCAGAAAACACATTAAAAATGCATTATGTCTGGTCCGGAATGAGGAGGAGTGAACAAACAATCAGCCAAAAAGTCTGAATGTAAACAAATAATCAGTAAACCAATAATCTGGGCTGCAGACTGAGAGCTTAAGTTATTCATCATCCTAGCACAAGGATATCATTTGCAAAAAGATGAATACAGTCCTGTTTATAGATTTGCAGAAGTGATTTGAGGTCTTAAAATGAGTTTTTTATGAGTGAACCATTTTGCAATCTTGTGCATTCATACAGTTTGTTTTGTTGCAAATAACCCTTTGCGATCTAGAAACTCGGAAAAACAAGCAAACAAGTAACAACTGCCGGAGTTTATTGCGTCTTAGATTTTCACCACCTTTGGTGTTGGTGGGGGGAATTAGATTTCAGTGTTTGATAGAAAAGACAACGGAAAGATTTGTTAGAAACTGACAGAGAGGAATAATTTGTTGTGATTGAACGCATGACATTACATGGAGTAATACTTCCATCAGCCGCACTGGCTCGAGGGTTAGACACTAATCATGAATGCTTACTCATGGGATAAATGTAACATTCGTGAATCCATCCGTATTTGCAACACTGGGCAAGAAACGAAGGCTGGAAATAGAGCTGAACAGGAATTTCCATTCAGAGCTGAAAAGATTAGCAGTTTAATTGTTTCGTCCAACAAAAGCAACCTCTTTTTTTTTTCAAATATAACAAGACACTCTCCAGTTTCACCATCTCACATGCGACAAGCTGCTTTTGGACCATTTTATGCCTGCTTTCTATCAACAGCTGTGATCAGAGGTATTGCATTTTAAGGTTTTCCATCCATCAAATTTAGTACATCTTCTTAAAACGTGGCGCAACTGTTTACTTGGTTTTAACAATGAACTAATTATAAGTTGGTGATCCATGTTAAGGCCATGCTAAAACAAGATTTTTGGCTATGATTCAAGGATTTGTACTCTTGCTACGGCAATATCTCTGAAAATGGTCTAACTGGATAAAATGATGTCCAAAAGGTCAAACATCAACTTACTTTTCTGGCCATCATTCAGAGCCACAACTCAACAGCACAGAAGATTGTGGCCGTATTTCACTTTTGGTTGGGTCTTGAATTAGAGACACTAATCTAAACATATGAAATTCCTTCAAAGTGGTTATATATTAAATCTATAGCTCTGGACAGATATTGATTTGTACTGGCTGGTAGAAGCATATAAGCACAAGGCGAATGGGATTGTGTTTTTCTTTTGGAATAAAATTTCCTCTGTGCTACCAAACCACATCTTTAGTAAAACAACAACAAATGCTTTGCTTGTAGCTTAAAGTGCACAGGGATAAAGACGCTAACAACACAAACAAAGCACTTTTGCTCTTTTTTTAAACACTTAATATAAAAGAAGGGAAGAGTTGTTACTCTTTAAGTACTCCTCTGGACTCTCTACCCATCTCAGCGTACAGTCACTCCCTCCATTAGCTGTTATCAACGTCCCTCCTTTCTCGGTCTCAGCTGTTTTTGACTTACAAGTGGGTATTTGTGTCCAGTATCAGTGGCCTTTATGTGGAAAGCATGTATTGTGATGGTGTGTGGGTATGTCCCCCTCCCCTTATTGGCACACAAGCACCCACCAAAGCAGAAGCAAAGGAGTGGAGAACAATGTGTCTATTGTCCAAGATGGCACAGCCATTTAAGATAGGATCTTGCCACTTCCATGCACTCACTATTAACAATGACAGGCTGTCCAGAATGGTGGATGTCAGGAGATTTTTCATCCCAGGAACTGTACTTGTCAGTGGAGTGTAGAAAATACACTGTCAGCTGTGTTAGACTTGCAGCAATTGAGACTTCCAAACAACATGGATAAATGTGGCTGAGGTTGTGCAATGAAGTCAGGTTATATCAATTAGCAAATCAGTCATTCTTTACATCCAGTGGGCAAAAATTAGCCGCATTCTGCACTTCGTCTCTGATTGCCAAAGGAAATTGGAGCTGAAGAAGACAGAGGATTTTTAATATGACTAGTTTTGCTTATGATTTTATTTGTGCCTTGTGGGTGCATGCAGCCTACTTTTAGCTCCTCTTTTTTGTGATAGATCATTTTGGACTCAGTGCATTGACTCACAGATATGCAGAGCCATACGTTGTGTGTTCATTTCCATAGGTTTTCATCAGCTTCCTCCATCAGATAAACCCCGAAGACAAATCGCCACCTCTTATTGGCCCTGATGAATTGCGTCTCTAATAAGATATGGGAACAACAGCCCAGCAATCATTATTCATGCTGAAAAATGGGCCTCTATTATATAGTCACGAATAGTCATGAATAAATCTTTGCCAGGACCTCACTTAAATATTTTCACATTATTGGTTTCAGTTGTTCCTAATTATCAAAAGAGGTTTTTGTCATGGTAGGGGACGAATGCTATAACTAGTTTGTCATTAAAGCCACTCGAATGATTACGACCAGCAGAAAGGTTTTTTTGTTACAAATATCCATTATATCAACACTGCTTTTTTTCTGCTATTCCTTTTTTTCTCTCTCTCTCTATATATATGACGTTAGATTGTCTGCTGGACTGTCTGTCTAGCACTTTAGCCCAGACTGAAAAGTCTTCTATATATACTCACCAGAAACTTTATTAGTTACTCATATTCAGCTGCTTTTTAACGCAAATATATAATCAGCCAATCACATAAGAGCAATTCAATGCAATTAACCATTTAGAAATGGTCAAGATGACCTGCTAAAGTTCAAACTCATCATCAGAATTGGAAATAAAGGTGATTTATGTCTTAAAGTTCTGCATAACTGCACAACTTTGAAACAGATGGGCTTATACTGTGTGTAGAAGACACACAGAAGAAGATCGTAAAAAAGTTGCCCAGCCTGAGTCTTGATTTCTGCTGCAATATTCAGATTGTAGGGTTAGAATTTGGCATAAACATTATAAAAGCATGAATCAGTGCGGTCTTGTATCAACAGTTCAGGCTGATAGTGTTGGTATAATAAAGTGGGTGATATTTTCTTGGTGCACTTTTGGTCCCGAAGTGCCTGCTGGCCCATCCCTTTATGACCACAGTGTACCCATCTACTGATGGCTCCTTTCAGCAGGATAATGTGCCTGTCCTCAAAGCTCGAGTCATCGCAAATTGGTTTCTTGAATATGACGAGCAGCATAGCTTATGCAAATGTCACCAGATCTCGATCCAACAGAGCACCTTTGGGATGTGGTCGAACAGGAGAGTGTCATCACAGATGTGGAGCCTACAGAACTGTAGTAACTCTGATGCTGTTATGCCAGCATAGACCGAGATCTCTGAGAAATGTTTCCACCACCTTGTTGAAACTATGCCACAATACTCAATACTACAACACTACAATACTTATATAATATATTTATAATCGCATGAATTTCCATGAAAATTGCAAATGCATGATCCAGGCATGTTATATACTTAAAAAAATCTATTGTCACAATGAGAGCTGCAGTTCTGATTTTGAATGAAGTATTAATTAGCTTTATAACCTTTGCCAACCTGATTCTCTATTGTGGTAAATTAATGCTGCTGTGCAAAGACCATTTAGAAAAAGTCAATGCAATAAAAGCTTAAACCAATCAAGCTAACACAGATAAATACATATTAAATAAATGGCAAACCATCCCATCTACCCATCTATCTTTACCTTAGCGTAAAGACAGCATGTTCCCATCTCTTCTTGGTTTAGTCTATTTAGCGATAATATATCCATTCTAGATCACATCTTTCTTTCAAGTGATACTTTTAGGGAAAATCTCAATAAAGAATAGCAATTTATTGAGATTCTCCTCCAAACTGCCTCAAGTCATGAACAGATTGGATGTTCCTGTAGAATCACTCAATGTGCTGTCATTTAACCCAAGGTATGTCTCTCAGAAGTGTTTTACAAGAGAACCTTGTAGAGATGTCTCAGTGAAACAAATTTTGCTTTAAACTCGAGCCTGTCTTGTGGCTGAAAATAAGAGCTATAATAATCTAATAAGGTGTTCATAGATACATGTATTCCTTAAATAATGGCTATAGTATGTTGCTCCATATCCAAGTCTATTTGATCAGCACCTTCCCCCCCGAAATTAGAGTGGGACTTTACAGTCCTCTGTAGTAGCTTTTTGCTACTTTGTGCAGATACACTGGAGACTCACCTATAAAACAACAGGCCTAGAGGAATCTGTCATAGCTCCATTAACACTTCTGCTTCAGCCTCCTCTTCTTACCTTCCTCCCCTCATTAATCAACAGACCAGCCCCCGGGGTGCAGCTCTGCAGCTACGCTCACTTTCAGTTTGTGTGTCCGTGCATGTGCGCATTGAGTATGTGGTCATTGTGTTTGCCTGCGTTCGCATGCGTGCATGGGTGACTTCACGTGGCAGCGTGTAAATGGCTAGTATCCAAAGGGAATTTACTGCTAGGTTTGTTAATTTTTGTGTCTGACTAGAAGTCAGAGATCCTGTGTCATCAGTCAGTCATGCTTCTGAAAGTGTTGCCAAATTCAGTTTAGCCATTACACGATCTAGAAAGGTTGTTTCAAATCCAATCTTCTGAAATGAGCTGTTAAAAAATGACATTTGTATACACGGATGCAAAAAAGAATCAGATGAAGTTATTCTTGGGGAGAAAAAGACACAGCAACCTTTTTATGTTTGAATCACAATCTATAATGAGTTCTTCTCCTGCAGTTACCTTTCATCAGCCTGCTTGCCAAGCACATTCAGTCCAGTGTACAGCCAAAGATAGCCTCAGCTGCGTGTGCGTATCTGAGCTAAAGGGCTTGTCTTTGTGTCTGCGTTCTTAATTTAATCACTGTGGCACATAGGTAAACATTATTATGGAGTTCTTTAATAAATATTTAAATATTACACCTGTTTTGCTTCAAATGCAGCCAAATAACCTTGTTGAATAATGAAAATTTTCCCATTCTGTCAAATGAACACGATTTTTTTTACATGGCACTAATTGCTGGATGCTCTATTATTAATGCATTGTTCAAATAGCCTTGACCTTAGAGTCTCATGTACACTAAGGAAAAAGGAAGCAGCTCTTGTCACCCAAAGGTGTGGAAGCTCGTTTTTTCCTGTTTATTTGTGGCTGAGTTTGTACACTCTCCTCCCCTCCCTCTTTCTTTCTCAGGGGAGTTCTTTTAATAGTAAGGAGGTGACAGTTTACCTCTCGCTGAGCACCGTGGTGACAGTTTGGTACCTGCCCAGCTCGGCATGAAATGCCTCAACTGCCTTGCCTTCAAAAGCAGCCTGCTTTTAAAATTTGCACTCCCGTTCTAATGAGCCAAAATGACCTCAAGTGTAGGCCAAAGCAATCTGATCCCATTTCTATTAAACAGCTTTAATATTTCCGTGAGAATTATTGTTCAGGGAATGAATTTTGGGTAAGGACTGCCAAGGGAAATGGAGCACACAATAGTAGCCTTGGCAGTAGCACTTTGAGCGGATAATTTAAAGGTCATAATGGAGAAAATAGTGGCTCTTAAGAGTCATAAAACCATAGAAAACATGCAGTTATTGGACCAACTTTAAAGTGAAATATAAAATAAAAGAAAGAAAGGGAAGTTAATGTGTCAAACTCTTGACCCACGATGTACGCTGGCGGATTAGGATTGAAGTAATTTAACAAAAAGTAAGTTTGAAGTTCAGAGCAGGGACTAGGGCGCGCATTAGCTGCTGTTACACCCCCTCCCTATTTATACACATACACCCCCCTCCCTTCCCCTTATGTTCCCAATTGTTCTCTTTCATTTCAGAGAAATGTCTGTTGGGCAAAGTGATAATTGCATTCCTCAATGATTTCATGCTGAGACACAGAGTGACACTGAATCGCAGCCCACTTATTCCAAGGGAGTGTGTTCTTTGGGAGGAAATGAGACAAAAACAATATGACAAACTCCATCGGACCCCGTTCTTTGACATAAAAGTCCGCATTTTCCTCTCTTGCACACGCGCGCGTTTATTCCCCCCAATGTCCTCTTTGATTTCGCAAACCTAAATGTGGCTGAGTCAAGTTAGTTCCAGCAACACAAATCTCTTGCTTTCTGGTTGTGAGGAAACGGTCGTTGCAGACACAGAGCTCGCTGCTTCCCCGGCTAACCATATCAGAGAAGCAGCCTGAACATCAGTGAGCGAGTACCTCTTTAGAATTAATCCTCGGGGGGAATGAATGCACCAATGCATGAGGATTACTTGCTTTTAGGGCTTCTGATGAAATTCAAATAACAAACGCTTCCACAAAGTGTCCTGGAAAACACTTGGCGTTTCGTAATATCCTGCTAAACATGCAAATATTCGGTGGAACGCTGCACAGTGGTCTGTGCCTCATTTGATTTCACAGTCTTTATTGATATGATAATCAAGTGGTCAGCTAATGGTAATTAAGCTCAATCGGTAGAGTTGGATCATGGTTGTGGGAAAGGAAAAAAAAAAGCTGCTTTCATCCCTTTACTTTATATCCTCTTCCCACAACAACTAGCCGGTCACTTCTGAGGCACTGTATTTCTAACAGCCCCTCACCTGTTGGCCTAGATGCTAATTTTGCCGGTCTTGAAGCTGGCGGCAACGAGAGCACCAACATACTAAAGTGGAAAATAAGGCTTTGGCTACATTACATCAAGACCTCAGTAGATTTTTGTGCTTTTTCTGCATTCAGCCCATGCCCTCCTTCGTTTATGGATTTAGTTCAGTTTAACATTCAGCCTGGCTACTGGATGCATAGCGCTGGACAACTTATTCTAGTATTATAACAAAAATAACACTGCGTCGCATTGTTGCTCTCTGTCTGCAATAGCCTAAGTAGGCTTGTTGGTGAGGCCCACAGTCAGATTCTTCTTTGTCTGTGTGTTATTGTCTGTGAAAGCTCCAGCCTTGTACATGGATTAAATGGAAATTGCAGTGAGTGTGTGTGTGTGTGTGCAGAGGATTGCTGACTTAAGCTGTAATACATAAAGAGGTTTGGATGAGGGATGGTTTAAAGAGCAGGCAATAGTCATAATGATGACTTAAAGCAAAATTGGCCCGACAAAAAAAAATGTTTTACACATGCATGCAAGTCCAGCACTGCTTTGAACGCTATAGCCAACAGTGTCTGCCAACCTCAGTGTCACATTGAAATCAATAGCGGTTAAAATATACGATAGCATAACTTTGCTGCAGCGAGGAAAGCAACATTATAAAACTGTATTGGTAGATTATGGTCTTATGATCACAGTGTAACGCTTTATTATCTGCTTTCTTAATAAAACAGCGTTAAGTCTCTGTGAATCCGCTTGACACAAGCAATGCGTCACCCTGTTTACACCACAGGAACATTTTCCCACTACTTATCTTCACTCTTTCTCATACCTGGGAGAGAAACTTCAATATTGACCCACATCTCCTTCAGAATAATTTGGCTGCTATTTTTGTGCCGTGCTTAAAAAAAAGAAGAAGGAAAAAAATGCTCTGCAACAGTGGCTCTGACGCCTGGATCCACACAGTGTGTGACATTTTAACTAATGTTGTTCTGCTCAAGGCTGCGCAGCCCAGCATGGGTCAAACATCTCCCTTGTCTCTCTCTCAGTAATAAGAAATCAGCAGTAGAAACACTTTCTCTGCGCCCAACAGTCTTATTTGCATGAGAATTGGAAAGATTTTTTTTTACTAAGACTGTTTTCTGGTTTTCTAGGATGTGAAAAACACTAGTGTATGTCAAGTGGCAACCTCTCTTTGGAGTTCCTCGAATAGCCTCTTGAGGCTTGCCCCAAAATTGACTCACTCCTCATAGACTTCCATGTTAAAATGTTCAACAACAACATGTTTTCCAGCCTGATACAGAAATGTTTTTGGTCTCTATAGCTTTTTTCCTGCCTCATGACTCCTGTAAAAGGTCCACATTTTAATATAACTTACAACATTTTATCATTTTAGATGGTTTTTATTAGTGGTGTGGCCACTTTAACTGTCATTTTGTCTATTCAGCAGTTTTACTAAAACACTGAGCTGACATTTTCTTTTAATCCAAAGGTACCAGCTTCTTCTTGAAGGTGCTCCCTTTAGGGGATCATCTTCCTCCAGCTCACCCAATCCCTACTGTCCTCCTCTGTCACACCAACCCTCTGCATGTCCACCTTCACTTCTTCCACGACTCTTCTATGTGGTCTTTCTCTTTTCCTCCCACCTGGCAGCTCCATTTTTAACACCTTTTGTCCAGTATATCCACTGCCCCCCCCCTCCTGCACATGTCCAAACCATCTCAGCCTTATCTCTCTGCCTCTGTGTTTGTGACTCCCAACAAAAATCTTCATCTCCATCTTCTGCCTTTTTGTCAGTGCCACCGTTACCAAACTATACATCACAGAAGGTCTCACTAATCTTGTAAACGTTCCCTTTCATTCTTGCTGCTATCCTTCTTTCACAAATCACCCCTGACACTCATCTCCACCCACTCCACCCTTCCTTCCATCACTTCTTAACCCCTCTTTTGTACTGTCCATTGCTCAGAATGCTTGACCCCAGGTATCTGAACTCATCTACCTTTATTACCTCTGATCTGTGCATCTTCACCTTTCTGCCTGCCTCTTTCTCGTCACACACTTCCATCCTGTCTTGTTTCCACTAACTCATTCCTCTTATCTCCAGAGCATAACTTTACCTGTCCATCCTCTCTTCTGCCTGCTCCCAAGTCTCATTGCTGATCATCAGTGTTGTCTGCAAACATCATAGTCCACAGAGACACCATGAATCAGTAAACTACGGATACACTTTGGTAAACAAGCTAGCGAGGCTGTTAGCTGTTAAGTCTCCAGCCTTACCTTCTCATTGAAATGCTGTCAGATCCATATTTGACAAAACTTAGTTGAACAAGGTCAACCGGTTCAACTGACTGTCATCACATATATGTAATAAATCTATAACCAAGCAGCAGCTTAGTGGAATTAAGCTTGTGGACATGATTAAAACACCTGCTGAAGATCAAACTGGGATTTTCCCACATAGTCATCTCTAGGGTTTACAGAGAATGATCTGAGGAAAGAAAAAAATATCCAGCGAGGGCAGTTTTCTGGATAAAGAGGACTTGTTGATGCCGGAGGTCAGTGGAGAATGCTTTGACCTAATAGGAAGACAACAGTGACTCAAATAAGCATTCATTACAGCCAAGCATCTCTGAACACTCAATGCATTGAACCTGCAATTGATTAAACGCAAGTATTGTTGCTGACCATGTCCAAATCCTTTTATGAGCACATTTGGGGTGTTGTGAAATGGGAGATTCACATCAGGGATTTGCAGCTGAGAAACCATCATCAGTGGGATGGTATCATGTCAGTGTGGACCGAATTCTCTGAGGAATTTTCCAGCACCTTGTTGAATCTGTGCTGTGAAGAGTTAAGACAGCTCTGAAGACAGTGATTCCAACCCAGTCCTACCAAGATGTACCTAATAAAGTGACTGTAAATATGTTATGTCTGTGAATTTCAGATTCTTTTAAACCTTACGTAAAAGAGGTCGCTATCAATAATTGTTCTTAATGTTTTTATCACAAGTTCTATTTAAAAGTATAATTTATCTTAATGGAAAGCTGCAGCCGGTTGCTGCTGTGGCTCAGGTCTATTCTTTTTCAGCAGCTGCTCTCACCACCCTTCTGCTCTCCCTTGGACTCTCTATTTGCTGCTCTTTTTCTTATTTTTTCTATCGCCTGGGCTTATCCAATTTTCTCCATTGCTCTCTTTTATTACTGTCCATTACATGCTCTTTTAATACCGCCTGCCCTTGCATTCTTTGTCATATTGGGTAGACGGACCCCTTGCTTTTGGCGAGGAATCAGCTGGAACCTGTTGTCCATCATATTTCATGCCACATTGTGACTGGGATCCAGTTTTCAGCTATGAATACTCGACAATGAATACTGTGCGTAATAGCACACAGACATGGCCAAGGCCTTAACAAATGAAATAAGGGTTGCTAATACTCTGATATTACATTTTGGGACCAGTTTGGCTCATGAATGTTTGATGAGAATGTCCAATCATGCATAGACAGAAGAAAGAGATGAGGAATGGGAGAGGAGAAATTTAGAAGAGAGGGACAGTCAAGAGACAAATCAGGGGCTTGGAGAGAAAGTGAGGAGGAGAAGTGTGTGTATGTGTGTGTTTGGGATGGAAAGGGGGAAGGTGGGGGGCAGTGATTACTTGCTGCTGAGGTAGCACTGCATTACACATGAGGATTTGGAATGGCCCAGATAAAGTAATCTATGATTAACTGGGGCGCGGCTGGCTTGCCACCCTGCCAACAGCTGTAGTCAGGGGCGAATTACAAAATGATGGGATGTCCAAACATTTCAGATGCGGTGGGAAAAGTATTTCGGTACAGGAGGCGAGAAGGTTGGGTGGGATGGGAGTTATGCATGAGGTCAAAGGTGACAGCCAGCGGCTAGAGGACAGAGTAACAGAGGGCACGGTGGTGCAATTAAGAGAAATTTTGTTGCAACCTTTGAATTCGGCTGAGAATTTTAAAAATTCCGGAATAATCCTGGGAGGATTTTGGGGAGGGGAGCCGCAGGCCGGGGTCATGGTCGGAGGAGTGATCGCTGCAATGATTGCTGTAACAACTGTCCGACGGGATAACAAATCAAATTAGAAAGATGGACACCCCAGCACAGACCCTGCCGCCGTCTGAAATTGATTGCTAGCACTAGGAGCTGATATTGCGTGGTCTGGTCTGTCATAGTCCATCAGGCATCATTATCACCGAGGGAACAGTAAACCTTATGCAGAGCTGAATGAGGAGGGAAACTTCATCCACACTCTGCTGCTGGCAAATTAGACAGAAAACAACAACACAGACAGAACAGTGCTTTTCCCAATGTTTGTTTCTTAATGTGTTCTTATCATTTCAAGGTCAAATATAATTTCTGTTCGGGATGCTGTAGAGCAAAATTTTCCACACCTAAGCTGTGGCTAAATCCGGCCTGTTACTATTATGTCTAAGTGTCGCGGGCCTACCTTGATTGCAGGGCTCTTATGTCTTGTATTGCCTGTAAGTACAGCAGCAATCATCTTTAAATCATAGTTTGTAAGATATGAATCATCAAGAGGGTACAAACCCTGCCCACATTTGTCCCATCTTTCATCGAGTATCTGAGGGATAATAAAAGCATTTGTGCCTCTGAGGTATTACGATCGTGTTTCAGTATTCACTAGTTCTCCCAATCTAACAGTCAGCTATTTTTATTCCGCTGTGTGATTAGTCATTTAGCTGAAGCGAGCTGTCATTGGAAATCATTTTCACGTCTTTAGACAGTTCCTCAGTTCATCCAAATAACGAGTGATTTTGCCTGTGGGGGGAATAGGGTTCATATTTTATTGAGAGGCGAGACAGTTCCTCAATAACGTCACAAGTTTGATAATGTTCCGTGAAGTGAATGGACTTTGTGTTTGAGGCCACTTACAGAAAATGTCTGCGGCTCAAAAGATGGCTCATTACTTCGTTCCATGAGGTGTCTGAGCTCTTAAATTCTTTTCCAGGCCTGTCAGTCAGGGCTTTATACACCCCTGCAGCTAAAAATCCTAGTGGATAGGAATCCAAGTTGAACTTTAAGGTATTTATGGCTACATTAAATGTCACTACATCATAAAGCAAAGTTATTTTATAGATAGACGGATCTGTTCTCAGCTTGCCTTTGAACCATGAGGAGTCTGCTTCCATGCGATCACACTTTGGCTCTGGTACTTCTTTCTGTCTCCTCATGCAAATCTCAGTTGTCGTACTCAATTTTGTACATTTATGGGGGTAACAAATCCACAGCTTTGGAGATCCACAGTTTCAGTCCATACCTCGTTATTTAAGTGGGATCCATAGGAGGAAATTAGAAAATGAACCTCATTTTATCACATGCATGATTACTTGATCACAATAAAATCAATGAAGGAACAAAAAAACAAACCAGACCATACTATTTCCACTCCAGGCTTTACTTGAGGGACCTTTTAAATACAAATGCTTTAACAAGACTATCATCCTTTAACCAGGAGCTACTGACGACTCCAAAAGACTAACCGTCCTCTTCATCCTCCTGCTCTTTGCATTGACTGTTTAAAACAACATGTAGAACACTTAAACTTTCTGTTCCAACACAAAGCTTAACTAGCAGAGTTGTCCCTGCAGTTACACAGCTGAGTCTTCTCTTTATCTGACTTGGCTGTCACATAATCCCCTTGACGTGTTTGTGTTTACGTCCATGAACTGAGTTTCTGCGCTTAACTTTTACAACGTCTCTCCGTCACATGGCCAGCTATGTTAGTGAAGTGGGGTGGCAGTGCAGCATGGAAAAAGGGAATCACAAGACAAGATTATTGAGGTTTGTATTGCAGGTTCACTAGCATTGCACCCTAAATACAATTCATACCAGCTATGATAGCACAGCTGGTGTGAATTGCATGCATTGCGGTATGAGTCTCTGCATGTGTCATCATGGCAAAATGTTGTTCTGGAAAACAGATTGCTGCTGGAATTACAGCGGAGGGTTTTTCCTGACTTAGGATGCACCTTTGGGGGTGACAGTAAATGCAGCAGTAAGCATGAGATTGTTTTTAGCAATTGCGCAAATTCAACATAATTCTGTTCCTCTTTTTTTTTATGACAATTTGATAAACAAAAGCCCCATTATACTTAAGTAAATGAAACCTCAATTAAAAAGATTTGAACACTGGTGATTTTCCTGTGGTTCTGACTAAAACCTCTTTAGGGGTGTCAAAAATTCCCATAAGCAGGAAAAAATAAACATGCAGAGGCAGTTAGGAGTTTGGCAGCTGTTTCTATGGCTGTCTGTGGATAGACAGTGTTTTGCAACACTTTATTATTTCTGAAGATTAAAGATGGTTGTAGTCCCTGTAAGTCTTGAGGACACGTCTAATGATGTAGTAGTGACTATTAAGCAGTTTAAAAATGCATTGAGCCTGATGACTCCTCTCACATTATTTAGTGCATTGCTACCAGCTAAGTAGAAAATCTACTATATTTTATTTGATGAGAGCCTGCAGTGTGGTGAAAATTACACATTTGCTCAAGGTCAATCCCACTAAGCCAGTGCTGTAAAAAGCCATTTTCAAGATATTCTATTATTCATCATTTTTCGCAGAATTGAAATTATGGCTTACCCACTCCACAGCCAATTCACTGCTTATTTCACAGGTTGCTGAAAGTCATCCTAATCAAAGATCTTGAGCACTTTGAAGCAGGTTGTCATCAACAGTTTGCATGATATCACTCCATGTATTCTTTCCTGAATCCTTACAAGAGGAAGGATACAACTGACTGTTCTTCATGGTAGAAAGCTTACATGGATTAGGAGCTTAGCCTTCTTTTTGTAGATCCAGACTGTTGCATTATAACTGAAGAGTTTGGCCTTTTTTTTTTTTTCTTTTTTTTCATCTGACCTCAAAATATGTGCCTTAACAATGCCCCCATATGTTATTTTTGTTGTCACTTTTTTTGAAATGCAACCTCTTTTTGCCTACTCATTGTTACCAACTTAGGAGATGACAAAAGATCAAGGTCCTGTGGACAAACTCAGTGGGAGAGTCGTTTTCTGACCTTTTTGAACAGATATAAATAGACCTTCTGTTTATTTATACGTATTGTAAGATGGAAAATACATTTTGTGCAGTGTTCTCTCATCATCCATATTTTGTCTAAATTCATGAGACAACTTGAATTCATTTAAGGGTTTTTTGGATGTGTCTTTAGAGGACTCTTAGACTCTTAGAGTCAACCTCTAAGATTTCTTTTACTTTTTGGGTAAATTCAAAGTTCTTATAGTTAATCTATTTTTTAGATTTGTTGATGAAATACAATAAAAGTTGGTATGAGGTGATAATAAATCCATCATTTTGAAATAATTCACATTTAAATATATCTACAAAAGCCTATTTTAAACCAATAATCAAAGGATTTCTATTTGCTTTCTTCTGTTTTTGGTATGTTAATTTATGAATAAAGAGGACAGCTGCACACATACACACATATTACATAAAATCGTTGGCAACTTGTGTTGAAAAAATAATTTTCTTTCATAAATCATTCCAAGATCGTGTTAATGAAGTGTTAAATTTTTAATGACCCAATCTCGTCTGGATTCCAGCGGCCCTTTGGGTTCATCTCGCAGCCCCAAATTTAAATGAATACACAATAAAATGACTGCCTTAAATCTTCATATAAGCCTTTTCATTTTTTCTGACCTTAGCAGGCTGATGGATATTGGGGTTCACCGAAAGCAGCATTTTGATCAGTGGGCCATATTAATAAGAGACTACCATACAGGTCTGTATTTAATATATCTGAAAGCATTCTCAAAGCTGCCAATCAAGATTACGGGAAAGGTTCAGACACCAGATTTCAGTTAAGTCCTTGTTGAAGCTGAGGAGGTGCATGATAATTAGACTTGCTCTTTACTCTAATCTGTAAAGCTGAACAAATCGATTAAGACCTCGGTGTGTTCTCAGAATACTGTAAACTAATATGAGGAGAGCCACTGTTGCTCTGGATACATAGGCTATTTTCAGTGACATCTGCGCCATGACTACTACTTTACTGACAGGTAGATCTGCTTCTGGGACCCTTCTGAAACGCACTCCAGTGCATCTGGTGGAATAGTAAGCATTGTCTTGAGTGGGCGCGATCAGCTCCGGTGGCTGTGTCAGAATGCACTGCAGCTGTGCCTGGTGTATTTTAGGGTTTACTTACAATTGCAGCAGTTGAAGCCGTTTTATACCACAGATCAGTGAGCCTAAGATGCAGTAAGTGTTTTTGGACATTTGACCCATTTTTTGTTTGTAATTTTGTCTCTGTACACCACCACAGAGGATCTAAAATTAAACAACCAAGATGTGACTGAAGTCCGGACTTTCAACTTTAATTCCAGGGATTTTATAAAAGTACTGCATGAACTGTTCGCGAATTACGGCCATTTTTATAATATAATTCCCTATTTTCAGACGCTCAAAAGTAATTGGACAAACTAACATAACTTTAAAGATAAGGATTATTTAAAAAAAAAAAAGAAAAAAAAGATAAGGATTATTTTTAATACTTGGATGAAAATCCTCCCTGGTTCCTGCTTTGAGATGCTCTGCTGGGCTTTTACTATAGTCAGCCTGAGTCGCTGCTTGTTTGTGGGTCTTTGACGTCAGTTTTGTATTTAATAACTGAAAAGCATGCTCTGTTGGGTTGAGATCAAATGTCTGACTTGGCCATTGACCCTGTGCACGAGAAAATGCTAACTTCCTGGTTTGAGACCGGATGTGGGGTTGTACATATCCAGTAGCTTTACTTTGCTACTGCGAAGATATACTCCAAAATCATGTCCAAAACTCAAAAACGGAAAGATCGCGTTAAGTTACAAAGAGCAGAAGGTGGGAACACTCACCACTGTTGTGTCATAAAAAAATCTAATGATCAATTTTGATGTTTAAAGAGTTTAGATCGATCAGTTGTTTACATCACTCAACACAAGCAGAGCTGCATTACTGCATGCAGAAGACACATCGTCCACATTCAGAAGCACATCTCTGTATAGTGACTGGTCTTATGATTTAAACAGGCAAATGTTCAGCATTCAAACTACAGGTGAAGAATAGTCAAACCAGATGTTTCCCCGTCATGTCGATATCAGCTAGTCAAGTACACACCTACACAGCATGTTAACAAACCGTGAAAAAAGCCACACAAAAAATGAATGATTGCTGGTAAGGGTTTCTATACATTAGTATTTACGAAGGGTATGTTGTGACTTACCTTCAAAATTACAGCGGTCCCTCGCTATAACACGGTTCACCTTTCACCTCGCTGTTTCGCAAATTTTTTAGTGCAAGATTGCATGCTTTTTTACGTCACATTGTGTCCTGCGTCCTGATTGCTGCAGACGATCTCCTCCGTGATGTCTCTCCTGTACAGTACAGAATCGCTGCATCGATCGCTAGCAGTGTGACTCTGAAGTGCAGTACTGGATGTCCACGAAACGTTTTGCACCGTCAAAAAATAAAATTGGCTACTTGATTTCACCTATCGCTGGTTATTTTTAGAACATAACACCCGCGATAAACGAGGGACAGCTAAGAAATATAACATTTGAATCCCTTTTCTCTTTTGCTCTGAGGTGCGGGGAAAAAATATCGACAAGTCGATGAACATCATTTACAGATATATTGGGTAAATGCCCAAGACATCTATGCCCAAGACAAATGTAAATCGCCGCTTGATTCATTCATTTGCTTAACTTGTTTTGGACCGTAAACAGCGCGTGAATAGGACACCGGAAACAAAGCTCCCCACAGGAGTTTCCGCACCGGAAGTAGCATATGCTAACGTGCACATAGTCAATTAAAGATGATCTAATTTCTTTGCCTTGAAAAACTTTTGGGTTGCTTTGGCAGCATGCTTTGGGGATCATTGTCCATTTGCACTGTGAAGCGCTGTCCATGGCTGAATGTGAGCAGAGAATATAGCCCTGCAGACTTCATAACTCATCCTGCTGCATCGCATCATCAACAAAGGCCAGTGGAAGTAGCATATGCCCATACCATGACACTGCCTCCTCCATGTTTGGCAGATATTGTGGCTTGCTTTGGATCATAAGCTGTTTCTCTCCTTCCATACTTTTCTTTTCACATCAATCTGCACAACTAAATCTTTATTTCATCTGTTCACATACTTTCTAGAACTGCAGAGGTGTTTTGACAATTGCTTGCTCACAGTGGGCTGTCTGATTGTTGGGGTTTTCTCTGAATAACCGTACAATATAAGGTCTTGAGGTGACTGTTTGGCCTTAATCAAATAAAATTGAACTAATTAGAAAACTGAATTAATTCCTAAAGTTTTTGTTAAAAAATATTTTTTTAAAAAAATGATGGCTTCCTTCACTTACACCGACATCTCTCCGGACCTCATTCTCCAAGTTTCAGGAAACGGCTACAGAATGCAAGTTCAAAACTTAGAATAAAGTCCAGATCTTGCATGTGCTTCATTTGTTAAGAAATAACAAGGGAACAGGCCTCACCTGGTCATTAAAATACTTGTCAGTCCAATTACGTTTGAGCCTCTGAAAATAGAGCACTGTGCATAAGAATGGATCTAATTCCTAAACAGTTAATGCAAATTTGTCAGACGCCTTGAATTCAAAGTCTGCACTTCAATCAGATGCTGGTTGTTTGATTTAAAATCCTTGGGGCTGCAGAGGCAAAAATACAAAAATATGGGTCATTGTCCAGAAACTCATGGACTTAACTGTACATTCGGGTCCATAAGGTTTTGGATAATCATAATGAATAGTTTTTATTTTTATCACATTGAACATACAGACTTTATTTTAACATGAATTAATATTCACAGGAATTTTTTTTAACCAAACCTGGAAGTGCTAATGCTTTGAAACGCTCCTAATTTAAAACAAAAATTAATGTATTCAACTTCTTATTTTAAGCCAACATTTCTTGAGTCAGAATTAAATATAAAGCTGAACAAAAGATGAGTTGTTTCGACTAAATACCTGCATGACTCTTGTTTTTTACAGTGCATAAATTTGCTCCCTGGTGTAGTCATCAGGAGACGTGGTATCTCTGTCAGCAGACGGATGACACACTTGATGTGGCGGCTTCTCTCTGTTTTTAGATTCAGTATTTCGGTGCCTGGATATTAAAACCCAAACAGGTTTTGAGGATTAAAACTGTCTGTTTTACAGCTCAGAATAAGAAACTTGGTACCAAACGTAATCTTGTTGATTTATTCTGTGTCAACAGGCAAGAAACCTAGTTATTGTGTGGTGAATGCCATCGCATGCTGCTTTTTATGATGATAATAAAACACATTTAGTTGCCATCTTAGACGACGCAAAGAGACAGACTTACAGTTTTATTTTATTGCACATTTTTCCTCCCAAACTTTTACCCCTAAAAGTAAAAATACTCGTTCAGGTTAAACCATCAAGACAATCAAACTGATATTTCCTAGTTATTATTATGCAATAAGTCTAATGGGATTGACTTCCCACCTTCACTGAACAATATGCAGCTTAACCACTTTGTCTCTCATCACCACTGTGGCAGCACTGTTGCTTCTACCCTTTAAAAGTTTATGTAAGTGAAGCCAGAGTCTCTTTATGAAATAACTCATCATTCTTGCTGATTTGCGATCTCTTTCCTGATTGGAATAAATTGGACTGATTGAAGGCGATGTAATTTCTGAAAGCAAGAAGTAGATTAACTTGTTAAAAGCAAGTGATTTGATGCATAAGTGACATAACGTCAAGAGTCAATCACAGTTATGCTGTCAGTAAGCAATCAGAATAACTGAGGATGAGGAAGCAAAGTTGGCAGTGCTCAAAGCGGCATGCAGTTGCTTATTTGTTATAGGTTTCTGAAAATCTGTGTAGTGCAAGCTTTGCCTATTTTGTGTAATTAGCCTCAGGTATTTAGTGGAGATGGATCTGCTCTAACTAATCGCTAATCAGAGAACAACTCAACGCAAATCAAGGTTGAATTATTTTCTTTAGCACTGTCTTCATCATTGCATTTTTTTTTTTTAAATTCCCTGAAACTGGTTACCGGTAATTGGTTTCTTGTGCCAGGCATTGTATTCCTCACTGTTCTGGCATTAAATGAGTCACACCAAACCAGCAGATAGTCTCATTCACGTCTGTGTAATTACAATCAGTGTAGGAGTGTCTCTGAATAAGACCCACCAGCAGCACCAGAGAATAGGACTGCCTTGACAAAGCATTGACATCTGTGGAACAGGCAAAATCCATTCATACCCCCTAATTCTTATTTTGCAGGAGCTATCTCACTGAGCTTGCTTTTGTGCTGGTATAATTACTTAATCTGAGCACTCCTAGGGTGAATTACTTTGTGTGCGGAAAGCAAGCACCATTGCTTTGATTCAAGCTCCCAAAGGGGAATTGAGTCTAGTTTTAATTTTACTGTTTTAAAGTTGCAAATGAATGTCCATTGTCAAAAGAGACTCACATATGTGTTTGTGCTTCTCTCCAAGCCGCAGCATATTTTTGATTTTCATCGTCATTATTATGGAAATAAATACAGTATGTCCAGTTTAGAGTAATATTTAACCCCTCCTTTGTTTCCTCACTTCTTTAAAGGATTTTATGGATGGTGTAGGGAATGATCCACAGTGCATTAGTGCAGAGTGTGTAGTGTGCTGTTTTCTGTTGTTTGCTGTTTATAATGGGCCTGTGCAACACTTAACTAGAATGGAGGCCCATCAAGGCAGACTGATAAGGACCTAGGGATCCACCATAGTCAATTACTGCAAAGTGCCAAGTTCAACTCAGCGGGCCTTTTATGAAGTACACCAGCTGAGTAAACAAATTAATCGTACGGCTGTGGTTCCCCAATCTAACCATGCGACCCAGGGCAATCATACATCAGACAGAGTGAGCGGCTGTCTCCACCAGGAAGGGTCCTACTATTAAAGATAGGCAACCACATAGGACTCATTAGCTATTGGACATCGCGCTTGTTTTGCTTCTCGACTGCACTGTTCTCTTTTAATAGCTTTTAACACCCCGACACTGCCTTTGTATGAAGATGGAGGTGATGTTTAAGAATTCTGCCATTTCCAAATGCCTTGTCAGCACAGCAATGCCGATAAAACAAAGTAATTAGAAAAACAGTGTCCTGCTAAAATCTACCGTTAAAGGAAAAATAAATATTTTTGAAAAAAAAAAAAAAAAATATATATATATATATATATATATATATGGCAAAAATTGGTCTACAGGTGCACATGCATGAATCTGTGTTTTGTGTTCAAATGAAGCAAAGAAGCAGTTGTTTAAAAAGTTCAATATACGCTATAAAACCAAAAGTATTCAGTCACCAATCCAGATCATTGAATTCTGGTGTTCCAATCACTTCCATGGCCACAGGTGTATAAAGTCGCACGATCTGATATCGTCGTGTTGGTGTTGTTCCCAGATAAACATAGTAAATGTTGTTCCAGGATCAATATTGCAAGTGACCAATCAGAATGTTGTGACGTCATACTTTTGCAACTTCGGGAAAAACCGCCGTAAAACAAAAAACTGTACTTAAGCTGCGAGAAACCGCCTCTGTCCGCCGATCAACGGGCCCTAACCCTAACCCTTTAATAAACGCTAAGCAGAATTGATATTGTACTTGCAACATTGGAATTTTATAAATGCACGAATGGCTTGGCGCACCAAAGAATAACGTCACAACAATGTGATTGGTCACTTGCAATATTGATCCTGGAACAACATTTACTATGTTGTTCCAGGAACAACACCAACACGACGATATCAGATCATCCGTATAAAGTCAAGGACCTAGGCATGCAGACTGCTTCCATTTTGTGAAAGAATGGGTCGCTCTGAGGACCTCTGTGAATTCCAATGTGGTTCCATGATTGCAACAAGTTCAGTCGTGAAATGTTCTCTCTACTAAATATTCCACAGTCAGCTGTTAGTGGTATTATAACAAAGTGGAGGTGACTGGGAATGAAAGCAACTCAGTCATAAAGTGGTAGGCCACGTAAAATCACAGAGTGTGCAGAGGTCGCCAACTTTCTGCAGAGCCATTCACCACAGATCTCCAAACCTTATGTAGCCTTCACATTAGTTTCATGTCAGGAATGTGTTTATGGTCAAATAAACATGCTCCTAAACCTTATGAAGCTGTTATATCTGCAAAGGATGGGACGACATCATATTAAACCCTATGGATTATGAATGAGTATGAAAGCAGCGTATGAAGTTCATGCGTATGAAAGCAGTCGAGCAAATACTTTTCGCAATATGTTGGTGAAATCTTCAGCTAGTGGAAGATTGTCTAAAACCCCTCTAAAGCGGCATCCACACTGGAAGTATGGGCAAAATAACTGCCAACCAAACCGGCGGTACCCAAAATAAGCTTTTCTCAACTTCCATGTTAGCGATCAAAGCAATTCCTGTGAGATCGCAGGATACCATTGCTTGAGATGCAGACTGGTAGTAAATACCATAGACCAGGGGTGGCCAACTCCAGGCCTCATGAGCCGGTGTCCTGCAGGTTTTAGATAACACCCTGGGTCAACACACCTGAATCAGGCCTCTGGAGAACTTCAAGACATGTTGAGGAGGTAATTTAGCCATTTAAATCAGCTGTGATAGATCAAGGATGCATCTAAAACCTGCAGGACGCTGGTGTTCCGAGAAACTGTCCTACTTTGGCAAATCGTCCTACCTGTATTATAATTTGACTTTTGACTAATCCAAACCCTAACCATAAGAAATATTCACAATGGGTTAAAAAAATGATGTAAATTTGGGGTTTGTGTTATGCGCATGCACAGTGTAAGTGCAGAAACAACGGGTAGGATGGTTTGTGAGGGAGGATAGATCCCCAGAACAC
Source organism: Neolamprologus multifasciatus (assembly GCF_963576455.1). Taxonomy (NCBI): domain Eukaryota; kingdom Metazoa; phylum Chordata; class Actinopteri; order Cichliformes; family Cichlidae; genus Neolamprologus; species Neolamprologus multifasciatus. The sequence continues at coordinate 16,587,163 of NC_140447.1, read as the reverse complement.
CGGCCTGGAGTTGGTCACCCCTGCCCGAGAGGGTTACCTATGCACTATCTAGTTGGACAATCTAATTCAGGAGTGGGCCACTCCAGGCCTCAAGGGCTGTGGTCCTGCAGGTTTTAGATAACACCCTGGGTCAACACACCTGAATCAAATGATTAGTTCATTACCAGGCCTCTGGAGAACTTCAGGACATGTTGAGGAGGTAATTTAGACATTTAAATCAGCTGTGTTTTAGACGCATCTAAAACCTGCAGGACGCCGGCTCTTGAGGCCTGGAGTTGGCCACCTCTGCCATAGAGGGTTACCTAATACAATATGTAGTTGGACAATGTAGTTGCGACCAGCAGCTAGCTTCAAGGAATAAACACCAAGCAAATGGCCTGCAGTGTGGATGCACGTTTAAACAAAAATAATAATAATAATAATTTTTTAAAACCCATCAAGTAAAGCAAGGAAACATAATATCAGGACGATATATACATTTTAAGTTATTTTGTTTTCCCTCAAACACAGTTATTTACCCAAGACTTTCTTTCTTCACTATCTTATTGATGACAGCTGATGAACTACTACAACTTTAGTCTTTCCATTATTGGAACCAACTCAAAATTAGACTTTTAAATCATAGTTAAACACTTTTAGAGCCTCTTGGAGTGAGAAAATATAAGGTTAGCAGTCAGATCCCAGGTCCCAGCTTCCCTAGATAATGACTGTTGCTTTTCAGCCCCCTCCATCCCCAGTCATCACTATAATGCAGTCATCTCCTACACCACAAAGGGCCACAGTACATGTCTCTGCATGAGAATATTGGCCCAAAGTTATCTGCAATTGCAATCACATTATACCAAGTTTAAACTAAGTTATAAAATTGCAATGCTTAAAAAGCAGTTTGCAAACTCTAAGGAACACAAGTTATTTGTTGAGTTTAAAGTGTTTCGAATACATTATTGTCTATTTCAAGTTCTGCAACAATATGTGTTTGTGTAGGCACAAAATCTAAAGTAAAGCTTTAGCGCTGGCAGTTTTAGGCCATATTTGGCTTATTGATAATAAATAAATAAGCACAGCAGAGCACCACAGAGAAAATCTATTCATAATTGGATGAAAATATTCAGAAACTTGGTTTTCAAAACCGATTTTCCATTCCACCAAAACATTTTGATTTGATTTTCATTTCCCTCGCATATTTATCCGCACAGCACCTTTGACAGCTTAGGCATCAGGACACTCATTTCTTAAATGATTACCTTTTCCCATTATTTCCCCCCCATGAGTAATTATCTTGGTTATTTAACAGTTTTTATCTGCTTTCATCCCCATCTGCTCTCTGCTCTGCTGTGAAAAGGTTATGTCACCAAACTGTGCGCCCAACAAGATTTAGCAACATTTTAATCTGAATCTGACGACAGCTGGATGGATGTCGTTTTCTGCCGGCGGTCATAAATCTGATCCAAACCACACCTTCGTAATCCCAGCGCAGCAGGTTTGGAGTGTTTACAGTGAGATTATGTAACCTTTCGAAGAACAACTCACAAATTCCTCCTACTCATTTCATAAACAGCCTTTTAGCTTAACTCAGCACACCTCGCAGTTTTGCTGCTGTAGTCTGGCAGGACTTTAGATAGATACTACTATTGTTACTCTACATTTCAGCATCCTTATCTGATGCAGAACGTTGAATACCCTTATTTAACAAGTAATAAGAAGACATATTTTTACAGGATTATATTTTTCATATATTTTTCAATAGATCGTCATGAATGTTTATTGCTATGACATAAAAAGTGCTCAGGGGTATTTAAAATATTGTTCTTCAGAGGAATGCAGATAATCTTACCATCAACATGAAGAGAATTAGATGTTTCCCAATGCTGCATCTCATCAGTAATTTGCTTGAGGATTGAGAATGACAGATCCTTAAATGTAGCAGGACCAATGTCTGAATGTCCTCTGTGACCATAAAATATTAACATTACAAATCCAAGGCATGCACTTACTGGAGTTGCCACTGATCCAAGTGAAATCTTAATTTACGCAGTGGAAAAACTGCTAGCAACCATCATAAGCACGTTGGTGTGGGCAGGTTCTCTGTGGTCCTTTCACTCGGAGTGACCCCAGCGAAGGTCACAGGTTAAAGTTCTTCATACCACAAGTGCTACTGTATCAAGGTGTTTGACCTCGTTTTGATCCTTTCATTCTCAAATAAAATAACATTTCCCAGAATTCATAGTGGTTAAGTATTCAGCAATCAGTGTAAGGATCACTGTTATCGACTTTTTGTCAGCGCTTTCCAATTTTAAATTTGATGAATGAGCCCTGAGGTCAATCTATTTTTCCTTATATACTATCCACAGTATAGTATATTCATACTATACAGTGAATATATTTATTCACTTTGCTTGGACGTTTTGCTGGTTTTGGGATTTTTTTTGGCATTAACAGTATGTTTTGATTCCAGGATAATAGCTCATCTTGCTAATTTTTCTATCTGGTTGATTTTATTCTGGTCTGACTTTCATATGATGGTGTAGTTTTATATCTGCAGTTACCATAATATTTGTTGTCTGTTGTCAGATCTTCCGGAGGTGTTGGCTGGTGTTCAAGAAAGCCTCGAGTAAAGGACCCCGGCGGTTAGAGAAGTACCCAGATGAGAAGGCAGCCTACTTCAGGAGCTTCCACAAGGTAAACAAATGACTCAAAAACATCACTAACATCATTCCTTTTTAATTAACTGTTTGTCTTGATGTCTTCTTTAGTAGATAAAATGATTATTGAGTACTAGATCAGCATAATTGATTGTGATTTTGATCCTATGGCTGTGACTAATACGAGTTGTGCTCATCTACCAGTTACTTCTTGATTAATCTTTCCATCGCCTTATGAAATGACAACCTCATATTCCCAGCCCAGTGTAATGTCTTAGGTTAAGACAAGGAGTCCAAAATATTTAAAATAATATGTAGGAGACTAAAAAAAAAAACTAAAAATGTTAAAATTGATCAGGGAATTTTAACATTTCTGATTAAAAGAGGAAATAAATAATCCATCTTCTTAGCTGTGGGGATTAGGATTACTTTTTCATATAAAAATCTTTGGCCTTATCTGTGGCTCAAAAAGGATTTTCTTTAAATGTGAAGATGTTTAAAACATCATATAATGTTTAAATTATTTTTGTAGAGACGCACCGATTGCAGTTTTCTCAACAGAATTAGGTTTCTGATTTTCCTCCAGGTTTGACCTGCTGATAACAATTTTTGCTGATTCCACCTTTACCTGACAGATTTTACTGAACAAAACCAGGTGCAACAGATTCATGTAACACATTTTAGATACGTTGTTTTCCAATATGTTTATCTCCATAATCTTTCTCATTACTGCTTTGATCCTTTCCCCTTTGAGGCGTAGCTAAACGGTTCACTTTAGCTAATTTTGGGTCTCCACTCACTTCCACGCTAACAAAGTAGCGTGTGGCCATGAGTGTGTTCTTTTCTGTTCTATTGTATGACACATTATGAACAAAACAAGTGCTCAATAATCACTCTGAACAGCGTAACATATTACATTGTATTTATTTACACAGTGCTGACTTTTTGTGTGCTGTACCAGTACCACGCTGTGGTATTCCCAGTGTTGGAGAGAAAATTCTCATTGTGGGTGGTGAGGTTTAAGGATGCCAATGTCACTCAGTTCATTGGTCGATCATGATAATGCAGCATGTAGTGACCGCATTACCGTGAAATTAGGAATCAATATTCATAATCTCCAGAGTATGATTTGTGATAATTTAGTAACACCCTGACCTTTCGTCTAATGTAATCATTAGACATCACTTTGTATTTGACTCTAATGGAGTCGATGAAACTGTAGCCTCTATAGAAAACCAAAAATGCAACACCCAGTGGGTATTTAAGGTCATTAGAAGACCTTGAAACTAAAAGTTTGTCCGATCTTTGTCCTCTTGAATCCCAAAAGAAGATTAAACCTGCTGTGTGACTCCTCATGTAGCAGCCTAAGGTACTGTCTAAATGCTGATGACATTGACATGCAGAGCACAATTACAAGACGGCAGCCGAGTTTCACTTTGCAGGTTGGCCAATTGGTGGAATTAATTTGCTTCAGCTGATAAAATCTGATGGAAGTGGTGCCCCAGTAAAAATGAGATGTCAGGAACTGTCCTCTTAAAATCCTCTTGTCCTCTTCAAACTACAGAAACGAATGTTCTGGTAAAAGTCTCATGTGAACTGATTTTCAAGATATATGTATATTTTTTTCAATTTCCAGCACGACTTCTAAGAAAAGTATCTGCTGCTTATCTTTTAAGAGTATATTACTCACAAGGTGCTTTTTACACTGTATAAAAAGATTATGGAATATGGTTGTGCACAACTGTGCCTTGTTTTCATCTTGATGTATTAAGTTCTGTCCATTGGCCTCAGTTGATGAAGTTAAGAATCTATTAAGACACAGTTTGCAACTTTATCTTGTCCTTTGGGGCCTTTTTCCTCCCTTCAGAAAGTAATAATCCAGAGTATAATATCTCACTCCCTGCCTCTTAAGCCCTTTGAAATACTCCAATTATGGCTCATTATCATGGTGAGTGGAGACGATGTTAAAGGAGTAGCACTGTGAACTATGTTTTATCATAATGAGGGGAGATAACTGCAGATAATAGGGGACCGTGACATCAGTTTCTCATAAGGCGATATGTTTGAGAGAAGATTTAGTACTCTTTACTACTTGTGATTGTGAGTCAGCTGTGAGATTTTTCATTTTTGGTAGAATTTAACATATTTTTCCACATTCCTGTCTGAGAAAGCTTATATACAAGTAGGGATGGGTATCGTTTAGGTTTTATCCGATACCGGTGCCAAACCGGTACTTTTGAAACGGTGCCGGTGCTTAAACGGTGCTCAAACCGGTGCTTAAAGAATGGAAAACACAAAATTGGTCCAAAAACGTCTCATGTTCAGCTGTTTTTTTGTAAAAAGATAACAATGTTAGCCTTTTCTGCAGCTATAGGGCATATATGGTATCACTCTTGGCTGGAAGCAGTGCTTAAACAATGGAAAAAACACAAACTTTGTCCAAAATCCTCTTATGTTTAGCTGTTTTCCACTTTTTCTTTGGTCATTTTAGCCTTTTTGGCCAGGGTGAAGGGAGTATCTGCCATCAAACAAGAAGACAGCCACATGTAGCTATGATGGTGTTTGCTAGTTCACCTTACATGCATTAATGTAATAACGTGGTTAGCCTACTCAACGTAATTACACACGAACAACATTAAGCTACTGATGCAGAGAAGAACAGCTGCTGCTGCATCATCATCCGTCATCATTTCTGCTACACTGGCAGGGCTAGGGGCCAGGACTCTCCTCTTCGGGTTTTTGGGGGATGTTGCTAACTCCAGGTCCGATAACAGGCAACCCACAAGCAGTAGATGTGCACGGTATGAGGTCTCGCAACAAGTTATCAAATATCATTTCTCGGCTTTAAAAAAGAACGCTATGCGGCGCCAGGTGTTTCATCAGATTTGAGGTGTTACCTCCTTTGACAGTATCACAGTATCAGCTTAAAGCACTTGTTGCAGGCTGCTGAGTTTGCATATTTTGCTGAGAAGTACAGCCAGACTTTTGACCGCTTCGCCTTGGGCATTTTTAATCTGTAGCTTTGCTCTAAAAGAACGTACGTACCTGGACCCGCCTACTATCCTCGGAACGGCACCGGATACCGGTACCCATCCCTATATACAAGCTAGGTAGGTGTTTTGATCCATTTCCTTAGCTCGCTTTGCTGCTACCATATCAACCATGTATTGTGAATGAAACATCTCTATGCCTACTGCATCATGCTGTCACATGGGGCATCCTGTGTGGCTGTAGCTCCCCTCCCAGAGGGATCTCATACACCCAGTGCTGGAGTGAGCGATGAGTGCACACATGCACCAGTGCGCCTGGTAATGCATCGCCACAAAGATCAAGAAAGGTCCCGTCTGAGGGCTTCATTCAACGCTGCAGTGCTTTGGGGGGAAATAGGCTGCACTGGTGGCTGATTTACACAATCAACACAAAGGGGATTGGCTTTTTCTCCCTTTCTTTCTCCATTCCCTCTTCTCTCTCCCACTCGTCTCCCTCTCCCTGTGCAGTTTTTGCTGTCTGAGGAGCACTGGTCCACGCAGTAAAAAGTCCCTGAATATTTTTAGCTCTCTGAAAAGTTGTTCTTCTTTGTGCTACATTTCCTGAGCTCTCCTGAGGTCCCGACAGGAGCAGTTAACATGAAATGATGGAGCTGTAGCTAAATGCCTAATTTGTACACATGGATGTGGAACTAACCAGCAAAGCAGGGAGAGCTGAGCAGGCTGAGCCTCACTAGTGCAGCTGGTTGTTCCTCCAATTTGGTCTATATAGCAAAAATTATTGTACAAACTATGTTGCACTTTTATACAAAAACCAAATGACTAAATTCATATTTTATGTCTGTTAAATCAGAACCAGATCTCATCTGAACAAAATCCTGTAGCATGTGTGGGGAGGGCGTAAAGTTTAAGCTCGCTATGAAACTCCATAATCAAGATTTGCTTAATCATCCGTTATCAGGGCGGATGTCAAATTGTTGAATCTCAGCTCCTGTGCATAGAAAATGGGGAATGGAGGCAAATACCAGAAGATGATCTTTTTGTAGTCAAATGTCTTGGGCCACACATCCTTTCTTTATATTTTACTTCCAAAGAGCCAGCCTTTTCTTGTCTTGAGCACTAGTTTTCCAAGGTATCTGAGTTGTTGTTGTTGTTTTCCAAAGAGCTATTAGCTAAAAACCTAGCATATTTGTCAGCATGGCGTGCAGTTTTTTCTTTTAAAATGTAGGGAAAGTGGACAAGAGGACAACAAAAGAAGTGGCAGATCTAAAAATCTATTAACAGAAGATGAACTGAAAATCATGTCCTTAAGAAACCGGAAAAAAATAGAGTAAAGACCTGACACAGGACCCGAGAGATGCTCTGGACCTTCAGTTGATCCATATACTATTACCCAAGGTCTCATCAGAAGTGGTCTCAGTAGAAGGGTCCTTGACAATGAGTAAAAAATGAGAAAAGCTAACCTAAACACACAAGGGAACACTATCTGTCATGGATTGGGCTCCCCAGAGGCAGAACCTCAAAGCCCAAGGAGGTATTTCTGAAGACTACCTAAATAAATCACAATAATGTTTCAGACTGTGTTGGTCAAAGGCTGTCATAACAAATATTGACTGTCAAACTTGTTAGACGTGCATAAACTCTTGTTTTTGTCTTGTATTTTTATTTTGCTGCAAATGTTTCAATAAATCACAGCTTCAGTTGTTCAGTTTTCTTGCAAAATATAAAGAAATGAGGGATGGCTCAAATGACTAACAGTCATCCCTGTTTTGCACAGTACTGTATATTGAGGTGGATGAGGACTCGAAGATCAAGTACATGTTTAGAATAAGAATTTATTTTTTAGATCAATGTACAACTGCAATACAGTTTACATTAATAATCTCACTTTGGACACTGCAGAAAGAGAGCCAGCAGTAATACATTCAGCCAGCCAACGTTGGTGACTTTATTGTTTATTATTTTCACAATAGGAAACTGCTGTTTTAGATTATAGCAGAAACACTGTAAAATTACAGTTCCATGCTGGAAAACCAATAAACAGTACTTTACTGTGATTTAACAGGAGAGATCGTTAGCCGCTAGAAGACGAAGCCACTTGATGGAGAACAGCTGTTTTACTCTAACACTGGCACTTGTAAAACTAGCTTTCAACCCCATGTCGACTGCTGTTAGATGGAATTCTGTTAAATTTAGTTCACAGTTCAACCAGTTTGACTTCAAAATACCTGCAAACCTAATTGCATTCTCTTCAGCCCCAGCCGCTCTTTACGTTTCATACTAATTAGCAAACATGAGCATGCTAGTAGGCTAATCTACTTAGAGAAGATGGTACCTTTTATTTAGCATACAAGTTAGACTACACTGAGCCACTAGTATGACTAGGGTTCCAGTCATGAGATTTCTCATGCGCCTCATGTCTGCTATGCATGAAAGCTAAACATGAATAAAGATGAAGAGGAAAGAATGGGAGAGGAAATAGGTCTCATCAGAAATGATTCACTATGCTTGGACTCTAGCACCTCAGGCTGGAAATGCACCCAAATCTTTCATTTCACACACGCATCACACCGATAAAGACTAAAACATGCGCAGATACACACTAAACACAAACAGGGAAAGAAAGAGATGAGAGGCTGGTGACATTCACTGCTTAGAAATTCCCAGCGTTGACGCTTACTTTGTGTCAGTTATGAATTGCCTGCCCGAGGACAAATTCATACCGTATCTCATATGAAATATTTAGATACCATCTTTGAGAGGGGATAAGAAAAATAAACAAACGGGACAAAAAACAAAGCACTTCTTATCTTTCAGTATTGTAGCCTCTGATTTACTTCTTCATCTGTTGTATTTCCAGTTGAAGTTCAATATTGCGGGGCAAATGCATTAAATCTAATACTATCAAACACAGAAATCTCAAGTCCACATATCCTGTGTGTGTGTAAGGTCTGGTCCCTTAACTTTTAACAGTCAAGCTGTACTATACAGGGAGCCCAGCTAATTCATTCCCAACAGTCTGGCAAACTGCCCACAGTTAGCACACAATGGACTACACTAATGTAATGGGTCTTATCTACTAGGCAGAGTGAACACAGAGAAGACTGTTGAACAAAATGGCCTGTAAATGCGGTTTATATTTAATTAAATGTAATCTTCTCTTTTTTTCATTTGCTCAATCAATCTCCTGGTAAAGTGATTTAGATGCTTATGATCGCGCTCCTGTCTATTGACTGGAAGGGCAGCTTTGAGGAGATGAACAATAGATGTGCTGTGTATACCGAAAGAGCACCGGGTCATGTTTATTCATAGGGGTGCCTTTAAAATAAATAACATACTTACATTTTACACATCACGCTGCAGCAGGCTTTATGATGCAGGAAGCTGACACTGTGTGTGATTTCTTACTGTTTTAAGCTATTTTTTGTAATCAGCCGAATAACTACTTCTGTTTATGTATCCCTTAAGATCACCCCCATCGCCCTTTTTTGTTTTGTTTTGTTTTAATTCACCCCTTTAATGCTAAGCCTCTAACTGCTATTGCAATTTCAGCAAAGCTGTGCAAGGCTGCAATTAAACCATGCTGCTGCAGCTGCTGCTGGTAGCTGTGTTCATTCAAGGCAATATCCTCCTGCCACACTCTCTTTTTAGATCACTGAGCTCCATAACATCAAGAACATTACCCGGATGCCACGGGAGACAAAAAAGCATGCTGTGGCGATCATCTTCTGTGACGACACGTCCAAGACATTCGCCTGCGAATCAGGTAAAAATCAAAATTACTATTTTTTTTTCTCTAGCCACGTCGGAGCAAGGACAGCACTGATTTCAAGTGTCATTTCTTATAAATACGCCAGTAGGTGTAAGGTGAGGACTGGCGGCTTGGTTTTTTTTGAAAGTTTGACGAGAAGTGGAAGGAGAGTGAGAAGTGAGAGGTTGAAGGAGAAAGACAAATAGAACGAGTGAGCTGAGGGAGGCAGCGGAGAACTGGAGTTTAGCCAAGTGATGCTCATTTGCCGCTATATTAAGAAGTGGGAGGATCTGTTCCGAAATATTGATTTTCATAGTGCAGGTATGAAAACTGATATCGGGCATAATTTGCGGCATGTTTCAACTCAATTATAGACTGTAACAATACAGATTGTTTCTAATACGTGGATAGACAGCAAAGAAGGCTCAGGATCTGCACACGGATGGGGGGTTTTTTTGTGCAAAGCTGAAAGCAGAGGGTTAGGTAAGGTGGATACACCTGAATTAACATCTTAACTCCACTCTTGCAGGTGTGCATTTGGGAATATTCGCATATGACATGGAGAGTTGTGAATTCATATCTTAACTCTCTCCCCCTATCTCTGCTGGATCAGTCCTCTCACCCCAACATATGAGTGTCTTTTTCCCCTTTTTTGACCGTCAACCTTCCACATCTGATATCCTTTATTTCCCTTGCATCACATGATATACACAAGTGTTAAACTTGTGAAAATTAGCAAAAATGTGCCATCCTGTAAGTAAGAGGCTCAGGTTGTATCAGATTTAAATTTGGCATGCTGCCTATTTTCTACAGTGCAACAACAGTGAGGATATGGATTTAAAAACTGGCTTTTTTAAAGTGCAGTCATTTCTTAAGGCATTCATACAAATGTGCCAATAATTGGATGTTCACTGTTTTTTTAAAAGCAAAGAGCAAAAGCAGATAATTAGGTCTCACGAAGCTCTCTTGATATTTTAGTTTTTTAAAAAGAACCATTTTATGCCTCCATCTAAGCAGTACCGTGTTGTTTGGTGTGCTGTTGAGGAAACATGGGATGCAACAAAGGACAAATCATTTAAAATTCCTGACAGCTTTGGGTGCATCTGACAAATATGCACATAAGGAGAGATGAGCATGACCTGAAGAGATGAGAATCCTGTCAAGTGTGCCAACTCTTTAAATTCCACAGCCGAATGGGGCCTGACAGCACGTATACAAGTGGATATACATTTTGCATTTGTCTGGATAACGGCGCCTTCTCCCGAAACAGGAAATACAAAGAAAGCTCGACTGTCTTTTGATTTGATTCTCACATATACTGTCACTCCAGCTTCATCTTGCCAGCACATCCATCCTTTTCCACAGCACACCTCCACACTGAGACATCCTCCCGCAACATCTCTTCATGCATGGCACATGGAGTTGCGAGGTTGCCTCTGTGCTGATGAACTGTTTGCTTAGCTGATTTTCCACTCACTGGCCTTAAAAAGTGTGGGAGTGTAGAGGCCAAGAAGGCCATGGCAACTGAATGAGAAAAGCTGAATCTGGGGAGGCATGAGGAAAGAGCTCAAATTCAGAGCTGCTGGTGCTGCCTGTAAATGTGTGGCTCCAAAGTTTTGTTTTTTTGTATGTGTGAATGAAGCGCTCCAGGCAGCAGCAGACCTTTCCTTCACCCTGCAGAGTAATGTAGATCTGTCCCATTGACAATGCTTGTCAGAGCTGAGCTGACAAACAGGTTGTCTTGCAATGCCGGCAAATACGCCAGGAAGACACGCCAATGCTCTCTCGCATGCGGATTACACGAGTGCATGAGGATTTTTTCGTAAGCAAACACAGAAACATGGTAGAATTCCCACACTTGCACATGTGTCTCTGTACACATGAGTGGCCATAGTTACAAATCCCAGTGCTCCCCAGGGCCAGGGAGCTTCAGAAAGATAAACAACTCTGGCGTTTGCCTCATTTCACACTTCAGTGATTTTCACCAAACGTTCATGTAAGACAATTGGAAATCTTCTGCACTGTAAACACAATTTTTCTGACTTAACAGGAAGGAAAATTGGTATTCACACGTAACACACTGCCACACAGACTTCCAGATTTGATTCATGAAATCATTTGTTTCCACTTAGCCTTAAATTAAAAAATCTGTCTCACAATAAATGTTCTGCTTCATTTCCGGCTTTCATCCGTAGCAGGCGCAACTTCTTCCACGCAGCTCATTTCCTTAATCCAAGATTGTTGTTTTGGAAGGAAACAATAATTGTCCTAATTGTCCAAATTTCTCAAAATTATCCAACAATGTTACTAAACATAAATTTGGAAGTTAAAGCCCCAACACAAGGCTCGTAACCCCGTGTGCCCCCAAAGATGTCCTGCTAAGGCACCTTTGGAGACTATTAATACCACCTATACATTAAATATGAATACAGCTAGTTAGCTCACCTCATTACAGCATTTCAGGGAGTTATTGGATCAGATGATTCTGTGTAAAACCTCAGCGGCACTTAAAGCGGTACCTTCACTTTGCTTTCTGTGGGGATGAAATAAAAAAGAAATGGTAAAAAAAGAGCCCTCAAATCTTAACTTCAGCATTTTGGATACATTCTTATTTTCTCGTTAACAGAGGGACGTAACAAGGGTTTGGAAAAAATAATAATGTCACGTTACTAAGGTGCTCATGTGCACACTTGTAAAAAGAGACGAGATCCTGGAGTTGAATTTCAATCAAATCCAAACATTTTGCACTTTAAAGGACTTTAATTTGTCCCTCTGTGGGGGAAGGAGTAACTGTGTATGTAGGAATATGGAAGATGAATGTTGCATGTATAAAACAATGAAATACAATAAAAAGCAGCAATTATTCCTTTAGTGGAAATTAAAATACCACGAGGGAAAAAGTCATTTACTCTGTGGCTCTGGACCTGCTGCGTCTCTGATTCACTCCTCCAGCCAATTATTGTTCCTTGTGAGTCATGCATCCACTTAACCTGCTAAACACAACCCAATCAGAGGCACTGCAGGGTGGTCCATTGGCCTTTTCAAAGTAAAAGCCATCTGATGTGTTACACATTCATGCTAATTTTGACAACCTTATTTTGGAAAATGCAAAATGATTGTAAAATGATACCACTGCCTTTCTACACTAAATATGACTCTATAGCCAGGTAATATGCTTGATTGCTTATCGTGGTGGAAACGGGAAAAAAAGAGGGAAAGAGAGTATAAAACTTTTTAAAAAAATGTGGAATTCATGTATTTCCTTTCCAGCTAACAAGCAAAACTCCTTCTTCAATTTGGGAAATAGCTTATTGATTACCTGAGTAGATTATCACTAGTTTCAGATTTACTCTGGCCATATTATTTTAGCTGTGCTACTTATATTTTATAGCCTTAGAGCTGAGTATTGGCAGATAATGGAGGAGAAACCCCGTCTTCATCTGGACAGAATCCACTGCCTTTTTTAATCTGCACCAAATCAATCAGACTGATCCCCCCAGTCCTTTCACTGTTTGCTGTACTGTTGCCTTGTGCATGTAACGCATTACTCCTGAAATTTCATGGATGGTATATTTCGTATGGTAGTGTAACATGTACAGCATGTGTTGTCGTGTATGTGTGTGGTTAATGGTGGACATTCCTTTATGCTGTGCTGCTGTGTGCAGAGCTGGATGCAGAGGAATGGTGTAAGCTGCTGTGCATGGAGTGCCTGGGCAGCCGTCTCAATGACATCAGCCTGGGAGAGCCAGACCTGTTAGCAGCGGGGGTGCAGCGGGAGCAGAACGGTGAGTGCCCAATTAGTCCCTGCTAACACGGGGCTAACACAGACAGCCATTCAGGGTCAATCTCTCTCACTCAGCCTGCCACCGAGCAGTTAGCTGATGCAGTCCAGGCCTTTATGTGTTAAAGCAACTAAGACCTCAGAGGGTTAGGTGAATGGAGAACAGCCGCTGTCCAATTAGGCCGGACTAATAATGGCCTTTTTCTTTTTTCTTTTTTTTTTTGCCAATACCTGATTCGATGTCCCATGTTACAGCCCATACTTACATTAGCACACACAAGGGCTCAACTTAAGACTTCAGAAGAATGTTTGGATGTGTGTGTGTGTGTGTGTGTGTGTGTGTGTGTGTGTGTGTGTGTGTGTGTGTGTGTGTGTGTGTGTGTGTGTGTGTGTGTGTGTGTGAGCACAGGTCAGTCACAGGCTGCGGCCGGGGCTCTGTTCCAGGCCTAATGAGAAGTGCTGTGCATCACTGGCTTCCCTCATAATGAAGCTTGTCACAGAGATGGATGAGATTATGGCTCCTAAAGCCACGTGAAAAAAATGTGCCTCCCCACATATTCCACTTACAGGAAATGAAAATGGAAAAGAGAGGAGACAACAGGGCTCTGCTATCACAGTGGAACTCATTCCCTGTGTAATTTGTAAAGTCGCAGAGGAAATCGAAAAGGCAACAGGCAAAAACGAGCAGTTTAAAGTCGAAAAAAGGGGGCGAGGAATTGAAAAGAACCTGCCGTCATTTCGACCCATTACATCCCGTTGCGGCTGCAGAGTGAAATTGTACTCCTCAACATGAACTTGGCTTCATTCGTTTACGGTATCAATACGCAAGTTTTTGACTGTGTTGGGAGTGGGGAGCCAGTTGAACTGTAACACTCGCTCTCTCTTCAGCTGTGGCAGAAATCCTGCTGTTTGTTGCTCCTACAAAGCTTTCAGCAAAGTGTTATGGAGATTAACTGAACTCGTACCTCTCCGCTGCCTCTTTGAGTGAATGAAACAAAAGGCTTTAGCCTGCAATTTCAATTAGTAGCCCTCCCCAAACAGCAGGGGCTGATAATTAGATCAGAGTTCATTTTCACTGTCCCTAAAAATACGCCACACCATGACACTGCCATTCTCTATCCACTGCAGACTCATGGCTTATTTTGAATCATTAAGTGTAATTAGTGAGAACTAATCAGATCATGGAAGACTTTTTCCCCCCCTCACACTGTCTCTCTGACTCTCTCTGTCTCCCTGCCTCAGAGAAATGCTTTAATATGAATGGGCAGATTTGGCTCACTGATTCCGGTGCAGCTCACTGGATGGCCGGTTAGACCCACTGCGGTTGAAGTCAGTAAAGTACTGCTTAAAATGCCTTCTGCATCGTAGTTTTTCTCTACTTCTGCGATAGAAGCCGTGTTCAGTAACCTTGCAATATTTCAATAATAATAATTCATAACCTTTTTAAAATTTAAACAAAACCGTAGCCCCCGACTAGTCACCTCATGTGGCTTATATTTTATCCACCCTCTAAAGCACCATTTGCTGTTGTGAATGACACAACCCACATCTACGCTCAGTTAAACGCACTCTTCGCTGTGGGATCCCACCTTCAAGTACGTCTGCTGTGAATTGTTTCAGAACGCTTCAACGTGTACCTAATGCCCACCCCCAACCTGGACATCTACGGGGAGTGCACCATGCAGATCACTCATGAAAACATCTATCTGTGGGACATTCACAACGCTCGCCTCAAACTCGTCATGTGGCCCCTCAGCTCCTTGCGCAGATACGGCAGAGACTCCACCTGGTTCACTTTCGAGTCCGGAAGGTGCGTGTGTGCGTACGTGCATGCAAATATTTCATGCCTGCTGTTGTCTTACGTGTGATTGAAATGTTAGCAGTGGGAGTGAAAAACTTAGTTTTGGAAAGGTTATAAAAACTTCCACAAAGCAACTTCGGATAGCCGAAACATCCCAGGATATCAGCATTTGCTGCAGAGCCCTTCAGGCGACGATGTGACAGGTGCCTCTGTGAATGTGTCTCTGTGTTTGTGTACTGTATCTACTCACGCATGTGTTTATGTGTTTGACTCCAGCGGGCTATTATAGTGTCTGTAACTGAACAGTCAGCCATGCATATTTGTAGATCAGCAATCTGAGAGTGAGCGCGATCAAAGTGGGTCTCTGTGTGTGTGTTCCTGGCGCAGGATGTGTGACACAGGAGAGGGTTTGTTCACGTTCCAGACGCGGGAGGGGGAGATGATCTACCAGCGGGTCCACTCGGCCACGCTGGCCATTGCCCAGCAGCATGAGAGGATGATGGAGGAGATGGAGAAGAGCTCCCAGGTACATTTGTGCTTTTTTTTTTCTCTCTCTCTTCCGTTGTTTATCTTATATCCACCAGCCATACTTGATAAGCCTGACAACTGCCTTCTTGTACTGCCAGCATAACAAGCGGCTAATAATCAATGCTGGTATCAACATGAAGTTGTTGTCGAAATAATTATGTATCACTAACATAGTGAGCTTCACTTTCTGTAGTTAAAGCATCCTGCTGAAATTGATGCCAGAAGAAACACAAAGATTCCATCTGTGCACACACTTGGACACATATTACTGTAATTTAATAAAACACCTTTCTTCCTCTGGTATTTCTGCAGCTCTTTCCCTGCCTGTTTGAGGCTGATCTGAGGAGCATTTCATTGAGGCTTTTTGCAGAATTCGTTTTAGAAAGCAGGCAATAGGTCATGATTTTCATACACACAACACACATTTCTCTCTAGGTACTGTATTGCCGTTTTGGACCAGGAGCCCTCTGACACCCCGCCGTCTTGGCCTCGGTTTCCTCCTTCCACCACAACATCATCCCGTGCATTTCTTCCTTCCTCCCATCCTCCCCGCTATCGTCTGTATTCTTTATTTATGTAGGCCTGCCTAGTGTTTGATGAGCCTTGACCATATGGTCATGCTCCTGGACCCCACCATTTGGGAACTTTTCCAAATGCAGCTACCCTTAGCTCTATAAAATGTACGCTCAGCAACAGAAAACTGACCGCTCATGTAGCAGAATGGGGGAAATGGCATGTTTACTGCTGGGTAAATCCATATTTCTTTCAACACTTAATGTATTTCAAGCTGCTTTTTCTAGACGGGAGTCTTTGGTTTCACGTTGAACGCAAAAATATAAAACGCATCATTCCCTGGCAAAACAACACAGGGACCCCGAACGAGTGTTGATCTCACCCATCACGCAGCCATTCATAGCGGAAACATGCCATTCAGTCTCTAATATGCTGTATTACCCACGCTGTTTGTTTACTGACTATGCAGAACAATTTCACCTGTTGTGAGCGACTGACTGAGAGTGACAGAAAAGTGAGAGACACCGTATGCGTTCTCTGTCTGTTCCAGAGCCACTCCAGAGAGACGCTAACTAAGTCCATCTCCCTGCCACGCAGCGCCTACTGGCAGCACATCACGCGTCAGACCAGCGTGGGGGATCTGTACAGCTACCAAGGTACAAACAAGAAGTCACTAATTGTCATATGCACGGGTTGGGTTTTTTGGCTCGCCGGCAAGACTGAAAAACTGCTAATGAGGATTACACAACAGTTATGGCTTTAGCTTTTACCTCTGTGTATTTCAGCACTATCTACTTTTACAAATATGTACTTTTAAAGAAATTACTGTTTGTGTCTCGTGCATTGGCTGGTAGTTGTATTTATCTCATATCTCATGTCTGGCATGCAAACTCAGCCTTATCTGATGCACATCTGATAAGCTTGAGTTCAAGAAAATGAAAGCAGATGAGTTCCACTCTGTGTAAGCACCGACATTTATAGTCACAAACTCAACACAAGCAGGTGAGCTCTCTCCGCTTTGCTATTAAGATCTTTGGTAAAATGTTAGGCTCCTGTTGAGTTTAATCATACAGAAAAATTAGCCAACAATAATGGAAAATATCCAGATTTAGGTTCAAATTTGTCTTAAGGTAGTCAGATCATAATCTAAGCTGTGAATAAATGTATTTATTTTTTTATATCTAGAGGAAATTCACAACCATATTCATCTCAAAGTGTGTCGTTTTGTAAGCCTTAAACAACAACTTACAAGTAGAGCTAGGAGTTTCTGTCTCCTGAGTCTGAGCTGAGACTCTTCCTGTTTTCTTAATGACACAAATTATTTTTTATCACATAATCACGAATTGCCTGCGCGCTATTTTTCTTGTCCGTATCTAATACATAAATGAGACTAGGTTGTAAAAAGAATGTGCACCCTTAGGATAATGGCATCAGCTAAAGCTAATTGGATTCAGGAGTGAAATCAATGAAACATGATATATGGTGTGAATCAGGGATATTAGAGACTTTTGATCTTAAATAGCAACATTTTTATGAAGCTGGGGAATGTTACAAAGTTATCTTCTTTCTTCCACTCAAACAAAGTCAGTACAAATGGATATAATTTAGCTCTTTAGCTTCTCTCTAGAAGTGGATGCCTAAATAGATTCAAAAGCTCAGAGACTTAAAAAAAGAAGCCCAAAAAAGGCTTTAGGTTAACATCTCTGTTCCACTTTGTGAATCTGCTGTATGCAAATCAAGCGGAAAGACTGCACGGAGCCCGGTGTCCTTGGCAGAACGCAACAGAGCAAGTTGCTTAAAAAAGAACATCACTGCACACCTTAAGTTGCCACAAAGCTCCTTCATGCTGTACTGCACCTGAAAAATCTTTTGTGTGCTAATTAAACTAAGGTTAAATTGTTTGGGAAGAACACGTTGCACTATGTATAGCATGAAAAGGCCCTGCATGCCAACATGAAAACATCAAAAGGTGAACTGAAGCGAAAGGGGGGCATCGCGATTCGGATCTTCTTTGTCGCCTCGGGGATTGGACGGCTCGCCGTCATTGTGCGGAAAATGAATTCTCGAGTTTGTGAAGGTATCCTCCAGGATAATGTCAGGCTGGCTGACCAGCTGAGGCTCAGGAGAAGAAGAAGCTGGGCGATGCAGTACAAACATTAAAGCAAATCTACTACAGGCTAAAATGTAACCCAGTGCACATACGCCCAGGAGAGCGGCTCACACCTGAATATTGAGAACACTCTATTGATTCCACATATAGATCTGATTATTCACCCATTCTCAGTTGATTCCTGTTCAATATTCTGTGCTTGGAAAAGAAAAAAAAAAAAGGCCTACGCAGGTTTTCAGTGTCAACCCAACTGTTGTGTTATCTCAGTCTAGAAACACAGCAGGAAAAAAAAGGCTTTGTGACTCACTCCATTGCCACGAGTTTGACGTGACTGTTTTGGGATGCGCAGCTGTCAGAAAAACACGCTGGCATTGATTAAAAAGGAATCGGCGAGCTTGGAGGTTTCCGATGGATTTGACTATTTGGAACCTGTTCTTGATTTCCATCCCCTTTCACACCTTCCTAAGAATTTGACTGATGTTCTGAGCTCTCTGAGGATGTCTTTTTCTTTGATAACCAAAAGCAGAGACGCACAAGCATATCTAAATTACATTATAAAAGACAAGAATGATTTGTGAAAGAAAGCACATTCGTGTTTGCGCACGTGTGCAAGTAAGCGAGAGCGTCGCGAACCGAGTGCATTAATAATGCAGCAGGTGGTCTGTATGCGTCCAAGCTCAGCCCTGTTTGTCCTCTGTGTGCACTTAATGTACACGTATACTTCAGAAGGAGTAAGAGAGTGTGTGTGTGTGTGTGTGTGTGTGTGTGTGTGTTTAATGTCTAGATGTAGACCAGAGGCAGAAAGGTGATTAGTGAGCTGATGCGATTATGCTCTGTCCGTGGTATTAGTTGATTAGTAGACTTATCTGAGGATTATGGGCCTTTTGGCTTTCACTGATAGAGCTAAACAGAAAGCCAGGCTAAGATGAAAGTCGCTCTGACGTCATAATTTTCTTTTGAAAAGCTAAGGCTGAGGCTTTCTCTTTTTTTCATTATCATTTAATTGTGGCCGATAAGCTTAAAAGCAAAACGCAAGTCTTCCATTCCAAACATCAACATGTTTTTACTCATATACACTAAACGGAGAAGCTTCCACCTTGGGGTCATTATTTATAAGCTCAGTCACTGTAAAGTCTCCTTTTAAACTCTTCCTCTCCAAACTCTGGTGAGCAGAGGAGCTTCTCTCTCATCCATCACCTTGGCATATCCACTGGTCCTCCCACACTTTCTCTGCATGTCGGTCCACGTTTGGAACAACCCTCCACCTTCTCCTGCTCGTGCACATTCTGCTTTGCTATTATCTCTCCACCCTTTCCATGAATAAATTGAATGCATCAGTGTGTTTGAGGACGTTTGAGGTCTTGTCAGGCGAAGAGGACAACAAGGTTGTTCTGGGGAGTGACGGGAGTTTAAGTCCTGCTGCGACATGGGATGTTTGGCATGTCGGGCGGGGCAGGGTGGCGATTCGCTTAACATGGCTGTAAGACATAGATGAGGACGGCCTCGCACATTAATTGCATTGATTCCTTATTGGCAGGCCTGCACCTCCCTGGAGGTCAAAGCATCCTTTCACTGACATGTTCCAAATTTGTTCAACTGGTTTTAACAATTGATTGCTTACAGCCAGGTAACATATTAAAGGAAAAATCAACATACAGTGTATAAGTAATTTGTTAGGTGACCCACTGATTCTCATGAGGGTCTCTGGAAGTCAGCTGGAGGAATGAACATCATTTTTCCTGAATCGCCCATAAATGTTCAGCTGGATTAAGATCTGATAACTGTGAAGCCATAACATCTTTATGCTCATCACACCTACTGTCCACTCTCTACATAGCAGGGTATAAATGTGTTCAAGCTTAGCAGCTTCATAATGGTTTGCACTGACCCTTCTCTCTTGAACATATTTACTCTCAAGACACATTTTGGAGCGACTTTTGAAATCTGAATGAAGCTGCAAACCATAATTCAGGGATAAATAATTTAAATCTTTACCACATCCAGTGGGATATTCATGATTATTTGGAACTTTAATTTGTCATTTGTTATTTATGAAATCATTTTACCAAAAAAAATAATAATAAAACTGGAAAAACTGAAGTGCAGGAAAAAATATTTATTAACATGTTGAGCACTTTAAAAAAAAAAAAAAAAAACGGTCACTGCACTCTTTGTCCCAGTGAATCAAATTAAAACTAGCCTGTACTTTTGTAACATATAGCAGTCGAATAGAGTGATGATAAAAAGGCCGGTTTCAGTTTAGTTTAAATTCTAGTTACTGATAAAGCGTGCTGGTAATAGCTTTTTTTATGTCTGTGTTAGATCTGTGCCGTAGGCATGCCCTCTTTAAACCCCACGCTTTGACCAAATATAAACCTAGCTAGAAATGTAACCACATGTTGCTATCGACGACAGGTATAAAAGCGGTGATACCAGTGGACACTGGTGTAGACTACATCATAGGCTCTATATATAGATTCACTGCAGAAGTGTAATTCAGGCATAAGCAGCAGCAGTGAAAGCAAACAGGTCAGTCCACTGATAAATCATCTGTTTTCCTCCATGACCTTTTGAACTTGGAATCCATAAGCAGATGGACTCAGTACTACACATGTATGTGTATACGTCCAGCATTACTGAGGTTCAGCAAATTTGAGACAATTATGCACTGAGTGATAGACCCAGAATGCGACGCATGATTTAGTAACCAAAAACAAAATCAGTGTGAAAAATCCACATTTTCTTTCCCATTGAAAGAACCATTTTAAGTGATGATGAATTAAAGGAAAATGTTTTTAGAAATTCTGTTCTTCGTTACCATAGTCGTATCAGAGAAATGGAGATGGGCACAAGAACTCCAGATTTGAGACCCCTGGAAGAAACCATGCTGGAAAAATGCCCCACAACAGGATTACAGAGCCACCAAATCCATTCATGGGGGGATCAGAACAAAACTGTCTTCGATTTGTTAACAAAATTCTTACTAAAAGAAGCCACTGCAGCGGACATGGCATCCACTACTTTGAGTAATCTGTTTTCAACCATCTATTCAACAGCTAAACACACAGCTTAGCTTGGTTGCGTCTTTATAAACAAAGGTTTGAATATGAATATGCAAAATACGGAACACGATTTATGATCCATATATATGGTCTGATTAGCATTGACCAATAACATGTAATCGGGCTCTGATTGCATGCAAGGAACCAACCCTGTTGTTTCCCTGAATGCAGAAGAGCAAAGCAACAGTTCAATTTTCCATAATAACATCTTGAAACCTTTGGGGGGTTTCTTGCTTTTTTTAAAGAATTATCTGCGTTCATAAACAATGGACAAGATAT
The DNA here is from genome assembly GCF_963576455.1 of Neolamprologus multifasciatus. Lineage (NCBI taxonomy): Eukaryota > Metazoa > Chordata > Actinopteri > Cichliformes > Cichlidae > Neolamprologus > Neolamprologus multifasciatus. The sequence goes on along the minus strand of NC_140447.1, from coordinate 16,565,709 downwards.
CTTGGCCGTGATATCTGCCGGCTACACCGGAAGCTCTGAAATGCTGGCACTCGTTCCAAGGGACTGAGTCATCAGACAATAGCCAATGGGTTCCCAGATTGCAGCTGACTCATTATGTAGTTATCACTGTTAATTAACAATATTTTTAAAAATCAGACAAAGTTGAAATTGGTGCCTAAAAATATCTTAGAAGCTCAAAACAGTCTGTCTTTCAGTACACAGACAGATTTAAACACCCTCAGTAGACATGGCTGCAGGTTGTGAGTTTTTCTTTTTTTTTTTCTTTTTATAATAATTATGCTATTAGCTCCCAGAATAATAATTTGGATCCTAATATAGGTAGGAAGTCAGATTCTTGGACCATGATACAGCTGGCTGTGTCTGCTTCCTGGCTGTATCACTCTGTGCATGATGAATATCCAATCAGCACAGTCAATTTGCTGAGTCATGCTCGGGCTGCTTTCAAATACCCTGCGGGTCCGGTGGAATAATTAAGGAACACAGTCCCCCCCCCCCCCGCTGAGGTTTATTCACCTATTTGTTTATTTCTTTGTGTCAGTAAATGTGTGGACTTGGCAGTAAAAGTAGTGTCACTTTTTTATTCAAATAATATTTAACATCTGCTTTTTACTGAGCTGGAATTGTCTCAAAAACACGTCCCAAAAGCCTTGTTTGCTGTAACTGACAAAGATAATGGTAAAATGCATCTTGTTTAAAAGAAAAGAGAGCTTTTCATCCGTTTTCATCCCATCAATCCAGCCCCATCAAAGCATTCAGCTTTTTTAAATATGACCTTAGATGGTGTTTTCATCTTCACAAGATACGTCATACTGAGACAGGTTATGGTTTATACCGCTGGTTTACTCTCTTTACTCTAATGTTATTCACTCTTTTGCCGAAACTGCTGTGTCCTCTGAGTTTGCTGAATCAGAAGAAGTGCACTTTAAAGTTTTCGAGTTGAAAAAAAGCGAGGCGCCACGCCTGTCGGAAATGGTTCAATTACCAACCCTAATACTGGGAAGGAAAGGGACGGGGATGCTTGTGTTTTTTCGTGTACCCACTTTTGTGTGCGTGCGCATGTTTCGCATGCACGCCGTCTCTCTCTCACGCCTGCATTTTATTGTGCTCTGTAGTTTAGTGATGCGAGGGGATTTTTTTCCGAGAGGTAGCAAGTATCAAAGGGACAAGACGATAACCCCGCCTTATCTGCGATGTGCAACATGAAGTATTGTAGATGTATAGTAAATGCAAAAACTGAACCCCATGAAAAATTTATTGCAGGTAAAAGTTAGTTTCTTTCTTCTTGGTGGATGTCACCGCACATTATATGAATCAAAGCTTAAGTTAGCGACCTAGTCTCTAGGCTGGATCAGATTGATATTTTATCACTTACAGCCTGTCGTTACCCCAGCGGCTTTTTACTGCCCAGGAGACGCAGCCGTGCATGTTTGTGGTATGTTCAGCCCGGGTTTCTCTGGTTACAGCTGTTTCTAGGATGCCATCTGCGTTGTTGCACTTTGAGGAAAGAAGGTGGAGAAAGGTGCATGCGTGTGTCCACATACACACATGTGAATAGCTGCCTCTGTATCCGACTCTGCTATTCTGTCAGTGTGTGAGAGGGCCCTCCCCTGCCTGTACTGTCTGCTCCGGCCCAGCAGCTGCCACCCCAGGCCAGATAGAATGACATGACCTTCCCTGGTAATGAAAAGGCACTGACAAATCACTGTCTGCTTCTCACAGGGACAGACGAAGAGAGGAGATGCTGACACCATCATCTCTCTCAGTGCTTTTTATTATTATTATTTTATTTATTTATCTTGTAAGAGTGTCTGCTTTACGAAAGCATGGCTCTCGTCAGGGGTCTGGCACCGCACAACAAACACCACTGTTTACCACTGAGGAGATGATGAGATCCACTTTGCCCTCTCTGTCTGCTCTGGGCTCCCTGCCGCCCCCCACCTTTTTTTTTTCTCACCCAGTCTAAATTGGCCTTGGTTGAGGAGAAGGATTGTCTTGGCAAAGATGTGAAAAGGATATGCCTGGTTGCGCACCAGTCGTTGCAGCAATCTATTAAGTACAACGCTGAGGAAAGACAAAGTGCACCCCCCTCCACCCCCTTATTTTAAAACTTGCAGTGGGTTTTTCCCCCCTTTTCCTACAGCACGGACACTGTTACATTTAAATCCTTAAGCTAGAGCCTTATGCCATTCTTTTCCTTCATTTCAGGGAGTGGTGGAAAGGAAAGACTAGCAGACAGAGGTGTGTATGTATGACTCACCTGTTATGGCTGATGCTGTGTTGGTCTCATCCTCACACCCACACAGGCCCCTCTGTGCTTCCTCCTGCAAGCTGTTCCTTGAACTCGCACAGGAAAAATGCCTTTTCTGTGTTTTCCCTTCTCCGCATCTTTCTTTAACTTGTGCATCTTTTCTTTTTTACATGCCTCCATTTTTTAAAACAAGACTTCTGTCTCTGTGGTACTGATGTACGCTCACAATTGACATTGATTGCCAGGTTGACTGGGTCATGTTTTATATTCCGCGTTGTGGTGAAGTGGCAGCGTGTCTGATCCCAGTTCCCTTTGAGTGCCATGATATCTGGTGCTGCTGGCTGTGCGCGTGGGTTCTGGTATGTGTGTGTTCTCTGTATAACAAATGGTTTGCACAGCTTAAAGTCATATCTGCTAAGAAGCATTTCAGCACCAATAACAGTTGTAAGAATCACGACTTTATCCATGCCCCTTGGGAATATTAAAAAACAATCAAATTTTAATTTGTTAATCAAATTTCAATTAGCCTGCATAGGTGAATCTGAAATGCCTGAAAAATATTGACAGCAGCAACTTCTCCCAGCTGGCTATGTTAGCTGGCCCCGTGTATGCTGTAGGTTAGAGTTGATTACAGAGTTGTGTTAGGTTTCGCACCTCCTGCAATATTGATCATTGGCCACTTCCTCCTTGTTTGGTGCATGATCAGCAGCTTGCCAGCCACTTTATCCCCAACCTACCTCCGTGTGCACGTCTCCAAACCGCATTCTAATATATTATTAATGGTCCCGCGGTTGCACAAGAACAGCCCTCCACCCACAAGTATCCATTACTCACTTTCAGTGCATTTTACCAATACAAACTGCACAACAAATTGGGCCAGTTAATTTAAATTAAGGTGGAGAGGGAGATGGCAGGGGACAGAGAGAGACGACAGCAGTCGAGGAGGATGAGAGGGCCGAATGAAGTTGTTTATCTGAGATGAAAGGTTGCTTTTATGTCACATCTGTTACTATTATACAGCTTAGGGTTTATAGATTTTGTATATCTGAAAAGGACCTTCACCTTCATCAAAGGGCTTTAAAAGATTGTTTTAGCAAAATTGAGAAGCGTCGTTCTTTAATCTCCATAAAGATATTTCCATGGACAGTAGCTAAGCAACAGTTGCACAATGACTATATAGTTTAAGAAACAATATTGTGTTGCAGTGGAGTTCCAGATAAATGAAGCAGATCGGCTAATTTTACTCCTCTTAACAAAAAAGAATAAATAGAGAGAAAAAAAGTGCTCACTTGAAGCTTTTCTTTCTCCCTCTCAAAGGAACGGGCCTGATGATGACTTTCATCCCGAGAGCACAGACGTTCCCCAGCTTTCTGTCTGATGAGCCTGAACAGGAGGAGAGCCAGCACCAGCGAGAGGCGCCGTCGCCCTCTAGTGGCTGTGAATCTAGTTGCAGCCTGAGACCCCTTCAATGACAGAGAATTGCTCCATCGACACTGGACTGAACACTTTACCCACTGCTTTAGAGAGGATGTAGAAATATGTATAGCAACATGTGTAATATATCATTTTATGGTGATAACTTACAGACAGTAGTGTCAACTGTAGAGCGATCGGTACGCGAAAAAAGGATCTCGAGGAGGATTGTACCTATTTTTTTTGTGCGACGTGCGACAGCCGAAGTAGCTTCAAAGATTGTACCAAAAGGAAGAAAAAAATCCTTTAACTGTCGTTTTCAAGTGTTTTATGTTGTCATTATCCTTTTAAAGCCAGCATGATTCTCCCCATCCCTGTTTTAAAGCACTACATCATACCTTACAAAACCTAAAAGCTACTAACACACCACGGCCCGCTGTAAACCAGTGTCAACTTTTATTACAAAACTCCTGAAATGCCATCAGGCTCGCTCCATTGATGTGCAGCCTCGGCAACCAATTCATGAGAAATTCCACCAGTTTTGACTCGAAATACTCCCACACTCGCTGCTTTCACCTTTTTTTTTCTTCTCAAGAAAGTGAAACTGATCAATGCCTTACACGAAAGACGCTCAATGCTGACGCCAGTGGTGGATCAGCTAAAGTCCTGAATGAATACAACTGGCAAAGGGAAATAGTCATTCAGATATGTGCTTGAAGGATGTAGTAATGGACCATCGTGTCAGAAATGATCCAATGTAACCTTCGCACAGCATCTGCTTTAAAACTGCCAACCTTACCTTTTCACCAGAGCAATTTGATTTTAATAGCCACCAAGCACGTTGTCGTCCGGTTCCTCTGAGGACTGGTTCATTTGCAAAAAGGTGTAAAGAGAGCGACCTGAGGGAGTAAGCTCCACAGAGCAGAGGTGATATTGGCATTTTGGGTCCAGGATGTGCTCTGTGGCAATTAAACATCATAACTACTTTTCATTCAACTTAATAACACAGTTTAATTTGGGGAAAATAGATTAAAATCAGTGCATTTCTTTGAGAACATATACTTTGTTAAAAAGTTACAATACTGCCTGGCACTCCCATTTCACAAGCTCAGAAATCAATCTTCCAACTTCAATATATTTGTCCACTGATATGGGGGAAAAAAAGCATAAAATCACTTTACCTGAAGTGGTTAGTGCTGATAAGCACCTACTCTAGTTTACCTAAGGGTTACCTGATACTATGTTACAGAATAAATGGTAGCCAAGAAAAGACACAATATGCGAAACTCCAAAGCTTATAAAAGTCTGTTTGAAGTTGAGACAACGTGATACCAACATTTTTATAGTTAACTAAAAGTAGATGTGAAAAGCAAAACAAAGTTAGCTAAAATAATGATAAAAACTAGACTTTTGAAAAGAATTAAAAGTAGCTGAAATGATTTTGTGAACTCATAGTTTTACTATTTGTTAGCTCAGTAAAAGCTTTGATGGATATGTTTATTGAGACTTTGAATGGCTACATGATGGTGAACAGCTGCCTTCAAAAAAAATGGGGTTTTATTGTTATACGTAAGTCGATTGTTCTTAAATCTTACCTTTCACATATTCCCGACACACACTGGTAATTAAAAAGACTAAAGGTCATACCGAAACAAATGTACCCTGAACTACAGTGAAACATTCTCAGAAAATAAAAACTGAACTGAAACTGAGCTGAAACAAGCAAACCCACTCTTAGCTCTATGAAGGAAACTGATTTTGTGTATCAGCACGTTATTTCTTTTTTCATGGGGTTTTTTTTTTTTTGGTACAGAGGAAATGAAACAATGTAACAAGTTTGAAACAGTGAGGCTAATGTTTTTTGTTTCCAGGCTTTGTGATTGGCTGATGGCTTTGGAAACAGATCTACTCTTTTAAAGAAGACAAAAACAAAAAAACGCCCACACAGTTTCAAACCCAGCAGCCTAACAACTAACTACCCCTGCTAGTTCCCTGCAGCCCCCTTTTTCCATCCGCTTCCATTCCTCTCTGTAGCATGACGGAAACACTGCTGTGATTATGGTTTCTGCATCGTCCTCCTTGAGTAAGAAGTGCCTTCTGACACACAGACCGTGGATTGTGAGATCTAACCAAAGCAACGTCTTTGGGTTTTGAGTTTACCATCGCTGACCAGACAGTATACTTGGAATCTTCAAAACCGCTTTGCCACATTTCCTTTTTTCCCGGCTGTGAAATGCCATGTAACAGCATCAATACCGAGTATAACCTGTTAGCCGTGGGTGGCAATCACTAGACCCAACTTCATCTCTAAATATTTGTGGTGACGTTTTTCATGCATCAAAATTATGACTTTTTTTTCTTGTTCGTTCTCCAATACTGAAATTACAGCATTTTGTGGGTTAATCACAAACGTTTCCAATGACAATCAGTTTTAGGCAACATAGGAGTCTCTCAGTGTCAAATGTTATCATTTTTAAAGGTGGGTTGTGTTTTTGTTGTTTGGTTTTTTGGCACTGATGCTCTTTTGTCTTGGTTTTACATTCGAACAGTTTCTAAAGTACAAGCGCTTATTTTGTGTTTCGCAGTCGTCACTTTATTTTGTGCAAAATATTATATTAAAAAAAAGAAAAACCGCAATCATGTAATTAATTTTATTAATTTAAGCCACAGATGATTGTTAGCCTGCATCACAGAGTCCACTGATACAGTTGCTGGCCACATTTAACTAAGCTGTTGTATAACTGAGTCGAGTCTTAGCTCCAGTATAGTAGTTCCATTGCACTGGCAGCTGTACTGAGAGGACTGGAGAAACTTCTAGTTGATTGTGTTTGTCATTTGCCGTTTTATTTTCGTTCACTGTAGCTATTCACTTGTTTGTAGAAGTGTCATGAAGAGTTGTTATCATTACTATATGATTGTGTTTGTGTCTGCCATGTTTTGTTCTCATAGATTATAATAGCACTTTTAATACATGAGTGTAGGCCTACAGTTTTCACTAAATGTACATATGTAATGTTTTTGATGATTTAAAAAAAGGTAATAAATTCAATGTTCTGCCATGTATCAGCTTTTTTTTGCCCTTTATGCCATCAGGATTCTCATTAGGTACATTTAGCATTCTTTTACTTTTTATTCTTTACGCTTTAGTTAAGCTTTAGGGGAAAACAATATTGTAATGGGGAAAGTTTTGCAATAACACACAAGAGGAGTACAGTCATGTGAAAAAGAAAGCACACCCTCTTTCAGTTCTAAGGTTTTACGTAGGAGGGATTAAAAAAAAATTCAGGTGGTACATAACAGGTCTTAAATTCGGGTAAATGCAACCTCAGATGAATCAGAAGGCACTGCATGTTACCCTGGCATATGTGTTGTTATTCATTCGATCATGGCTGAGCCAAATTCAGAAGCAGCGTGCGGAAAAATAAAATAAGTACAAGCTTACTGCTTCCACAGGAATTATGAGGTTCAGTAACAGTGATCATCGGGAACTGCGAACCTCTATGAAAGCTGATGTTTTACTATTTAGCCAAGGATGAAAGACGTCAGTAATTTTCTTAGGGTTATATTTCCAGACAATTTAAAGTCCATGATTCTGCAGCGAGAAAGATGATTCACAACAGGACTGCATGTCCCAGCAAATTCACTCCGAGGTCAGGCTGTGCAGCGCTCACTGACACTGCACCCAAGAGCTACCTCTCAGACTCTACAGACCTGAGTTTATACATTAAGTGTTAAAGTTCATTTCAACAAGACGGATGTGTGGCTTGTTTAGAAGGGATGCCAGAAGAAAGCCTCTCCTGTTTAAAAGGAGCATGGCAGCACAGCAAGCTTGGATCTAAACAAGCCGAAGGACTGTGGACAGATGAGACCAGCATATCAGCACACCTCATACCAACTGTCAGACGCAGTGGAGGGCTGATGGTTTAGGCTTGTTTTGAGTCAACCATGAACTCTTCTGTATACCAAAGAGTGTAGAGTCAAATGTGAAGCCATCTGTCTGACAGTTGGACAATTAGGTCATGCAACAGGACAATGATCCCAACTACAGCAGCAAATCTACAACACAATGGTGGAAAAAGTAACAAATCAACATGTTGCAAAGGCCGAGTCAAAGTCCTCAACCTGGTTGAAATGCTGTGTTGGGACCTTAAACTAGCCGTCCATAAACAAATGCCTTCTTTATAATGAAGAGCGAAAATTCCCCCACAGTGAGAGATGAACAAAAACAGTGTTTTCACACTTTCGGCAGTTTCGTTCAGTTGAAAAACACCAGCCCCTTACTCTACTTTTTAACATTGTTTCTGTGCATGCCGTGCTAAAAGCCAGAAAGTGCCTCTTCAGATCATTAGTGGCTTTGCGGGTGGTGGTTAACACACTCTTCTTTGACTTACGCTTTCAAGCTGAGGTTTCAGATAGAAGCAAACACCTCATTCTTTGCATCTGTCATTTTGGTTCACAAACAGATGTACGGCACACTTCTTATCTTGGCTGTTTCATCGTGGTTTGACAGATCGTTTTGTGTTTCTTTTTCAGAGAGCCAACACTAAAAAGTAAGCAAAGGGTTAGACACCGAAGAATATAATACTAATTTTATTTAGAACCTAACCTAAATTTGACAGATTACAATGAAAATGTCACCAACGGGAAAGAAAAATCCACCTGCAGTAAATTATATATAGGCGTTCAAATTTGCAGACATCTCGCAAATTATCTGATGAAATCGAACAGACTCTGCAGTCATTCGCCGCTTTGCAAAATGCTGGATTTTGATGCGGGCTGCTTTCCTTTTTAGATCATCACGGCTCATCTTTTGCCCACGTGTCACCTGGTACCTCTTTGTGGGTTACAGGAAACGATTTGCTTTCTTAGAAACGACTACAGCCATCGATGATTCTGTCCAATTAGTCTACAAACTCAACTACACCTAACACAGGAAAACAAAAGGAAGCAGAGGCAGTGACACAGTTTTATTCATACCACATGAAATCGTTTACAGTCACACACATCAGTTTCAGTATGGTTGGTCACACTCGCGTCATCTTTAGTGCCATCCCAGAATGTACAGCTGCAGATTCTTGAATTGGAAGCGAATTGAAAGCAAAAAACAAACTGATTATATTGTCCCTTTATGCTCCACATTTGTCTTGTTCTTAGCGGAATAGCCCGCATATCCATTACTGCCTCTGCCACTGCCTCCATTTCTATGGAGATAAATGAATTAGATTACACAAACAGCACACGGCTTAACAGTACTACAGCACCATAAACCCTAAATATTGATTTACGAAAGCAAACTCGGAAAAACTCTGGAAACAAAACAATAAATACAGCTTGGAAAACTTTTGACAGCTTATCATAAAATCATTTTTACAACAGGAGAACAACGACAGGAACAAACACTCATCAATAAACAGCAGGCACACAAAGTCTGAGCAGCTACAAAGTAAGCACAGGATTAGCTAATTAGAGCTTAGCTCCTGCGCGAAGAGTGTGATGTAACTAGAATGCAGCCATCCCAGACACAGAGCCCGTTGGGGTAAGTAACGGTCTCAAGTGATGGTACAGTGCTGAGTGACTGCTTTTCTCTTCCGTTAGATGATTAGACACCATTGTCAATCCCTGAATGGAAACCAGGAGGGATGAAAGTAAAAAGAAGGGCAATTACAAAGGATTTTGTCAGTTGTTTTACTCGGGGGTTAGAGAAGTGAAAAGAACGATTACATGGCCCTTTGTCTTGTCTTCTGCGTGATTGTTACTGTCAAATACTGTTATGGCCAAAACAAATATTTCCTCAACAGTAATTATGCAGTACATACTACATTTAATTAGAGGGAGCAAGGCTGGACCCAAACAGCCCCTGTCAGCGTTCTGACTCGCAGATAAGCACCAACTTGTTAGCTCATTTGAAACCACGGCGTGAATGCTAATCAGTGTCAGTGTGATCCACGCACATAATTACAAGATATCAAATAAATTATTTGTTCATGTGAACACAGGTGGATTTCTTCTTCTTTCTCAGATAAACTTTGATGCACTTTGTTTGTGAAAGGCTGGAAGGCGCACGCACACAAAGCTGTGACAGATCGACATCATCCAGTACCTCGCGTTCGTGCGTGTGTTTATTTATTACACTGTCGTTGGTGCGATGTGGTTTTCATGGATCGGACAGTCTGTACGTTGGCATAAACGGGACAGTTTCTGATCTGTCTGGACTTCTTTATCCTGGGACACATGGGGATGTTCTCATAGAAGTTTGGCTGTGAGGATGTGAGGAAGTGAATGTTAATGCTTTTTAAGCCATTACACCAAAACAGGCAGTAGAGGTGAAGCAGCTTGGCAAAATGTAGTTACTTTTTCCACCAATATGGGCTCAAGCTAATAAATAACAAATTCATATTGTATCAAAATTGTGTAAAAAGATCAGCTAATTATTAAAGAGCTTGTGTATTTATTTACATCAAATAATCAAACTCAGGACATCGATACTGTAATAACATTTTAACAAGCTGCTTGTCTTCAAAAACACTTTCAGTTAACATTGAAGTTAATTAGCATTAGTTAAATGAGTGGGCGGTGCCATTAACTGAGATTAGCTGTAAAGGGTGATGGTTTTGTAATTAAGTGCAAGTCTGATGAGAAGGTACGGGAGTGCCTTAAAGGTGTCGAGAGTAAAGAGGAGAGTAGATAAAATGAACGTGGCAATGCCTACCTGTCTCTGGGATGGGTGCAGTTTCACTCTGTACTCCTTTCTCTTGTTCCTCTTTCTGCAGGGTTTTCAGACAAAAAGAAGGATTTTCATTACTGTCCAAAAAAACCCCAAACTTAACTGAAGATTTCCAAGATAGTAATGATATTTTCTTATAAACACATTTCTTCAAGGAGCACAGGTTTAAACAATTAAAGGGTGACATTTGTTAGGCATGTATGGAGCTTGAGATGGAAGCATGCTCCCTGCTAAACATCAGTGTGTCAGCATTATCACACTATGAGCTGAACCATCGGTGTTCCCTCCGTATTTATCTGTGTTTATTGACAGAGCACCCCTCACTTTAGTTTGCTGATATCTTACCTGTGCCTCATTACTGCTATGATGATGGCAATAAGTAGACAGAGTCCAGCAGCTCCAACCCCGATGTAAATGTACATCATGTATAACGACAGGCTGAACCAACCTGGTTATGTGTAGGAGCAAGAAAAACAGAAGAAACAAAAATCAAACAGGGAACAAAACAGTGTGAAAATTAGTTTTCTGAATAATTCTATGTCATACAGCAGTGTCTGATTAGTGTTTTCAGTTTGTTCCATGACACACATATGGTGCAACCAGATACGCAGTGACAAAGCTCGGACCTTTAGCCACAAACCTCTGTGGTTTCAGCGCACTGAGAAGCTGTGAATGTGCGAGTAACATCACATGCTTTGTTTTCTTTAATTTCATTATCATCACTGGCCTTATTTACTTCCATCCATCTTAATGTCAATTCACAACAAATTTAAACAATCACAGACACACACACAGCTGCATGTATTAAAAACTTCATGATGCCTGCTTCGTACCTGAAGCCACAGTGGTGAGCTGCACGGTGGTAGTTTGCTGTCCTGCATCGGTGTTAAAAGTACAGCGGTAGAAACCGTTGTCTTCCTGTGTCACGTCAGTCAAGTGCAGACTCATATCCAGGCTGTCCTCGCAGCTGACCCGGCCCCTGTCGCTGTAGTCCTCCGCCACCAGGCCTTCCTCCACCTTCTTGCACACTCCAACAATGATCCACGACTGGCCGTGCAGCATCCTCTCCAATATGACCTGGTTAACGGTGCCATTATGCTGATAGTTACATCTGATGGTCAGGTTGCTGTTCTGCTCTACTAGCAGCTCTTCGTTTAAAACGGCCTCCTGTGTGGGAGTGGGCTCTGTGGGGTCTTCCTCCGGTGGCTCATCTGTAAGCGAAAAGAAGAAATCTAAAAATATGTGATGGAAACTACAGTATGGCACCTTTCTAGGTTTCATATTTCACCATTTTTTAATCACTAAGTGGGGGAGGTGGGAATGATACTAGACAGCTCAGAACATGCGCTCTGCCATATTTACCTAAATCTTCCACCTGAATGTGCCGGGTCCAGGGTCCCCGAGGGAAGGTCTGAACAGAGCACTCGTAAAGCCCGATATCCTGATGGGTAACGTTCTTTATGGAAATACTGCCATCCATGGGACCATTCTTCAGGAACTCCACTCTCCCATCGAAACGATGTGATAAAACCACTCCAAAATCAGGGTGGAAAACAGCCACTGGATTTTTTTCTGACTTTTTTGTCCAAGACACCATGCTGAGGTTGCCATCCCAGGGGCACAAGCAATGCAGAACCATCCCCTCCTCCAGCCTAACTGTAGCAGGCACTCTCTGCTGGACAGCAACTGGACAAAGGCATTGTTTTTTCTGTTGTTAACATATGAGTCATGACACAAAACAGATAACAAAATAGCCATAAAGCTACAAAATGACACATTTTTAAGAAGGAAGGAATAAATCTAACGTTCATACAGTTTATTCTACTATAATAGTTTTCCTTTACTGGCAGAGAACCTCTATCGGGTTTACACATACACAATGAGAGCCCTCTACTTGAAGAGTACCAGAGCAATTCACAACTCTGAGATCATCCCTCGGCCAATGGTAATTAGGCTAATTTAAGCCAGGACACATAAAAACAGCTGACAATAGCTGGTGATCAAGCCTCCAAGTTTTTCAAAGCCTTTTATCTGAGCTGAATGATAATTTGTCTTAAATCCAGTGAAGCCCTTGGGAGAGCCAAGTCTGGAATAATAATGTCTAGAAAGACTTATGATTACAGGCTTATCGACTTTAAATAAGAATGAAAAGTTACATTTTGTTTGTTTTTTAATGATTTAGATATCAGAAAATGATTTTGTTAGATTACTTTAAAACAGCCTTAAAGCCATCAGTTTTAAAATTGTTAGTAAAAGTATTTGTTACAGCACTTTTTCCAATTAACACTGCAAATTCAAAGAAATATATTTGAATTAAAAAATAAAGCCCATACCTTTAAGAAAAGGGAGAAAGATAAGTACCACGAAGTACCAGCAGTCCTTTTGTACAGCTTCCATCTTGCCCCACAGAGGGAGAATGAAAGCTGCATTGATGAGACGAGTGGAGGCACCCAGGCTACACTTCCTGCTAGCGTTGTCGCTACAGAGAAGCACTTGAGCTACTGGGGCGCACTTCATGATAGCCCACTGTTTACTCCTTCCACACAGAGGAGCACTTTATCACCAGGACTGGGATTGGATGGCAAACTTGTGACATAATACTGCTTGGTGGCTTTTATGATGAAGTTTTTCTAGAGCAATATCTAAGTATAATTTAAAAATCAAAATCCATAATAACATATTACAAATTTAAAACTGAAAGAGGAACACATGCCCTGCCTCAGTTTCCTGTGAACACCACTTCCCTGTGTTTCTTGAATACTTTGTGATGATTTTCACCAGTAAGCCAAACGTGGCACAGTGTGGACAAGCACCTTACCACCACTGCCACCATCACAAACGGTGAACTGAAAACACCAGTGGTCTCAAAATGAAAATGTATCAACTGGAATCAGACCAAACACGACAAGCTAAGATTATTTTAATATATTCACATTTTACTGATGGAAACGTGGTACAAAAACCCATAAAAAACAAACAAACACTGTTCAAGTATTTAGCAGCTGAGCAATGTTTTCAAGGCACTCCAGTAGGTAGGTGTTCATGTGTTCCTGGTTGCTGTCTGCATCTGCATTTTACAAATAAATAAATAATAAGTAAGCACAAACCGTGGAATGTGGAAAACCTTCAAATACAATGTACAAATTCCGTACAGAGACAGACGCTGATACGAAACAAAATTCATGCCTACCCTTCTTTGCGATGGTATGAGCCTTCTCAATTCTCAATCTAACAGAAGGACACTTCAAAGCAGTCTTGGCCTTTGAGAGAAAATGAGGAACGGATTATAAAGAGGATAGTAGTTTGTTTTTTTCATAATCAGGAGATTAAAAAACATTGATCATCTTGGATAAAAGTGAGAGAACAGTGAGGCAAATCTCTCTTACAGGCAGACAATCAAGCAGGCAGAGGATTTCATTTGCCACGGATCAACCATAAACTCAAATACAAGCCATAAAAGCACTAAAATAAAAGTTTTAGTACTAGGATGTGTGTGTGTCTGTACCCTCTGATTGTTATGGAGCAATGCCCAAATTGCAGAAGCTCCCATACAGCGGGTCTCCATCACTTTACTTTCGAGGCAGGATAGCAGCACCTTCATGGCTTTGTCTGAAAGAAATAAAGACGCGCAGATCGTTATGGGGGATTCGCAACTCAATAAGACTTGAAAATGACTTTTTTTGGACACATGCTAGATGCAGGAAGTCTCTTCAGTGCCATAAAATTGAAGAAAAGACCTCAACGAGCTGCAGCTAAAAGAGAGCCCAGAGAAACACAGCTGTAAGCAACACGCTATAAAATGGAGAAAAAAAACAACAACCTTGTTCTACAATGGAAAATTTGCTCCACTCACACGCATCTCCAGGCGTGCAACAGCTGGAACTTATTCTATATGACACCCATACCAGCACAGGAGATCCACCAAAAGATAAGAGGTGGTGGACATTTGAATCAGTATATAAACAAAGACTTTGATTCACTGTATAGGACTCTAATGAAGTCATTGTGGAGGGGTTAAAAATAAATAAATAATAATACAAATAGTTATGACATACATAAACAATTACTATGTTTAATAAAGTGCTCATCATTTTTACCGGATTCAACTACCAACGCTGTGGAAAGTCCCAAACCGACAGAGGTTTCAGATACCTGGGGAAAAACTTGCTGTTTTCTTAATGTAAACAGATTAATCACGAAGTCAAGAAAAGTTCAGGATAATTGTTTTCTAAAGTTTTACAGGGTAAACAACATGAAGCTGATCAAGTGTTTACAATGAGTGCCATCTGATTTTTCCACCCGGCACATCTGGACTGATCTAATGTGGGAACTCTGAACAGAGCTATGGAAATGGTACTCTAAGCTTTGTAAGGTTGGTCTGCTTATTTTCCAACTGACTTTGAATCAAGATTCCAAAAAGACAACGGAGCTCAAACAAAGATGAAGAAGACATAATGGCAACAAGTTCTGGACCCAAATCTGGAGCATGCAGAGAGCAGGCGCCTGGTTCAGTCATTGAATTCAGCCTTGTTGTATTCAAAACACATCTGGAAAACCTGACAGACTTTTTTTTTCCCACTTCAACCACAACTCACTGAAACTTAGAGGAGAGTAACAAAGCGAGAACAGATTAATCACCGGATTGCTGGCTGTGCATCATCTGCTTTTACAGTACAGGTCCCACAGCATTATTGCAATCAAAGTTTCCTTGAAAGTCTCAGTAGCCTCTGCTCAGTAATTTTAATAGCACATATTTCCTTTGCATAAGTCAGCTCTATTAAACGAAGGCTGTTGTAAGCTAGTCTAGACCCTAAAATTAACTTTAACTTAACAGGAAAAGAGTTTATTTCATATGCAGTGACGTGAACAAAGGAAAAACATTTTTTTCTCCTCTGCTATTATCTGAGTGGCATATCTCGCAGCAACATTAGTCATAAGTCCGTAACTTATTTAATCTTGCTGATTTTCGATCAAGCAATGAGATTTTTTTTTTTTGCTCATTTTCTCTATTGTGATTGATGGAAATCTTGCTGTATGCAAAACACAGGAAACATGATCTTTCCACAGGAAACCAGATATACGGTCACATAGTTTTTGCACCTGGTCCCACAACTCCCACCTGCAGCGTGCACTGCATGGGGGACACGATCGGTCTTTCATTCTCACAGACTTCCTTCACTTTCATCTCTGTGTTGTAGAATCACTGATAGTCAGATCTCTGTTGTATTCAGCCTACATTTGCAAACATAAACTTAAAAGGGCTTAATATATTTTTAGTAGCTTAAATTCTCAAAGCTGTTACTGATACCACTCAAGTCTCCATTCTCAATTCAGAAGCTCCGCATCACAGTAATATAATATGTGCACTACACCTAGTATATACGATACTATTCATACTGTGTGTACTTTCAAAAGTCGCTTTCCGTTTGGTTTCAGTTTAGCAGTCCTGACAATATATCCCAGTCCAAGCGTGCCAACGTTTGCTAACCAGCTGATTGCAGACAGCCTCCTTTAGCATCAGGCTATGACTGCCTGGAGTTTTATAAGGTTGGGCTGATGAGAGCAGAGAGTATGTAACCGCACGAGTCTGTTTTGTTTTGATTATTATTTTTTTGCACATGATGTAAAACTAAGCAAATAAACAGAGTGAGAGTATTAAATAAAGACCAGACTGTTCATTTTCAGTACATTTGATATGTTGCAAGCTTTTAAAACAAAGCAATGATAAGTGGTATGTTTTATTTTCCCTCCTTACAATCTGAGTCAGTGAAGCCTAAGCAACTAACGTGTGGGCCCATTAAGCTCTTGCAACTCTACAGATAGGTTTGTTTAAAAAAGAAAATTTAAATTTAATGATCACTCTTTTACAAGTTTGAGCTTCATGCACAGAAGTGCAAATAATGAGACCTGGACAGAGCAACTTAAAAACATTAGACCACTAAAAGAGATCCACAAGTTCATAAGAAGATGACCTGGAAAGGGTAACTCTGGGTAAACTGAAAATCGGGTATGTTTTGTTTTGCAGTTTATAGTTGCAGTTAAAGAACTTTATGATGGTAGCACAGAAGTACAAATTTTATACACTTAAAAAGAGAAACTGGTCTAAGATGGCTTACTGATGCAAATGGGCTACCACCAGAAAGCACATACCTTAGGTGCACCACAAGTCCCTCTGTGGTTGATGACTTTTACGAAGAGTGAACAAAGTGACTCAGCAGGGAACATTTAGCTGCACTGAATTTTTCCCTAATCACTGACTTGCACTGTGGACACACAATGCTGACAAATCTGCTTACTGAACTTCCCCTTTTGATCTTTTATTTCTTTTTCATATCCCTGAGTGAGATTCCTAAATGTAATCCTTGCTTAACTTCCATACCATTGGCAATGACGTGTGACTTATTGGCAGGGCAGAAGCAGAGGTTCTGAAGGGTGAGCAGCGCGTGCCGTCGATGTGGTGCCAAGTCTGCCAGCAGTTCCAGCGCTCCGGTCAGCCTGAGGATACTCTGCTGGCCGTCCTCTGTGAATGAGAGACTGGCCAGCAGTCTCAGCCATAGGCCCAGAAGGCTCCAACCACTACTTACAGACGTGGCTTTAATACCAGCAGCCTTGGGCACCGGTACTGACAAGAAGGCTTGAAGGAAGTTATTCTGAGAATCACAGAAATGAAACAAGAGTGAACAGAGATTAAAGTTTCAGTCATAACAACAGTGAAAGAGTTTTAGAGAGGGCAAGAGCGAGATTTCCTAACATCATTTTTTAACCTTTTTCATTTTAATCTGCTACTTGTCTTGCCCACTAATTCTATGTACATAATGTCTCTTACCTTCTGCAGGAGACATCTGCAGTCACGGGACATGACTAGGTTAGCCAAGAGGGAGAAAGCCAGATTCTGGATGATGCTGTTATCTGGGGCAAGCGCTGAAGCCAGCTTCATGACAGAGTGCATCAGTGAGCTAGTGGAGGAGCTTTTAGATCCTGGTACAAGGCCAGGGCCACTGCCACAAAGAGAACTGCATGCTGGGAACAGAAAAAGGAAAATGGCTTTATTAATCTGCTCTTATTCATTTATATTTATAAGAACATTAAAATAAAACATGCTTATTTTGCCCTTTGTGGATGTCTGGATCTACATCACACACACACAAAATCAAATACACATAAAATCACATGCCTGCACTACACTGTGAAATCTTGTGTCTGGACTGGAATCACAACTTCTCTCACCAATTTCAGCATTAAAAAAAACATACAGTGAAACCAAGTTTTTCTTGTTGTTGGAAGTACTCTCACTTTTTTTTTGTTTACCTTAATGCTGGCTAGCTCGCCAGACAGCAGCACTAGTAGCTGCATAAACAGGCCTTGTCTTGCACGGCTGTCTGCCCACCACACCTAAACATCTCCACGTGGCTGCATGGAGTGCTTACTTTGGTGTAAAGACAGTCTAAATGACCAAAATGATGGAGACAAGAACTTATGCACCAATACAGAACATACCATATATGTGAAGGAAGAATACAGCCTTAAGTGCTGACAGGCACAAGTTAAGAGCCAGGAAAAACAAAATATGATGAAAAAAAGAGTCCTAAAGTAACTTTAAGCCTTTCACAGGTGAAATCTGAGAGTTTCAGAAACACTTTTGAAAAGCACTTCATTTATTTAATATTCAGTCATCACGGAAATACTCGAGTGATGACAATTAGGCTCGTTTGATTCTGGGTGGGAAGTAAATCATGTAGCTACAATTCTACTAAGAAGACACATTCACATCAGCATAACTGACATGACTAATTGGCATGGATGTACATCACACACAAAATACAGAAATTAACAAGCTTAAGTTGAAGAGAATTCACGAGGCAGCCTGAAACTGACTGACATTTCTTGTTGGAGAAAATGACAGCTTGATGGTTTTGCTAATCCTGGATTGGAAACAGGCATATGCTGATCTTAGCCTGCGGTTATCTCAATACCTGTCAAGAAACCTGGTGTGTCATAAAACTGACAAGGGGGATCTGCTTTAATAAGTAACCGTTTCTCTGATACGAGTCAGCTGCCGATTAATTATTTTGCAGCCATGCAACATATACTTCAAAAGGAGAGATCCCTGCATGTAAGTGGAGAAAAAAAATGATTTTCATTTGTTTTACTTTCTGTGTGTCTGAGGGAGCAAGTTTTGGGCTGCTCCAAAAATATCTGTGGAAAATATGTGAGGCACAGATGAAAACAACAATCCGACTCGAACTAGCAGCGTTAACAAAGCTTTGGATGAAGGAGGTAGACTGGAGATGAAAGGTTCAGCAGAAATGTAGCCGTCTCGGGAGACCGAGTGGTAGCCTGAGGGTGTATGGTGTAATTCTGAGCCTGGCTGCATGCAGGCTGAACACAACCTGCTGTTCAGTTAACCTTTAGGGAAATACTGTGCCCGACTTCACTGCTTTCTGGTGCTTCACAGCTTGAGCTTATGGGGGGTCTAAAGCGAGGGAGTTTAGATCAGAGCGTGCACACGCACCCACTGAGGAACTGATGCCAATCAAATAGAGATATGCATACGCACGCACGCACAGATATACACAATTTTAGAAATGTTCATAAGTGTTGCACATAACGCCCCCCCCCTCCACACACACACACCACCAATGATGAAACTGATTTCTAAGCCAGTCGCACACGCATGCATGCACACAAACACATCAAAGGTACCACAGGCTGTTTATCAAAGTACATTTTCCCAACCGTTTCCTTCCTATGAATCTTTAAATTTTTCCACTCAAAAAGGTTTTTTTTTTTCTCTTTTTCTCGCACGTCTTTTTGGTTTCCACATACATGGTTCTTACATTTGCATGATGGAATACTGGTATCTCGAGCAGCACAGAGATGCTCTGTTCCTCCCCACATCATGCTCTAAAACTGGCTGCTCTGCATACAGCGAGACAGCTGTGCAGCCTGAACTCTGGATGCGACACTGTGCCTATTGTGAATGGCAAGCAAGAAGGCACTGGGTCTTATACAGTTGAGATGCAATGCAGCTCTGTGGTTATTAGAGAGAACAATGGGACTCTCAGTGCAAAGTGTGTATGACTCAGTCAGATTGCCAACTACAGACAGAGGCGATGGGCAGGCACGGGCCAGGCACAATGCCTACACAAACACACAAGCATACACACACACACAGGCAAACATAAACACACAAACATGCAGACCTGTTGTGCAGTTGGCCGTGTAAACGCACAGAAGCTCCAGAACCGCCTCCATAGTTGCGTCGTCCAATAGGAGCCATGGCCAAAGGGCATTGAGCGCCTGTGTTAGGTGAGCATCTGTGGCAACCACCTACAAACGCAAACAGATTTTACACACACGCGCATGATTTATACAACAGCTCCAACAAAGATGACAGTAATCAACTTAAAATGCCTCAATATTTTCCTAAGCGTGCAGGAAACGCACACAAGGCGGAGACTGATGGCAGGGTAAACACTGCAGTGGAGCCTTCATGGCTTTTTAGTCTGAGCTAACCGACAGTGACTGAAAGGCCACTTAGAAAATGAAAACCAGCTAAAAAGCCTCATAAGTAATGACATTATAGGGTGCGAGAAGCTAAACTTGCTGAGATGTTAGCTGAGCCGTGTGCATTTAGGCAAATTTCATTCACAGAACAGCGCCGGTACTCTGGGGTTGCATTAAAAACCAATTAGCAGTGGGGAATTAAAAGGTAGGCACAGAGGCTTACTTTGCATTCATCGCTGCAATAAAGAGCACTCCGCAGGATCTCCACAGTCAGCTTGACTTCCTTCAAATAGCCCTCTTCCTGATAATATGGGAAAACAATAAAACACCAAAGTCCAATGGGCTTCATTTTCCAAATTTAAAAACACTCTTTACCGCAGTCATTAAAAGCTTATATGAACAGTAAGCACACTTTCTGCTGACAAGTACAACCCATATTCATAACATTTACCCAAAAACTCATTCGTGGTCAATTTAGTTTGTTATTCTATCCAAAGTGAAAAGAAATGCTGAGATTGGAAATTTCCAGCCAGTCTGTGCTCACCTTTTTGCGGTGGGAAGCCTTGCCGGGCCGGACTGACTCCAAGTGGAGCTGGGTATGAGTTTGCTTCAGCTGCTCCACACAGGTGTCAATTAAACCAGCTAGAACATAAGACAATCCGAGGTTCACACTAGGTTAAACTATCACCAACATACCACGTTTCTACTGTTATCCAAGCACTTTTTAACACAATCACAAAAATAGCTCAATAATAGGTTTGCTTCAAAGATTAACTTTTAGGGACACGGTTTAAAAAGATAGATGAACATAAAGAAACCAGAGTAAATGACAGGTGATAATCTAACTCCAGCCTGACGTTTGGGGGATTACCTTTAACTGCATAGTTTTGAGCTGTGGGGCTGCAGGCTAGCAGTGTCATCAGAGCTCTAGCTGTAAGCTTCTTTAAAGGGTCCTGAGTGGTCCTCTTCTCAAAGCTCTGGCATCAGAAGTTGAAGCAGGACAGTGATTGCGCCGCACAGTAACTTTCAAATTCAAACTTTATTACATAACATTGTCCAAAAGCATGTAACTCGATTTTTTGTTCCAAAATAATTCCTAGAGAACACAAAGGTAGCTTGGTTAACACTGGAACTCCCAGAGAGCAGCCATTTGGCTTTTCTACGTTTAAACTTCCAGTGTTAACAACACAGCTGATTAATTTAGAGACCATCACCCCATCATACCTGTAATAAGAGCTCACACAGCTCGCTGGCTGAGGGACTATTCAGGACGTCTGAGAGAGATCTGACATACTTTGAGTTTGAGGTTGTGACCTCTTGACTGCGGCTCTTTGTTTCCTCTGTGAAAACTGTACAGAGAAACTGCAGAGCCACCGTGTGAAGGAGAGGCTGCGCAAACCTCTCATTTACGCACACCGATAACGTTCCTGCAGACACACGGGGAAAATGAGAGTAAAAAACTGCAACCCTGTGATAGCTAAATATTTGTTCATGAGTGAGGCAGTAGGTGCGATAAGTAAGCACACTAATTATTTGAATGGCACCAAGATATCGTGAACGTGTAAACTCAAAACTACACGCACAAAGGCTCAGCATTATTTCACTGGACTCATCAGACTTTCCTGCTGCGCCATTAATCACACAGGAAGACAAGTAGGGGTAGTATGAGGACAGGATGCAATTATCCTATCGTAGCATCTGTTCAGGAAAGTTAATACAAACAGTAATGATGCAAAAAGCATGTTAAAAAGACAGAATTGATTTTTTTCTGCATCAGATTTAAGGCTGCACAATTACACCTAAAATGCTAATCCTGATTATTTAGTCAGTTACCGCAATCAACATAATTACACCTAATCACGGTTATCAGTCTTTTATGATGTAAGACCGCATTTCATCAAGCAAGAGCTTGTGTCTTAAACCTCAGTGGGTTGTTTAAATCAAATGGAACACATAATTTCACAATAGTATATAATTGTGCAATATGAGAAGTGATCAATATTACAATATAAAATTCTGTAGTCCAAATTGCAGTTATTACATTATTTCCCCCCGCCCCAGTTTTGCTCGCATACCGAACCGAGCAACCTGTGTACCTGCAAACGCTCGCCAGTGTCTCCCCAGCGCAGCACAGACAGATGGGTGCGCTGCTGAGCCGTCCCTCTTCACCAGAGTAGCCAGGAGCATAAACACGTCTACCCAGCACATACAAACCACGTCGCGGGTACCTGCGTCTGAGGAGGGAAAGGGTGAGTCACAAATTTTATGACACAAGACAGCCACAAAGAGACACACAGAGTGCACTACAGGGCATGCTGCAAAAAGAGTGGGACCAATGTTCAAAATGGACTTGATTTTAAAGGACTGTTTAGGTTTTGGGGGGAAAAGGGTCACCAATGATAGCATACATACAAATTTTGGAAAACAGTCTATATCATTGTTTCCTTTAAACATAATATGATTTTCTGACCTAAACCATTAGTATCCAGCATGAGCACAGCCACCAGAGAAGACAACAGCTTCTTCAGGAAGTCCATCTGTCCAACCGGCTCCTCGCTCACTGTGACATATGACTGCAGGAGTTTTGAAAAGCTGGACAGGAACTGAAGTATGGTGACAAACTAGAAAGGAAAAATAATTCAGATATTTATTAAACAGTTAAAAAAAATCATATTATTAAAACATGTCCAAAACAATGGTATGTTTTGAATATGAGCTTGTTTAGTATTCCACCCACACTGAAATCTGGAGATGCTCTTAGATAACCTTGTGCTGCACTCAAATGCACTGTTTTGCTTTGTTTTTTCAAACCAGCCCACAGTTTTTTGTGGTAAGATATAATAATAATAAAAATGTTAAAAACGTTGGAAAAATTTCTTTAGATGCGTCTAACGCAGTAATCCTCACCTGGCGTTTGATGTCCTCTCTCTCTCCTGGAAGGATGTTTGGCGTCTTCAGCTCAGTCAGACACTTTTCAACGGAGCCAAGAGCCACCAGACTGAAGAAGAAAATAAACGTGATGGAGAAAGTGTGTGCTTGCAAGAAACCAGCTAGAGGGGATTAAGGCTACAATTAACATGAATTCTGTAGTCAAATATGCACACTTTTATTTAAATGGTGAAAAAAGGGGGGGAAAAAACGGTGCAGGAATGCAAGGTGTCGTTTTTGTATCTGTATTTTATGGTTTTTGTGTTTACAAGGACAAAAACTTTCTGCTTTTGTTTTTTTTACAAGTATTTCCCTTAAATGATTATTTGTTTAAAAGAGCAAACATTTAAATCAATGCTTGCATAAGATGATAATACATCAAGGGTGGTTGAGCTGGTGTTCATGTGGACTCAACATGTGACCTCTTACCTGGCCAGAGCTTGAAGGAGCTGGTTATGTCGGATGGCAGTGAGGGTGAAGTCTGGCAGGATGGCCAGCAGGTTGGTCAGCAGGCCGCAGTGGGCCGTCAGGAGGTCAGGCGTTACCTTGACAACGGGTTCCACGGCCAAGGGCTCGCCCTGTCGGGAGTCCTGCGAGGTATTAGAGTTGCTGGTGTCTATGTCGCTCTGGCCTGCGAGACACATCAATAGAGGGCTAACAGACACACTTCCTGAAAAAGGGTTCACACATATTGTAAATCACGTCTCTGTCTCTGGCTACCAACCACTGACCACATAATCAAAAGCAGCAAACCAAAGAAAAGCACAGGAGAACACTGCACTACTTTCTCAGCTGTGTATTTAGGATGCTCACATAAACACAACTTGGTTTAGTTTACGACAATGAAAAAATGAAAGGTTTATGCAGTACTAAGAAGTAAACACACAGTTTTACTGAGGCTGTTACCCACAGACATTTCTCATTTCAGTACCTTGAGCCATCAGTCTGCTGACAGGGGTATCTTGTGTCATACTCAGTGGGGAGGGAGCCTTTGGGGAGTGTGGCCTTGAATCTCTTATCTATAATGGACAACATTAAGATGTGAGGATCCATTTGACTTTAATGCAGCGGTTCATTTATTGGTATGCATATTGCTGCGCTGACCACAGTGCTAGAGGTGGACAGAGAGCTGGAGGGTCTGCTGGAGTTGACTGTGGGTGCTGGTGGGTTGCGTCCAGAAAGGCACAGAGAATTCTCAGAATCTACACAAGCATATAAACAAAACAACACATACAGATTACAGCAGTGTTATAAGAAAATGTAGGGGGGAAAAGGGAAGAAAATCAATAATGAAAGTCAGTGTGGATGTGTACTGCTGGAACAAATCCACATTATCAGGCTTGAAGAGAGTAATTAAGGAAAATCAAAAGAATTAGCTTACCCGATGAGGCGCTCTCCTGAAGTCTTGGGCCACAGTGAGAGCCAACACGAGGCTGGAGGTAGAAAGTGTACCTGCCACAGTAACAACTGGAGGCAGAGAGAGCCACATGCTGGAAATACTGACAGTGATAGAGTAGAGCCTGCAGTGCTGGAAGACCCACTAAAGACACCCCAGACACTTCATCGCGAACACACGGGTGCTGGACAATGAGAGGGCGACAGGAGAATAGATGTTTCAGTATTTAATGCAAACATTATATTTTTATGATGCAATTATGATTCCCATTGAAATTTACAGATTAAAAACAAAGAAATCAAAGAGAGTTGAAGAAAAGGACAAAGTTAAGAGGCTGAGGGCATTCGTTAAGTTGCGCCACTGATGTAAGACATTTCATTCATTTTACAAATGTCACTTCATAGCTACAGGATGACATTTTGTGTCCTAGTTTTATTTTCTTTTTGTTTTTGGATCTTTCTTCTCTTTTCATATAGCCCCTGCACAGCTAGGCAGCAAGTGTAACCGTTTCTGCTTTCTTTTTTTTGCACTTGGCCTGCTTTGTACTTTGCAATGTTGTGTGCATCAGATTCAGTAAACAACAAGCTTTGCTTTTATAAGATAAGAACACACGATACCTCTCCCCCCCCCCCCCCCCCCCCCCAAATTTCTGACTTACAGCCCCCCTGATGAGTAATGGCATGCTGAATTAGTTTGATGTTTTGACAGATTTAAATGTGGTTTTTGGGGTTTTAGTGCAGGAAGCCTGCACCCTCAGTACAGCTTCAGTTCTAGCAACACCCCTGAACCCTGCAGGGCTCAACTAGAGAGGAGAGGATGGTTTGGAATGGAAAGGAGGGACAGAGAGGGGATATAAAGAGAGAAAAACCAAATGAGAGAGAAAGTGAAAACAGTTCATGGTCTATAAAAGCTTTTTAACTGGCTGGCAGATCTGCTGACCTGCCAGTGGGAGTCCTTGGCCTCCTCTGCGTTGGCAGGCATAGGCATCACCAGCAAGTTCTGCAGGATAAATGCAGCCTAGACACACAAACCATTAAAAAAAAAAAAAAAAAAAGGACACAAACATACACACACACAAACACACACTGAGTCAACTTAAACTAAATCAGCAACAGTGCCATCTGCCTTTATTTGGCTGGTAATACATTCAAGTCCAGACTCATTTTCTGACCACTCATTAGGTGAAAATGAAATTTGCTTTCCTTCCACTGAGACATATATACTCTGCAACTCATAGTTTACCTATCACTAATCATCTCTGCATGTTCTATATATTCACCCAAGAGTCCTCAGGTTAAACCATTAGTGATAATAATCAATAACCCAGAATATTTCTGGCTTTAACAGTCAGCACAGTTGCAGTTCAAACACTGTACCTCTCTGCGGACCATGCTGCTCTCCTGTTGATCCAAGAGGATGTTGAGCAATGTGCCCCACAGGCCTCCACTTATGTTCTGACAGCTGGCACACAGAGCCTGGCACCCGTTGGGCATCGAGGATAGAGCTGCACCTAAACTCAAACTGGCAAATCTCACCTGACATGAAAGGATAAACCCACATTTGAAACGAGGAAGAGAGAACACTGAGATGAAGCTTTGTTAAAGAAAAAACAAAACAAAAACATGACATGTTAAAGTTATGGTATAAATCTAATGCAATAAATGTGAATTTGGTCATGGTGGTTTTTATTTTTACTATAATATCATACTGACATTTAAACTGAAAACATAGTCTTCTTTGCCAAGGGAGCCTCTTAGACTGACTTGTGTGGGAAGTCATTTTTGAGCAGTGCATTTGGTACGACTAGCTGTCATGTACTTCCTTTATGCCTGTGAGCTCTTGTGCAACTGTTACAGGGTTCTTCCCCCGCCCCAGAAGCCAAACATCTAAAGCTTTATTTTAAAAACAGACAGGGTTTACAAAAATGAAGGTGAAAAATCAAATGTAAACTCAACTCCTTTACTCTCTTACAGCAAATTCATATATTGAAGCATAAACACTAAATAAACATAGCCCAAAAAGTAAGGACATTTGTGTTTGGTTGATTATTTCGTTGTTGTAACAGTGCTACTTGGCAATAAATTATATAGTTGTCCAATAAACAACACCAAGTCAGTAACAGTCAGTAACAGAATAAGCTGTTTGGAAAATTTTTATTGGGCATAACGCTGCTGCATAACCACAAATGCATTTTCCTTACCATTTAAAGCAACATAAACAGGCCTTCCAACAATATTAGGATTTATTTCCAACAAACAAATAATCAACCGAACACAGTAAACATAGTTTTTGTGTTATGTTTGCATATAAAAGTGGCGCTCATTACCTCTTGGTCTCGGTCCACCCATAACGGGATCAACCATGCTAAACCCAGCTGAGAGGAACTGGCTTCCTCGGCAGCTGCTTCATTCCCCAAAGACCACTGTGGAATCATGTCCTAGTGCAGAAAAAAAAAAAAACAACTTCTGTTTTACTCCAACGTCTTTTAATAATTTGCAGAAAAGTGTTCACTGACTATAAAGACAGTAGGATCTCAATTCTAGAGCATGTTTTTTGCTGTATACTGCAGTATGTTGACACTTGCCTTGTCCTTGTTTTCAGACATCATCTCATGAGACAAGTGAAGCAAGCAGATGACTGCATTCTTGGTAACACCTTTCCCCATAAATGACAAGGAGTTGCCACCCCACTCAACATAAAATGAGGATATCACCTGGGTAGATAACAGAATATATTGGAAATATTATATCCTTATGTGCCCATTAAGACTATGACCCTATCTATCTATCTATCTATCTATATAAAAAGACATAGATACAGTACAGAGGTCGTTCATATTTGGTATGTAGTTGTTATCCAATGCTACACCTACTTTCAGTGTGAACACCAAAGGCACAGTCAGTTGAGTAAACAGAGTAGTTGCTTCTGTGTTAATGCAAACTGTATGCTTGTCATGCAGCCCAATGCATCCAAATGAAAATTAAATACAGCTGAGACTAATTATTTTTGCTTTGGTGTGCCATCAGGATGTGTGGTTGCACATATGAGCAGATGAAGAGAGAGAGGAGCCCAAGGCTTGCTGAGATTTGGGCCTCTACTTTGCCAGAAGGAGGTGGGGGAGGAGTCAATGAAGTGATCTATAGCAGGTGATATGCGAGCGAAAAGGTTAAAAAGCCGACGGTGAAAGAGGAAGATATCTGAATCTGAGAGACCGAAGCTGCCATTACAAATCCTAACTGCAAAAGCAAATTAACCTTCAGTCTCCATTAAATGTTAATTTATGTCAATAAAAGCTGCCCCCCAAATAACAAACAAAAGGCTGTTTCCGTGTAAACAGAACAGTCTGTTCCTTGGGGGTCTTCATTTCAAAGCAAAAATAAATGTGGACACCTCTGTGCTCTGGACTGCTGTGCAAGCTGGTCTACACTGAGTTACGCTATTGTTTTATGGACCGTTGAACAGCTGAACAGATGGAATAGGCAAGGTTGATTAATCTCATCAGCAACTTCACAGTGTGGCATGTCTAATCAATGAATGTTTTTTACCTTTTGTTATTCATGTCCCGTAACCACATTTTTGCTTAATTTTAATTAATTCCACAGAAAGTACTCTGTTTGCCTTTTTCTTCATTTTTGTAGGCATTCTCGTATCTGATGAGAGGGGAGAAGTTTCGGCACTTGCCAATGCAGCGCACGAGCATATGCGCACACACTGTGCAGACACAGAACTTGACACTCATGCCACATGCAAACACAAACTGATGGACAAACACATACCTCTAATAACCCACTGAGATACTTCGAGCAAAGGGAGCTGGGCTCCAGGTCAGGGCAGTGGGAGCTCCAGCCAGGCTGGGCAGTCACGCTGATCATGCCCTGCAGTGTCCTCTCCAGGCTGGGAAGGCCATAAAAACGTGGTGCATCAGACACCCGCAGGCTCTGAAGCAAACGGACGGCCAGCTGGCTCTCGAAGGGGCCGGCTAATGCCAAACATAGCCTGGACAGACAGGAAAGGAGAGAACGAGAAAGACGAGCAAATCAGGCAGAAAAAGAGTGACAAAGACTGAATTATTTATACTTAGCATTACAAAAAGATATTTTGTATAACTTAAAAGTTAAAATTATTTAATCTAAAAAAAGAACCACTGGCTGTCATATGTGACTTCACCAAAGGAAGCCACAAGTGTGTCTGTGTGAAAATCTACCTGTCAGTGGTGTGTGACAGGCAGCGGAGTAAGGTGTTAAAGAAGTGGGTGAGCTCTCTCTGCAGTCTTTGGCTCACATGGTTCTTCACTTCTTGATGCTCCCCTGTGCTCTTAGTTGAGGTCTGGGTCTCCACACCAAGCAGCAAATTCAGTAGAGACACAGCATCCTGGAAGATACGGATGCCGTTGAATTGTACGTAATTATTTTAAATTCACCCCCATAATTTGTGCATTCCTAGCTAGTAGTGTTGAGTGTATTTACTTTAGTTATAGCGGTTTTAAACTGAAGGGAGAAAAGAAAAACTGACTTATGGAGTATTATGGAGAGAAGGGCGAGAAGTGTATGTAACCAACCACCTCCTTCTCTCCCTAAAAACCTGCCTCTGCAATGCCAAACAGCAGAATTTCATACTGAGCAGTGCACACAGAGTGGGTAGTTAATCCAAGTCTATGAAGTGACAGATGTTCCTGAAACAGCTCAGTAATTACAGAAAAAGTCAGAGCAGCACTGCTCACCCCTGCCAGGCATTCAGTGTGAGTCTTCGTTAGCTGCCAGGGGAGGAATTATTGTTTACACACACATTAATGAGAAAGCCGAGGTGAAACTGATTAAATCCTAAAAGCAGCACTGAAAAAGTGAGATGATTTTTCTGTTAAGGTATATTAAAAAAAAACTATGAATGTGACTTTGTTTTAAGGAAATAATCTCTGCCACAGGCCTGAGGTAGAAAGCTACAAAACTATTTTCAGTTATGAAAAAGTAATATGGTTGTGCGACGGTGTGTGTGTTTGTGTCTGAGTGATTTATATGTGTGTGTGTTTGTGTCTGAGTGATTTATATGTGTTTGTGTGTGAGTGATTTGATATTTATAGCTTTCTGCTTCTAACCAGATTACCAGCTAATGGAAACACATACACACATATTTTAATGGCACTAACAAGGTGAGCTATGGTGTGACACATAAATAAGATGAGTAAGGTATGTATGGATAAGATGGCCACTAGTTTAATGGGAAACTAGAGTGCTCAATGAATCCATAACTAAAATAATGTGTACACGCTGTGCCAAAAAACTAGGAATTAACTAAAGGAAAATGGCTGGACATTAGTAAGATAAGATAAGATACCTTTATTAGTCCCACAAGGGGAAATTTCATGTTAAGGCTGCCGACCTACTGCACACAATGGCGGCGCCATCTTACCCTCCGACCACACATACATTACACAAAAACATCACATGGGGAAGACAGGTCAAAGAGGTATAACAATGGAAAATGCACCACATGAGGAAAGATAAGGAGAAAAAAAATAACTCCCCCCAGACTGAGCTCCAATAGGGAGATCAGTTTGAGAACAAAAAAAACAAATACACCAGAGAAACACACGACAAGCAACAGGGATGGGTGAAGGGTGAGAGACAGCCAATGTAGACAGTACACCCGGGCCTGCAGCCTATGCGCTGGTCTCCTTGATCCACCGTCAGCATCGGAAGGGAATAAGCGTCGAAGGCATTTGGAGAGGGGGGGGATGAGTGTACATCAGCATGTGCATATATCTCTGTATGTGTATGTGTGTGCGTGTCCAGAGTTCAGCTGAGACAGTGTCCTTCGCCCTGCCAGGCTAAGTAAACAGTAATCACTACAAACTCTGTGTAGCTGTCTGTGTTTGAACCATGCTAAACAGCATAGCTCCTGTTAAATAAAATGAAACTATAATGATTTTTTTTAAAGTGAGGTTTTTCTTTCACACATGTCATGATGTGTACCTGGTTGAGAAGCAGCTCCAGTATCCAGCGCAGGTCCTTGTCCTCTGAGTCGGCCGCAAATTCAGTGTGAATCCGCGTGAAGTAGGCATTCAAAAATGCAATGATGCCCACCAGCAACCTTTCATCCTCAACACAGGCTGGGCGCACTTGGAGAAACCTGCAGGAAAGAAGAGGAAGAGAAAGAGACAACATTAGAAGAAAAACATGGTTGAGAAGGATAATAACATTGATTGAGTAACACTGATCAGATCAGAGAAATAACTGACATATCGGAGTGTGTGTTTATGGAGACTTATTCCAAAATGTATTCATTGTTACTGAAGTATTACATTTCATTCATCACTTTTTAGTACCTTGTTGTGTCCTCCTTTTGTCTTCAGACCTACTTTAATTCTCCTTCTTCTTCTTCGTGGCACAAATTTATCAAGGTGCTGGAAACATTCCTCAGAGATTTCGGTCCATACTGACATGCTACCATTACACAGCTACTGCAGATTTGTTGGCCTCACCAGCAATGACCCTCAGGTAGGCTGTGGTGTTTAAATAACACTCAGGTGGTACTAAGGCTACGTTCACACTACAGGCATCAAATCCGATTTTTTTGACCCCATGCGACCCATATCCGATCATGGTATGACAGTGTGAATGGCACAAATCTGATATTTTCAAATCCGATCTGGGTCACTTTCGTATGTGGTACTGAATCCGATACATATCCGATGTTTCAGAAAGCAACTACTGTGTGAATGGTCAAGTCGCATTAAATCCGTCTTTTACGTCACTGACACAAGACAGACGCCAATTATCAGCGCCGGAGAAGTGCCCGAGAAGACATCGCGAACGCTTCCTGGCCATCCGGTGAAACTGCTGGGAAGACAACGTTGGAGAAACGTGAACATTTTATTTGTACTGCACAATCTGCAGATTCTGACAGAAATCTGCAACTATCCTTTGAAGCCCCGCTCCTCTAAAACAGCAATAAGGATAATTATTAGGTTATTTACATTATTATGTAAATAACAAAATAACTTAAAGCAAAAATTGGGAAACGTGAAGTCCGAAGTCTTTATATTAAGGGCCATCAATCAAACAATACTGTTTGGTCTGGGTCTAAACAGAGCGCGTTGTGTGTGACATCTTCTTTTGCGCATGCGGGCCGCTTTGAGCGTTCACACTAGAGCGCGTTTGCTGTCGCATTTTATTTGTAGTGTGAACGAGCAGACAAAAAAATCGGATTTGATCAAAAAATCGGAATTGAGCATTAAGACCTGCAGTGTGAACGTAGCCTTAGTGACCCGTAGTGTGCCAAGACAAAAAATATGCTTTACACTATTACACCACCAGCAACCTGAACACTTCAGCCATATCTGTGTGACTAAATGCACTGGAATACCATCATGTGATTGACTGATTAGATATTTGCGTTCATAAGCAGATGAACACGCGTACCTAATAAAGTGGCAGATGAGTGTCTATGCCTCACTCAGTTTTGCTAAATACCCATTTCCAAAACAAAAAACTGGGAACCTGTGTAAATATAAATAAACACAATGCTTCCAGCTTATTCAGATCCTAAATTAAGGGAGAATAGTTCAAAAAACATTTATACAATGTTGAAAAAATACATGTTTATTTTGAATTTGATATCACCCACTCATTCGGCTAAGCTTATATCTGTGTTGCATCACCATTTCTTTCAACAACACTCTGTAGGTGTTTAGGAATTGAGGACACCAGTTGCTGTAGTTCTGAGAGCACAATGTTTTTCCATTTTTGCATTCTTAGGATTTGAGCAGACCAACATTTCAGGGCTTTCTTTGTCATATTTTCAGTTTCATAATGCGCCAAATGTGTTGAATGGATGACAAGTCTGAGCTGCAGGCAAGTCAAATTAGCACTCTTACTACAGAGTCATGCTGTTTTAATGCATTCACAAATGTCACTTGGCATTGTTTTGCTGAAATAAGCAAGTTGAAAAAGACATTGTCTGAATGGAAGCGTACGCTGCTCCCAGACCTGAATATATTGTTCAGGTCTGTGCTCAGTTTTTGCCTGTGCTACAACATAAAGTGCATTTTTAAAAGTATAAACATTTCACATCTCATTTTCCATATTTGACATATTGCCTATACAGAATTTGAATCCTTGAATTCTATCTTTATTTACATTTTACACACAGGATTACATTTATTGGTTTTGGTAACAGTGGTAAAAGTTCATAAATCCTTGATCATAATTATCTAGTGTACCTGGTCACTGCAGCCTGCCAGCTGAGGGAGTGAAGCGTCTCCCTGCATCTGTAGGTGGGAATGTGTGGGAATGCCAGCCTGTCAATCAACAGGTAGATGCTGAGCCTGGAGAGAGCAGAGGCCACAGAACTGTGCCCTGATGCGGTGACGATGGCCTGGATACAATCCTGCAGCGCAGTGGGAAGGTGCACTGCCTTCAGCCACAAAACTTGTGTTTCTGACAGCTTTAAGTCGGGATGGAATCTGAGGGGAATAAAATGTTAATGGTTTAAAAATGTATATATTCCAAATTAAAGCGCATGACTACTGATGAGCTGGCAAGTTTATTGCTTAAGCAGCAGCCTCAGAATCACCCTAATGACTGCATTAACAGTCATATTTGATCACCAGTCTAGTGGGATGAGACATTTATGATTCATCAGAAGTTTTGAGAATTTCTTACAACTGATTAAAGCAGAGGTAGCCATGTTTTTTTTCGAGTGTGGTAACAAAAAAAACAACAATATCTGAAGCTGATCGCTTTGATACATAGCTATACTTCACATAAACACTAAGTACAAAGAAGACACCCGTCTATTTTATTGACTAATCAATCTTAAACAAGTGCTGTTTTCCCCAGTCACAGCATTGTGTGAAATTCAGTTTAAGATGGACTAATCCATCCATGGTGTGCTTCAAACATCTGTGCTGTAATCAAGCTGGTTGAATTTGGGAGAGACACTCTCATTTGTTTGAATTAGGTCACATTAGAAGTAAATGAAGACAGATGAAACACAAGATGGCAAGACTGAATTTAAAACTTCACCGCAATGCTCTACAACAGGGAATGTTTTAAAAGAGTGATATCTATAACTCAAAGCCTTTTCTCAAAAAAGAAAAAAAAATCCTGTCACAGAATTATTTCTCAGGTAAGTTTCTTTGGCAGTCTACTAGAGTAAGGAAACATATATTTGCTTGACACAGAAACATTCATCTACCATGGTGTCCAATCTCTAATTTAATCCTAATTTTTAAACACAAAAAAAGAACACACATGAAACGCATTAGTACAATGGCCACACCTAACATTTGCACATATACAGTTGGAAATATGAAGGAGCTTACTCGTTGACATCTCTAGCAACGCCACAAAGCCCCTGAAGGAGATTATCTATCCCAGAATGCCACGCAGTGTTCCAGGCCACCTGTAGGGCTTGGCGGGCAGGGTTAAGAGTTTGGAGGTCAGACGAAGGCACCAGTACGCAGCAGTACGGACTAACAGCATGATGACTTGCTGCCTGAAATGGAACGTTGTACCTTGAAGAAAGATTAAAAACAAAACTGTGAATATTGTCTGTCAAGTGTTTTAATGACAGGGAAGTAAAAAAAAGTGGCAACGAAGCACAAGGCAATATTTAACACTGCTGCTGACCTCCAGAAGTTTATGAAGGTCTTACCTGCGTGTTACTGCCAATGGCAGGGAGAATGGTGTGACGCTCACTTCTGTGGTGGATGTATCAGACCTGATGACAGAAAAAGAGCACTGCAGTATTAATAGGATGAACATTAACGCATGCACAAATGGAAATTTAAAGAGAAGAAAATTATGCTCACCACAAGTCAGTGCTGGCGATCTCGTCAAATAGCAGTAAACTCATCAGAACAGCAATCTCACTTCCATCGCTTTTGTTCTCCTTTAATATCAACGATGCTATAATGAAGACCAAAATAGGCAATTTACATAACAATGACATCCAGAACTTTATCACTTGAGTCCATAAGAAGATTACAGAAGTAGTATTTATATTGTAAGAATTTATTTGCGAAAGTAAACTTGCAAACACATTTCTTATTAAATGTAAGACTCCACTGAATTTAAAATGTGGTTATGTTTAAAACACTGCATATCTTTTGCATGAATAAATTTCAATAAAGCTCTATTTTCTGTCTAGACCTGACTAAAACCATTACACAAATATACATAAAATTACTTGAATTTAATGTCTTTTAATTTATAAATCGAGTTACATTTTAGCTCAAATTTATGCAACAAATATTAGAGCTGCTGTATATATTACCAACTACTATTAAGACTAAGCTGTTAAAAGTGCACTGCTGCTGAGCCGAGCTCTGTGGCAACAAGTTGCATCATACTAATATGCTACTTACTACAGTGTGACAGCATGGTTAAAAGCTATGCATCAGTGGATGACTTGAGAATATGGCCCCGAGCTACTCGACACAATGTGTGTAGCTGTTATTTAATGAGTTGTCTTGTGAATGTACCCCTGAGCAGTGTGAGGAGCAGGAGCTGCCGCTGTGCCAGGCTGTGCCTCAGAGATGGATCAGCATACACCAGCTTTCTCAGGATACATACACAAGGCTCCAGCAGACAATCAAACCTCTGGGGAAAACAGCAACATACTCACTCGGTGTTTAATTGCAAGGAAAACACAAACAAAGCCACACACTGTCTGTCTGCCTCGCCTTGTTCTGCCTCTCACAAATGCACAGGATTTCTTTAGTTTCAGTTCGCATAAGCTATACCTAAATTCTGTGACTGTGAAGGTTGCAGGCAAGGGAGGTTGGGAACAAATACAAGTCATTCTCTGTAGCCCTGTTACTCCACATCCATGTAGCGAGACATGTTGGACGATTACCCTCGGCAGTTTCTGATTAAAAGCCTGGGAATGGTCAGCAGACTGCATCAACTACAGGCCAGGAATCACTGCTGATCAGGGCCTGTCTGACAATATTTATACACGCCATTTCATCCTTCTATCATCCACGGCTCAGTGGTTTTCCTGCATCCACACATGAACTCGCGTGAACACATATAAACATGGACATATACATAAACGAGACAACATGTGACTTTATATATTTGGGTTATTGAGTTTCAATAGTAACTGTTTCAGTAAGCATCTACAGTCTGTTTCTTCTATTTACCTTGTTGCCATTTACACACTCCATAATTACAGAAAGGACTTTATCTGTTATTCCAAGGTTCTTTAGTACTGGGTGCATTGCTGTGTCTAAAGGGGAAGAAAGAAAACCGTTCAATATATGTCAAAACACACACACAGACACACACACAGACACAGTAAAGTATTGGGAAACAACAAACACTGGTGCCCTTACCACAAATTGTAGTTTTAACACAGCGTTTTGCTTATCACAGACTTTTATAATTGATTTACATTTTAGTGAATGCAGTTTTTGCAAAGCTTTTTCTGGGAGTAATAACACATTCAAATCATCAATTATCCAGATGTAAATTAACATCTCTAAATCCTTGTATAATCAAATTCTAAAACTGGCCTGGATGTGCCACCAAAGTCAGTGTTTCCCAATAAAAAAATCATTTCAATAAAAATAAAAAGCATTTTTTTCTGAAGCAAAGCATTCTCACAGTGGAATAGCAGTGTATCTGAAAACCACCAGGGTTTTATTCATTACAAGCCTAAGGAACAAGTTCTGTCATTTTGCAGGGAAGTTCCAACTTTTGAGAGCTGACAATAAGGAACAAAATCTGTCTAACTTTTGCAAAACATTATTTGCTGTTTGATAAGCTGAGGATTCATCTTTTCTATGAGCATTTGATTTATTCCAGCTCAGTGTGACAGTTTCTGATGCTGTTTTGCTGCTCTCATCTGCTCTCAGTGGCACCATGCATGTGTCTCCAATACATGTTTGTGTAACAGACACACGGAGCAGAGGAGCTGATGACAATTTACCAAGTTACTGTAAGTAAAACTTGCAAAGACTAACATTTTATTCTGTGCAAATGGTCAGCTGACGATGACAGTTTTTTGAGATAATGTGGATTACTGAATATAGCCCATGCTTTCTCCCCCTCTCTCGCTTGAAAGAGCTGAATGTAGACAGTACATTTCCTTCTGTATAATAATATGATACAGAAGGAAACAATAACAATCTATTAGTTATTAATCTTTGGCTCTCTTCCACAGTGTGTCTCTTCTCTCACCCTCATCCGGTCGCAGATGGCCGACCCTCCCTGAGTCTGGTTCTAACTGAGGTTTCTTAGTCTTAAAAGGGAGTTTTTCCTTCCCACTGTCACCATGTGCTTGCTCTTGGGTCGTCTAATTGTTTGGGTTTTCTCCATATCATTGAATTCTCTTCACCTTATAATATAATGCACCATGAGGTGACCGTTGTGATTCAGAGCTACATAAATAAAATTTTTATTTTTGCATTGGACTGTATAGCCAGAAAACTTGTTGTTGGGGCTCACACATGTGGATTGGAGCAGGTATCCAAATGGTGAAGCAGCAATATTAGCACAATTCACATGCCAAATAAGACAAATTGATACATTAAATGTGTGAGTTATACATATGTGTAAAGTATATGTAGAGGGTGGAGCATAGCCTACACGAGTGATTGATGTCACTTGGCGTTCTTCTGTTGCTCTGCAATTTAGCTGCCAAAACACAAGTCAGCAGTGGAGTTTTCCTCCAGATGATAAAAAAGATGGCATAAGAAGTAGCTGGAGTAGTAACTTAGGATTAAATGGCAGTAATGAACGGGCCAATCAAAGTCATCGTAACTACATGTTGACACAACTCACATTCCTAGAGTAGTGCACGTTAGATCATAGTTTAAGTTATGGCGTTGAGTTTTAAAAAGGTCTGCGATTAAGACATACCTATGATGCAGATTCAATGCAAGAGCACAAATCTTAAGCTACTTAAGACATGAAGGGATTACTATAGTTGAAAAAAAAGAAGCTTCTAAATATGTAATTTTGAGGAAAAAGACAATGACAGAAGGAACTTGCAAACGAAGGCTAATAAGTTGCTTTTACAAGCTTTAACCTGCCAGAACAAATATTTAACTTGGAAAAATATTAAAATCAGACAAAAGATGAGTTTATAATACTACTTTAAATATAGCTTTTACAGATATCTCACCTTGTAGCACCACAGAAAGCTGTTCTGCAGCTGATCTTTTCAAGGTGATATCAACCATGTCTGAGTAGAGGATACTAAACAGCTTCTCAACAGATTCCACCTAAGACATAAAATAAACACATAGGTAAGCACTTACTTTTCTGAGTGCACACATCAGTTTTGTGCTATGTATGCAGGATTATACCTTTAGAACAGACTTCTTGCTGGTATCAAGTGTGATGTCTAAAGGGTTTTTAAGGCAGAAGAGGTTGGGGAGTGAGGCAATCATGTGTTGATCCAGTTTTGGCCGGGCTGTATTTGAATCGTCACTTCCAGTGAGGTGGGGCAGGAATTGCTGTACTGCTGCTATTCTCACACTGTTAATAATGAATAATGAAAGAATATAAGCAGGTGTAGTTAAGGACTTAGAATTGCTGCAAAACAACCTAATTCATGCGATGAAGCAAAAAAAACAAAACAAAAAAAACATTTACAGTTTGATTTTTCAAACAACAACTCAAGAAATAGCTGGCAGTGGAGGTGGCGGCTCTATTACTTGCTGCCAGAATTTACCAGGGCTTCTCTGGTGTTGATTTCCATTTCTATCAATATTCATAGATTGGGACCGGATGAGAAAGTGTTTTACACAGGCCTCGAAGAGCATTTGGTTGACATGACAAGCACCTGACAGCAACACAGAGGCCTAATATACCCACCACAAGTTGGAGAGTACATTTTCAGGCTCTTGAGTCTTGTCTGGCTAACAAATAATCCCGAGAACCGACGTCAAAATCATCAAACAACTCCACAAAAGGAAAACGGAAAAAAGAAAAGAAACATGCCAGACATCCAAGAACACTCATCACAGGCACAAACACACACATTTCTGATATGCACACAATTCCGGGCAGGCTCAAAATGCTCAAACGAGCACAGAGAGAAACAACAAGAAAGAGCAACAAAGGAAAGACCCAGAGAAGAGACTCACGCGGGCAGCTTAGTGAAAAGGAGTCGCAGTGCCGCCTTTAGTTTGGCTGTACTTGGGAACACACTGTCTCTTGCCATGTCCGACATGTCACTTATCAGCAGGACGCAGTTTCCCAGTGACTCCTCGGTGCTGGCGTAACCCTGCCGCACACAGACACACAAACACACACAATTCTCAAGACTGCCTTGGCACACAATAAAGCAAACAATGGGGAATTCCAGCAAAGCGGTGCAAAAGTAAATAAAATATGCATCACTTTGATTACGGGTGGTTTCGTTTTGTCTCTTGTTGACATGGTGGGCCCATCTCTGAATGGCCTTCTTGAATTAAATCACACTTGACAGCCTAGTCAAAGCCTCATGTATATTCATGAAGAATTTCCTGGCTTTCTGTTGCCTGGAACTGAACAATTAATAAAAAGTTTTTGTTTCTCTTCCCCCTCCACTCAAAAAGGAAACAATATAACAGAATATGTAAATGAGAAAATAACCAAATTTTTCTCACTGGCAGCTCAATGCACAGTCTTTGTGGTCCAAGAGTGCTAATATTGCACTTTTGATCATAGCTGTTCTCATTGTGGGCAACATACACCCATTCTTCCCTTCCATAAATATTGTTTAATAAGCTCCAAATGAGATGTGCGCTTTATGAGCTCTGCAGTGCAAATACTACTGAGCCTCTGAAGAGATTACAACACCTGTAATATGGGCATGACCGGGTAAAGTGCCTCATTGAATCTGTCCCAGGCTGATGCTGTCATCATCAATCGTCCCTTGAGCAGGAATAGCAGGATATCCTTGGCAAGAGCATTCACCTATAGATCACAGGTAAAGTGCTGAGTTCACAAAGGCATTGCTGATAAAACATCTACTAACAATTACTCCATGTGACAACTTTGAAATGTCTAAATAATTACACAGGTTTAGCATGTAATGTCCAACCCCCCCCACCCCCCACCCCCAACAAACCCCTCTGCTTTTAATCTCATGATTACCTGCTGTGAGTGACTGTACTCCATTATCAGAATGAGCTCTCTCAAGGGTCTAAAACTTGAAAGGTATAAGTAGTATATTTACCTTTTGTGCCGAATCTTGGAGTCCAAAGGTGCTTATTTCATAGAGCACCCTGTGGTGGAGAAGGAAGCTAACTCCAGCACATGCCCCTGGTTCCTGACGTGTCGCATTCTGGATGCCAAGGCAGTCCTAGGGGTATATGTAATCACACCAGAGCACATCATAAATTATCACTATTCTCACTTGTGCTCGCATATAAGAGTTTCAATTCACTTTAAATGTAGAAACTCACTCTAGTCAGTAATTGGCAAAATGAAAAGAAAGACTGATTTCAAATGTCAAGTGGGTTTTTTATAGTGGCCTGTCAAAGAGCCGTGACTCATCCATCTTCATCCCACTTATTTACATATGGGTGCCCCACTAAACAGGCTCACATTAAGGCTATATCACACTCATATATTTTAACCATGACCCTCCGCACTCATCCAAACAATGACTGTCTATATAAGATGGCTTGCTCTAACCTTGACCAGGTTTAAAGTGCATTCATATGTTTCTGTCTTGACGGGCAGTAAAGGATGGGCCAGCAGCTTGAGGAGGAGTTTCTGGCTCTCCGTTTGGAGGAGGGGACTGGGCTGTTCAAACTTCCACCTATAAGAAGATAATCAAATGGATTTTAACTAACTTCGTTAGCAAAAAAAAAAAAAAAAGTCATTACTATGACCGACTTCAGATCTGATGTCTTACAGATAAGAGCAAATGTGAACACATTCTTTGATGATAGGCAAGTGCTGGTGAAATGGAAGGCCATCTATGGCTTGGTCTGCCAGCTCCACTAACTCCAGCCAATTCTTCTCCCCCTTGAGAAAAAAAAAATACAATGCTTAATTAACAGTCAAGTAGTGATGAGATACAGTCTGAAAAGACTTCACTATAGTCATATATAATCATATACTTTGTTCAGGGATAACATTATGACCACCTGCCTAACACTGTGTTGGTCCCCATTTTGCTGCTAAAACGGCTCTGACCCACTGAGGCACGGACTCCGCTAGACCTCTGGAGGTGTGTTGTGGAATCTGGCACCAGGTCTGATCCACTTCCATGGATCCGACGTCTTTGTCTGGCACATCCCAAAGAGGTTTGATTGGCATCTGCACAATTTTTAGGTCAAGTCAACGCCTCAAACGTGTTGTTGTGTTTCTAAAACTATTCCCGACCCGTTTTTGTTTTGTGACAGGGCGCACCATCCTGCAGAAAGAGGCCTATGGGAATATGGGGTAACACCGTTTTCACGAAAGGCTATACGTTGTCTGGACCTGAGGTAGGTGGTGCATTTAGAAGTAACTTCCACATGGTTGCCAGGACACGAGGTTTTCGTAGCAGTATACTGCCCAAACCGTGACACTGCCTCCATCGACTTGCCTTCTTCTCATAGTGTATTCTGGTGCCAGGTGTTCCCCAGGTACATTCTAAGATGCACCCGGCCAGCCATGTGACGGGAAAGAAAATGTGATTCATCAAACCAGCCAATCTTCTTCAATTGCTCCAGCCTTTGCTCCCCACGTGCATCAATGAGCCGTGGCCACCCATGACCTTGTCCCTGGTTCAGCACTATTCTTCGTTGGACGACTTTTGATAGACACTGACCACTGCAGACTGGACACAGATATATAGCTACAGTTTTGGAGATGCTCTGACGTGTTGCCTAGCCATCACAATTTGATCCTTACACTCAAATCCCTACGTTTGCCCATTTTTCCTGCTTCTAATACATCACCTTTGAGATAATCACGTTTACTCGCGTCACCTGTCAGTTGTCATATTGTTATGCCTGATCAGTGTGTAGTGTATCCATATATATATACGTATAAAGGATGCCTAGTATTTGTATTTGATGTGGTGATTATACCTCTGCTTGTGCTTCCCTGAGAAAGATGCAAGTGGATTCCATCCAGAGGGCAGCTCGGGTCACCCTCTTGTAGATTTCATGGCTGTCTGAGTTCACCTGCTCCAAGTAGGCCACTGCTGTCTCTTGCATGCTGGGTAACAAACTTCCCAATGATGTGTCCAAGCATAAGTGGAAAAGAGCTGTTGCAGTGTTTTCTGGGAGATTGTCACTAGCCTGTGTGATGTTCACAGAATGATTAACTTTCAAATGGAAAACAGTAACTGAATCAAAGTGATTCTGTCACACAAGCACACACACCTTCTCGGGTGGGAGGATGGTCTGTAGGAGTTTAATGGTAAATATGGCAGCGCCTATGTAGGCTATTCTATGGTGAACCAGAGAATTGTTGGGAATATCCACTGAACAGCTGTGCTGATAGCTCAGTATATCCCCCAGTAGCTCCATGCAGGTATGCAGCTTCTCTTTCTAAAATAAACACAAGCAAAAATGTAGACAAACACACACTGCCACACAAACGCACCAATACGTGCACATGTACTCGCACTGTGTGAATGTTCACACACACTCAAGACACAGCTTCTGGCTGCGAGCCAAGAGAAAAATTGTTCGTTCCAGGGGTTAGGAATTGAATGTAATCAGATTTCAGGGTTATTTTGGGACGAGATACAGATCCACCCTATCTCTGTATGAATAAATTGGAACAATCTATTCTCAGCCACTTTGTTCTGGGTGTAAAAATTGTTCAATGGAAGATGAACACCAGCAGGGGGCAGTACATGCCCTCTGCATTGCTGAGACGGGCATGAACAGTTTGGACCATTCCCACAGGAAAAACCTAGAGGTTTGGCACACAAAAGCTGCTCTCCACATAAAGATGACAAAATAGTTCTCAGGCTGCAAGGCTCTGGGCATGTATTAAACAGCAGAGGGCCACAGGGGTCTGGACTTGACAAGTGTGTAAATCCCCCTGCAGAGGAACATACCCTTTAAAACAGCCATGCAAGATAACAAATGATTCTGCATGGTAAAAAAAAATACACCTGTTTAACACACTCTATTGTGTGGACTTTATGCATGTAATAAATGAAGACATTTACTAGCCCTGCAATTCTGTGCTGGGATAAACCCAAGGGTACAGATGGGAAGTTTGTATGTATGCAAGAAGTGCTTTATAACCAGCAGAAAGCCTCTGTAACCTTTATATAACACATAACGCTCAATCACGTGCCCGCAGTTCTCCTTGACAGTCGAGTACCGTATGCCTGTGTGTCTGTGGCAAATTGTCTGGTGGCCAAGTCAGTTCCCCTTTTCACTGAAGTGTCTATTCATCTACATAAGAGGCTGTCATGAGTTGTGTTGACTTGCCAGCTCCATCCCCGCCAGGCTGCGATCGTCCCAGACCAGCTCACAAACGCTGTCCCCAAGCAGGAGGACAGTGTCACACAGGAGCTCCAGGACGCGATGGAAAGCATGCAAACCTTCTAAGAAACAGCAGAGTGAGAGAGAAAACAAAGCAAGAGCGGAAGAAATGTTTTGACGTGATCAAATAACAATGGAGAGAATCCAGTCAATGTAGAGAAACAGGTGAGGGAATCTTAAGTTCAAAAAATTAAAACAAACAAACCATTGAGACTGAGATTATTGATTAATGGCTTAAAAAAATAGTTTTACCACTCATATTTTACCAAATAAGATCATTTTTTTAAAAAGACAAGCATACTGACACTTACCTGTCTTAAGCAGTGGTATGGCACACTCCATAGAGGCAACAGTAAACTGAGCCAAAGTGAGCTGCCGCAACTGCAACTCCAACACATCTTCTACACCCAGATCAGGAAGCTTCACATGGGCCACACCTGCAGGTGAATGAGCCATCTGTCTGGGGGTCTGGACTGCTCCTCCACTTCTGTGTGAGCTGCCACTGGATGAATTGCACACAGACGGAAAGACAACTGTAAATTTGTGATCTGTTCTTGGACCATTCAAATGCAAGGAGTGACGTATCCGCTGTATAGGGATGGAACATAAAAATGAATATGCCATCACATGAATCAAACCTGATTTTCAAACACTACAGACCGGCCGCTAGAGGGCTCCTAGTGTTGTTCATATTTAGAAGAACATCCTTCACAGTCTTTCTTTTCTTTCACACTGCTTTATCGTCTTGTGTGGGCTGCTGGCGTCACTAGTGATTTTGTCATTATCAAAGCCGCAGAAAACCCTACTGTGCACAAATTCTCAAAGAAATGTAAGACTCACTTCTTAAGCCTAATGAAAAGAATCGAAAATGTCGAATCACGTCAAGAATATCATTTCTACAAGCAAGGTAGAATGACTAACGTAATACCACGCACGCCTCAGAAGTGTGACAAAAAGCTAAAGGGAGTCTCTACTCTAGGTGCCAATATGATTACTAACATCTATGCAAACAATACCTTAAACAAGAAAAGATACACAAAAAGAGACAAATTTTTATTGTTTTTTTTAACTATATATTTCAAACATACAGTCATGTCGATTTCATACACGTACCTATTAGAAGCTGCGTCTCCATCTTGACCATCTCCTCTGGCTCTCTGGCTTGTGCGTCCCACTAAAGAAGGCCGGGGAGAGCACTCGGACCCAGGAGAGGAGGCCCCCGAACGCTGGGTCCCCAGAACCTCCTGGGTGTAGAAGGACGAGTTCTGAGAAACTGGATCTACACACCCACAAATAAATAAAACAAATAAGTTAAATGCTTTGATATTTGTTAGACATTGATTTGTGAATATAAAAATTAGGAATTCACGTTGTGGAAGCAATATGTTCTAGATCAGTCTTAGACTTGAGTTACTAGAAAAATACAGCTGATTAACGGAGGTGATAGATACCAGGTAGTGATTTACTTATATAAGCATGCAAAAATAGCTGAAAAATCACCACATAGATGACAGTGGAAGATATTGATATCATTATTTAAAAACAAGTAAAAAGGGCACGCTACCTTGTTTTGCAGAGTAGAAGCTTGGGTCTTGATGAAAGCGCAGCCGCCTTCTTAATCCCACACAAAGCTGCCGGAGACATGAAAGAGCCGACAAGTAGATGTAGCCTGACTCCTCTTTACCTCGACCCAGCCTCAATAGGGACAGAAGGCTCTGCAAATGGAACGGGAGATTAACAGCATAACAGATTACATTACTGCTAAGGTGTTCAGTGGATGAACACCTTGTAATAGCCAATAAAAGTTTATTGCAAATGTGTAAAAACTGCATATTAGTCAATTTACAAAGCTACGCCGAGACAAACACACTGTACACCAGACTTAAAGTCAAGACTGACAGAAAAGCCGTAAGTTCACTGGATAAAAAGGGCAAATGGAATTGAATTATTGAAGCAGCAATTTGTTCAGAGTTCAGATTCCCTGCCCTCTGAAGCTAATGATGTCATGTATCTAAATTCAAGCCTTTTAATTTTGCTTAATGGCTGCAGTAACTCGAAAGAGGACCAAGTAAAGCCACAAGAAGTACTTTTCTTTTTTGGTGATGACACTGCTGGGTGACAGTATGTTAATGCTACTGTGAGACCGATGTAATTTAATGCACCACTTTATTAGCAAAATAGTAATGTTCACTGTGGCTCATCAGGGCAAAATGATGTCTCCCCCAAAACTATTTTTATGCCAGTGAAACAAAGAGCTC
This sequence comes from Neolamprologus multifasciatus, assembly GCF_963576455.1. Lineage (NCBI taxonomy): Eukaryota > Metazoa > Chordata > Actinopteri > Cichliformes > Cichlidae > Neolamprologus > Neolamprologus multifasciatus. The sequence continues at coordinate 16,520,772 of NC_140447.1, read as the reverse complement.
ACAGAACTGATGTGCTTTGTTACCAAGATGACAGTGGGGAGATACATCACACAGTGTTGCTCGCTTTAAAAGAAATGGAGACGGAGTATGTATAGCTGCACAAAGTGGAAACTCATTGCAGACTTCAGTATTACGACCCCATGGATCAGCTGCCAGCAGAAGCCAGCAAGAGCCATCGAGGTCGACAACTGTTCAAAGGCTGTGCCCGACAGCGTCCTGTTATACAGAAACTCTGCTGCTCAAGAAGGCCTTTGAGGGAAGAAGCAAAATGTTCTACCAAGGACTTTCACACCTTGCAAGAGGTACATCATGACAAAACTACATCCTAGCAGCAATCTAGTACCTGCTCAACCAAAGTAAGCCTTCGGGAGCCTCACAGCCTCCTACAAGATCAGGGACGCAGAATTATAAATGGATGCTTTGTTCAAGGACACCATTTGACAGGTTATTATTTTGACAGTGGTTGGAGTGGCCATCCTATAAATCCGCTATGAGCTGGTCACGCTAGCCACTCAAAACAGCACACTGCATCTAATCGATGTGAATACCATTTGGCTAGAAAATAACTCTGATTTCTTGATTGGCATCTTCAACTTTGTTTCTTAGGAAACCAACAGTGAATAAAGCATTTTCAAACCAAGCGAGAGCAGCATTTGTATTCAGTACAGAGATAGTTTCTGAACATAAGCACTACACATGATGGTTGCTAAAAATCACAGAGTCAAAAAATAAATAAATAGTGAGAGCTCTTCTAATACCCTGATAATGAAATCATGGAAATTGCAATCACTACAGCATTGTCTCTTTCTGGTCGAGTGTGAACATTCTCTTTATATAAAAAAATAAAAAACAAAACAAACAAACAAAAAAAGTACAAACCCCCCAGCATAAATGTATAGACAATAGACATGTATACACAATAACAGTGAAAAAACACCCAGATTTAATACCTTTACAATGCCCGGCCTTTGCAGAAAGATCTCAGCAGGAAAGTCTTGCATAATGACATCACACAGAAGTTCACAAGTCGTTCGCACTAGGTTGGGATTGCTGCTCCCCAAGGAACTGTTTCAAAAGAACCACAACAGAGTTATTTTTAGTCTCACGCGCTTGTGGAGTTGATTAATACAAAGAATTTCAGCAGTAAAGAACAACACAAATACTATGCAATGTATAGAACTGGGCATCAAATAAAAACAGGTTTGAATTCAGAAATGGTTGAAAAAACAAAGCTTGAATAAACAATATTGGTAATAATCTTATTCTGTCTAATTATAATACAATTAAACTGGGTGAAAAGTGTAATATACTACTACTTAAAGACATGTGTTTGTCTCTTACTTTTCATTGGAAGAAAGTATGTGCCTGTCTGTGTTTGTCAAAGTCAGCCATGGAAACACAGAAAACTTCAGACATCTCACAGATTCGTGCTCTATATAATACAGAGGGATAAAGCATGAGTCCTTTAAGGAAACAAAAATATCATGCATAAAACATTAGAGAAAGATTTTTTCAAGCAAAAGGTACCTGCTATCTTGTGAGGCGGTATATCCATATTATTTGGCATGCTCTTGTGGAAATAACCCATTTTAGGCAAATCCTCTTGAGCTGAAACAACAGACACGAGACTTGTAGCTGGGATAACATCTCCATACAAGAAAGTTTAAAGCAGTTTGGTAATATAGACCATTTCAACCAAACTGCCTCTAATATCATATTGTGAAAATTTAGTATTTTATGAATGACAGACGCTAAAGTTAAACAAATAATTGGCCTAACATTGAACACCTTTTGAAGATGTACTACGTGGTCCATGTGAATAGACAACTACGCGACTGGGGAGCAGTTCTGGTAGGTGGAACAGCTGGTCCAGGGTTCCATCAATGACAGCTCGCAGGCTGGGCTCCACGTTAGGAGACAGTTGGGTGAGAAAGTCCACCGCCCCAACGTCGCGCAGCATCTGGGCTGCATTTGGATGCTCCAAGACACAATAGTGCATAATCAGAAAACTGGAAATTATATGTCTTCATTTGATATTGTGTAAATTTTATACAGGTGACATAAGGTTTTGGAATCATGCGGTGAAAATCAGGACAAAAGTAAATCCTTCATTAATTATGCATTTTAAGCCTGGTTAGCTTTTGGAAAAAGAAAAAAATACTGAAGCTAAGGCCAAAATTACATTTAAAGTTCACGAGTGTAATTTGCCATCTGGTAGACTGCTCTTCTCTAGCTACAATTCTTCATTTATTCACCTTGCGTTGCATCTATTATCAGTATACTTCTTATCTACCTTTGATAAGGTTAAAAGCAATTCAAGGGCCTCTTCCTTCATTGGCACCTCGGGGAAATTGAACCACTCCAGAAGATACACAAACAGCATCTTCTCCTGGACAATATCATGGACGGAAATCAGGGAAAGATCCAGCTTGCATAAGATGCTCTTCAATGCTCGCACTCTTATCTCCACCAGAGAATGACCTGAAAGTTATGAGAAATCACAAATATTAAACAGGGGGGAAATTGGAGCAGAGTTAGCAAAGGTAGCTACGGTTTCCTGACTCGGGGTTCCTTTACAAAGTTAAACAGTTTCATCATAATTTAAGTGCTGTTATTCCAAACAATGACAGCCACATATAAAAGTTGAGAGAGAGCTGCTATTGTTAGCGGCTAACGGGTTTTGTCATCATAAGTTAAAGTAAGCTATAGTCAGCTTCTTGCGCGGTATTTTCCTAGCTAACAGTTCAACTCACCCATTTTCCTTATAATGGAAGATAAATCCATGCTCGGTGTCAAGTTATGATAAGTTCTCCTGTGTTAAAGTTAAGTAAAAGCTTCGACCGAGGTTTGTACATCTGCTGAGCTGTTGTTCGCCAGCGTCATGTCAACAACGTCTGTTTTCAACAACCGCGCCAGCGTCACTCCACTTCCTGTGCAGGTCAGGGCCCGGTGCGTTTACTTGAAGCAACGGTGTAGGAAAGCTGATACACTGCAGAATTAAAGCTCTATTTTATTTTACATTAACACAAGTTACCTTGAAGGAAATATTTCAACTAACTTAAAGTAAAATATTCGTAGATTATATAATTATAATATAACATAATAACATTTTCATTCATTTAAAATAAATACGCCACTAAAGGGTCAAAAGAATCCCGAGGGACCGTAAATTATCAGCAGCTGCAAAAAAATAAATAAACACCTTAAAAAAGTAAAAAGAATAAATCGACCTGAGACAAACAGTGTGTCTTTTAACTGTATAGAAAGTAGACTTACATTCAGACAGTGACAAAAAAGTTAAAGTTTATTTATAATGAAAAGGGTAAGAATTAATGTATTGATGCAAGGGTTTGTTGAAAGTTGATATTCCCTGGCCTTTGAAGATAGTGGTATCATGTTTCTAACAAACCGCAGTGGTCATGCGTGGCAGGGATCCATCTATTTTTCTTTATAGTAGTGAAACTTGCGGTGTTATAGTTATAGTCAGAATTTTACATACATTCATCATGGCCATGTATGTCAAAATAACGTTGGTCTTTTAATGATTTCTTTGAACTGTTCTTTTTCCAGGGTGAAATGATTCCACAGCATACATATTTGATAGCTTTAAAAAACAAGAATTGAGTGGACAAGTTTGAATTTATTTTGAATTTTTTCTCATTTAAACTGGGTCAGAAGTAGACATACAGGCTCAAATATATACACAATAAATACATTCACTTAAACCTTTTAATAAGTTGTAATAAGTTGTGCTAACTTCTCATTAGTGATCAAACATGACTGAAATTTGCAGTTGCATACACGGACAGGACAACTGTCTTATAGAGAAGTGTTTTATGCTTAGATGAGACAAAGATTGAGCCACAGTAGCAAGAGGCTTTCAAACTTACAAGCACTGTACCAAATGTCAAACTCGGTGGTGTTAGCATCATGCTCTGGGCCCTGGTACATTGCACAAAATGAATGAAATAATGAAGGCCAGGCATTGTCTCTAAATTCTTCAACTTCACATCAGTTCAGCAGACGGTTGAAACTTGGATATTGTTGGGTGTTCCGACAGGACAATGATCCCAAACGCACTTCAGAACTGGTTTTGGAATGGATAAAGCAGGCTAAAATTAAGCTTTTGGAATGGACTTTCCAAAACCCCAATCTCAACCTCCTATTGAAAATTTGTGGAGTATGCTTAAAAGGGTACCAGGAAATCAACTAATATAAATTAACTTTACCAATTCTACTAACAAGAGCAGTCGAATATAAAACCAGAATTAGACCAGAAGTTGGTTGAAAGCTATCAAAAGCATCTGGTCGAGGTGCAACTTGTTAAGGGACATTTAGCAAAATATCAGATGGGATGTATGTATATATTTCAGCCTGTATGTATATTTTGATCAGTGTGGATTAGAGAAAATCCTAAATAAATTCAAACTAAAAGCTGAAACCTACCATGAAATTCAAGCCTATGGCGAGTTGGGATACATTTCTAACTACAACTGTATTTTGCCCTCCCCTCTAATCTTGCCAACACTGATAACAAAAGTCCTGAAACCATTTTAGTAGAGGGACCTGAGACCTGCTTAGGAGATGCATGCACTGTAAATCACAGGCGATCAACAAATGTCTGTCTCTTGTCGGCATCTTGTTTGTCATGACCCATGTGATGTGCAGTTTGGTTACAGACCACTCTCATTTGATCTTTTGAAAGTTTCCACAAACACCCTGAAGCAATTTTTCTTTCGAGCATCAGCAGTGTTTTAAGGCATCTCTCAAAAACTCTGAAAGGCTGTTGCATTGCTGACATACTGAATAAATTAAATCTTAACAGCATCTATGTTATCCTGTCATTAAACACAGATGTTCTCAAAAATCAAAGTGGATGTGATTCACCTCTTAACACGACTACAGGTGTAAATTATTTTCATATTCCAGCTGTAGAAGTTCTCACACTCGAGATGGGACGTGGATGTGAACCACAGACAGGGTGATAATTAACAGACTTTGCAAATGATAATTTGATATCCTAATAATATAATCACACAGCTTTTGTAAATTCCAGGAGGATTTAAACCCATAATTAATTTGGCCAGATACTATAGGGCATGTTTTACTATCATATTAATGCATTGAGCATTAAAATGGATATAAAGTATAATCCAAGACTCTTTTTAAATATTTTATCACATATAGATTCTTCTCAGCTTGCTTCAAATGTATATAGAACATTTTATTCCATCACAGTCTTTGCCAACATCAAATACAGCTTCATTGCTCCAGAGAGCCACGTATGAAACATACCACAAGGTAAGCCAGATATTCTAATCTAAGGTGATGTTTCATAGCTGTACTATTAAATGCAAAATCCTATTTTTATACATGTATTCAATTTTGGATGCATTTGTTGTTGTTGGGAACCTTTGCATCTTGACCAGAATTGAAAACAATGCTTTGTGGGTTGGAACAGAGCTTGTCTGCACAACATGAGTCATATTGATGGGCTTGCCAGAGGGTCCATTGACCTGTGGAGGTTAAAAAATTTATTCCAGTTCTCTCAGCCTCTGATATAGTACACAGGGCAGAGTTTTTATGAATGTTTCTGACATTCTACAGATGTACAATGAGAATACAAAGTGAGAATTCTGACACCCGAGCAGCTGAGGAGGTCTTCTTTTACCTGGAAGAAAAATACATTGCCCTAGGTCAGACTAGGAGTTTTCTGTAGCTGTTGAGTATTCACCAAAGAGTACATAACTTCACTGTTTGACAACCACGCTGTGTCTTGGATCACTTGTTAACACTAGCTCCAGACAGGAAAGAAAACAGAAAAACAGAATAATTGAAAACATGGGGTAAGGTGAAAACATGGTGTTATCCATCATCCCGTTTGTTTGTCGTGAACTCTGTTTTCCCCTCTGATATTTACACAAAATCTCCCTATTTGATGTTTTGTGCTCCCATCTTTTAATTTATATTTAACACTCATCCTGATGACATATTTAACCCTCCTGATATTTCGACCATAAGAAACAATCATAATAGCAAAATAATAATTGTAGGAAAATTTATTTCTTCTCATTAGTTAAGTAATAAATGTCATCTAAAGAAGAAAAAGCAGATTATTGTTAGTATTATTGCACAGTTGCAAATCTGTACTGTTCTTTAGTACAAATTGGTGCTTTTATCCAGAGCACAATCCACATTAATACTTAAAAGTTTATTTACCATCCTTTCACTCTGGTATCCTTGAAATTTCAGTAATTTCAAGTAAACATTTTTTGTGCTGGATTTATATGATGAAACATACTGGGCTTGTAAATCAATGAAATGGGCACACAATAAACACAAGCAGCCCAGTGATGTAATCTCTGTCTGCGTCTGGCCTGGGGCCTCCTCTTGGTAGTTTATGGCTAATATACCTAACGTAGGAGGTGTCCAGGAAGCACCCTGGTCAGATGCTTGTACCACCTCAGGTGCTCTTCCTCACCCTTGAGAAAGAGTAGCAGTTCTACTCGGAGCCCCTCCTGATTGGCCAAGCTCCTCACCATATCTCTACAGGTAAGCCCAGACACCCTTTGGAGGAAACTCATTTCCGTTGCTGGTATCCACCTTCTTATTCTTTCAATCACTACCCACAGCTTGTGACCAGAGTGTAGACTGATTTGTAAATCGGCAGCTTCACTTTCTCAATCAGCTCTCTTTTTACCACAACATACCAGTATAGTGTCTGCATCACTACTGATACAAAACCAATCTGTCTGTCCATCACTTATGAACAAGGCCCTGAGATACCTGAACTTCTCTACTTGAGTCAGCAACTCATCCCTGACCCAGAGTGGGCAAGGCCCCATTTTCCAGCTGAGAACCACAGCTTCTGAATTAGTCTGAAGCTATGGTCCTAATTCTCATCCCAGATGCTTCTTGCTCAGCTGCAAGCCACCCCAGTGTGAGATGGAGGTCACTCCCTGATAAAGCCAAGAGAATCACAGTCATCTTCAAAAAAGCAGAGATGAGATCCTGAGGCCACAGAATCCAACACCATCCATCCTCCTAGAATTTCTGTCCATAAAAGGCATGAGCAGAATCTTTGACAGAGGGCGGCCCAATCAGACAGCAGTACCCACCAGGAATGAGTCAGAAACTTTGGATTTGAAACCGAGATTTCACTATATTTGTATAGCAACCAGAAACAATTCACACCAACGAAAGCTGTAAACACACATTACAGGCAGTTATAGCACACAGTTTCTCTCATTCTAAGCTCAGGGCTTGCCTTTCTATCTTCCTATCTTTGTTTTGAGACCAAAGGTAACACCCTTTTCAAGCAGATTTTCCATATTGCCAGACAGTCATGTCAGCAAGTGTAGTTTCGGATTAAGGCTTGCAACGCAGCAGTATCAAGTCTCCTTTTCATGTGTGCATGACCAGGGAACACCCCATCTGTTTCGAGTAATGAGCCTGTTTTATCCATTTCAAAACCAGTTGTAATGTCTGTTTGGGATCAAAGTATCAAGGGAAGGACCTTGATACTTTGTGATACTTTAATTTAGGATAGATAGCAAAGATTAACTAAATAAATAGTTCCATTTATGAAAACTGAGAAAGGTCTCCTGGGACCCCCAAATATTTCTGTTTTGAAAATAAATGAAAAACAATCCTGTAACATCACTAGGAATAAATTGGCTGAAAAAGTCAAAACAAATTAGAATGATAGACAAAAACCCACCTGTGAAATATGACAAAAATGCATCTGCATGGACCCCACTCGAAAGGGTGAGGGTTAATTTAAGGATTTTTAACATTGTAAATCAGAAAGAGCTACTTGTTATCTGTCAGCTATTTCACATCAGGCTAAATTACTCATATGCCAGAAACCACCTCGGGCACTTTACAAATGTAAGCCCGTTCTCTGAGTGGAAAGCATGCCAATTTAAATACTTTGAAGCTAGATTTACTCTCAAAGCATCTCAGTGTTTGGATTCTAAAGCCAATCATGAGTCATTTACTTGTGCCAGACCGTACTGGGCAGCACAAATAAAAGTAATGAGCACTAAACTGTTGATGTCTATTCCATTTTTTAAGATAACTTGCAGAGACTAAAAGTCCCATAGAGATTTATAGCATAAGCATGGTTGAATCTTACTATAAAAGCAAGATCTGCCACATTACAGATATTCTCCTCGGATCTTTCCTTTGATTTATTAAATGAAAAAAACAAACATTCTCCCAAACTCAAACTATAGTGCTGATTTGGTTTAACTAACTTAAAGTAACTCTCATTAAAGTATGAAAAAGGGCAAATCATAAATAAAAAATGGTGTAAACACTAATAAGGCTTCATTTTGGTGGAACCGACACACGACTGTACATCCCTACAAAATCTAGCACCTCTCTTCCTACTATTACTCCCACTTGCCTCCAGGCCATCAGTACCAGCATGATAAATAATGATGTCAAATTAAATGCCAATAAAAGTGACATCATCCTCATTGGCAGAAAGAACGCACCTTCCAGAAATATGCCCATTTGCTTTTTCCATGGGGGAGGAAAAAGTCATAAAAACTGTGATTTTGGGTAATACTCTCTTGTTTTCCACTCATATCAATAATGTCTCATGTTTAGCCTTCTACTGTACTATTTCAACACTACATTCTTTTCTTCCTCAATGCAACATACAAGTTCTTGCTCTCACCCTGGTCACCACTTGCTTGGATTACTGTCATTCGTGCTGGCCTCCCCAATAAACTTTTTAATCAGCTTGAAATGGCACAGAATTCAGTAACAAGGATCATTATCAGCACCAGGTCCATCGATCATATCACACCTCTCCTCATTCGGCTTCACCTAATTTGCTCTCTGTTTTTTGTTTTACTGCATACAACACAAGTATCTGCTCTTTACTTTCACGGGCCCCCACCCCGCCCCTTTATCTCTCCGATCTCCTTCATCCTTAAATCCATTTGCATACTTTACACTAACTACTACTACACCACCTCCATCAGCTACACTCTATTACACAGGCTAAATCACAGCTCAAAATTGCATGTCAACTATAATATTTAGTCGTGTTTTCCATTATGCTTGTTGCTAAATTTGCGTTTGAAGGTGACCTCGGGTTGTTTCTTTCTTCTTCTTCTTATCATTAGAAAGGAGAAGTTTTTTTACACTGTGGTTAACAGAAGCAAGATTAACAGTTTATGAATATCTGGAAGCTGCAATCAAAAACTAAAAATATTTCTCCCTGTTTTAGAAGAAATAGATAATAAAGTAAAATGCCATTAGAACATACTGGTATGACACCAAGAACCTTTTTTTTTTTTAACTCTTTGCAATCATGCCAAATGGGAGGGAAGGGGGGGGGGGGTAATTATCACTAACACCATTTAGATCCACCTTTAATGTGTTTTTCATGGTTGTGGAGCTAACTATTTAGGCCAGGGCTCAAACAGTCCATAGAGGTGACTCAATAGCTGGTAAAGGCACACAGGCACATTTGGCCATTTGGTAGCTCCCCAGTTTGATTGCAATGACTGCATGTTAATTTCCTGCTCTCTTTTCTACACCTCATTTGTATGGCCCCTGGATGCTATGCAACCCCCCCAAAATCAACAGTTTTTTTGTAAGTTAAAAAAAAGAAAGAAAGAAAAAAGATTGTATTCTCTTGTAAGAAACCCTCACTTTAGCAAAAATATTCAAAAGCTGAAAAATAGTAAAAAAAAAAATGAAGACATCATCTTCTCTAACCTCTGCTCTCTCTCTAATAATACGTTGAATTAAAATCCACAAAAATGTCCACATGTTTCACAAGAGCTTGCTAGGTGTTGCTATTACAGCTTTTCATGCGTAAAACCAGGTCAGCTTAGCTAATTACCAAACCATTATTGTAATTGTCCAAAATTCAGCAGCCCATATGGCAACAAAATAAAATGAGCTACTAGCAGAATTACCCATGTGAAATCAAGGGTGACGGCATAACGGGCCCAAAGAAGAAGATGAGCAAGCATGGACAATTTATTCATTGTTTTAACCAGGCTGCTGTTGTGATTGAGCTCTATGACTCAGCTATATAACTGAGTCATTACCTTGTATGCATTCACAGTCCATGTAAAAACAATCAATGCACATCTCAGAAGACCTCCTTAAAAATCTGAGGAGGGGAAAAGGTATAATGAATGTGATTAAGAAAACCCATGAGATCACAGCGCTACGCCATCATCTTAACCTAAAATATTCAGATCCTACTCGAGGTAAACACTTCCTGTCTTATTCTATAGTCACTCCTGAAACGAAACCCAAGTGGTCCCACAAGCCCTGTCACAATCTGACATGCCTGCTGTACCCGTCTTCCGCTCTGCTGCAAGTGTTGAGGATATGAAGGTGGGCACCGAGGGGAGCCCCCCCTACAATCCCCCGATGGCAATGAAGTCAAGTCGGAGGCCTCAGTCAAACTGAGGCAAACGTAGCCACATTTTGCAAATAATTTATGGCTGATACAGTGTTCATTAGAAATTAAGATGAAATGCGGGGAGCCTCCCCTCGTGTAGGGATGTCTCATTAAAACAGAGCAGCCTGCTCCACGCGTACAGTCTTCCATCCTGACTTGCGATTCAGTGTTTTGAATCGTGCTTATACATAAATTCAAATTATTTGGGAAATATTGATCTGAAAAAGAGAAGGAGACAGAGAGAGGGAGGGAGGGAGGGAGCGAGCGAGCGAGAGACAGTCATATGTTGTGCCGTGTGGCGCTTGATAACACAGTGCTGATACTCAGCTCCCATTAGAGCAAGATATCTTTTCTGTAAATTCTAAACAGCCTGCTATTAGCAACTATTTGATCTGTTTGTGCTGTCATGACAAAACAGACTTATTCCCACAGTGAAGCATTTACTTGTTTTTACAGCCTGCCAACAAATACCAACCACACAAAAGTTTGTTTGTCAGGTCTAATTTAGCTTGTAGAAACATCGCATCCTTGCTTCCCAGTGTCCTTGGTGTTATATCTAAAGAGCTCCCACCCCTCCTCTCTAGCCTCTCCCCACCAGCCCTCCACTCCCGTGCCAACACATCAAGCGAAGGCAGCCTGATCAACCCTAATAGGGCCCGGTAATTAGAGTCTTTGCATAGAGCCTGTCTGCACGCAGCTGCCCTAAGCAGGTTGGGGAAGGACTGCCATACACTTGACAGTGTGGAAAAAAACAATGTAATGTTCAGTATATGGACCAAATTAGCCTGGCAGTAGTAAACACAATCTACTTTAAAACAATACTGACACTAATTAGGCAACCAATGTATCATTTCAGAGTTCAAGTTTTAGTTGCTGTATCAAGTACTTGAAGTACTTTGAGAGCCAACTTGATGTCGTGCGAATACAAATTAGAAAGACCTTTCTGCAAAGAGGCCGAGCACAGCCAGCATTAGGGAACAAAAACAGGTTTGTAGCTCTGCTGTTATGTGGTATCTGCAGTGGGAAGTTGATACTTGCTGAACTGAGGAGTTTACATGCCATATGAAGTAAATCACATGCGAACAATCAAGAAACAAACAAAAAGTATATATACTATGTGGCCAACTTACATTAATTAGCAGCTATGCATATTCATACACTGTTTCCTGTTTACAGAAATTCGAGAAGAAAAAAAACAAATAGAAACAAAGCTGAGAACAATGCCTTAAAGTTTTACATTTCTCTACAATAAACAATCAGGACATGACACTATGGGTTAATGACTGGACTACATATTAGTGATTAAGGACAGTTACCCCCACCCCTCCACTTCCAAAACTCTTCAGCCCTTCATTATAGATGCAACTTCTGCCACACTATATCTTCCCGTGCTGCGGTTCTATTATGAAAAGTCCAAACAGCTTGGATCATGCATTTTAAAAACCACTGTCTGCGAGAGGGTGGTTGCACCTTATGAAAAATAATCTTTTAGTCATTTGTTAAAATGCAAAATCACACCAGAGACTGCATCGCTAATAACTTCACACGGCCCAGAAAGCTGGCTCATGTCTCTGCAATCATGACTGAACTGAATGGGCAAGTTTTGCAAGCAACTCTTTTCCAGTAGCTTTTTAAGCAGTCCTTTTTTCAGTTTTTCCTGTGGCGTAACACTTCCACTTCTGATGCAGCACAGAAATGAGGATGCATCTTAAATACTTTTACTTTAGCTAAATTGAAAGTGTGTTGAATTCTAGCCTACAGGTACCCTTTCAGACATCTTTACATCTTCTATTTTTGCATCTAAAGTATAAAGCATTAACAACTCCTTGCATTAAAGCAGTTAGAATTAAACGTTTTCCCAAATTCACATTTAAGGGTATAAATAAATAAATAAATAAATCTCAGAAAAAATTATATTTTCATGCTAATTAATTTTTTTCTCCTTGATTTGATGTGCACATGATGTCGGAGTAGCAGGGCTGTGTGAGGTTGTGCTGGAGCTGCTGTGTGTCTGATTCGCTGCATCTGAGTCCTTTGACTCTGCTCCCACAATTCAACAGGCAACAAAGGAAGAAAGGAAGAGGCCGAACGCTAGAAAGTGTTAGCCAACCTAGGCTTGAAGATGTCAACTTATTGTTTAATTCTGCTCGGCAATTTAAAGCTATATGTTTAGAGTAGCACAGGGTCCTGCCATATAATCGCTTTGCGCTTTCTTTTTTGCGTGGGAGCCGACTGAAGGGAAGGTGATGGTAATGTTTTCGACAGAAAGCGCTAACAAAGCTAGCTGGCTCAGGTACTAAGCCTGTATAAGTCAAGCTAACATTAGCCAACAATCGTCAAGGAGCGAACCTTAAATGAAGGTGTTGTGCAAGGCGAATGCGTAAACCTTCGTGCTGTCTTGGCCATCAGTACAAGCAGAAGTGATCAGGTAAGAGACTATATCGTGCGTGTTTACAATAAGCGGTTACAGGTATTTACAAATACACTTTTATTGTGACCATGCTAACACTGGTCGTTAGCAAAATTTTATTATAGCATCTGAGCAACACAGCAGCTCTCACATTGGCATCGGATATGATCTCGGTTGGCTTTGTTTGTTGTTGTTGCTATTTCAATTGCAATGGTAACCATTGTAACCATCGGTGTTGCAATATTGGCGTTAAAGTGAAAGGCTAACAACCGGAGCTAAGCTACATCCATGCTTTTGTGTCCGCAGGCCTTTTCAGGTAAGGACAAATGTAGCTGAGGTTGGTCTGGTTATTTAAACCACTTTAAATGTTAATGTGCGTGATTGACGATGCACGTTTTCCTCTGGTAAATTCACATGTTAATCAGACGTGAACATTTCAAATGAGCTGGCTTTGTGTTGTTTTTGGTAGCATCCAATGAAAGGTGGTGGAAGTGGAACTTGACCCAGCCAACTGAGTCACCATTTTCCTGCTCATCATGGTGAGTAATCAGATTGCTGCTGTTTTTGGTTATCAGACATCTTTTCGTGTTTGAGGATCTTAAATTTGAAATATTTAGTGAATTAGATATTAAAACTGATGATATTGTTTGTGTGTGTGCTTGTTTGTTTGTTTTTTTGGTTATGTACAACTTAAAAGAGAGTGGGAGACTGTGTTTAAGGGCCACAATAACCTTCTTCAGTGCTTTATTTTTCTTTATGTGGTTCAAGGGCTTAAGTCAATATTATGAACATAATAAATAACAATCTCAGAGTGTGCTTTAAAAGTCAAACAAAGAATATCTTGCATGTTATTTCTCTCACTACAGGGTTTAATGGCTCCACTGTGTGCATGACTTGTTTCATGTGGCCTGATGGGAGGACACGGTGGATAGTACTTTCATCAGGATACCAGGAGAGCCATCCCATGCCCTCATTTTGGAGGGCCTGTCAGAATGAAGAAGATAAGCCTTAAGACCATCCGCAAGTCACTCAGCATAAAGGGCAAAGAGGAGGGTGACTTTGTCATGCTCCAGCAGCCCTCAGTGACTGCAGAGTTTTCTAAGGATGAGTCACTTTTTGGGGGCTGCTACACCAAAGAGCTTTCTGCCTGTGATATTGCTAGCGAAGATGAAAAAGGGGGACAGAACAAGGGCCGCTCAAAGAGTGAGACTCTGATGGGCTCGCTAAAGAGAAGGCTGTCTACCAAACAGAAGGCGAAAGTGAAAGGCGGCGCCTCGACCATAGGCTCAGTGGACGATGAAGACACCTTCTCATCTAATTCTGTCCCGATCAGCTTCAATGAGGTAAAAGCTCAGAGACCCCTTAGATCTGCATCCCTCCGGAGTCACCATTATAGCCCTTCTCCGTGGCCTCTGCGGTCTGTCAACTCTGATGATGCGTGCATCAAAATGGAGGTAAAAGTTAAAGCCATGGTTCACTCTCCTAGCCCAAGTCCCAACTTAAACGGTGTCCGGAAAGAATTTCATGATTTCCAGATGGAAGGGCTCCTTCAGGACCAAGCAGAGTCCTTAAAGAATCTCCAGCAACCGCAAAATGGTGAGCTGCATCTAAATATTGATGAAAATGATGTGCCTGTGGTGCTGGGGTTGACGCCCCAGGACTACATCCAGTACACAATGCCTTTAGATGAGGGAATGTATCCCGAAGGGTCTCACTCTTTCTGCCTGGAAGGTTCCTCTCCTATGGAGGTGGTGACAGAGGCAGACCATGGGTCCCTCCACACAGAGCAGGGACAGGAGGAGCATGAACTGGTGAATGGGATGCCTCCAGATATATTCATGGAGACCTCAGTCAATAGTATTCTTATTGGTTCTGCTGGCATGATGCTCCAAAACTCAAGAGTGGAGATGCCACCTCCCCTTTCTCCACTCCTGCCACCCATGACTAGTAATGGACATATTCCAAGGACATTTTCGGGCTTTAGCTCTGCAGACAGCCAGGTAGCTGAGAGAGTAAGACACCACCTCAACTTTGACCCAAATTCGGCTCCTGGGGTTAGTCGGGTATACGATTCAGTCCAGAGCAGCGGGCCCATGGTTGTGACCAGCCTGACAGAGGAGCTGAAGAAGCTTGCTAGGCAGGGCTGGTACTGGGGTCCCATCACACGCTGGGAGGCAGAGGAAAAGCTGGTCAACCTGGCCGATGGATCATTTCTGGTCAGAGACAGCTCTGATGACAGATACCTGCTCAGCCTGAGTTTCAGATCGCAGAGCAAAACCCTCCACACCCGCATCGAACACTCCAACGGACGCTTCAGCTTCTACGAGCAGCCCGACGTGGAGGGACACACATCAATTGTTGACTTAATTGAACACTCTATCAAAGACTCAGAGAATGGGGCTTTTTGTTATTCCAGATCTCGCTTACCAGGATCTGCAACCTACCCCGTCAGACTAACCAACCCAGTATCTCGGTTTATGCAAGTGCGCTCCCTGCAGTACCTTTGCCGCTTTGTCATTAGGCAATACACAAGAATAGACCTTATCCAAAAACTGCCCTTACCTAACAAGATGAAAGATTATCTGCAGGAGAAGCACTACTGAGGATACAGATGGTAATTTGCACTTTTGTGTTCAGTTAAGAGATTTACAAAAGGGGTTTACAGACAACTACAGTTTTGAGATGATTGGTTCTGGTGGCTCTTGATTTGTGTCCGTGTGACCCTGTCACTGTTCGGCCCTTCATTCCACTGTTCTGGGGTTTTTTGCAGGAGGCTCTACTTCCAGAAATGTAGGCCAGCACATAATCTATTGCAAAAACACAGCAGAGATATACAGCCAAGTAATCTCATCCGAATGCATCAAGTGCAGAAGCTGATGTTGGTTACATCTACAATAATCCAGCTGTGCAAGTGTAACCGTTTTTTGTTAGTTTTTTAAAAGAAATTATATTGGCGTTGAGACTGCGGAGTAGGGAAACGAATATTCCTCTAAAATTCTATCACTTGTTAAATTCAATCTGTAGTAGATATGAAGGATGATTCCAACATGGAGCGGTATTTTTTAAGGTCTCTGGAGACTGACCAATTTGGCTCATCTTTTGCTGTTTTTTTTTTTTTTTTTTTCCCTTCACTTACAACACTCAGACTGCAAATGAGAACATTATGCATTTGTACTGTGCTGTTAGTCAAATAGAAAGGTAGGGCATCATCATGTTTGCAACGACTGACCTATTATTCTGATTATAATCTTTCTTTTTGCAAATTTACAAACCTAACTCCTCATTCAGAGGATTAAGTTTCTCCGTGATGCGTTAACAGACCCTTTATTGGCGCGTGGCAGCGCTTATATGACCAATACTTAAGTGCTTCTGTCTTAATATGGGACCGACTTTACTTTTGGAGCTTGTCACACGGCTTGTTTTCAGCCGTACTGTTAAACAGATAGGCATTTATAAACATGATTATCTGTTGATGAAAGGTTTACCTTTAGCATCCAGGATTTATGACTGTATAGCAAAAGATGTCCACAATCTGCCAGTCTGCCAGAGCCTTCAAACAGATCATTGAGAGACGTAGCTTTAAATTATATGGCTGCATGCAGCCATTATACATTGTGCAAGCCTAAAGGTACTGATAATGCTGGATTTTAATGTTGTGCTGTTTGTGGTAACAGCATAAAGTTTATGTATAAACCTTTTTAAAATATGCTAAAAGTGAAAAAAAAAAATCTGCTTTGGGAATGTTACAAAAACTGCACCGCAGCTCAGGCCTAACAAGTTTGTCACTATGTGTAATGCTTTTATCTGCATGTTATAAAGGCTTTAAGACTGTCAATTAAAGGCACTGTAGAACTACACTAATTGAGAGAAGATGTCACAGTAAAAGGGGGGGAGAGATTTTTGGCTGTTATTAAAGCGCGACACTGAGTAAAAGGCTGTTAAATGCGCAGTTGCATTTACCTTGGGCAGTTTATATATAAACAAAATTGCCCTCAATTAACTTACGACTGGAGGGGGGGGGCAAATAAACAAACAAAAAAAAAAACAGGTCTTTAGTCAATTGACAATCTGAATGTAGGGATGGCTGTTTCTTAGTCTCTTAATGCCTGCAATGAGCTGGACACAGATCAAAAGAATCCTAAAACTGAGGACGCTTAGGTGAGCGGATTTGGGAAAGCCAGAGTTGAGTCCTCCTCGCCATCTCGGAGTGATGTCAGTGTTTCAGCATATGACAAAAGTTCAGTCACAGCTGCATGTTGCCATTAGTGTTACATGGGTTTTCAGGACATGTAAACAGAGGCGTAGAGTTTTTGTCATTGCTCAGTCACATTGTTCTCAGTCTCCACAGAACTGCACTACCCCACGGATTATCTCTATACTGGGCTGTTTCTGCCAGAGTAAAGGGACGAGCACACAGTATGCTACGCAAGTGCTTTATATGGATACTTGACAGGGAATTGTGCTTTCACATTATGAATGAGCATTTCTTTATTATTATTATTATTTTTTTGACATCAGTGTCCTTAAAAGTATTTGGAACAACGTTGGTAGGTCGTTAGCGCATAGTTCTAGATTGTTAGCTGGAAACGGTGGTGTCTGCGGAAGTTACTATGAATCTAGCACAGCAGAAATTAGATAGGAACTTTGAATGGTGTTGCATGTTTAAAAACGTAACCTTTTAAAGCTTTTGAGTTGTATAGGAATGAAGGATTTGGGTCGTGCGTTCGGCTGTGTCGAGAGATGTTTCTGTCACAAGCATTGGCTGGATATTCTTTGTACAAGAAATGTATTTTTCTTTCTTTTGGAATTCTTGATTTTTCTTCTTTCTTTTTTTTTTTGGTTATTTTGTTTTGTGACATTTGCCATCTGGGGGATGTGGTTGTATAGAGGGAATGTGCGCTTGTTTGAGGAATCCATTTTTATCTGCCTGCAGACCATTTTCAGAAAGCATGGGAAGCATAAAAACTACATAGACACATTATTTGCACTTGAACATTTTTTATACTTGGATCCTCTCCTGCCTACAGATTTCCTTCAGCTGGTGTGTGTGTGTGTGTGTGAGTGAGTGTGTGTTTGGGGGGTTTTTTCTTTTAATTTTAATGGTTAAATAGTCACATTTGTCCCTATGTGTTCATATAACTGTCAGATTAAAAAGAGTTTTTGTTGTCATATCTGTGGGATAAAAAGGGTAGTTCACCAGCATCATTTCAAAGCCTCTGTAAATGCTCATTTGCTGTCAAGGAATGGGATCACGGCATGAATGTTGTTATTAATCATGTTTTCAGTGCGTTTGTATGTGTTTCAGTTGAAATGTGAAAAAATAAAATGTTAGTCTTTTTTTCCCATAATACTATGTTCTTTTAAATGTATTGCCATTAAAATGTTTAATCTGTTATCAAATTTTGACACGCAGGAGCCAGTTGCATACGGTATGCTGCTGTGATTTCTCAAAATACTAGTTTATTATTAAGCATTATTGCCTTCAAAGTTTGATTCCAGAGTTGATGCTTGTTCAGACTGCTGACGCTTTTTGTAGTGAGAACAGCTGTTAAGCACTAAGCAAGCTTCGAGTTTTTGTTTGTTTTGTTGTTTTGTTTTGTGCATCTCGGTGAGTGAAGGTAATTGTTTACAACATTACGTTTGGACATGCCCCTCCCTTTTATTTACCCTCTCTCACGTGAATATCTTGGTACAATTTGAAAACTCTTTGTTATTTTTTTTTTCTTTTAATGTGTTATACACATTTGTGCTGCTTATAGATATGATTGCCTTTCTTGTATTTAACAGTGTGGGCGGGGGGCGGGGATAGAATGTCACCAATGTAGATGTATGTACACACAGTGACTTTGGTTTTCATCTTGGGAGAGCAAAGCAGATTTGTAGTCAAAGGAGAATTCGTAGCGATTAGTAAACCCTCTGTAGAATTACCAGTTCACTCCAGTTTACATTGGTTGTCAACTTTCCAAAATAGATGGTCTTTTTGTATTTTTCTTTTGGGAAAAAAATCAACAGTGATTTATTGCACATTTTGGATACAGTTCAAGAGTTTTTTGTATCTGCCAATTATAAATTATAAATAAAACTATATTCTAAAAAAAAAGTGTTTTTTAAAGAGTTTTTTTATGGCAGGATGAAGCATGCTGATTTTGTTTTAAACCATACTTTGTTCCAGCGATGCACTCGATAAGAGCCGGGTCATGCGTGCAGCCGTGTTAATGGGTAAATCACGGAGGTCTTAAGGAGATTCATTCCACAGTGGGTGCAAATTGGCAGCTAATCCCAAAGCCCCGGTTTCCTAATTTACAAAGACAATGCAGGCGGTCTTTGAATACAACTGAGTGAAGCAGAGACTCTGGGGAAAGATTAACAGCAATGCTACCATCTTGCTTTAACTTCACTTTAAGTTGACTCTGGAGAAATACTGAGTGAGTTCTTGTGTTGTAAAGTGAGGAGAAGATGGGAGTGGGGTAATGGTGTCAGCTGTGGACTTGGATCTGCTGAAACATGGTTCGCATGATGATTAGGAGTTAGGCTTTGTTAACTGCTGTGTCTGACAGGCCTCTCTAGGCATTTGAGGTGAAGATACACAACTGTTTACTCTCACCGCCCGGTTCGGGATGATTTATTCATGGCGCACACTGGTGGTCGCATGTCATATAGTGATGCCTCCATCATAAAAGGACTCATCTCTGCCTTCCACTGTTACCTTTTTTTTTTTTTTTTTTTTAATTTGCAGTTTTTCAAACTGTTTATATTCAGAATATAGCGGGGGAGGTTTAACTTTGCTGGCAGAGTGCAGCCTGTCATATTGTGACACAGCATCTCAGCAGTTTTGTATTTGTCTGCAGACGTCACATTGGCCTCATTCACCTTGCTAACTCATACCCAGGAAGTTGCCTGCGTTTCCTCACTTTAGTGTACATCACTTTTGGGTGGCTGTTTTGAAGAAATGCTGTCACTTTTGTCATCGCTTATGCTGCTTCAGCATTTAACTCCTCTGAAGAAGCAATCCTGACACATCACATAAATGGAAATTTAAGTGTATTCTGTCCAACATACACAATCTACAGTTTATGTTCATGAAAGTCAATAATCACAGTTTGGTCTGGTGTAATGTGATCAGTGGGAGGAAATGAGCATTTGACACTGTGATTCATTTATAATTACACCCCCTTACAGAGAAATGAGCAGTTTAATTTTATAGCTAAATATAATGTATCAACAAAATCACAAAGGAATAAGGGAAATGAGTCTTAACGAGTCAACTTAATTATTAACAATTACCAAGGCAGCATTCACAGTTAATTGCACCACTTTGTTGAGTAGTATACCAGGACTCCTAGTATACATCTTTAACTTGACCTTCCATGAAAAAGTCCAAAGATCTATAAAAGGATGTGAGGAACAAGACTGCCTATTTCCACAAGGCTCGAATGGACTATAAAAACACCAGAAAGTAGTTTGGTAAGAAAATTACAACTTTTGGCAGTTTGAACAGTTGACCCCAGAACTGCATAGCAGGATTTCCTTAAAGATCTCAAATCACACTGGGTGTGTGATTTAATAAAACCGTTGGTAACCAATATAGTATAAATTCTTGCGGTGCCTATAAAGTACCCAGGCTCAAGAAAGCCATTGTTCAGGCCCCTCTTAAGGTTACCAGTGAACCCTCAGAAGATCTGATGAGATTTGGGAGAATGCGATGTTGTTAGATGAGACTTAAATTGAGCTGTTTGGCATCAGTCTGTTTGCCATGATTGGAGGGAAAAGTAAACCATCGCTACTGTCAAACATGGTGAAATCATTATGCTTTGGTGGTGTATTTCTGCCAAGGGTACAGTGCGATTGAATCCTTGGCAGAAATACACACTTCATGTAGAAATACACAAAACATTGAGGGAAAGGGCACTTGGCCAGGGTGCTTTGACTAATTTCACAAGGTGTGTATTTTCTTGATTGTTTTGTTGATAATTTATGTTTGATTAACAAGCAAATCCAAAATTGAAACAATAAACTGCTCATTTTTTCAAAGTGGTTGAAATTGAGAATTTACCAGGGGATCATATTTCTGGCATTAAAGAGAGTCCGCCTACATGCTTTTCTTCACCAACAAATATGTGTCTCTGTTTTCTATGCAAAGCAATTGGACTACAAAAGAATATCTCTGCTACGCAGAAAAAACTGCATTCAAAAGTATTTTAGGAAATATGTTTATTGGCTTTCTTTTCTTTGTGTATGAGTAAATTGACATCATTAGTATTTAAAAAGGTACGTGGGAAACTACCACTAGCCATTTTTAGTTTACCTTGCTTAGCATGAAGGCTAGCTCAGGCAATCTCTAACAGCAAGTCTGCCTAACAACATCTCTGATTTATGGAAGCCCGTTTCCGCCACTAAAAAAAGAAAAAAAGGATCCATAACTCGAAATTTCGACTTATTAACTCGAAATTTTAAGAAAAATTACGCGAAATTTTAAGTTAGCTCTGCCAATCAGTAATCTACATAGATAAAAACTGGATCGCAACAAATCGGCGCTTTCGAGAGTACGTTTGGTGATAGTAACGCCATGTGATTCAGCTAGTAACACAAGGATTTCATCATTTGTGAAGCCACGCTGAAAACAATCAGCAATTTGTATATTTATGACTGGCTGTAATACTGGTAGCTTAGCTGTAGCATTTGTAGCTGAGGGCTTCAGCTTCCGGGTAACAAGGAAATGACGTCATTCACGTAGATTACTGATTGGCAGCGCTAACTCGAAATTTTGAGTTACTTTTCTTAAAATTTCAAGTTAATGAGTCGAAATTTCGAGTTACTTCTCTTAAAATTTCGAGTTAATGAGTCAAAATTTCGAGTTATTTTCTCAAAATTTGATGGATCCTTTTTTTTTTTTTTTATTAGTGGCGGAAACAGGCTTCCATACAGATTTTACTAAATAAGTAGATATAGGAAAATATAGTTGCTGCACTAATGAATAGTGGAAACCTCACCCAGCTTACATTTAGCTGCCGGCCCCTTCAAGTGATAACCAAAGCGAACTCTGCAGGCTGTGCATGTTCATATACAAATTTCTGATGTTAGAGATTTCTTGTTGCTACCAAAAACCTGCTATACACTTTGTTTTGCTACAATGTTTCCTTGCAAAGGTGTGAAATGGTGAGCACGGGGCGTTTGGTTGGTGCATTAGAGGCGCTGCCCACTCAGCAGCAGTTTGTATCTAAAACACTGCTATTTTAAAAAGGGATAGAAATAATAAGAGTTGGGTGATAATGCTCTAACACATGCAACTCCTTTGTTTTCAATAGATCGGTATTACTATTTATATCATTAAAATCTTTATTTGTTGACTTGCCTTTGACTACGCTAACCTCTAGCACCAGCTGGAGTCTAATATCAGGATCCCTTACTGACTTTTTTGATTCTTGGGTGAAATTTTTTAATCCCCAAACTAAAATATGTTTGTTGCATTTCTCTTTTGGCACAAAAGTGCTCATTTGTGAGCCGGTTTTTCCCCTTCTTCTTTTCTGTGTGGTTCTTAGTTTGAAACTGTTTACTCTGGAGACTCCATCCATCAAGTGTCTGCTGTCTCAGATTGATGATGCGCTCCTGCCATCTGGTGCACTGCGTGGTGCACCCATTTTTCACCTACAAACAGGGATGATGTTGACAGCTTGAATTAGCCAGCAAACATATATATCGCTTTAAATTGTCATGCCAGGAGAGCATCAGTAGGTCTAGCTTGTAATGATAAAGCTGAGGTTACCTGCTGGCTACAGATGTCTTTCAGCTCAGAGTGAAAGGTTCAGCTCTATTAATGCTTGTCATCTCATGCCAGCAGTGCCATACACCACTGAGACCCTCTCCTTCCCCATCTATCATACATTAGGCGCCTCTGAACCCCAATTAGCCCTGTTAGAGACAGGACTGCCTTCATCATTAGCAGGTCTCCACTGAAACAACAGCTCATCGTGCTATTCACTGTGATCATTCTTCACAGTTTCCTATGTACTCGTGGAGGGTATGTTTGCTGAATTTGGCCTGGAAACTACCACTCTGGGTGTCTCACACTGTATGCCTCTGGGTTGCCTTTCATCACCATCCATTTCTAAAAGCAGTGTGTCTCCCAACCAAGCTGAATTTAACAAACAAAGTGGTTCAAATGGTGAAGATTGGAGTCACCAGCTCAAGTCACTGTTACAGACAGGCGCAAGAACTCTGAATTCTTGAGAAGCGAGCATGGTTAATGACCAGAAAATGGCTATTCCAGATGGCCCCAGCTCCAGGGTGTAAGCAAAGAAGCTGGCCACTTTGATATTTGAT
Organism: Neolamprologus multifasciatus; assembly: GCF_963576455.1. NCBI lineage: Eukaryota > Metazoa > Chordata > Actinopteri > Cichliformes > Cichlidae > Neolamprologus > Neolamprologus multifasciatus. Next base: position 16,497,604 of record NC_140447.1, on the reverse strand, counting down.
TGATAATCTTTCACCATTCGACACTCACAAAGTAATCCCTTTTGTTAGACTCTTTCATGCATCACATATTATGTGATAAAAAATGTTATTTTCTTATCACTATTATGCTGTTCTGTGAGATATTGTCTGGCAGCAGGAGGAAATGTAAATCAGCTACCTGTGAATCCTATAAACTATCTTTCAGAAAGACATTGTTACAATTTCAGTGGCATAGCCACACTGACATTGACTAGTGAGAATATTAATAATATGCAGGAATTGTGTGTTTATGTGCATTTCGTGCTAGTATCTAATGCGTGGTTTCCAGCACTGACTGAAGGCCAAGGGGAGTCATAACACAGTCATAATTATGTCATTAAAAAGAGTGACATCTGGAAGTTGAGGGGCATCGAGCAGCACAGAGTCACACCTCTTTCTCTCCTTTGCCCCCCGTGACACTGACAATGCACTCTCATTCCATCCAACAATCTGCCCATCCTTCAGCTGGGAGCTGCGTGTGTGTGTGTGCCTGGGGCTGCGGTGTGGTGTTGGGAGGGGTGTGGGGCTTGAGGGTGGGAGAACAGGTGGCAGCCATCAGGAAATGGATGGGGAATGTTTTGAATGGGAAACTTGCCTCCATTCCTCATGGAGTACCTGGGTGTCTGCCCTTCACCAGTGGTCCAAGAGGCACAGCGAGGATGGGAGAGATGAAATGAGAACAGGTGGTGGTTTGTTGCTTAACGAGGAATGGAGTTCCCCTGTAGGTCTGCGAAAGCACAGCCAATAGAGCGCTATGAACTTCGCCTTCGCAGCAGGAACCCTGCTGCTCGCAGGTCCCAGCGGATCGCAGACTGTATCCAGAACAGGAGAGCTTTACAAATGAAGCTTAACTCACGTGAGTTTGGCAGCTGCAAATTACAAATTTACCAAAAGACAAAAAGTCCACCGCCAGAACAAAATGAACAATGTGTAATTAATGACATACCTGCCTCCAATCTGTTTTTGGTCAAGGGCCAGGCTGCCATCATTTTCTACTTTGATTGAATTGCAGTCGCACTCCCAACTATTTGAACTGCCCTAGTCCCTAAAGTGCTTCATGCTCCCGCAACTGAGATGTTGCATGGCAATTAACAGCTCCCCGACCTCTGAGTGTGCATTAGTCAGTGGGACCCCACCCTCCTCTGCAGCCAGCCCGCTAATATCCCAGCCCCAGCTCAACTCTAACGTGTCAGCTACAGTACCTCAGGAAGCTTCTGAACCCTCTGGTGTTGATGAGCTCATTCTCTCAGTTCGCCACACCTCTGGTGTAGCATCTGCTTTGTAACTGTCAAACAAAGCCTGAGCTCATTGTAGCTGTAATAAAAGAAACCCAACTGTTTTTGCATATGCAGCTATCAGTTCTTCCTCTTTTTTTTAAAATAACATTTAACAGACAATTTAGCCAGAGTTGTAATTTCTCTTCCTACATATCATATTTTTTCAAGTAAAATGGGTATCCATCATTTTTACTCTACGTGACTGCGCAGCTCAAACATTTCATCTCCACAGTCACAGCTCCAAGGAGGCTGATGTGATCTAATCACTGAAATGTATGCTAATTGTGCTGTTTGACATCACTGGCTGAGATTCATCAAACTATAAAAAGTGACAAATTCTTTCGAGAGAGATGGAGGGGAGGAAACAAAGAGAGAAATCATCAGCGTGTTTTTATTTGTTCCAAAAACTCTTTTCTCTCAGCACTTTATTAAATTGAGCATCCCCAGAATGCTTCCCAAAACTGTTTATGAGCTCTCTTAAGTGTTCGGGTATATATAGTAAGTTTAGATTTTATTTTTTCATCCATTATGGTTTGATGCACTCCTATCGTGCTGTCTTTGCCAACCCTAAAGGTTTGAAATTTTAACAAGCTTGGCATCCTTAAAGCTTGATTACATTATCTCAGGAGCCATGCGTATCTGCAATGCACTACATTAAAAGCTACATCTCTGGAAATAGTAAACAAATGAATTAGGTGAGAGACGGATTTGTTATGGCAGCCTTGGCTCCCTCCTCAGTTCTGTAATCTATTGAAGTAGAAAGATATTTTGCTCAGGATGCCTGTGATACCATCACAGGTGATTTGCAGTTTGTCCCAAAGGACAGACTTGGTGTACTGGCATTGGTCTTTATAAAAGATAAAAAGATTCTGAAAGCTTATAGGTGTGATGGATATCTACAACTGGTATCCAACCTAATGCTTCACATATGTAAACAGTTTTGGAAAATGTATGATGTGTATCTAGATGTTTAAAGTGACGTATCATGTTGTTTTAAAGGGATCCAAGCACCTTTAATGCAACAAATTTAATATTATATGCACTTGTCTGCCCTTTCGTTAGGTACACCTATCCTTGTTAATACACATATCTACTCAGGTGTCTCAATGAATTTAGCCATGTAGACAGGGTCAAGATGAGCCTCTGAAGTTCAATCAGAATGGGGAAGAAAGGTGATTTAAGTGACTTTGAATGTGCTGTGGTTGCTGGTGTCAAACGGGCTCGTCTGAGTATTTCTGAAACTGCTGATCTTCTGGGGTTTTCCTGCACAGCCATCTCTAGGGTTTACAGAGAACAGTCCAAAAAAGAGAAAATATCCAGTGAGTTCACAGGGAAAGAAAATGACTCGTTGATGAGGTCAGATGAGAATGGCCAGACCGCATTGAGCTGATAGGAATACAACTAACTCCAGTTGCCACTTGCTACATACAAGGTATGCAGAGCATCTATCAGTGCACAATACACTGAACCTTGAAGCAGATGGGCTACAGCAGCAGCAGGCCACACCGGGTGTCACTCCTGTTTGCTAAGAACAGAAATCTGAGGACGCAATTTGCACGGGTTCACCAAAATTGGACAATAGAGGGCTGGAAAAATGTTGCTTTGATTTCTGCTGTGACATTCTGATGCTAGGGTCAGGATTTGCTGTTAACAACATGAAAGGTCGTTGGTGGTGCTGTAATGGATATTGTGTTTTCTTCACACACTTTGGCCCCGTTAGTGCCAAACTGGAAATTGTTTATATGCCACAGGCTAACTGTGTATAGTTGCTGACCAGCTTTTCTATCTGTTTTATGACCACAGTGTACCCATCTTCTGATGGCTGCTTCCAGCAGGATAATGTGCTATGTCACAAAGCTCAAATCAACCAAAGTGGTTTCTTGAACATGACAATGAGTTCGCTGTACTCAAATGGCCTCCACAGTAACCAGATCTCAATCCAGGAGCAGCTTTGGGATTCACATCATGGATGTGCATCTGACAAATCTGCAACAACTGTGTGACGCCATCATGTCAAGACGGACAAAAATCTCTGAGGAACGCTTCCAGCACCTTGATATGGAAGATTAGGGCCACTGAAAAAAAAGAAAGATGATGTCCATCTTTTTTCCCCCCTGGGATTCGAAGAAAAAAGACGTCCCCACTTTTTTTCTTTTTCCAGTGGCCCTAATCCTCTTCTGTTCCTTGATGAATCTACACCATGAAGAATTACGATAGTTCTGAATGTAAAAGCCTAACCAGGTACCAGCAGGGTGTACCTAACAAAGTGGCTGATGAGTGTGAAAACCTTGCCGTCTAGGCTGGTAAGTTGGCTTTTGAAAAGAATTGCAGTGAAATTTTGTAGAACATTTATGATCTCCTGAAGAAGAATTTTCAGTCTTTAGAGACTTCCCAACTGCAGGTGAAGGTAATTACTCAGAATAGACATTAATGCTGTAAATTCAATACAATATTGTATCAGGACGGTGTTAGAAACAAGAAATGGATGAAATATATGAAATATATCAAGCCAACATAATGATGTGACTTTTTTTTAGCGATTTTGTTACAACAATTCTTTAAAATATAGTCTATATACTCTGTGTACACAGCGTGCCCCCTGATAGAGAACATCAGAGGAACGAGCTCTAACATTGACATAAATCTGAACCAGCACAGGGATAGCTGGCTTGAACGTGGACCTGGAGGGAAGTCCTTTAAAAATAGATTTAAACTGAAGGGATTGTGGGGAACAGAGGCTCGTGTCTACCACTTGTAGATATAATGCAGAACGAGTGCATTTCCCAAGATAAAATCGTATTATTTACATCTCCTTTTCGGCCAATAATAAAATCCAATAGGAGCATTGAACAAAAAATGTTTTATGAGCTAGCATGTGGTTTCACTTTACAATATCAAGCCTAAAGAGTTAGTAGAGGGAATCCTAATCATGACATGGGCCATTAAAGTCAGCTAACAGCCTCCTCAGTGGCTATATCAGTTAATCTTACTGACGTTGTCTTGAGTCTCTCTTTGTCAGTCTGCCCATCCTTTCTACACCTAAGATCCCTGCAGCATTGTAGGCTCGGCTTGAAATCCTTCAATCCCATTACATTTTGTAAGCTGTCTTTGCCTGAACAGGACAAGTCAAATAAACCTGAATTTGCCCTCTTGTTGTCTTCCTGAAAGAAACAGTATCCCAACAAATGTCCCTTACGTACACCATCAGCACCGCCATTTAATAGTGCTTAATGAAACGTGGCATAGTAAATGAAATACTCATTCATAATTCAGGATAAGGTTTTTAATGGGTGACTCCCAGTCGCGTAATACATCGCCGCCTCAATTGTTTCCAGTTTGTAAATAATGTAATGCCGTCTTGATGAGTAAAAGTGGCCATGGGCCATGCAATAGTAATGAACTGTGGGAGCGGGCTCAAGCAGAACTGAAATAATTCTGTTTGAGGAGGACGGTTAAATATCCACAGCTGTCATTAAACAGATCTACAGGGATGTGCTTGGATAAAAGAATGTGTTCCTTTATTAATTCATCTCACAAACTGTCAAGAGCTCTAAAGACTCTGTGGTTTGTTTAACATGAGGATGCGAATGAAGAGAAAAGGCATTGAGGTTTGATTGGAGGCAGTGTTTCCTAATGGCAGGATCGAGGACGTGCGTAATTGTGCGAAGCAGAAAAATCATTTTTTATTTACGCATTTTAAAACTCAGCAAACCTCAGTATTAAATCTGCCCTTACATTACACAAGCCAATAGCCTAAAACATAGAAGGGCTCCACGGTAAACCTTCAAAACTTTATTAAACAACATTTAATATTATTATTTTAGAAGCTCTTCATCGTTTTCGCTCAGGTCTGAAAGGTCAAAGCGCCTCTCAAATCAAAATCAAAACCACTACATGCACTGATTGAGCATGATGAGGCAAATGAGTGTTCCTGAAAAGGGCGCCTCAGTGCTTCTTGTTGAATAAGAGCCCTGAGAGACATCAAGTGGTCTTTGTGGTGTGTGATGTAACTTGTGAGGAAAGGGAAAAAGTAAACACACACACGCACAAACAAAAGAAATAAAGCACATTCACAGCCGATTTGGGTGTGTCCTGTGATACAGCCATGAATGAGAAGTACAATCACGTTTACGTGACTTAATTCCTCGAGGGACATCAAAGAACACTTTTTTTCAGTTAATGCGCCATTTTGACTAAGTAGCTTTAGTCCATGCATGTCCGCTCCTCCTACTGAAGTGTGCCATTCAGTCTGGAGTGTAAAAATCCTTCCAAATCCCCTCAAGAAAAACAGCAGCTTAAAGGGAGGCTAGTGTGCACTACCCTCTCTGTAAGACTATATTGGAGGACATGAATCACTTTTGTCATACAAGTTGTGAGCCATGAGGACATGAGTGGAAGGGACAGCAGGTTGTGACCCATGAGCAAGACTGGAGAATGATAATTCCTTTTTTTTCAGTGACCTTTTGTTTTGATCGACAGGGGGATACATACACCAGTTCGTTAGGCACCCACAGCCAGGCCATTAATGGGATGCACTGAACGGCTTCGCTAATGTGCATTTATTTTTCTATTTAATATCAAAAGAAAACAACAGATTTTTCAAATATGTTTTAAAAACTGCCCTTTATTCGTCTTCAAAAACACTCAACCTGTCATGATTATTGCATTATCCTGTGTGACCTATAGATGTCCTTGTTCAGCAAGTGATTCTGTTTCGATCCTGCACTTAAAAAAAAAAAGAGTTCCCTCTGTTTCACAAAGTAAAAATATTACATCCATTCCAGAAAATATACTGACATAATATCACCTGGTTGCTTTCAAGCTGGCTGCGCGTCTCTTGTTTCTCTTCACGTCTCTCTTTTTCATTCTCCGGCGCTCTGGTTTTTATGTGGATTTCTTGCAGTTCTAAATAAAGATGTGTTGCAGAGGGAAGCCTTTTGGAAGCTGCAGTGCAGATTCATCTCCTCTGTAGCCTCTACAGAGGTTTCTGTAATTCAGCATCCGAGACACAAGTTGATCCAAGAGAGCGCAGGCAACTGAGTAGTTCTGTGGTTCACTCATTGTGAGAGCAGAAGTGTTTAATCATAATCCCTGGAGTGTTTTAGAATAATTGACCCAGACTGCATCTATTAAATTTAACTCGCGGGCATGATTAGTTATCATGATCAGTTATTATTTTCGCTGCGGCTCAGCAGATTGCTCTGAGGATTTTTTTTGGTTGTTGTAGCATTCTCAGTAGTTTCACAATTTCAATGTTCGTCTTATACATTTCACCGAATGCTCCTGGGTTGTTTTACAGGTGCATTTTGTCTTTTAAACATTCAACATCATTCTGTGACGTTTCAAATCCCCCGTTTGGAACTGATCACAACACGTGATAGACATTTCTCATTGCTGCAGGTGTTTTGGTATATATTTGGGAACTCATTTTCCACCCTCAAAAATCCATTTTTATATATAAATATAAATATAAACCCTCGGCATAAACTCACATTTACAGGAGTAAATAAGCAGTATGTAAGGCTTTTGGATCTATGAATCACAAAGGTAAAAGACTGTCAGCTGCGGTGCTGCAGTGCCTAGATCTTAACGAGTGAGGAGACAAGAGGAATGTAGAGCAGACGTGGGTGGTATTTAAAACTACATATAAATAAATAAAAGGTGAAAATAAATAAATAAATCCTACCTACATCACTGAGCTGATAGCTATCTCTTGCGAGATGAATCCAAATAGAGCAAATGGAGGACAAGCTGCTTAATTTTCTCGGATTAGCCTTGAATCTTTATATTGCTGCAATATTTCTATTCTGCCCATGTTTACTTATTTTAACCTGGTAGAATTATCATTCAGTTTGATTACACCTGCGACTCATATAGGTGCGTGTTTATGTGCAACGCGTCATGCGAAGAAGAAGAGAAGATTTAACCGGTATCACCTTGATAGATGTTTGAGGGTTTTTTTTCTTTCCTTAATCACATCGAAGAATGGATACTATGAATGCCAACCATTAAAGAGCACTTTTCAGCTTATTATTCAAATTGAGCTTTCAGAAATACAAAAGCACCCCAAAAGTATGGTGTTTTAAAGCCGCCATTGCCTGCCATTTCTGCAAGAACAGGAAAGAGCTTTGTCATTGTTCATTTTTCAGGAATTACAGATTTCTTTTTTGTTATTTTTCAACAGAAGTGGATAACAGGAGCTGGTGTTCACCTGTACAGTTCAAGAGAATGTGCTTCACAGAGAGGCGAAAACTGGTGAAAGAATACCGTCAAGTGTCAAATTAGTGCCACAAAGCAACAAAAAGGATAATTCATATCTCTTCAGGCGTCTTTCCCTTTCCAACCAGTGAAGCTGGTTTGCAACTGCACAGGTAAACCCCTCCTAATAAAGATGACATGATTAAATTAGGTTGGTAAGCCTGCAAATCCGGTATAGCACTCCTAACGTCCTTTCTTCTACTACAACCCTCTGCAAACCGTGCCTTTTAATTTCACCCATATCTTTCAATAAGTTTCCGTGAAAACTGTTACCTTACTGGAAAAGGTGTGGCCTCACAAGCGGTATGCAGAGAAAACACAGGGGCTACAGCATTAAATTAAAAGTCAAGCTACTTCTAGATGTCCCCTGTAATTTGTTCTTTTTTAAAGCAGCCACAATGCATCTAAAATAGCAATGGATCACATGTGAAAGGTGCCATTTAGAACACGTTTGGTGAATTCCCCTCCCTGGCTACATTGTTAGCTTTTAGCTCTTTGAAATCCTGCCACACACGTTAGCGATTAGCTAAGCTTTCACTTTAAAGTTAAAGAAGGCATTTATCAGTGACACAACAACAAATAAAGACAAAAGCAATGTTCTTTAAATAAGAAGTTATTTGCCAACAAATTTGCCTTACCTTAAAAAGTGTTGTGTTAGTACCCCCTAATTTCATAATTTAGAAATACAGTTTCGTTGTTTGTTTTTCAGGCTGTTTTGTCAGTGTGGCCCATGAACATAAACTTTGCCCTTAAGCTCCAGGAGAAAGTAAGCATGTAAAATATTGATCGCAACACCATTGTTGATTCCAGAGTGGTCAAACTGACAGCGTTACATCAATCCCTTATATCTCCCATAGGAAGCGTCTCTTTTGTTGTTGTTGTTTTTGTTGCTTCCCTCCATGCAACAGGGCAGAATGCAGGAAGAGCAACACTGCATTGTCTATGGAGCTCAAAGGGACACTTCAGCAGCACTTCAGCCACGTCAGTCCTGGAATCATGGTCCTTCAGTCTCAGGACAGTCTCTTTATCGCCTGTATTGCACACTGATTTACTCACTGCAACAACAAGAAAACTTACATGTATAAGATACTGTTATATTTCTAAGGTTCATATTTCACACAAATGACTTAAACTTCAAGTTTACTGTAGTTTCACTTGTATATTGTTCAGATTCAAACCTTTCTAATGGGTTATGCATACAAGCTTCAAATAGCTCTAGATTTTCACTTTCACACAGTTTTTGAACTCTTTCTACGCTCTGTATGTCAGTGGTAGTCCATAACCTTGATATGTTCCTATCAGGCTTACAGCTCTGGCTGTGAGCACAGAAGCCCCACTCACTTGCTGCACTAATCTTTAATTTGCATATGGGAGCCAATCAGAAGAAAGCTGGCTTAAAGGGAGTGAGACAGAAGCCTTATTGGCTTGTTTCAGGCAGTGGGATGAACTGAGAGCTTGCACCTTGTATTTTCATCATGCAAAGCTCTAAAAAGTCCAAAAAACAAATACATGGAGCTGAAAATGAGCACTAATCATAATTATTAGACTATTTAATAATTAATTTTGAATTGGGAAATTCCACAGTTAAAAGTATTTAAGCCTATTTAGATGATGTTGTCTGTTATTTGGATCGGTCGTTAGATGAAGCTTTAATTTTGCTCCACCACTCATACTGCAAAAAGAAGCTCATTATTCCACAATAAAGAAAGTTAAGGGAAACATCTGACATTTATATGGTAAAATTTTCGGAGCCTCCAGAATTCAGGTTTGTTCTGGTGACATGGTGCGATTGCATTTTTCATAGATGATTTGATTTTCAGCCAGGACTTAAAGAAGAATCCCCACCAACTGACTGCATCTCGGTGCCAGTTTCCCAGCAGGAGTGATATGCACTGAGCTGGGTTCTTATTTGTTCAGGTGTGGTGATAGACATCCAGTGAGAGCAAAGCAGAAGAGGAAAATAATAGGCCATATTCATCCAACTGGCACTGGGTTCCTTGGGGACAGGAAAAAGTAACCTAATTATAGTAGAAGATGTAGAATGTCATGCTGTTGTTATACGTAAGCTCACTGTATCATGATTCAGACCTGCGGTTGTAATTTTTATTTGGCGATGGAAAAGAATAATATTTGCAGAAAGCTTAAGCACCTACAAAAATATGTTTTTGACATTTTTATGTAGGATATCTGCTGCCTGCTTACTTTAGCTCTTGTAGTATAATCATCAACGACGGAGTTGAAAAGCATGTAATGATGCTTTTCATCTACAGAAGAGAAAACACCTTAGATATTTCAGGTGTTTCCAAAACGCTGTGGCATACAGTATGAAAGCAGCTTAAATCACTTCAAACAACAGCAACCACTTTTTTCTACCTACCTCTTCCTTCCTGTTACTCATCTTTGTCACTAACAACCCCGCTAATCCTTTGACCTGTGCAGAGTGTGCCACAGGAACGCAAGGTATTCTCCATGGTACCAGCTGGTGCACCACTTGCGCCTGTTTGATCCCTTGGCAGACTCCCATCCTGTTTAAAGTGTATTTTTAGGATATTATGTAGAAGTGATGTTGCCCACAGTAATGTTGGGAAGATGTGTCATCTTGCTTGTGCTAGTTGTCGTGTCACTTCTCATTAGTTTCTTCCAAAATCTTTGCAGAGACAAAAAACAGAGTAAAGAAAAGGATTTTCCTGGTCAAGCTGTGTGCGGTTTTCCTGGGTTCACCATAAATGTGTAGGTCATGTTGATACATAAACAATTTTTTGCATTTAGGAGGACTGATACCACCCCCACATCTGTCCATCTATATTAAAGGTAAAGCCAGCAATTAGTTAGTTTTGGGTAAAAACTAGAAACAGCTATCTGGCTCTGCCCCAAACTACCCAAATCTGCCAGTTTCCACCTCCAAAGCTCGCTACTTAACAGTTTAATTCTTGTTTGGCTACACAGCTTGTGTAGCTGTCCCCTGGTTCGAGTCTTCATGCAAAGCTAATCCAACCAGCTGCTTGTTTAGCTTCAAACAGACATCAGAATGCTACCAGCCCTTTCCATTTAACTCAGCAAGAAAGCAAAGAAGCAGATCAAAATAAAACTTTTGATTGAGGCTTCAGATAACGACATATTCAACTTCAACTTGAGGCCATTTTTTTTTGTTACCCAAAATTGCTTTAGAAATTATGGAGTGCTAAGCTGTCAATTAACACTAGCAATCTTAGTTAGTAATCTGCATCCATAAAATGTACGAGTGCAACGAACAGACACAAATACCTGCTAATTAGTGTTAGGTTCATTCCTTTAGTGCTACATTGGATCAGCTCGAACGATCCTCTGCTGTGATCAGTTATTATGTTGTTAGCTGTGTCTGACTAAACGTGCGATCGTCAAACAGACAGAGGCAGACTAGCCGTAAATGAACGCGGAAGGCATTAAAAAATATATTTTTCATTTTGACTTCGAGCCACGAAGTGTTATGACAGTCACCGATATGTAGCTTACCAAGAACATGAATGTGTAAGCTTTATTAGCAGGTAAACTGTTGTTTGATTTAAAATAACAAAAAGCACTAAAATAAGCCCTACAAAGGGACGTGGATATTTTTAATACATCTAAGTAGGAACACTAGTTTTCTCTTCTTACGATAAGCAGCATTTGCTGGTCTGAGAATGAAGTCCGTCCATTAATGGCTTCTTGTTCATTGTTGCTATTAAAAGCATCACTAACGAGTAAGAAAAAGGATCCTCACTGGCTGGCACCTTCTTCACAGTCTCACATGAAGGTGTGTGTCACGTTAGATGCTAAAAATCTGCCCAGATGTAGGTTTTCTTTTTTAAAGATAGTGGCACTTTTTTACACGTGCACAGCAGACTTGAACTTCTATGTGAGAGCGCTTGATGGAGGAGCATGTGAGAATCCAAATGCAGGTGATAGGCGGATTCACACTAATCGAGAAGTTGTGGTACGTTGTGCTTTTTGCACACTCTGCAACCTCCTTATATGAAATGGAGGATTTCCAGTCCGGCATACTCGTGTGAGGGTCTCAATTTTATTTCATTTGCATTTTGCAGAGTTCATGGGTGACAATGGCCATAATGCCATGTGACATATCAAAAAGAAATCCACTGATAAAACTGCATAGTCATTAGGAACAAAATAGGAAAAACCTGTTAATTAGTCAGTCATTAACTTCAGCTTCAACTTCTGAACTTTTTAGTGGATGTTTTCATTTTTTCTAAAGAACCAGCTGGAAGATGCAACGTCAATGACTCATTAGGTAGTACTAAATATGACAAATACTAACTATGTGAAAATCAATCATATTTCCACTCCCTGAGCAATTTCCCCCAAGTAAAGCAAAGCACCATAATATGTAGTTCCTCATTACTTCAGGATTACTTTTACATCATCTACTACTTGTACAGACAAAGTACACTTGATCACCACATTGTAAACTTTAAATCCGACCCAGCAGTTGCATCTTTGTAACTGATCCAAATGTGTCCCAGTTCTGGTGTAAAGCATTCTAATGGTTGTTACATAAGAATTCATTAAAACATGTCTGCAAAACACCTTCAGTTCTGGTCTTACTCAGTCTTATAATTGTTTAGAGTTCACCAGCAACGCTCCTAAGCACTTTCACTATGTTGTGTTAAGAGGGATTTGTCAGTGACAATCAGTGGGGGGGTATGTCACCTCTTTTCCCGCCCCTCAATTTTTCCATATTTTGCCGCTGTGCCTCTCTTTCTTTATTTCAGACCTGCCGCTTTGGAATTCTTTCCGTGTTCCTGCTGTGGTATTGTGGCACCTCATTCACATTAACTGGTGTCACAGTTTTCCCTTTGTTAATCGGCAGTAAACAACATGGCTTTCTGGGGCCTCTGCGTGGTACAGGGACATATTTTTACCCCGGCATAAAAAAGCAGCAGCAAAAAAACACAAAAATAGCAAAACAAAACCAAGAAAAACAACAATACATGATTAAAGTTGATGCTTCTCACACTCCACACTGTGCACGATGATAAAAGGTGCTCAGACATCCCAGTGACAGGTCAAAGCAACGCGCACAGCTAATTGATGCTGCCTCGGAATCTCACTGGAGTATCAGAAGCATTCGGCAGCTTCACATTGTTAGTGCGCATGTTTATCCTCCTGGGTGAAAGCTGCATTCAGTTATAATGCTTTTCGTCAAACAATCGCTTTCATTTAGTACCTGCCTTAAAACATTGAAAAGGAGGTCAGGTATTACGTGTTAATTTCCACTTGATATTGTCATGATTCATCCCTTTCAGTTCAGCAAATATTTTGTTTTGCTCAAGGCAACATGCGCTCACTAAATCAGACCCCCTTTTTAGAATTATGTCAACCCATATTTGCAAAACTTGGTTTTTAATTTTAGAAAATTCTGACATTTCTTGTCTGGATTTTGAGTCAACTCAGGAGCCACATCGCTTCTAAACGTTGCAGAGGCAGATTAAGAATTTGAGAGATTAGGTTTTGATATTTGAGATTAAAGTGGCCCCGCTAATGGCTTGTGAACACAGCAGGGCCATTCAATACTAACTGCTGCAGTAACACTGATAAAGAAAAGCAGACTGATGATTGCCATAATCACTCTGTTATAAATAAAATAAATATGACCATCAGCCATCCTTCCGTATGTACTTGTGTGATGTGTAATGCATAAAAATGCTGCTCTCAGATAAAGATCAACAAAACTCTTAATTGTTAACAAATTCTCCTAAATCACAGTCATAAAAACTAATCCCAGTATAAATAATTTTTCTTGCCAGCAAACCCTACAGCACATCCTCCACCTACACCGATGTGTGTGTGTGTTGTGAGAGCCCTTTCAGCTGATTAAATATGTGAATATTTAAAAATGACAATTCTCAGCACAGCTGCAGATAGTCGGCAGGTCTGTTCCTCGGGGAACAGCCAAGCTGTTCCTGCTGCATTCAGCACCACGCACCGTGCTGCACGAGGAGGCTCCAGCACCATTGGAGGGGGCTCCATGTCATTTGTAGAATCTGATTTTACCCCATAAATACAGAGCACTCGGCACGTTCCATGTACAAAGAAGGTGAACCCAGAGGGCCGTGGAGTGTTTGGCTTTCAATTAGCTTTTCCCTCCCTTCTCTGGCTCCACCATTTGGCTCTGTTTGATGACTGGCGATTGTGGCAAAGCGGCCTCGGTTACCTCTGCTGTGATTATCTGTGAAGGAAGGCAAACTGGTGACACATTTGATCTGCACGCAAACCTGTTGTTTCTATCAGATCTGTTTGAGTGGGATGAAAGAGACAGAAGAGGAGTAGTATATCGAGACAAGAGGTCAGGGATATTATTTTTCTTCTCATTTTAGCATGCAGTGTAAAGATTTTGTGACTTTATGCTTTTTGCAAACAGATTTAACCTTACATGACTTCACTTAACATTCCTATCCTTTTTTGTGCTTTTTGTTTGCTTGAACACAAAGGAGCCATTGTGCCAAGCGCGCCCTCGCTGTCTTATTTTATTACTAGTAGAGAAGATGGGGCCATGCCCCTAGCACTTGAATTCTTCAGAGCAAGAAGTAGGACAGCTGTCATTTACATTACAAAGAATATGGCAGGGATGTTTACGTGATTTTGGATGCCACGGAGGAAGGCTACCCATGTCAGAGCATAAAATTTCCACTTGTCTACACTGATGTGTACTGTGAAGAAAGGAGTTTGCAGTCATTTTGATGCACATAAACCATCATGAAGGTGAAAACTGACAGCAAAACAGTAGTTTCAAATATTATAGAATTACTCCAAGCAATACTATGATCCATAATATGTATATAAAAGATGACATCACCCACTGGTTTTCATGGTGCAAAGGGTGGATCTGACTCACAAACTGGGGCTTATTAATCAGTTTAGTTGATTGATAAACTAAATCTAAAGCATTACCCTGCTTTATTGTGTATTCTAAATGGCACCATCATGTACAAAATGAACAAAGTGTTTGACGAAATGAGATGTGAAAACAGCTGTTAATACTGTAAACTGATTAAGAAGGTGTTCAGTGTTGTCATATATAATTTGAGTAGTAGACCTTTTTCCCCCAATAGACATCTATTTGCACTTACTACACACCACAAGTCGCCACTGCTGACTAATAGAAAGAATGTGTCATGTAATGCTGTGCTGCAGACAGGTTTTGGACCCAATATGCTCAACTCAGGAGGCAGGATGTGAAATCACTTTCACTTTATTTGCAGGTAACTTGCAAAAGATAACAAAATAAACACAGAGCAAGATTAGAGCAGAACACGGGGAGACCAAAGAGTAGAGGGGTACATAGCAGGAGTCATGAGGGACAATGTGACAAAGAATACACACAAACAAAGGGTTTAAATACAGGTGCAAAGTGTAGACACCTGGGGCACACAGTTAAAGAAAAGCTAAATGAGACAGGGGAAGCAAAATAGAAAATAATGTAAACAAGATGAGGGACTCTCAAAATAAAACAGGATGTAATACACACACTGAGATCCACGCTAAAAATTGTGGCAATAACTAAAGGCTATTACCATCTGATATATAGAGATGGCACGATACCACTTTTTTATGTTCGATACCGATATCATAAATTTGGATATCGGCCGATACCGATATGAATCCGATATAGTGTTTTTTAATCAATAAAACTGTTTTTTTTAAATATCTTGCTGCATTTTGTATAAGTTCAAACTCAAGTTTAAAAATCCCCACTAAAGCTATTCTGTTATACCTGTATGCAAAAAATACACTGCACCCAAAATATTTCATAGTTCAGCAATACTGATCAATCTAATAAACTTAAACCTACTCCATCCTCCCTATTCTGGTATTTTAAAGAGTAAGCAACCAAACTAATAGGGTTTCAAACTCCCAGAAAAAAAAAAGAAAAAAAAAAGGGAACCACCCCCCACCTCATGATGCTTCATCGACATAATCAACTTTAATTTGATGCAGTGTGAAAAAAAATGCACAGAAATCAATTATTTTTCTACAATATTTAAATAGATTCAACATCTTTCTTCAACAGAATTGCAGACTGCACAGATGGTACCTTCCCAAAGGAAAAAGTCCTATAGCTTACTAGGGTATATTAGACTTAATAGTTACTATATACATTAATGGACTTCTATACATTTTACATCAGATGAAATCTTTGGGTGTAAGATTCAGATAATTATTTATTAAAAGCTAGACATTTTAAATGAGAATAAGAATGAAAAGTATGTCTTTGCCTTTGCCCTGTTAATGCTCTATCGGCCCCCCTGGCTAAACTTTGCTAGATCCGCCAATGCACAGTTACCAGCCGTCAGCTACTTAGAAAAGGATCCTGGTGTAGAAAGTAAATAAATTCTAACAACAGCTTATCAAGCTTAACAGAAAAGCCTCCACAGAAAAGCTCGATCAGCTGATCATTAATCAGTTTCACGATTGAAGTAGCAGCAGGAGAGAGAGAGAAGCAGTCGCTGCATATATCGGTTGTTAAGCTTAATGTGGGAATGCTTTACAGACATTCAGAGATGAACTTACACACTTGCTTTACTTCTCTCTGGGATAACCTTCTTGGAGATGAAATGCTGGTTTGGTAGCGAGGCTCTGAATGCTCAACTAGACCTCTGACAGGTCCCTCACGCCACAGCCGCTCTATCACGTGATGCATACTGCTCCGATGTGCTACGGTTATGAACCGAGTTATGCCATGTCGCAAGTTTTGTGAGGTGCTTTTTTGATATTTACTGGATCGGATTACATTTTTTATTTCTCTCCGATATCCGATCCAGTAATTTAGGTCAGTATCGACAAATACCAATACGTAATATCGGATCGGTCCATCTCTACTTATATATACAGTCTTTTTAAAGTATCAAATTATCAGTGTTGTTTGACAGTACGGTGGTGCCATATTATAATTTATTTTGGCCTTTTTCAGCTTTATTTGATAGACACGGTGAAGAAAGGACAGGAAAGTGGAGGCAGAGAGAAAGGGGAAGATATGAGGTAAAGGGCCGCAGGCTGGACTCGAACCTGGGCCGGCTAGCCCCAGCCGCACGGCACGTGGTCGTTGGTCAACGCACCGAGCCAAACTGGTGCCCATGCCATAGTATAATTTTAATGTTGTCGTAAAAATGCGTGATTTCATGCTATCACTACTACAGAATTCCCATGGGTTCACGCACACACCAATCAGACAAGCTCAGACAGATCTGACTGCCAGAGTCTCGAGTCAATGAAGATTTTGTATAAAAGGAGCTACTTCAACATCCTCCAACAAAACACAATGCTTTGCAAAATATGCAAAACAATCCTGCTAAAGGTGGAATTTGCAAACTTGTATCACCACTTGAGACAAAAACACACCGTTGGAGAACAGTCAGGCTATGAAGGCATGCAAGGAGGAGAAACAAGCAACCCTTGCTTAACCCTTGTTACAACATCCCAGTTACTCTGAACTCTAATAAGTTAACAGTACTTAAAAAAGTTTAGCAAACAAATGACCATAAAACTCAGCACGGTTTACTTAAGACAGCTAAGATAGGACAACTTGTTTATTGTCACAATACACAATACACAATACAGCTACATTTAGTTTCTCTAACTTGCCCTAAGTTGCCCTAACTTAGCTGTCTCACGTAAAATGTTTCTTTTAATGCAGGCTAAGGTCAAGTTAGCTTAGTTCATGTTAAACTAAATTATTAGACAGTTATAGCTTTATAAATTTCCTGGAAAGACACTACCTATGCTACTTTCGTGCTTGCGTTTATGCTGTGTCACTGGATACATGACTCTGTCACTACTGTTGCCCTTTAAAGCTGTTGCTGCTGCTGTTACCTTTTGGCAAAATATTCACACTTCAAATTAAGCAGTCTGTCATGAAAGATGGCAAATGTCTGTCATTTTATTAGCATTTTGTCTGCAAACAGTAATCATAGATAAAACAGTATTTTGTTTTCTATATCATCAAAATATTGTCTATACTGTAAACAGTGGGATAATTTGGAGGATATATTGCTCACCCCTACTGGACAGCACCAAATATGTAAAAGTCTAAAGTTAAAGCAAATGCTAATGCAAGTGTATGGGCACACGGTAAAACAACAGTTGCCTTGTAAATTTAAATAACCCTCCAACCGCATTTAAAGCAACCTGCTAGCTGCGGTCCAGGCTCCCGTTGCCTAGGTAACCCTCTAATTTACCACTCCCTCATAGGTCAATAAATGTTATGCTTTGCTCTCATTTGTAGTTTTTTAATCTATTGCCTTGAAGCTAGTACTGTTCGATAGGAAAAATCTTATAAGTAAACAGGGCCGGTATTGCCAATATCACTATTGATACTTTTAACTTATTAACTTACTTATTAACTTAACTTATATAGGGGAGAGCAGTGTGAGTAATTGTAACTTGGTACAGGATGAAAAGCACTTGGATCTCCCTCTGTTATCTACTTTGTACAAAATATAGTCCTAAACATGGTTTACCCTTAGTAAACACAGTATTATCAAATGAATATCAACACAACAAACTGATTTGCTAGTTTGTTCTGTTTAAAGGTCAAAAAACAACCTAGTTATAGCCGATCTGAGCCCACTAGCTAACACATTAAATTGTATTTAATTAACCAGCACAAATGAATATGATTGAGGGGTTTTAGGCATTCATATACTCAACCTGTTTCAGACAGTATTTTAGTCCTTCAACTGCTGCGTGACCACATGCACCTACACTTTCACACAATGGCAGGCTGATATATCATATCGCCTGCTCACTTAAGTTTGCACATTGGATGCTGATATTTCAGCTAGCGAGTGGCTCCTCTACCTTTGAGGATCACTGGAGTCGTGCTTCAGCTCTCCCACTGCTCGCACACGCTCCCCGCCAGGCCCATCTGCAAGTTCATCCCCACCTCCCCCAAGCCCCTCTACTTGCATCAGGCGTGCCCGTGAATCGCCTCGCTCACTCTTTCCTTAAGTGCATCTCAGACTTTTGCCAGCCCTCTGCATCACACTTCAAAACACACACACACACACACGCACACACACCGGAGGGACAGGAGAGAGGAAAAGAGGTCAGTGGGTCTCCTCAAACACAAAGAACCTCTCGAGGAGCACTGACTAGTTTACACTGCACTCAATTACCTGTATTTGATTATTGACTTCTCTGATGTTTAGCTTGTACAAGTGCTGTTGGTAGAAGACACTGTTGCCTCAGATCCCCTTGCTTTCAGCTCTCCTACCTCTTCTTTTCATTCCTCCAATTTTTCTCACCTTTTCCTCATTTTCACCTTTCAACATATCATTATTACCTAGCAACAGCCATCCATGTTTCTCTCTCTTCGGCCATTTTCATGTGATTCGTACAGCTTCTTTTCATTTATCTCCCTCACGTGCCATCTTGAACAACTGGCACATAATCTGGCAGACACTCGAGGAGTTCGCTCAATATAGAAATATAAAAAGAAAACACATCATAGACGTGACGTAAACAGTCTCTAAAATATTCCTTGCGTACATATTTTCCTTCTTCATAGACAATAAAATTGCACACTGTAGTTATTATTATGTCATAGTGTTGCTTACAAAGTAAGTGCTTCTTAAACCACGCTGATTCAAATGGTTGAATGCACTCAAGAACCTTTATGTATCAGGGTTTGCCTCACAGAGCTACACAACATAATGAGCCGGCTCAGCCATGTTTAGTCTATTGCAAATATGCCTTTCTCTAGAGTTTACTGAGGATTTCCATGGTTTACAGATTTTGGCTTAAGAGTATATAGTAAAAAGGTGGATAAAACCTGGTTTAAAAAAGGGAATAGGCGCTATAGCTTAAAAAAAAGAGAGCTGTGTATGCTTTACCATCTGCCAGTAGTATACTGTCAGTGCTGGTGATAATTTGTGAAATAAATTACTTTAGATTTGCACAAACACCTTCTTTTTCACTTTTACTGAGTTCATTAATTTTATTAAGTTACCATCTCTCGGCCAGCAGGTCCTTTACTGTGAAGCACCTTAATCTAGGAAGCCTATAGACCCTGTCCACACGTATGTAGCGTAAAGCTGGCATGCTCTTGACTTTTTTTATGCAGTTGGAGATGATTTTCAAATCAATGGTTGTGTTGACAGGAAATGAGAAAATCCCTGTTTATAAAACACTGATGTACATGTGGATGTAGACCCAATGACCTCTGCTGAGCCTTCTGTGTACTGGCAACATGTGAGGGACTGATCACAACTGTTCAAATGGCCACTGAATCATTGTACTTGTCATCTTATCACATGAGCATTACATGTAAATCACAACACACGACGTCGGAAGTAATAAGCAAGTTTTATGAAAATCATATGCTCAAGTGAGAAAACTATAAGATATTATATTGTCTATGTGCTAAACAACTGGTTTGATAGAAGAACAAAGGAAGTATTTCTTAAAGATTCATACTATGTACATGCAGCTGACAGTATGTAAAAGTACTGAGCTAAAATAGCCCCGAGTCATAAAAACAGTCCAGTAAGATGTGCTCTCCTCTAATGAGGGTTCCATCCACGTTTTGCTGAAACTGTTAATATCATTTTATAGTTATTTTCAAAGAATATAATTTATGTTTCTATTGAATTGCAACACGTTTCTAGTCCTATTTTTCCCCAGCCATCATTTTATCAGAGATTAAAAGGGTAACTGACTAAAACCTCCCCGCTTTTTTTATAAACCAACAAGGCTCGAAAATAGAGACTCAAAAATGACCAAGCAACACCTCTAAAAAACAGTTTTACAAACACTGAACATTATAACCTTTGGGAAGGTATGATTTATTGCAGGTCTCTTGGATACGACTGCACAAGCTGCAACCTAATCTTTCACCCAAACCTTGTTTTAGCTTTCTTCCTGTGCCGTTTTTCTGGAGTCTTAATCATACCCGCTATAAAAACAGAAGAAAGTAATTTTTGTGTATTACAATTTTGAGGTTCTTCCCTTAAAAACACAGTACACGGTCTAATGAGCCAAGCCAAGAAAGCAGAATTGCAATCACTGTGACCTAGAGTAGTCTCATTATTATTTAGACAACATTCTAGGGATTATAGTTCAACATTTGTCATTTTAAATGGACTGAAAAACTTGTGTCCAAGCTGAAATTAAAATTAGCTTTCTTTTTTTATGAACAGATGTCGTTTCTGTAGCCAGATTTCTTTTATTAGTATTTAGTTACAGTGATCTGCTCCTCGTGGTACCTGATCAGTATCAACTTTAGTTGGATAATTCATACCTTTACCTTTTATGATTGGCTGTGGAAATCATTCAAACAACTCTTCTCTCTACATCTTCAAACTTCACTGTTGGTTGGAGTCTCTGCTCGGGCTAGTTCCATTTCCTCAGTACATATTTGTTCCCAATGTCAGATCATAAAGGTTTTTAAACATTATGTCTGTTTCATTTTGGAAATGACAGAACGTAAGAAAGAAATTAAGACAGTTTGAAAGAATCAGGAAAATAGTTTAAACTTTTATTGTTCCTGAAATGTTGTTGTGTTCCTTCACTTGTAACATATGTCAGTATTTGTGTGACTGTGGAAACGTACTCTTCTAATGGATTTTGTGGAGGATTGTAGTACCCCAAAAAAGTTAATCTTACAGATGAACAGAATCAACTTTTTGGGATTTCCTTACCTGGATGATTGAGCATGCATCAAAAGGACAGCAGTAGTCATTTGCTGATAATCAAATGCACTTCAGTGATGAATCATCAGCAAGTGTGACAGAAGTTTTGCCAGGTTGCTGGCCTTGAGCATTTAGATATATGGTAAAGGCCACGATCTTCCAAGAGCTCATGCTACATCTTAGTCTCTACAGACCTTAGTTAGCATGTTAAATGTTAACATATAATTAGAAGACGGCTGAACAAGTGTGGGTTGCATGCAAGGATGGCAGGAGAAAGCCTCTTCTCTCTAGAAATAACAGGAAGATGGATTAGGTTTTTAAAGATGCATCTGCACAAGCCAAGCCACAAACACCTCATACCAACTGTCGAGCACGGTGATGAAGGAGTGATGATTTAGGCTTGTTTTGCACTCCCAGGACTTGGGAATCATGCAGCCATTGAGTCCACCACGAATGCCTCTGAGTACCAAAGTACTCTAGAAGTACTCAATTGGGTCATGATCACAAGCACAGCAGCAAATCTCCAACAGAATCGCTGGATAAGAAAATAATTCAGGTGTTGTAATGGCCCAAAGTCCAGACCTCAACTTTATGGAAATGCTGTGACAGAATGTTAAGAGACCTGTACATAAATAAATATCTGCAAAGCTCAATGAAAGAAAAGTGGGCTAAACGTCCTCCACAAAGATGTGAGAGAACTGATAACGTTGAAAAGATGTCAGCTGCTTCAGCTTTTTGCTACTAAAGGTGGTTCTACAAAAAACTCTTTTTAGCAGAGCAGCAGAGTTCTGAGAAAACCCTCTTTTCCACATGATTGCATGTAATAAATACATGTGATCCGTCTTTGCTTTCCATAGAATTTTTATGTCTTACTGGAGTATTATTATGTCTGCTTTGACATCTTATATTGTGTAAAGTTTTCCTTTGCCTCTTCCTTTTAGACAATTTCCCAAGCTTAAATTCTCTTAAATTCACCCTTTTGTTCTCTGAGACTGCTGAGCCCTGATTATACATAGTTTCTTGTTTTTTAATGCTTTCACAATGTCATCTCCGAAGACTGAACATGCAGCTATTCAGGGGTGTGAATGCTGTAAGAGTGTCAGCGCTTCTAAAACTTCATGCAAATAGAAAAATATATCTGAATATAGTGCAAAAACGTATACAAAAGGGAGATGTTACAGTTGCACATTAAGGTTACTGAACCTTTAATGTCGCCCTTCATGTTTTTTGGGAAAACTACACATTCTACGGAAAGACAACACATTTAAAACCACACATTTAACTCATATCACAGACAAAATAAATGATTGGCAACCCTAGTCAGACATAAATATGATTTAAATTGGAACCCAGAACTCATTCACACGATTCCTGCAAATTTCATTCTTCTTAATATGCTATTTTGCGATAAGTAAAGGGTAGGGAAAATGTAGAACATCTCCTTGCTCATGAATTATAATCTATTTGACAGCCGCACAGTGACACAGACGATGCTGTGAATGTGCCAGATCCACTGAATATTTTTATACCGAGTGAAACTGTATTGCTGAAGCATTAGATGGCAGTTTGTATCCCATGCTTTATTAAAATCCTGCAAAATGGAGGTTAAAAAAAAGAGCCATGCATCCTGTGATGAAAGAAGTGAAACTATACTTCAACTTGGAGTAAAATGGTTCTTTATCTATTATTCATCAGCGCACTGAGGTATGTTTATTGAAATGATTTTCACTATTTTTGGTTTGGGGTTCTTTTTTCATCTCTCCACCTTCAGCTAAGCATCGGCTGTGAAGTCTATCTGATGCTGCTTGTCGTTACCTATCACTGCGAGTTCGCATGGTCTCGCCTCACCTCGGAGGTAAGGAGCAAAGTTCACCTAATTAGCTTCAAACCCAGCTGAGCTCCCCTCTGACAGGGGTGTGGTGCCATCACAGATACAATATCACCATATTCTGTAGTAGAGAGAGAAAAAAAAAAGCCACAATCGCACATCACATGCCTGACAGACCAGGCACCCATAGGCTTCCACCCCTACCCTTGCTTTTTCTCGTCTTCTCCACCCTCTGTGTGTCTTACTGTCTGTCACTCTGTCACTCCCTTTCTCCCCTCCGAACCCCCTTCTTACTTCCTTTTCCTCCCTCTCTTCTTGTCACCTGCCTTCACCACCTACACAGCAGTCGGCTGTACATAGCAGCTCCAAGATAACACCAGAGCCCGGACAGCCAGACACCTCATTTATCAGCTCATACTCTGCTTGTTCGCTGTAAAGCCACAGCAATCCTGCAACAGGCTACTTGATCAGCTTACGCTAATTAGGGAAAGGAATATGTTTTGGAGAGCTCATTACAAAAAAAAAAAACCCAACAAAAATGTTTTGGCTTCCACACAAACATACAAAATGGTGCAAGTTTATAGAAAAGAGCGATTTACTCGAGTTTTAATTCCTCCACATGGTAAAGTGATTCACCAGTGCGTCACGTCCTCACAGTTATAATAAAGAAAAACCAATGCATCACTCCGCTTTTGATTTCTCATTTAAATGCCACATGGATGGTGGAAACTATAAGGATGAAAATCGTGTAATGCAATTTCTATTCCCTCCCTCACAATACTCTCTTGATATTAAAATTAAGCCAGTTATTAGTTATTAGGGAGATTGGCAGGATGTCTGCATGGCGTTCTCTATCAGTATGCAAATCTTCCGGTTCTGAGGACCCATGGTGTCATTACTGTAACCTCTTATGTAAAGAGTGTTACCTGCGTGAAGAGCAGCCAGTTGTGTTGGATGGTCCTCTTTCTATGGAATAATAAAGTTGGGTGGCTGAGCAATTACTGGCAATAATATGTGTGAAAATATTGTGCAGTGCACAAATCCACCTCTGCAATTTGTGGCCGAATTGGCACAGATACAAATCCACACGATGTCGTTCTCTTGCTTGCTGCAGCTACTTGCTACCTTTAAAGTGCCTTTTGTGGTTCTATTTCATGAGCTTTATTAAAGGTTTACTTAAATTGTCAGACTTCATAAATCAATCACGACCCTCATTAAGGTCTCCCATTTGATCTCAGATACACCTCTTTTGATTGTGCCTGTGCCCAGACAAGCGGTCGAGAAAATGGATTGATGGACATGAATGTTTCTTGGTTTCAGACTCTACGCAGATCATAAACAGCGCATAGAGACAGATCATGTGACAGGACAGAGAGCAGTTTCACAGCGGACCACTTAACTAGTCCGGTTTATTGAGAGCGATCACTTCATTTTTCTGGTTAAGTAAAAGTCTGAAAGCTCATCAGTGGATTAATGCTATTAGCTAATGAGCTAAAACAACAAGCACCCAGAGCTGCAAACTCATTGGTTTTTATTTTAGAACACACTAAACTAAGACCTACACTGGCCACTTTGTTAGGTACATTTGTTCATCTGCTCGTTGATGCAAATAATTATTAATCAACCAATCACACGATAGCAACCTGGTGTATTTAAGCATGTAGACATAGTCATAATAACCTGGTGAAATTCACACCGAACATCACAATGAAGACGAAAGGTGATTAAAGTGACTTCGACTGTGCATAGTTACCGATAGTATTTCATAAACTGATATGCAGTGAGCGACAGTTACTCTGGGCTAAAATCTGAATACACAGCACATTGAGACCTTATCTAGCAGCAGAAGACCACATCGAGTGCCCCTTCTGTCAGTGAAGAACGTGAAACTAAGGCTTCACATCTTCTATGAAGAATTTCAATTGGTATGAAGATTGAAGGACGTTGTCTGGTTCAATCAATATTGATTTCTGGTGTGACACTGGTAGGGCCAGGAAAACCTCAGAAACTACGGATCCATCCAGCCTTGTATCAACAGTTCAGTCCAACTATTTTCTTGAACATGAAAACTATACTCAAATGCTTCACAGTCATCAGATGTTAATCCTGTACAGCAGCTTCAGGATGCGGTGGTATGGGAGATTGGCATCATGGGTTATGCAGCACATGTGTGATGCTGACAAGTCAATGTGGACCAAAAACTCAGAGAAGGGTTTCAGCTTCCAGGAACAATTAAGGAGGTCCAACCCAGTACTAGCAAGGTGTGCCTAATAAAGTGGCCAATTAATGTATATGAGTTGACTCTGCCTAAATGAATAGTATTACTGAACTTAAAATTGAACTGGAAAACAGTAGCACACCCTTTTGTTCTGGAGTTCTTAATTTCTTAATTCTTAGATTTTATACACATCATGATGTGGCTTTTAAAGTTTTTGACCTTTAACACAAAAGCAGTGATGCTGCTGTATGGTTTCTCCACCTGATAGCATTAAATACCCTGCTTTTTACATAACTTGCACCACCTTTTCATGTTCAGCCTTTTATTTTGGTGGTTTGATTGTTTTGGGTTGCAAAATGCCTGGGTGTTAAAATGCAGTCACACATTTTATGCTCGATTCCATTAGGCGCTAATGTTAATGTGGCTGTGTTAAATAGATGTTTACATAAGGTGAAGCCAAGCTCATAGTGAAGCTAACCCAAAATCAGCCACGGTATATTTAATCATACATAATGGCTGGCACACCGGTTAAACAGAATCAACCTGCATCAGCCACACACTCGGCTGATTTTTTACTCGGCACTCTCACTCATTTGAGTTAACTTCTCCCACATTCTCAGGCCCACCCTCTGCTGCACCTCCTTGTCCATCCATCCATCTGATTGACAGGTTATGAGCCAATCCCGGCACAAATGACTCTGAAACACCAGGAATCCAAACCAGCTGGGTTCAATCAATCTCACTTAAACTATTCTCCATCGCAGCTACGCTGCCTAATACTGAGACAGCAGAGAGGGCAGTTCCACTGTAATGTTATCAAATCGCTTCTGAAGCGCTGGGGCGATCACTCTCCTGCAGATTAAAGGGGAAGAGGAGGGTAAAAGGGATTTGTGTGTGAAGGGGGGAGGAGGAAAAACAGAGGAGTAATTGTGCCTTTTATTTCTGCGTTTTAGGTTGTGAAAGCAATCGTGAACAGGGTGAGAAAAAAAGGGTAGATACAGTGTCAGACATCAGTTAGGTATGAGAAGAAAGTCATAATAGCAGCTAGACTTCTGTTAAAAGGGGCGATAAAATTGAACCGACACAGCCATCTGTGTTTGGGCCAGGGAAAACGTGGCAAGTAGAAACCCCTGAGGCTTATGTCATGACAAACTCTGCTATGAGGACAAACACTTGTAAAGAATCGTTCGGACTCTATTGACAGTGCTTCCTCTGCTGAGGGTGCGCGCCCTTCGTTCTAGGTCTGATGTCATGGGGAAAGTAAATTTATCCACAAACCCTCAGTGGTGAACAAGTGAACTTTCATTATTGCAGAT
Source organism: Neolamprologus multifasciatus (assembly GCF_963576455.1). Taxonomy (NCBI): domain Eukaryota; kingdom Metazoa; phylum Chordata; class Actinopteri; order Cichliformes; family Cichlidae; genus Neolamprologus; species Neolamprologus multifasciatus. Next base: position 16,471,025 of record NC_140447.1, on the reverse strand, counting down.
TCTGTCGACCCACAAATAACTTCACTCAAGAGACAGAATGATTGATACTCTTCATCATCTCTGCCTCCCTCCTCAGCCCCCCTAATTCAATTCCAAATAACTGCAAAGCTGTGTCACCCATACCAAGGAACTCACCAACACAGCAATGCTATTGATCCACAAACACCACAGAACCTTATGCATTTTTCCACATCGAATGAAAGAGCGAGAGAAGGAGAAAAAACAGACCCCCATCCTTGCGATAGCTCCTCAGAGCTCAAAAAAGAAAGGATTGTAATAAGTCCACTGTTGCACCTAAGGAAAAAATGAGCACATGTGTAATGTGTATTTCACATTTCACAGAGGAAACATCATCCTAGATAAATGTTCTTAATTTTAGTCTCTCATTATAATTAATCAAACTGCAAGCACACACACACACACAGAATCCCAGCCTTCATTTCACTGTCCTTTTCCCGAGGTTACTACCAGTCAGCATCCTTCTCCACTCCTGAATAGTCATCATTTTTCTAGCCACAGCGGTATAATCGGCCCCGATCGGGAAGCCCCCGGACTCTGAATGAAGCACTTTTTATGCAGAAAAGCCCAACAGCTACAGTACTCTCATCTTTCTGTTTTCAGCAGGGAAGGGGGTGAGCTACAGCCGAACAGCACGACGGTGTTGATGGTTTCTCGCAGACCCTCAAGTGTGTGTACATTTCAGCAGGGCTTCAAATTTATCACATCAAAGACACAGCAAATTGCTACATAATTCAGTTTAGAAAAAAAATCTGCCAAGACTGCAAAAAACAAAAAAAAAAAGGTAAAGGGGAAGAAAATAATGTCTAAATGTTCCAAGAAAATGGAGCGTTTATTGCACATTATTCGAGGTATTTTTGTTCTTGAGAAGAAAAGTTTTTAGTGTTTAAAAGCACATTTTTTCCCCCTGCGTTGACCACCTGATTTCATCTGCTGCTCAGCAGAGATGACAGTTCCCACGATGCTTTGCTCGAACAGCTTAGCTCAGCAACCGGGAAAAACCAAGCCAAGACTCCAAAGACACACCCAGGAATACAACATCTGGCTTAGTCTCAGTTTCCTTATCTGTCCCATCGTATTCATCCACACAGACGCTCGCCCCACAATTTAGACTTTGTTTTTGGATTCTATCTCCCCTGATGTTAGGGTACAAACTTAGTTTATGATGGAGCTGCATGTGATTTAATATCACCGGATGATATAATGCATTTAACAATGCACCCGGGTAAATATTATCAGTGAGGAATGGCTCATAAAGTGGCATCAGTCTGCGGTAGGGATGCACAAGTGTGAGATTACGTGACGTCAGAGATGAGTAACTGACCTGATTAGACCACTTTGATAAACACTGAGAGGATTGTCTCTCACGCTCACCTCCTCTCTCTACCTCGCGTTGCCTTGCTCGTTAACTGCCTGAATGGCGCTGTGTCTGAACATTTGCTTGTATTTGAAATCATCCCCACCTTCACACAGATTGAATTAATGCCAGAGGAAGAAAATAGCCCGATAAAAACAACAGATGCACTGCATTTTTATACAGTCCCTGTGGAATCATCTAATTTCTAACCTCTGTGTTTGTACATCCCACCATCTCTTAATGCCCCTAACATACTGTAGGATGAGGGTGAATCTAAATGAAAAATACATTATTCATATTCCCACAGAGCCACAGAGGGTGGCTGCCATGCCAGGATGCCTCACCCATGCCCAGAAAGGCAAAGAAAGACAAAGCCCGCCCACACAATTTATTATCAGTTTTATTGATTTTCCCTCGTTTGGGGGTGGGATGTCTGGCAACTATATTGTACCCAGAATCTGTTTTTTACGCTTTCAAAATAAGTTATGTGTAGCAAGTCAAAAGTCTGACTTAGTCAGACAATGTTTTTCCACCTTTTCTTTTAAAAGGATGCGCTTGAATAACAATGAGGAAGAAAGGATGATGGCGAGGAGTGAAATTTAAAAACTGGAGTAGAGAAACAAAAGAGAGAAAAACCCAAAACAAAACACAACCTCCTTCTCCCGTCACGGTATGATTTATGGCTCAGCTGGAGAATTACATGCAATGATTCAGCATGTTGATCAAGAGTTTGTACAACGGTGTGATCCAGAAATATTGCATCCAAACCCACAACAGACAGCAACGCAGATCAATTACTCCGCAGCTCCACATTGTGCATTCTGCCGTTCTACCTGCGGCTCCAGCCTATAGCCTCACTACATCACAGGATAATCATCCCACCGCTCTCTGCAACGTGCAACTCGAATGTGGATTCTTGTCTGACACACTTTAGCAGCTTTTACTGCCCCGAAAAACAAACAAACAGAAAATCAATCGTGCACATTTCTTAGTGACACCTCAGATGAGAAGAGAGGGGAGTTCAGAATTTCTCAACCCCTCTGTTACATTTCAATATCGCTGTGTGATTCATAGGAAAGAGCCACCACGAAGACATGTAAATTATTAAGTAGTGACTTGGTCAGGCTGTGCTGTAGCTACAGAATGAGCAATTACTTTTTTCCCTCCTGGGACGGGAGGCCGTTTATGGTTTTGGGTCAAAGGGGAAGACAACCTCCACAGGGCAAAGTAGAATCAAATCCCTCAATTACTGATCTATCATTTACAGCTCAGGCTGAAACAAAATGGGGAAGCCTCTGTATGGATAGTCTGCTGTTACACAGAGTAGACATGAACAACCTGCATAGGCAAAATCTACACTATATTTTGGGGGTGTGAAACGCAAAGCCCGAGTGCCAGAATCAGGCTGCCAAAGACCGAATCTGGCCTGTTTTTGTTTTTTCGGGGGGGTTCTGCATTTTATACAGCAGCATTTTCATAGTGTGCTAAAAACTGAGATTTACTCTTGAATTAAGACTTATTTCTATATCAAATGTGATTAAATGTGTAGTTAAATATCTTTACAGGAAACAGGAAATTCACTGGATCGGCCCACTTAAGATAAAAGTGGGCACAATGTAAAATGGGTTTAACGTTCCAGCTATAGACTATATATGAAAGATGGATGTGTTCACTGTGACATTTCCCATCAGTTCATCAGGACTTTTTTAAGCCCAAATCTGAGAATTTAAGCCATAAATGACCATATTTGGACAAAAGGAAGCATTTTAGAGTTAGCTAAGTGTTAGCTAGAAGTGTTAGCTAAGTTTAACCTAACACTAACCAGCTTGGTTGTACTGTAGACTGTATGGACACATCACAGCTACACAGATGATTAGCGTTTACATACTAGATTATCACTCACCAAAACTGGAGCACAGACTTTAGTACAGCTGCTCTTTTGATACAGTTAACTTCAAAGTAATCAATATTATTGGCAGTTTAATGTGTGGGAAAAAATGCTAAAGACGCCATTATGTCAGTACTTTTACAGTAGTATACACAAGTATTTACACATCTATATATGCTTATAGTTTTCTTGAGGTTTCTTAATTAGTTATTTATTTTTAAAAATCTTTTTGAAGCCTTTGGTTGAGAGACTCAGCACAGCTGATTCCAGGAAGGAGCTTGAAAAGGTCATTTGTTCATCCCTCGTGAGTGAGGTGGATGGAGAGGAATGACATTTATATTTGGGCAGGTTAAAGGAAGATGGCTGATTTTAGAAAAGTAAGATATCCACATAATACATAAAAACATGTCTTCAGTGATTAATTTTGAATTGGTGTTGTTTTCTGAACGCCAACAGAATTTGAAGATCATTTGGTAAAAAGCTAGTGTTCATATTCTCACCCCGTTCCCACTCTTAGAATAACAAACCCAGAAAAAAAAGACATCTTCATTGTCAGTGGCTTTGAATTGGAATTGCAGACACAGCTACAATATTTGCTTAAAATGGCTGGAAAGTAATGCAGACATATGGTGCAATTTAATCCACCTTGTTATAAGCAAACCTTGTAAGATCTGGCATCTGTTTCTTTAATAGGCTTAAGGAGGAAAGACCTTGCCCCAACCATATCCACCCACTGTCCTCCACTAACCTCAGGTGTTTTGTGCATGTCAATGTGTCTGCAGCAACAACAACCCGCTCCCTTAATCAGAAGCAAATCTTGTTTTCAATAATTAGCTGACAGACAAAAGGGAGAGAAACCTCATTTTCCGACAAGACTCAACTCTGCTGCAAAATCAATATAATGAATGTCTAATGGCAAGCCTGTTTGCTTCCACCAGGAAGACGTTAATGCAGAATTAAACACATGTCAGACCTATCGCATGTTCTTGTTCCCACTTTAAATTCACATCAGCTGTAAGAATTCTCACTAATAAACAATGTGAGCTAAATGATGTGCCGTAAACAATTTACAAAATGAGTGCTATGAATCTTCTCACTTTCAAGTACTTTGTTAAATGTAAATCTTAAAAGTTACAATACTGGGAAATCTTGGCTTACAAATGCCACTGAGTTCAGTTTATTTCACCGAACCTTCCTTGTCTCCGATTGTGATCGCTTGCATAACTTTTACAGACGTGAATGCTTTTCTTTACTTTTCTTTGTCCCTGTTTAGTTGTGTGTGTTTTTTCTCTCCCATTCAGCTCTACGGTATCTCCAGCACTTCTGCCCACAATGATAGCGCTGAGTGGAGATAACATGCGGTGACAGAAACCCCTGGAATCCGGTGTGTGAGACGGATCATAAATGCTCACGCATCGTTGGGGGATATCAACCCCTGATAATGCAGTCATCTCACAGCGTGCTGACAGGAATGAATTGAGCCTGGAGACGACATCCTGGAAAAGCAATAGTGATAAAGAACTAATTAAAGATGGTAAAAGGTGAATATGATTTTGGGGATCTGTCAGTAATTGGTCACATGAAAGATACTGGCAGGGTGCAGACGTTGCCGCTGCTCTCCCTTATTAGGCTTTTATGTGAAAATTAATGTATTTCAACCTGGTGCTCAGGTGCTGGAGGGCTGTGCCATGGCCTCCTTGCCCCTCACAAGGTGGGAGATACACAGAGCTGTTAGGAAGCTTCCTCTCAACAGTTTTAATTCAAAGCCACAGCTGAAAGAGACAAAGACTTAATTTAGAGGAAATTGGTTCTACAACACACAGGTGGGGGAAGAAAACTAGTAAACAAAATGTAGTCAAAGACACCTTTTTAGTTTCTGTCTGACAGTTTGAAGTTAGTATGAAGCTGCACATTGAATGGCCAGCCCATTCTCATCCCCGGGGTGTTAAATACTGCCACTTTGTTGGTTTCTCAAAGCCAATAGTGTCTTATAGGTATAGATAGGAGAGGGTTCTGGGAATACTCAGACACATATCCCAACTTCTGAAATATGCAAACTTTACCTTTGGATCGCATTTAAATGCACAGGTAGGTGCAGACTTTTAAAGCTGAGCTGCAATCTTGTCCTAAATCTAACCAAGTAGTTCTCTTTTTCTGCCTAAAATCAATCTGCAGCTAATGTAGTCGATAAAAACAAAGCCACAGTAGACACAAACCACAGTCTCCTGAAAAAACTGCATGTTTAGGCACCAAAACTATAACTAACTATAAGTTTGCCTTTTGGGTTAAAGTAAAACTAAATGTGAACCATAATTTACAAAGGCCTGTCATACTGTTCATTATCAAAAATCAATCAGTGGTTACCATAAAATGTTTGTGCAAAAAACAAAAGTAACAATTTAAGTATCAAAATCTGACGGATTTAATTCGGGAAGGCAAATTTCTCTGTTCATTTTTGCCTAAAGAGTTCTGCAGTCTTAATCTCACAGGAGAGGTGAGTGAAAAGAGACCTGAAAATAATTGTGTTGACTTAAAAAAAGCGTTTGAAATCCAGACATCTAAAAGTATTTGTAGTAAACATTACAAAACTGTTAAAACAGACTTCCATAATCTGACTGGCTGATATTCAAGTTACCCTAATTGTTCACATTATTACAGTGGAACCCCGACTTACAAAATAAATTCGTTCCCGAGGGTCTTTCGTAAGTCGAAGATTTTCGTAAGTCCCCACCCATCGCGCCTTTTGAGTGAATGATAGGCTATAGCAGTGTTGCCAACTCCTCAGTAGGGAAAATCACTATTGGTTGTCCTAAAAGTCGCTAAATGATGTCATCGCCTAATTTGAATAATTGGCCATGCTAATGTAATTGTAACCTACGTTGTTGGAGAGAGAAATAACATCGTGGAAGAGACATAAAGTGAGTAAAAAAACGTCCTAAATGCATTTAGAATTTATTTAGAACTACAAATTAAATTTCTTTTAGCAATTATTGTTTTTTAATGTCACAATTCCAACCCTGATCCTTTACCCGGGCTTGGACCGACAAAAGTGACCCGAAATTGGCACTCTGGGAGAGTTACTTTGTGTGTGTGTGTGTGTTTATTAGTAGTTTTAAAACTTGTGATCCACAAAACAGCATAACAGTAAAATAAGATCTGACTGCGTTACAGTCAGTGCGGGAGCAGCGGCTTCACTCATGCGCGATTCATTTGCAGTTTGAACGCATAGGTGTGAACATCTCCTGCCCTGATAGCAGCTGGGGGAGGACTATCCTCCGCCCGTGAGTGCTTTGGCACGGGTGCACCGTGCCAAAGCACCGCTGCTTGTTGAGAGTAAGAGCGATACGCGCTTTCACGTCAAAAAGTCGACATAAATAAGTCTCCAATAACACCAGAAAGTGTCGCCAGATTTGTCGCTTTTTAGAAAAAAAGTCGCTAAGAGGGTCTGAAAACTCGCTAAATATAGCGACAAAGTCGCTAAGTTGGCAACACTGGGCTATAGGCTAATCGCTGACTGCAGCAACAATACATTGTTCAAGTGGAACAGCAAAGCGCAAGTACGAAAGCCAAGGGGGTTGTCACGTGATTCAGAAGGCATTGTGGGCTCAGCCAATCAGAGCCAGCAGATTTTGTTACGCGGGCACTTTGCCGTACCACGGGCAGAAATATTGCCGTTAAGTGCCTTCGTAACTTTTTTCGTTAAATGGGGTATTCCTAAGTCGGGGTTCCACTGTATTTGCATATTAAGCAGCATTAAGGTGCCAGTAGTGGCAACACAGTAACACTTTCTTCGGACATAAGGATCATGCACGCTGATATTTCTTGTCTTTGTATCAATATCTGAGAAACACAGTATATGGAGCTGGCTCGACGTTGGCCCTAAAGATTCTGTATGTGCTGTATATAAAGCAATGGCTGTGCTGTATAGCTGATTGAAATTCACCAGTGATAGCAGAAATTTTGAGCATCACACTGCAGCAGCATGAAAGTCTCCAATATAAAAATCTATTGCCTAATTAACTGTCTTACTTGAATTAATGAAGTGGGTTGAAAAATATTCTTTAAAGGGGTAGAGCGGCCTTCAGACTTGAAAAGAATAACGTGTGCTTATTTTTTCTCAGACATATTTTTCCTCATATTTATCAAGTTCCATTGTTCTTAAGATCTACCAATCAGGGAAAAAGATATTTTGTTAAACCATAAGAGCAGGCCGTTCAGCCCGACTGCGTTTCAGTAAACTCTTAGGAATATGTACACTGACTCTCTCTCCATAGATAAAATCAAGACCAGAGTAAATGTGGAACCTTTTTTAATACCAAACAGGGCTATTGCTCAGACTATTACAGCTAATGGCAGCTTTTATGGGTTTGTGAAATGCCTTGAAGTCTTATTAGCTTCCCGGCAAATTTTCCATCCTGTGGTTTAGTTTTACTCCTCACTGGCCAAGACACAGATAGTAAGTTTACAAAGTTCCAGCGAATTCATTTATTGTTTAATCCCTCCCCGAGGAGACAGGTGTCAGCCCGGATCTTATCGGCTCTTGCATAATGAGAAAAAATGATGGAGCTGGGTTGGATCCTGCAAAGGTCACCCGATCACACCCTCTTACAGAAACAAATGGAATTAATGAAAGCTGTTTGTTTGGACCCCTTCTCTATGTTGCACACCTTCAGTCCCTCATTATTCTCTCTTCTTCCCTGTCCTCATCACACACACCGCATTCACTTTCAGTGTCTCACCTCACCAGATCGCCTAACTGTGCAACTTTTACAATCGCATCCAGCACATTGCGCTATCTATAAGCTGTTTCAGCAGTGTCTCATTCCCAGCTGAGGTTCATAAAATCATTTTAATAAAGTTAGACATCATCTTCGAAGGGACAAAAAATAAAATCAACCGCTTTTGTATACCAGGGAGAAAAAAAAAGATAACAATAAAACGTACCCCAGAAACGGAACATGATTGGATTATTTCCTGCAAATGTATTCTCACAGTGGGGTAAGATATTGCAGCCTCTAATATAAACAAGAATTCGGCAAAGTTTGAACTGCTGGGTGGAAAAACTGCAGATGGGTAAAGAACAAAGGTAGCAAACAGCTTTTAGGCAGTGGAGAGGGCATGTCATCTCAAACAATGTATTTCCTGCCTGGAGTTTTTCATCTAATCTAGTGTATTCTTAAAGGTGTAGCAAACAAGACCGAGAGAAGTGCCTGACATGGATAGTGAGCACATCAGGGTCGGTGTAGCATGGAGACTCACAATTCAGTGCTTATCGAATTTCCCTCTGGTCCAGCATGAAAGGAATGTACACCTAGCGTAGCGTGAGTTTTTCTTAGCATGTGGTAGCCTTCCTCCACAGATCAAAAGATTGTGTCCTAACTCAGACAGAGGGACAGAGAGAAGCCTCGAGGCCATGCCACCCTCAAGCTGTTTGCCAGATAGGGAATCAGATGTGGAGGTTTCCTCAATGGGCTCTGCACTGTTATCACCCGTGCACAATGAATATGTTGTCATACAGAGGATTATTTCAGCTGAAAGAGGGAGAGTAGCTGAGTGAAGGTTTTTTTTTACCGGATTTTTACAAAAGATTTAGAAAAAAGGAGAAAGCCTAACGACTCTAAAGAGTTGATACATCCAGTCGATATTCTGGGATTTCACTTGGGGGGGTCTTCTGCCGTTGTGTTTTGCACTACTGACTCACAGTGTGTGTACGGAACACTGCTAAGTTTAGACTTGTGTATGTTTTCTTCACAAACGAATCTAGTTCGTAATTGGCAGATGCAAGGGGTGAAATATTGACTGTGTTTGTGCGTGCGTGCAAATGTTGCTGCGTGTCAGTGTGTGTGCGTGCGTGTGCGTGCGTGTGTGTGTGTGTGTTTGTTTTTTTGGCTGCTATCCTGGTTTCATCTCAGTGTGCTACCAAGGAGACGTAAGCCACTTCCATCTGCCTCATGTTCCAAGTTTCTTTGTGTTCCTAATAAAAGACAGGAAGTTGAGTTTAAATCAAATTTCTATCACCACACCGATCGCTAATTAAAGGATAGTGACGAGAAGAGAAAAGAAGGGAACTTTCTCTCAACTTCACTGACTGACAAATTATGGCAGAACAGACCAGAACACCTGACTGTAAACTGACTACTGTACACAAACTGTGCAACAGATGTGTCTTGTAAAAACCAACGTGAACTAATATTGAGATATTTTCTTTTCTTATATGCGTGTGCTCTGAGGGAGCACACAAATATAAGCTGTTAGAAATATACGTGCATTTGGAGTTTACAATATTGCACACAATAAAAATGCATTTAACCTCCTAAGACCTGAACTCTTCCACGGCATGGATTTTTAATTTCTCTTTGATATTTGGGCATATTGGGACCCGATGAATGTAAAAACAAAGAATTACCAGATTTTTCTTTCTACCTTATTTTTGTTTTTAGGAAAAATAAGAGCCACATATGAGGATATTCATTTAAAATTTTGATAGAACAGTAGCAGCATAATGTCCTCGTAAGTGGATATCAGGCCCTTGTAGAGCAAAATTAAGTATTTTGGTCTAAATAACCCAAAATGTGATGTCCACATATGTGGACGCCCTTCCTAGGAGGTTAAAATTTAGTAATTAACATTCCTAATCCTTAAACTTTTTATTGCAGTGTTTTTTAACTAGGACAAACAAATATATATATTAAGATGAAAAAGAACATTTTTAGACATTTTAGTGACAGAGAGAAAAAAACATTATTGTGTGACACGTCCTGTTTTTCACATCAGAAACTGGATCTATACTTGATGTATTGCTGAACATATGCTTATGAAACATCTCGCAAAACAAGTTGAAGTAAACAAATTCTTTGTTAGTCAAACTTTAGCCCCACTGAGCAGTTTGGTAGACTTTAGTGAAGGCTAAACTGGTTTACAGTTTCAATAGTACACCAGTACACAGCAGACATAGTGCTTATTATCAATGTTAGGTTAAATCAAGGTCAGCAAAGATAAATCATTGCATTTAAACTGATGTTGATTGGATTCCATCATTGAATTCTACCTTCTATACTAGCTTTTCAGTATTTTTGGCTTGCAAAGTCAGCCATCCAGGTCACCAAATCTGTGTATAATTTGAATTCAGTTGGCTAAATCCACAAAGAGCAGCACAGATCAGCTGACCACAGCCTAAATTAAATTATGTTACTCATTTCTTATTTGTAAGTAATTGTGATCCCCATGATGCACTGCACCTGATCTTAGGGTTCTGTCACCTACCAAATTCCACTTTAACCCCTGTTTACAAGTCCTATGCTTAAATGACTTGGATACAGATACAGAGGCAGTTTCACCTTGGTGGTTTTTGAGAGCCAGGCTACATTTCATCAGACAATGGATGTATACATACAGATGTATATATATTTATTTAATTATTTTCAACTAATTCATGAATTAAGGCACTTCTAAAGGCACAAAAGAGTCAAATCTGATAGTAGGATAGTGTACTTAATAATATGTCCAGGGAGTGTATGTTCAGCTCCCTTCTGAGCAGGTGTTTAATATTCTGTAAAAAATCTGCAATCATATTAAATTCAGTGGTTATTTTCCTCTCTAGGCAGCAAAACAACAGCACTAGTCACTGATGAGATAAAGAAAACAAAATAAATGGATCACAGTCAGGGTCAGGGTTAAAGTCTGGGTTAGGGTTTGTCTAATTAAGATGTTTGGATAGAATCTACATCTTCAGCATTAATAATAAAATATCCAAATATGCATTTAAAGCTGATTCAGACTTTGGTGTGGTGTTTTAAACAGACATGACCTTTGTAATACTTTCCCATTTACATAACTGTTCAATGAAGTGAAACACCTATTCAGCTGTATCACTTTGTGTTTTTTTTTAATGTAGAAATACTTTTGCTTTCATGTACCACAGCTTTATATTTCCTGTTATTCAGTGTTTTGAGAAAACTCTTGTGTTTCCCAGCTTTAACAACTCTCATACTGGCGGCTCTTTCTACAACACATGTAATCAACAGCTGGATGCGACAGGTTCAAACATGCTGTACCTGGTACCTTTTTATGGCCAGACGTAGGAAGTCACAAGAGGGAAACACATCATTACCAACTTTCTTAAATTTGACTCAAGCTAAGTAAGTGTTTGCTTTTTGCAACCAGAAACTTTTAATTGAGACAAATTCAGCTGCTTATGGTATTGTATTGGTCCACTAAAAATTAACAGGGTCCTAATTAGGTCACATTTAATAATATTTGGATTTTTGTTAACCCACTCATTTGAGAAAAAGTTCTCAACTTTACACTTTTATTGTTCCTTGTAGGGGGACAAAGAACCCCGAGGTTCAGGCCTATGCACAATATCACAGTTTTAATGAGGTGATAGTCAAATTTTGCTGTAAGTAGGAATCAACAAAATAAAGAGCAGAGTGATATCTATCACTGTTTGGGTATTTCAATGTGGAAGAAGCGGGACAGTGATCACTTGAGGAACGTCTAATAAAACCAGATTGATCACAGAATAGCTTTATCCACCAGGAATACTGGGATAAACTAAAGTGAAACCATTTGTTATGTAGCAAGGAGCAATAAGGACTTCAATGCTCTGAGGGGTCATTTGATCACTGATAAAAACTTAGTTAAAGTGATTGACAGCCACAGTTTTGGACTGGATTGGATCGCAAATATAAATTTACTTGGCTGCCTTTTGTTGGCTTGCTATTGTGTGAAAATGGTGGCGCAAACTGGCTTGACGCACTAACTTGATGTACGTTCAGTTGAAATATCGCTTTTGAGATATTTAAGATATCATTTTACTACAGTGCCTCACTGACTTGAAATAGCATGAAATTTGGCAAAACATGCTGTCATGAAGAAATGCTGCCCAAGACAGTTTGGCTACGTCAATGCTGATTTTCACACAGCATCTTCTTTTATAACCTATAGTCATCCTTTTACAAACATCCAAACTGTAGCTAATTTATCATTTATTTTGCTTTGTGTTACTTTACTTTAGCTTTTTTTTGTACAGACATTAATAGTTTCATGCAAACTGATTGGTTACTAATATTTGTTTTCTATTGGACGACATCTTGTGAAACAATAAGGAATTAATCACAGTGCAAACACACAACTTTCAGCATCTTTCTGAGCAACTGATGGAAAGTTTACTGAGTTTGCACCTTCAGGTACTTGATTTTAGGAGGATTCCTTGATTAAAAACTCCAGATGCTGAACTTCAAACAATGACCGTTAACTTCACTTCAATTAACACTTAACCTTTTTTTGTTTATGTGTTTTGTGATTAAACCTCTAAAACTCAAGTTTGCAAGTGATACCCAACACTCATTAATTGCATTAAGAAAGGCAAAGTTAAATAAAAAGCACTAGTCAAAGGTAAGATTCAAATGGTCAAAATGACTTGACAGTAACAATGTTACCAGCACATGCCAATGCTAAAACAATGCTGTGATATCTTATATCTAAAAGTGCATTTGAAAAAGAGACTGACACATTGCCATTTGGAAATAAGTCAGTTTTCTGTGGTGGTAGTGTGATTTAGCATATTCAAAAGGTGGTTTGACAAAAGTTTAAAGGCTGAAAGGGACATTGTGATGTAACAACAAATCGGAAGCTGCTCAGCTATCCAGAACCTTTGAATATGGGAACTATAACAATTGGTTTATAACACTGAGCTGCCTAAAACTGCTGGACCTTTTACCTGATCTTACTTAGCAAAGTTTGGGGAATCCTACATCACCTTTGACAATGGATGTTTTAATATTCATTATGCATTTACAAAAGTTTACATACCGTCCTACTATTCAGATAGACAAAAAGTTCCTCCATGGACAACTTGTAATTATCCCAATCTGAAATGGCAAAGGAGGCCCAGTTGGTTCATATAAAATAATTAAGCAACATAGCAAAAGCAAGAAACGTTTTACTTTGCTCTTCAACGTAGTTAATGCCATTATGGGGGAGTAGCTTTATCACAGATCCCATAACACCACAGGGAGTGTTTCCATGTTTTAATCAGGTGCTAAGTGGCTTCAGCTCAACCGTGGATGGCTGTACCTGCAAAGAGCTTTGGCTGCTGTTTAATGAGGAATCACATTTAGCTCTGCCTCCGAGTGTGAATATCAAACACATCTCAAAGTATCTCTCTCACTCTGTTTTTTTTCTCCCCTCATCACCCCGTCCTGCTTTAGGCCTGGAGGTTTTCATTTTTGATGATGGCACCGTGAAAAGACAGACTGGGAGACAGACTGAAGCCTGGTGGATGGCTGCTGTGTACTGCTGCGTGTGTGTGTATACAATGGCTTCGGCAAATGGGTTCAGAGCATGTTTGCGGCTGTTTTGAGTATTTTAAAATATGAGAAGCATCCAGACGATTGTTCTGGCCTTGTGTTGAAGAAATTAAATTAGATTGGCGTTAAAAATAGGGTCTTCTTTCACAGAAAGTGCAGTTTATCCAGCTTCTTGCAAAAATTTTAATCAATCATGTCTCTCAGCACAGTCTACCTAAAAATACACATTTATATTATTTATATCAGTGTCCAGATTAGTGATTTCAAGCTCCAGACAATTTGGGAACAAGACTAACAAAACGAGTTTCAATGTATTGTACAGTGATTATGCTGATATAATTTTATGTTGACAAAGTAAATATTATGAACTACATAAATATTACTAGATTAAAACATTTTAAAAAAAATCAAATCTTGTGCTTCCCTGTTTAAATCAAATTATGGACATATGGGCATCAAATTAAAAATGCATAATCAGGCACAATTAAATCCTGTTTTACCATACCTGGCTCTTTTTCCACAGTGATATGTACATTTGTGTTTCCAACGTGTGTAACAACAGATAATTGAGCAGGTTCCGGGTAACCTTTGCTAAACAGCAATGTGTTCGGTAATGATGATGTCGACACAATAACCTCTGCTGATATGCAGGCCAGATGGCCAGCCAAGTTGCCCATTCAGAACCCTGCTATGCTCGGTGAGAGATAGTGACAGCCTGTGTGTGTATGTGTGTGCGACTGCATATGTGTGCCTGTTGTTGTAACACGTGCAATTCATAGCAAGTAAAGCAGAATAATGCAATATGAAAGCCTACCAGAGGAAAAGTGCTGTTTCTTTTTTTGTGTGTTTGTGTTTGTACTTGATGTTGTTGTCATAGGAATATCAAGACTATAGACTGGAAATAGAAGATGTACACATGGAGAAAAAAAGAAGGTGAGAAAATTTTCTATAGATTTCTCAACTTTTGACTATTTTGTGAACTTGAGTTTTCATGTTTGCCTAATTACAATATTTTTTTTTAAAAACAAACTTTAAAAATGCATGTTAAGTTAAAGTTAAATGTCCCTTGGCAGGTTTTGTTTTCTTCCTTATTTGTTATTGCAGATCGATCTACATAATTGGTTTGGCACAGATTTTTACACCAGATGCCCTTCCTGATGCAACCCTCCCATTTATCTAGGCATGGAACCAGCAGGACCAACTACCTTTTGCTTGTTAGGCAAATGTGCTAACTCCTACACTGTGGAAGCACATAGTGTTTTAGCTAACATTCAGCTGTGTCCTCTTAATTTTATTTATTTAGCATTTCTTCAGCATGCTACAATCACTGTAGGGAAAACAGTGGTCGGAGACTACAGAACGATCCAAGTTATTGTGACCACGTTGAAGGAAATTGCTTGCGTGAAATGGTGGCTTGACATATCTGACCAGGTCTGCAACCCCTTGCAGTTGGTCCTTAAAGTGTTTCTGATGCATGAAGATAATGAACTAGTTTTAAGTTAGAATTAGTCTGCTATAAATTTGTGATTAAATGACATGCAATCTGTTTGTAGTAATACTATGATTAACTGTGATAAATCCGCTGCAGTCTGCATACACAGAAATTCACATTAACTACTTAGATTCAGAGTCTAGCTACAACCTCATAGATCTGAATCAGAAATTCCTCCACAAGCAGTGATGTAGTTCCTGCAACCAGGTGAGTCAAGTCACAAAGAGATGAGTTGAACTCTTTGGAGCAGACTTATTTCAATGTGCTGGCAATCTGTCAGCATTTTTGAGCCTTTCATACTGTTAATATTTCACGCTCACAGTGTTGTGTGAATCCGCTTTGACCCTGGCTATGAATTCCTTTATAATAAATCTCTATACCAAAATTCTGAACTACAGCTCTGATGAGGATGTATAAATAGCCTATCTGGCATTAATGAATATATAATTAATCCCCAATAAATGTTTCAAAGAGCAGGGAGAACGTATTTCTTTAAGACTTCAGTACACTCTTTTGTAGAGAAAAAACATCTACTATGACGCATTATCCTTTAGACATGAAAACATAATTGGCGTAATAATTTAAATATATTTTTTGAAAGTGAAAGTTGCAAGAGCACACTGGAACGGTTGGGATTTATTACATTCAATTTAATTAATTTTATTTATATAGCGCCAAATCACAACAAAAGTCGCCTCAAGGCGCTTTATATTGTACAGTAGATACAGAGAAAAACCCAACAATCACATGACCCCCTATGAGCAAGCACTTTGGCGACAGTGGGAAGGAAAAACTCCCTTTTAACAGGAAGAAACCTCAGACAGAACCAGGCTCAGGGAGGGGCGGGGCCATCTGCTGCGACCATATAATTTGTATATAATTTATTATACAACTGTTAAACACAAACATTATCAATATTAATGGAAGATTAATTAATACTTAAAACCAAATGTGTTCAAAGCAGTGGTAGGAAACCCTGCATGCACATGTGTTTCCCACACTCACTGACATGGCAGCTCAGGTACCTTTACAATCTTATGACCCCTCCCGACCCCTCTTACAATCTGTCTTTTCATCTCAGTTTAATCTCTAATTTCTTTATTTTTACATTATTTTGTTACATTGCAGATGCTTTTGCTTGCAGGTGCAGAGCTTGTTTCTGTGTCGGCGCACCCTCTGAACTCTAGATGACCACTGTTCCTTCTGTGCCATCGTATACGATCACTCCTATGCTGTTTTATGTCACTGGTTCAAAGACCAGCAGGCGTCTGTCTCTGCGGCAACCTTGCCAAATGTGATGGGGACGCAGACAGTTCTCGTGACACTAACCCATAAAAATACACACAGACGTGGCATGTAGACTTTCATAATTTCTAAATCCCCTAAAGCCACCGTTTTCCTTCATTTGACCCACACTGGTGTATCTAAAATTCATCTAGATATAGATCGAATATGACTTAATGTACAAAATCTGTAGCACCTGTAGAACAGGATAAAAGTCGAAAATATTTAAATTCTTGTGTATTTTAGGTGACTTTAATAAAAGCCATCACATTTCTGGGTAAAAGAATTACATATATATGTTTTTTACTGCTATCAAATGTCAAAAAAGGTTCAATTTCCTCTGAACTGTATGTAAGGGTTAAATATTACATATTTACCGGGGACTCTTTATTTATTTGATTTTTACTGTAGAGTAAGATTCTGTGCAGACTAACGGCAGAACTGATAAAAAAATGCATGGGTTGCAGGGTTGCTAAGTAAAGCAGTATAATACAACAGGCTCAGCATTTGCTGCAATGCCAACTGACACATCACAGCAGATATTTCTTTGCAAAACAGTAAAACTAAAGGCAGAATTTTTGTCATTGTGAGATAACTGTCCAATGTCGTAAAACCTTATGATCTTGTTTTGTTTTGTTTTTTTCCTATTTCTGGGTTGATTTTATACTGAATACTAATAATGCACGCTTGGTTTGCTTGTGAGTGTTTACAGCAGCAGAACAGTATACTGTACGCAGAATTAATAAACTACACGGGGCATATATACAGAGTAATGAATGAGAGTGTCACCAAGTACAACAGTGTGACTTACTGATGCGTTTTTAATACTTACTGCACACCAGTGGAAGAATGTCACTGGAATTGGCTATGTTAGGCTTTTGCTACACAGGCATTACTTCACAGAAGAATGAATTCATTGTCCATGTTGGAGAACAATAAGGCAAAATACAAAATCTCCTCTGCCATATCAATCAGTATTCTCATGGTTGTGATTTTGCTTGTTATTTATTAATTTCGATGTAATGGGACAAACTATTTTAGCAGTGAAAGCACAAGACAGAAGAAACAAGGAGAAATCTTCTGTTTCTGTGAGATTCTGGGGAAATATCAAAGCTGTGCGAGCAGGTGAGGAGAAATCTGGAAAGCTCATTGGGTTCTTAACTTGTCAGAGCAATCCAGGTCCTCCCCTAAGGGCGAGCTGGCTACTGGCATTTTTCCTGCAATTTGTTATGAGAGTGAGTTTACATTTTGATTTAATAAGGCCCATAGGTATGGCCTCAAACAAGAATCAATCATCAGGATGGAGCAAATGAGCCTCTGGCCAGCTGAGAAACAAGTTGACCGGCTGGGATCAGAACAGCCAGGACTAACTCAGTCATTCTATTTCCCATTCTCTCTCCTTTCCTTTCTTTCCTCTTTCTTCTTTTACGCACACATGCACGCACGCACACACACACACACACACACACACACAAGGACATACGGAGCTGACGTGTGGTAGAATTGCGCCAGTCCATATCAGTCATAATAGAGCTGGTTTCCATTTAAACCAGCTATCAAAGACTTTGTCTACCCTCATGATTGTTAGAGGCACATGAAGGAAACTGTTTCACGTGAATAAAATATGGCTTTCTTACGAACTGAATGAATTCAAATGCGTTTTAACCACTGAATCGCTTGCTGCCTGGAGACATCAGAGCCTGCAGGGCCATACTTCTCTGTGTTCCATTTCTCATTAGCGTCTAATACCTCACTCCCCTCGATATGGCCCTGAAACCTCCTGATGGAACATTCATAATTGATTCTGATTTGAGACCCTCATTACCAACAAGTGACTCTGTATTGGTGTGTGCACATTCAGTTCCAGAGGGCAAGTCCTTTGGAGTGTGAGTTTAAGCGTCAAGTTCACCCCTCGTCTCGGTTTGTGCGTCTCACAAGGAAAGAGAGTTTGTGAAAGAGAGGAAGGTTTGACATCCTTTGGAGTGTGAATCTTACTTTCTTTTCGTCTCATTTCCTTTGTTGCACACGTACACACACGCACTGATACACACTAACGCACGCACACGCAGGCACCTGTCTTCGACTGCTCTTTTGGAGCTCATCTTTTCCTTTTTTTTCTGCATCTCACACAAAACAGAAGCTGCAGGATGGTCTGTTTTGCAGATGGAGGCAAAACGGTAATGATATCAAAACCGCCTGGGTGACATTTACAGAGGCAAAGTATTTTCACAAAAAAAAGAGAAGAAAAGAAGATACAACAACAACAAATAAACAGCAGCCAGGAAAAAAAACGGAGCTGTACAATACATAGCGTTTCCATGTGTAATTTTCTCTCTTTGAGGGTTTGATTGAGACGAAACATCTCCTCAGGAGTGCTCCATCTTGAAAATAAATTCTAGTTCCTTTAGTAAGCGGAGGGGCCAGGGACTGGTTCTCTTGACACTGGAAACACTACACCCATGTGATGAGATAACAAGCTTAGTGGCCCTGACCTTGCCTAATGGCACTTCTGTCATATTTACCAAATGGTATTTGAAGCAATCAGACGAGGTGACTAGATTGACAACAAAGCAATCACACCCACACAGATCTGTGCTCATCCGGCAGATTTTCCCAACCACAACCTGTTCGTGACGCAGGGCGAACCAGAAGGCTCTCATCACCGGCGCACCAGGCTCCCTCTCTCGCCTGTCAGGGCAAGGGCACCGTCAGCTCTTTGTTCTCCACTCTGACTTCATCACACATGATCAAATCAGAGCATGAATGTTTAAACAACAGGTTACACCATCCCCACCTTTTTTTCTTCCCCTCTTCTCTTTCCTGCCTCCTTTTTTGTTAAATGCTGGAATGTGAATTAAGTCTTTAGGCGATATTCTCGTCTCCATCTCTGATGCTTTCCCCGCCCGCGCAGGAGTAACAGCCATAACAGCCACAACAGCAGCGGCAGCAACCATCAAAATTCTGAGAATCATCCAGTTCGGTCCCTAAAGGGTTGCCCTCTTTTGAGGACAGCCTTTAAAATGGCTTTTGGTCTTGTCAGCCATGCTAATACAGTGTAAGACGCTGAAGAGATAAATACCTTGGTGACAAATAAATGCGTTGTAAAAGGGGCATTAATCGCAAGCTTTGTGAGACGTGTGTCCTTATGACAAAGGAGGGAGACATTTGTCAGTCTGTTCCACAGATGGCCCCACAGAGCCCTTGATGAATCACCTCCACCTTGCTTTAACTGGCCGCAGAGGCAGCTGCCCCACGGCCACTCAATCTGCAGCCGTCTGGCACCCAATCTACTACACGGTAGTAGAAAAAAAAGCAAAACACACACACTTTTCACTTTGTCCTTTTCACTTCCTTAACAGGAATACCTTGTTTAGGGGGATATAACCTCCCATTTTTTTCTTGTTTTGCTTTTTAAAAAAAAAAAGAAAAGAAAGAAATGACGGTGATCACAAACAATTTTTAAGAGCTTGGCCATCATTTTTGTTTTCCCTTGCAAATAAGTCTTACAAACTTAAGGGTTTTGTTAAAGACCACTTTGACAGTTTACTCATGTTTCTTGGCCCATTTTCACTAAATGCTCCCAGCACTTAGCCATTAACTCGGTACATTTTTATCACTGTGGACACGACCGATGGCCATATAACAAAAAATACATACAAGCTGAGATAAACGGAAATTAAGTTTTAATGACCTGAAGGAAATATCTTCTATAATTCATACCCACTTCCATGGAAAGTGCACTGGCCCTATTAACCGATAAAGCCATAAGTTGCAGCCCACTGATTTGCTGTTGTCAAAAATTTTATGTTTAACTACTGTGCATATTTTAAAGTGTATACATTGTCAGTGTATGATGAGTTTTTGAGCCCAGCATTGCTTTTTCTTTTCTTTCTTTACAGGAAATGTTTGATCCCGACAGTATTGTTCTGCTCAGTTTTCCACAAGACACGGCCCAACATAAGTTACTAACTACTCCGCTGCTGTTGCGGTCCGAGACATTTCTGTCATGGACCCGGGAAGTGAACCGCTCTCGTGCTCACAGAGCAGAGTGGTCCTGGCTCCCTTAATTGGTCATGTAGTTCACAGCGGATGTGATTAATCACTGGCCAATTAGCCACTGGCACCTGTGCCAACGCTGGAGAAGGCTGGGAGTGCAACTCAAGTGAGAGTCACTACCACTCAACTCACTTGTTCTTTAAAACTGTTTTAATGACTTTCCCACTTCATGTTTTATTTTTATTTCTCCAGTGCTCAGCGTATACTGCAAAGGACTCCCTGCAAGCGAAAATGATCAATTATGCATGCCATTAAATATGCATATCTCTGCCTTTGTTTATTCTATTGGAGTACACTGATATTTCTTTTTCTCCTCCCAATAATTTAAAAGGAAAATTAAAGCAGGCTCTTTCTTACTTATAACCAAGCGCCTGATGCTCTTAAGCTTTGACAGTGTTGACGAATATGACCCACAGATGACTTCCTGTGTGACATCACTGCTAATCTCCTTTCCGCTTCTGTCTGTCAGCCAATCAATACCGTCTCCGTCCCCCTACCAAGCCCACAGGGACACTTCCCTTGGCACCTCGGAGTATCTAAATCCTTTTACAGTGAAGCCTTCCGCCCGTCTCACAGCTGACTGATGATCCTGTATTACACGTTGAACTGACACAGAGAATAGGCACTTGATGGAAATCCTCCATCCAGAGAGAGAGAGAGTGAGAGAGAAAGCGAGAAAGGGAATAGGGGAGAGAGAAGGAGGGAAGCGTCTAAATGCCGGCTTGGGACAGATGCCTAGTCTACTCATGACTCAAAGACATGTGTTGAGGCTGGAGGTTGGAGGGATTAGAGTGCATAATAGATTTTAGAGCAAGGGAGCACTGGTGCAGCCCCAATTCAAACACTGCCTGGGGCCTATAAGCTTCCCAGATTGCAGGAGAAATAATAATACCTTATTCCTTTTTTTTCCCTGCTAGTGAAGAGTCACTAATAGTCTCTTAGGAAAATCCCAGACTAGCGTCAGACGGCCCAACTTTGTTTCGGTTCAAAGGGTTTTCCTCGACCATTGTTGCCTTGCCAGCGTCTCATTGTTTAGATCTCCAAGAGTTCCCTCTCGACGACGCACGTCAAGTGTTTCTCTTCAGCTTTAAAAGACACCCATCTGCTCTGCGCTTGTATCTAAAACTAAAAGTAAAATCTCAGCTAAGAGTCCTACTGTTACTTACTTAATGATGATAATTATAAGGGCACAGTGTTGCTGCTCTTTCTGTTTACCGAGTGTTTGTTTATCTCAGTGTTGAGGATCTGCGGTGAGTTAATGTGATCTGAGCAGAAAGATTAGGCCCTGACCGCTGACCCTAAACACCACTAAGCCACATGGAGACAGATAGCGCTATTAAAGTACCATAATGGAGGGAGAAAAGTGACACCAATTAGATTAAATGTGCTAGATATTCACCAGGCCTTTTTCCCTTCTAATTTCTCTTGGCAGAGAACCAGCAAGCAACTCAGGCTGGATAACAGAAGATAATGATCTCATTACAGTACACACTTCTTTTACTCTGGAAAGAACCTAAGAGAACATGGGAGCCTCAACCATGACTGACATACAAATACACACACACACGGGCATTGGTCAAATAGTACACTCAGCTGAGGCAACAACAAAAAAAAAAATCTTGTTCACAGCCTGCATGATATCTGAGTGAATATTTAATTCAAGACCAGACAGACTATCTGAGGAAAACCAGAACATGCTACAGCTTGTGCTCCTTGAATTATTAAGCATTTTAAAGTCTTACCCATCCCCAAAAGTTCCCACTGCATTAATTAAAGTAGTTCAGCTGGAGAAGCTATGTAACATTCCCCTTGATGAAGGTAGACAAGGTACAACCATTACATTGCACTCTGGAGAGCATTTATGCTTGCCAGAGCTCTGCGTGCCCGTGTTGTCTTGTCTATAGACTAGAATATGAGATTTTAAAAAGCGGGACTAAGTAAAAGAATATTAACCAAGTGCCCCGAGTCACAAAGCGGCAGCAATAACCATTACTGTAATAGGAATAAGGTGGCGGTTTTGAATTCCTCAAACTGACTAGAGCAGGGGTTTTTTTAATATCCAGACTGCCTGTGGTCGTCGATCTGTCATGACACAGCTCATGTATAATTATTAATAGCTACAAAAAAGAGCCTGCCTTGCGTTTGCTTTAGATATTGCTGTGTCTTTTCAGTTTTAAAGAACAGATCAACATTTAAATGAATCTGTCGCTGAGAGGTAGATTAGAGAATCAATGCCACTGTTTTTTGTGACCCACCACGGGTCAGTTTACAATCTAGGAACCCAGTGGCTATTGTTTTATGATGTAGCCTCTGTGGACCATGATTATTTCAGAGCTTCAGGTGTAGCCAATGGATATCTAGACCAAAACTTTCCTTTTCATACACTGATTACTGTTTATTAATTCAAAGGCAAAATGGCCTTGAGATATCAGATGGTTATGAGATTGTATTTTATCCCTAAAAAAAACAAAGTGTTTTGAGGCTTTATACTTTGAGGTATAAGTTGTCATCGGTGACAAACCAAACCTCAACCCCGACTCCAACACCAGCACTAACTGTAAATCTAATATGTGCAGCACCATTTAGCTGTGTATCTCAGGTATTCAGCACTGGTGCACATTTTGAGCTACGAGCATGCTTGTTGCTAAATGCTGTGGTCTGATTGCTCAGATCTGTTTATGTGGATCAGAAGAACGGGCCATTCGATCCTTATACAACCATTGCAAGAGCTTGGTCTGTAGAGCCGGCAATAAGTCAAACTCTGGTGGGTGATGGGCTCCGCCAAGGCTGCCGATTCTGTTCATAATTTTTATGGACAGAATTTCTAGGCGTAGCTAAGTGGAGGAGGGCTTTCACCTGGGTGATCTCAGGATCTCATCTCTGCTTTTTGCAGATGATGTGCTTCTGTTGGCTTCTTCAGGTGATGGCCTCCAGCTCGCACTGGAACGCTTCGCAGCTAAATGTAAAGCGGTAAGAATCAGCACCTCCAAATCGGAGGCCATGGTCCTCATCCGGAAAAGGGTCGAGTGCCCACTCCGGGTGAGAGACGAGTTCTTGCCCCAAGTAGAGGAGTTTAAGTATCTTGTTCACGAGTGATGGGAGAAGGGAGTGGGAGAATGTCAGACGGATTGGTGCTGCGGTTTCAGTGATGCGGATGCTGTACCAGTCTGTTGTGGTGAAGAGAGAGCTGAGTGTAAAAGCGAAGCTCTCAATTTACCGGTCGATCTACGTCCCTACCCTCACCTTGGTGACAAGCTGTGGGCAGTGACCGAAAGAACGAGATCGCGGATACAAGCGGCAGAAATGGGCTTCCTTCAAAGGGTTGCTGGCCTCTCCCTTAGAGATAGGGTGAGAAGTTCAGACATCCGGGAGGGGCTCAGAGTAGAGCTCCTTGACATCGAAAGGAGCCAGTTGAGGTGGTTCAGGTATCTGACAAGGATGCCTCCTGGACACCTGGGTGAGGTGTTTCGGGCATGTCTCACTGGGAGGAGGCCCTGGGGCAGACCCAGGACACGCTGGAGAGATGATATGTCTCGGCTGGCCTGGAAATGCCTTGGTGTTCCCCAGGACAAGCTGGAGGAGATGGCTGGGGAGAGGGACCTTCTCTGCTTAGGTTGCTGCCCCCGCGACCAGTGTTGGTCAAGTTACTTGAAAAAAGTAATCAGTTACTAATTACTTCCCCAAAAAAGTAATCCCGTTACTTTACTGATTACTTATTTTCAAAAGTAATTAATTACCTAGTTACTTTTTAAAAACACCATTTACAACCTGAATAGGTGATAAAGCAATCGATCTTTCAGCCCAATTCTACTTTTTCTGCATAATCCATCATACAAAATGTAATCAAATGGAAAAGTCCTTTTTTAAAACTTGTTTTATTAGTTTTAATCTTTTAACTTTATGCATCAAGCAAAAATTTAATTATATGCAACATTCTCTGACTGGAAGAAATTTGTTTAATATTTAAACCTATTTTCTGCACATTCCAGCACATAATTTTTTTTTCTGCAAGTAAAACACAGCAGAAAATAAATAAAGTCAAAGACTAGCAGTCCTTTTTCTCTATTTTCACCTGTAAAGCAGGAGTGGGGTGGCGGAGGTTTACCCTGGTGCAGGTGTGCCGCAGCGGTCAGTGGAAGAATCCGCGAGTTTCTCTGTGAATTTCCCATTACGTCGTTGCGCACTCGACGGGGGGTTTTTTGCTGTAAAAAGAAGTTTTCTTCCCACGCACAACAGACGCTAATGTTTTTGTCACTTTTTATGGAATCAAACTCAAAGTAAGGTCAGTACTTCCACGCTTTAAACGCTGCACATTCATACTCTCTCCCGCACTCGATATATTATCCATTGTTGATCTGCATACAGCTGTTGTCACGAATGTCGCATTCGCTTACGTCACTGTCATGAGACATTCTCGCAAAAAATCATTTCGGCAATTTATATTAATATTTCAGTTTAGGACTGACTGAATATTGCTCAACCGGTCCTGAATGTGAAAAAAAAAATCTAATCAAATCTTGCTTAGTGGCCATTTGGTGTGATACATAAATCACTCAGCTCCAACTTTATTCTTTCTTTTAAACAAAAGTTCCATCTTGAATAACAAATGTTTCACTTCCGGGGTCAGGCACTGTGCAGAGACTTTTCTGTTCATTGTCCGCCAAACTTTGAATAATTCTGACTCTCAGCAGATGCCACAAGTTAAAAGCCGTGAGTCACATTTGGTCTGATGCGTTACTGGGTCATTGTAGTCCATCTGCTCTCATAAGACACTGGCACTTGGGTTGCCAGCCTCCCACCGTTTTGACTGTACTCATTTGTAGTGTTTAGAGTGCATTCATTAGGGTTGAGAGGAGCACATAAAAATAATTCACCAGCAATGAAATTCCCTCTTTCTGTTCCAGCTAACAGTTTGGACACTGCTGAGTGGTTTGAGCACATCTCTTATTTAATTTGAAATCACTGCATACTGTAAATGACAGATATTTGTGATTAAACAGTTTAGATCATCAGCAGACATGTAAAAAGCTAAAACTTTGCCCCTACACCCCACCCCACCCTTTTTTCCTGCACGTGTGCTTCTCCCTGTGTGTTTCTGCTTGTGTGTGCTTCTCTTACCTCTTACTGAGTCCATCAGCGGTCTCACTTGCACCACTATCCAGTCAATCATTGCCAGATCTTTCCATTTACCTACTAATGCTAGACCTGCCAAGTATTTTGCTTAGTTCTTCATTTCCTTGAGAACTTGCGTTTGAGTAATCTTGTATTTCCTGCACTTGAGGTCCACTTCTCAACCTGCCTGCTTCAGCCAGCCTTGCTTTACCTGCCACACCATCTCTCTCTGTCTGCCACTCCACTCTGCCTCTCATTCATTCATCCAGGCACTTTCTCCACTCCCTGCCTTTTCAGACTTGCAGTCTTGAGCCATCTTTAGTCCTAGGCCTTTCACCATACCTCTCCATTTCTAACTCCATTATTCCAGCTATAAATCCTGTTCAGCTTCTACTCCAAGTTCTGCTTTTGAGTCCCAAATTTTATGAACAGGCAGCTGAAAAAAAGAAAGTTAAGTTACTAAGGTCTTGCTGGAATATAAGATAAACCTAAAATCCGAGTGATCGACTTTGTATACAGTGTTAATTTTGCCAACCAATAATTTTTGTCATAGTTTTTGTTAATGACCATTTTTTTCTGACAAAAACAAGATGACACCTAAGTAAAAACGGATACACAAAGACACTTTCGTCAACAAATAAAAACTAGATAAAAATGTTCTGGAGAGATGAGATCCAGTCAGAACTAATAAAGTTGTGTAGAAAGTAAGGACAAGTTTGGACATGATTGAATCGGAAGTAATCTTCTTGTGCTGATAGGTTCGAGGAGTACATTTGATTTGCTCCCAAGAAACAGTTTGTGAGGGAGGTTTCAGCTACTGTAGCTTCCATGCTCCATGTTTCTTGTGAAAATAAATCAA
The DNA here is from genome assembly GCF_963576455.1 of Neolamprologus multifasciatus. Taxonomy (NCBI): domain Eukaryota; kingdom Metazoa; phylum Chordata; class Actinopteri; order Cichliformes; family Cichlidae; genus Neolamprologus; species Neolamprologus multifasciatus. Next base: position 16,444,649 of record NC_140447.1, on the reverse strand, counting down.
ATCAAATTCAAATTCAAATTTTATTTGTCACATACACAGTCATACACAGTATGATATGCAGTGAAATGCTTACATAACTGCTCGTGACCTAAAGAAAAAAAGAAAAGGCTATGAATAAGATAGGAAATAAATATGAAAATTAAAAAGGGTAAATTTAACTAGGAAGGAATAAAATAAAATAAAATAGAAAAATTAAAGTTAAAAATGAAATAACTGTACAACACAAATTAGAATGAAGGGTCAATTTAACTGGGAAAGAATAAGATAAAATATATAAATTAAAGTGGAAAATAAAATAACTGTACAACAAAATACACAATACAACAAAATACACAATACACAGTATAGAAATGTATAAGAATGTATGAGAAATATATATATATATATATATATATATATATATATATATATATTCTTCGATACCCAACATCCACAATAACGGCGAAACAACTAGTAGCTCAGTGTTCCATCATTCGAAAGAAGGGACTGCTCTCACAGCTAGAGATTGACGAGGTACAACATAAATGCTACGGCAAGGAGGAGTCAGGACGCCAGGTCAGGGGGGAGATATCATCACCCCCACCCGAGATTGGGTACATAGCCCCAAGTACGACAGGAGAAGGACCGTTGAGTCCGAGAGGAACTGATCTGAAATATAGGATCATGGCCAAGCTTGAAACCTGGATCCCCCGAAGCCGGTTACCAAGATTACGTGAAGTACCCTCAGAAGGTCTGCTAGAGGATGTTAATGCAGCACTACGGACGATACCTACAACCACAATTACCGACACTAACAAACTGATCTACAATACGGCAGCAGTGATCAGTGAGATGCTTGGCTACAAGTTGAACAGCCACAAGGGGCAGTACCCTCCATGGAGAAGGAGGCTAGAGGGCAAGATCAAAGTAGCACGGAGGGAGGTTAGCCAACTAACGGAGTTGCAGAAAGGTGTGACAAAGAAGGTGCATAAGAAATACAGCAAGCTGTCCATACCTGAGGCCTTGGAAACTGCCAAGCAAAGACTCACAGCCTTGGCCAGCCGCTTGAGGAGGTACACCAGAGAGATAGAAGGCAGGAGAATAAACCAGCTGTTCTCCACAGAACCAGCAAAGGTGTACTCTCAGTGGCAAGGGAACAATAATAAGAGAACAGCACCACCAAGGCTGGAGACGGAGCAATACTGGAAGAGCATATGGGAGAAGGATGCAACCCATAACGGCAATGCTCAGTGGCTAGTGGATCTGAGGGCAGACCATAGCGACCTCCCTGAACAGGGTCCAGTAACCATCACAGTGGCAGATATCCAAGAAAGGGTCTCCAGTATGAAGAGTTGGACAGCACCAGGGCCCGACATGGTTCACGCCTACTGGCTAAAGAAGCTGACTGCACTCCACGAGCGTCTGGCAGCACAAATGAACCAGCTGCTAGTTAACGAGGGACACCCGGAATGGCTAACCGAAGGTCGGACGGTCCTGATCCCCAAGGACCCCAAGAAGGGACCGGTCCCCTCCAACTACCGACCAATGACCTGCCTCAGTACTACACGGAAGCTCCTGTCAGGCATCATATCGGCTAAGATGAACAGGCACATGGGTCAATACATGAGCGGGACACAGAAAGGAATTGGCAAGAATACCAGAGGCGCAAAACACCAGCTACTGGTAGACAGAACAGTCAGCCGAGACTGCAAGACCAGGCTGACCAACCTGTGCACTGCCTGGATTGATTACAAGAAGGCCTATGACTCAATGCCCCACAGCTGGATACTGGAATGCTTAGAATTGTACAAGATCAATGGGACCCTAAGAGCCTTCATCAGGAACTCAATGGAGATGTGGTGTACAACACTAGAGGCCAACTCCAAGCCCATAGCACAAGTCACCATCAAGTGTGGGATCTACCAAGGAGATGCTCTGTCCCCACTGCTGTTCTGCATAGGCCTGAACCCCCTCAGTGAGATCATTAACAAGACTGGCTACGGATACCGACTACGGAACGGAGCAGTTGTCAGCCACCTCCTGTACATGGATGACATCAAGCTGTATGCCAAGAGTGAACGAGACATCGATTCACTGATCCACACTACCAGGCTATACAGCAATGACATTGGAATGTCGTTCGGGCTGGAGAAGTGTAGTCGGATAGTAACAAAGAGAGGGAAGGTAGTCAGAACTGAGGGGATTGAACTACCAGAAGCCAACATTGCAGACATAGAGGACAGTTACAAGTACCTGGGGATCCCGCAGGCGAATGGGAACCACGAAGAGGCCGCTAGAAAAGCTGCAACCACCAAGTACCTGCAGAGGGTCAGGCAAGTCCTGAGGAGTCAGTTGAACGGTAAGAACAAGATCCGGGCCATCAACACGTACGCCCTGCCCGTGGTCAGGTACCCTGCTGGGGTAATAGGCTGGCCAAAGGAGGAGATAGAAGCCACTGACATAAAGACAAGAAAGCTCCTTACCATGCATGGAGGGTTTCACCCCAAGTCCAGCACCCTGAGGCTGTACGCTAAGCGGAAGGAAGGGGGGCGGGGACTGGTGAGTGTCAGCACCACAATCCAGGATGAGACAACGAACATCCAAGAATACATCACGAAGATGGCCCCAACTGACAGCGTGCTCAGTGAATACCTCAGGCAGCAGAAACCCAAGAAAGAGGAGGGAGACGAGGAACCATCATGGAAGGACAGGCCTCTGCACGGTATGTACCACCGGCAGATAGAGGAGGTGGCTGATATCCAGAAATCCTACCAGTGGCTGGACAAAGCTGGACTGAAAGATAGCACAGAGGCACTAATCATGGCAGCACAAGAACAAGCTCTGAGTACAAGATCCATAGAGGCTGGGGTTTATCACACCAGGCAAGACCCCAGGTGCAGGCTGTGTAAAGATGCCCCAGAGACAATCCAGCACATAACAGCAGGGTGCAAGATGCTAGCAGGTAAGGCATACATGGAACGCCATAACCAAGTGGCCGGCATAGTGTACAGGAACATCTGTGCCGAGTATGACCTGGAAGTCCCGAGGTCAAAATGGGAAATGCCCCCAAGGGTGGTGGAGAATGACCGAGCTAAGATCCTGTGGGACTTCCAGATACAGACAGACAAAATGGTGGTGGCTAACCAACCGGACATAGTGGTGGTAGACAAACAGAAGAAGACGGCCGTAGTGATCGATGTAGCGGTTCCGAATGACAGCAATATCAGGAAGAAGGAACACGAGAAGCTGGAGAAATACCAAGGGCTCAGAGAAGAGCTCGAGAGGATGTGGAGGGTGAAGGTAACGGTGGTCCCCGTGGTAATCGGAGCACTAGGTGCGGTGACTCCCAAGCTAGGCGAGTGGCTCCAGCAGATCCCGGGAATAACATCGGAGATCTCTGTCCAGAAGAGCGCAGTCCTGGGAACAGCTAAGATACTGCGCAGGACCCTCAAGCTTGAAGGATAAACCGCCCACAGGGGCGTGCTGGGTGTTTTTATATATATATATATATATATATATATATATATATATATATATATATAAAAACACCCAGCAGTTATTGGTCTGTAGTTGGAGGGGACTGGTCCCTTCTTGGGGTCCTTGGGGATCAGGACCGTCCGACCTTCGGTTAGCCATTCCGGGTGTCCCTCGTTAACTAGCAGCTGGTTCATTTGTGCTGCCAGACGCTCGTGGAGTGCAGTCAGCTTCTTCAGCCAGTAGGCGTGAACCATGTCGGGCCCTGGTGCTGTCCAACTCTTCATACTGGAGACCCTTTCTTGGATATCTGCCACTGTGATGGTTACTGGACCCTGTTCAGGGAGGTCGCTATGGTCTGCCCTCAGATCCACTAGCCACTGAGCATTGCCGTTATGGGTTGCGTCCTTCTCCCATATGCTCTTCCAGTATTGCTCCGTCTGCAGCCTTGGTGGTGCTGTTCTCTTATTATTGTTCCCTTGCCACTGAGAGTACACCTTTGCTGGTTCTGTGGAGAACAGCTGGTTTATTCTCCTGCCTTCTATCTCTCTGGTGTACCTCCTCAAGCGGCTGGCCAAGGCTGTGAGTCTTTGCTTGGCAGTTTCCAAGGCCTCAGGTATGGACAGCTTGCTGTATTTCTTATGCATCTTCTTTGTCGCACCTTTCTGCAACTCCGTTAGTTGGCTAACCTCCCTCCGTGCTACTTTGATCTTGCCCTCTAGCCTCCTTCTCCATGGAGGGTACTGCCCCTTGTGGCTGTTCAACTTGTAGCCAAGCATCTCACTGATCACTGCTGCCGTATTGTAGATCAGCTTGTTAGTGTCGGTAATCGTGGCTGTAGGTATCGTCCGTAGTGCTGCATTAACATCATCTAGCAGACCTTCTGAGGGTACTTCACGTAATCTTGGTAACCGGCTACGGGGGGTCCAGGTTTCAAGCTTGGCCATGATCCTATCTTTCAGGTCAGTTCCTCTCGCACTCAACGGTCCTTCTCCTGTCGCACTTGGGGCTATGTACCCAATCTCGGGTGGGGGTGATGATATCTCCCCCCTGACCTGGCGTCCTGACTCCTCCTTGCCGTAGCATTTATGTTGTACCTCGTCAATCTCTAGCTGTGAGAGCAGTCCCTTCTTTCGAATGATGGAACACTGAGCTACTAGTTGTTTCGCCGTTATTGTGGATGTTGGGTATCGAAGAATCCATAGGTCCCTCATCCTATTCATGTAGCCCCTTCCGCCGGGGTTACTTGCGTAGTAGCATTCCAACAACGCCCTGTTTTCGTCTCTTGCCCACCGATGCCTTCTTGTTCCAGTAGCCCACTTCTCGTCAGGGTGCCCTGGTTCCTCAACACCTGACGCGGACCTTGTTGATCCGGGCGACGTCCGAGCCGGCATGCCTTCATATTTATCTGTCTCGCTCATGTCTGCGGTAGGCTATATATATATATATATATATATATATATACACACACACACACACACACACAATAACAGCAGCTTTACAAGTATTAAATGGAAATGAGGAGATATAATGTCCAGTGTTGTGCAATTCACATTATTAAGTGTCTTGTGCAGTGCAAATATGCTTAAAGTGATTTAAGTGATGAAGTGAAAACAAAGTCCAGAATGTCCAGTGTGTGTGTACGAACCATATGTGTGGGTCAGTACTGTGTGGTGTTGTGATTGAGAGACCGTATCGCCTGCGGGAAGAAGCTCCTCCTCAGTCTCTCTGTGTTGGTCTTCAGGGAGCGGAATCGCTTTCCTGACCTCAACAGAGAGAACAGTCTGTTGTTGGGATGGCTGAGGTCCTTCACGATCTTCCTGGCCTTGGTCCAGCACCGCCTGCTGTAGATTGAGTGCAGGGAGCTCGGAACGGATGGTGCGCTCAGCTGATCACACAACCCTCTGTAGAGCTCGTCTGTCCTGCATGGTGTTGTTCCTGAACCAGGTTAAGATTAGTGATGGGTCGTCCGCGAACGAAATGGCTCTTAGAGCCGGATCTTTGACGTGAACGACGCGAGCCGGCTCCTTATCGCGAGCCGTCACGTGGTTTTTCGCACGCGAGCCTTGTGCTTTATGCTGGGCAGAGGGGGGAGGGGCTGTAGTTACACTCACAGCACAGGAACAGAGCTGGAGGGAGAGAGAGAGAAAGAGAGCCAGGGACAACAACGTCACATTAGAAAGGTATAGTAATCATCCACAACTATTTTCGGTTGCAGATGATGATAGTTAAAATTTGAAATGTGAATAGTTGATTTTTGTATTATATAATTTATTTATTACATTTTATGTGGAGTGAATAAATAAAAGTATATTTACGGTGGCCCCTAGAGACAAAGCACATACAAACTTCAAATCACGTACAAACACGTAAAAACTCCGAAGCACGTAAAAACTCAAAACGCGTACAAAAGACAACAGAAGTGCTCCAGGATGCTGGGTGCAGTGTTGAGCTTTTGTTACCTAGTGGCTACACAAGCCAGCAAGTACCAACGACCGGATTTGGTGTGTGGTAGTAACAGGTAAATGAACTTTTTTTTTTTTTTTTTTTAATTATTTGAATATATATGAGTGCCTGTGTATAAATCCACAAACAATACACACATGCTTTCAATTGTGTAATTTAAGTGATCTAGTAGCTCTGCTTTGGAAGTTCAGTTCATGCTAGAAATGTGTTTTGGAGTTTGTACGTGTTTTGTCTCTAGGGGCCACCGCATATATTTATAAATAAACATATATAAATAAAGCCACTTTTTTAACGTTAGTAATTCCTTTTGTGCTTAATTTTATATTATTGTTAATAATAAATTAATTAAAGCAACAAAACAACCTGAAGAGCCGGTTCGGAGCCGAAAGAGCCGGTTCTTTTTAGTGAGCCGAACCGAAAGAGCCGGATCTCTAAAAAGAGCCGGAAATCCCATCACTAGTTAAGATGTTTCCCATCAGGATGCTCTCTATGGTGCACGAGTAGAAGTTCCTGAGCACCTTGGAGGGCAGTTGGAAGTCTCTCAAGCGTCTGAGGTGGTAGAGATGCTGTCGGGCCTTTTTCACTACGGTGTTGATGTGACAGGACCATGACAGGTCCTGCGTGATGTAAACTCCGAGGTATTTGAAGCTGTCCACTCTCTCCACTGGGCACTCGTTGATGACAGGGGTCTGGTAGTTCCTCTCCTGCTTAGTGCTGAAGTCCACTATCAACTCCTTTGTCTTACTGACGTTTAGAAGGAGGTTGTTCCTCTGGCACCAGTTCTCCAGTTTCCTAATCTCCTTCAGGTAGGCCGCCTCGTTGTTGTCAGAGATCAGGCCCACCACGACAGTGTCGTCAGCAAACTTGATGATGGTGGTAGAGCTGGTAGTGGCCACACAGTCATATGTGTACAAAGAGTACAGCAGGGGGCTCAGAACACACCCCTGGGGGGCTCAAGTGCTGAGAGTGGTGGAGGCTGAGACATGTCCGCCCATCCTTACTGCCTGTGGTCTGCCAGTTAGGAAGTTGGAGATCCACTGACAAATAGATGAGCTGAGTCCCAGGTGCTCCAGTTTGGTGGTGAGTGTGGAGGGAATTATGGTATTAAATGCAGAGCTCTAGTCTATGAAGAGCATTTTAACATAATTCCCCCTTCTAGTGTCCAAGTGAGTAAGTGATGTGTGGAGGAGATGAGAGATGGCATCGTCTGTGGAACGATTTGGACGGTAAGCGAACTGTAGTGGGTCCAATGTGTCTGGTAGTGAAGAAATGATGAAGTCTCTGATCAGGTGTTCAAAGCACTTCATCACTACTGAGGTGAGGGCTACAGGGCGATATGTGACAAAATGTCAATGCTAGGGAGGAAGAGATGGACATATGGACACATTTTGATGTCAAGGAAAATAAAACACTTTGTGACTAACTCTCACTGGTAAGAACATGAAGTTTTCCCCCTTATATTTCATTTAGGTGAAACAACTATAGATTTAAGGAATTTTCACACCTAAAGTTCATTTAGTCTGGTGCGAATCAGTTGATGAGTTTTTAAACTCGTGGTTTGGCTTGTTTGCGAATGCGATTAATGTTTTCACAACCGCACAAAAGAAACTGCACCAAGAGGCAAATAAACCCAAGTTCAATTTAAATGGACCAAACACCTCGTGTGAAAACACCCTCAGTCTATTATAGTCTTGTGCTATTTAGTCAACAAAAATTTCCAAATATAAATGCCTAAGTTATGAATAAAACGAAGGGACATTTTCATTAAAACACTATAACTAAAAATCGAATCAAAAGATAAAACACGTTGGTTTGTTAGAGGTGACTGTAGTGGTAGGACAGGTTGAACACTAACCAAAGACTTGGTGGTTCAGTACCTGCTACCTACACTGTCAGAGTGTAGGCACTAACTTCCCCACATTGCCCCTGATGGATCCTTTGGCTTGTATTAGTGTGTGAATGAGCTACACATCAGAATGGCTAAAGTTGAAAGGTATTATTTAAGTACATCTGATGAACAAACCACTAAGAAATTACATTATACTTCAGTCTTTTTTCCCTATTTTGCTTTTAAGTACAGCTTTATGTTGAGGAGGTTCAATTATGTGTATTGCTCAACGTGAAGAAGGGGCTCCAGGTTCCCTTAACAGGTACTTGAAAATAACTCTTTATCACACTCAAGAAATGATTTTGCCTCATATGAATGACAGAATAAGGCACATTTTTTTCTATTAAAAGCACTGTTTACAATCTGTTACCTCCAATAAACCTGACAGACTTTGAAAAGTAAATATACAAAACTTACCGAGAGGCCATGGGAATCAAAATACTTGAGAAAACTTGAATGCAGTTTCATTATCCATCCATCTATCTTCTATTTCTTATACTAAATCTGTTTTGGGAGCATTTCCATGCCAAAGCCCTTAGAGAGGCCTTTGCTTTCCAATTATTGGGTTTGCGCTGGAGTCTCCAGTTGGTCATGCCTGAAACACATAACTTTGCAGGCAGGAGGTATCCAAGTCCAGCCACCTCAACTGGCCCCTTTCAGTGGGAGGAGCAGGGTTTTTTTCTACTCATGGACACCATTTAGAGGAAGTTAATTTCTAATGAATTAATTTGTGATAGTATTATTTCTGTCACTACCTTCAGCTTGTGCTATATAAATAAATTTTACTTACTGCCAATGCGTTCACCTCCATCCTAAACTCTCTCTTCACCACAAGAGACTAATTCATAGCCTGCATCTGTGGCACTGTGTCTGCAGTGATGTGGTACCTTAAGTGTCTCTTCATAGTATTCTTTTAAACTGTACTTAGTCTTGCTCCTTGTTATGGACCAATTTGCTCTGGGATGCCGTACAAGGGGAAAACTGCCCAGGAGAGCATAGTTTCTGGGATCAATAAAACATGCAGACTCCTCCACCATGACAGGTGGCAGTTCATAGAGGGGTGAAAATAAAAATAAAAAATGAAAGAGAATAAATTTAGACTCTCATTAAATAGTCTTGGCTTGGAGCTGGCTATGCAGACTAAAATTGTAGATATATTTGACTCTACTTTTCTGTCTAATGTTAGGTCTTAAATAAGCGCGGCTGTCCACATAAAACACAATGGCAAGCCTTTGACTGATAGTTGGTAAGAAGCAAAGTGCAAATAAATTGTTCACTCTCGTATCTTTCATTGGCTGATTCCTTAGAAATGCTGCTGCCAGTTTTCTTTCCTCCCTCCAATCACATAAAATGGTCCTGTCATTAGGAAGTCACTGCTTCATTCATTTGCTGCAGACTTTTTTTCTCCACTCTTTACCTTTATTTTTTCCATGCTTACTAACTACTTTTCTCTTTCTTTTGCGCTGCTTTCAGACTTGCACAGACAAAGGGCCTAAGTGCAAGGCTGCAGCTGGCATCAGGGCTCAAACCTCATGCTAATCATGGCAGAAGAAAAACGATGGTCGTGGAGAAAAAATATGATTCAGACCTAATCTTGCGACTTGCTATGGCAGCTTACTGGTGAAATATTGTGCCCCAAGGGCAGATTTGGCTTCCAGTTCTTTTCCTCTCTTTCATCTTCATCACAGTCTAAAGTGTTTTTGTAAATGTGTGTGTGGTCAGTGCTTTGTGTGCAAGCATATGAAGCTTTCTTATGTGCAATTTCAGTGGTGCTGATATCAGTTGTATCTTTTCAATGATGTGCATTTATTTTTAAAGCCTGTTCTCATGCCAGGTTGTCAAATTGACAAACTCTGCAGTCAGAGAGAGACACACAAGGTGTCCTATGTTGGTACTGACACACCTGTCACATATGTGTGCTTCAGGACCCTTGGAGCATCACATTTGACCCCACTCCCATAAAATTGGAGCCGGTGATTACAAGGGGCTCGGTCGAATGGTCCTGTAGCAGGATTATAGAGGAACAGGTAGCTGTTCTGAAGTACAGCCCAGAGGCAGCTCAGAACTTAGCTACTGCTCATAAAGACAGACTAGAAGATGGCCTAGAGGCAGGGAAGGGTGCAAGGACGCATGGTGCAGGAGGGAATGCTCAGAAGGGTTGATCTGAGATGTCTGTGGAGGAGTCCAGTGGCAAAGATGGGTCCTTGCTGGAGGCTGACCAGGAGGGCAAACAAGAGGCAGGCAGATGAGGCGAAACCACAGAGAGGCCCAAGCATCACAATTAAAAGAGGGGACAGTGGAACAAGCTCTGGTGAAGCATCTGATGGCTTTGGAGTAGGAACAGGAGCCAAACAATTTGGGATGAGATGACACAGAAACAGGCACAGACAATGAAAACTAAAACTAGACAATCAAGATAGAGACCGAAACCCAGCAATATCACAAAACGGAAACTCCTAAACATCATACCTACAGGATGGTTGGACATGGAAACCAATGCCATTAAGCTTCAGGTGCACTGATGTCCTGCTGACGTTAATGGCAAAGTAGGTTCGGAGCCTTCCAGGTATTTAGTCAACTGAGAGGTAGCAACTTTTAAACACTACATCCCTCAGCACTTGGTGAGCCTGCTCAGAAATTGTACATGATTTGCCATATTAAGAGACATGGCCCGATACTTCATTTGTATCAAAGTCAACGAAACAAAGGCACACAAAAAAGTGTAAAATGAATCACGGTCTCCACAGCTAGAGTAGACAGAAGTCAAAACTGCAGTGTTTGATGCTGTGGGATGACATAAGCATTCATGTTTGTACCAAGGGTCAGTAGCAAACTGTGGCCTTGGCCACAATAAAAGCACATTTTTCCATCGTCGTGGAAACTGAAATTGACATAGCATTTGATAGAAGATGGCCAGCCCTCAAGATTATTGACACTACAAATTTTTGTTGTTGTTTTTTTTTTTAGCCTACCTTAAAAAATACTTTTATTGGTTAGGTGAATTATAAATTTTTTACAAGCCTGGTAATCTAAATTTTGATGCTGTTGAATGCTAAACCCCAGGCAATCTGAACACTTCATCTTTCGATGTCCTTGCCACAGGGAATGGAGTGAATGTAATTGCTAGGGAAAATAATGACTTCCTCAAACGATGACTGAAAGGGCCACAATGAAAAAAACATACTCTGGCTTTGCAAGAGTATAATCACAAGAAAAAAACCCTGCTTTTTCCTGAACTGCCTCTACATCATGCACAATGGGATCGAGGGCAGAAGGAGCATCTAGATGTGATAGCAGTTCTCTGGGCTTGCTTCTCGGTTAGGCCAGACGGCATCAACCTCCTCAGCTCTCGGTGTGTGTAAACAACTCTTCGCAGCGTGGTCCTGCTAACGGAAATTCTATTCTGTTGGGGCAAGAGTGCAAAAATTCCCGTAATCACATCTTTTCCCTGCGCTTGAAGCAAATGGGCCAAAGGGTGTATGTATGATATAGGATCAAAATGTAGGAAATGGCAGAATAAAGAGTGAGATTGCTGTGTGGCATGGGTGTAGTTTGACTTGTTCTGTAATGTCATATTTTTGTTTCTTTGTTTCTTTTTTTTTCATTTTTAACTGCATTGTGTTTACAAGAGCTTATAATCCCACTGAAATGGGTCTCACCAATTCAGACAAAAGGTCACACAGTAGATCCGGAGCCACTCCAGTCAGTCAGAATCATTCTCAGCAACCTATCATCTCCTCTCCTTTTTGTTTTCAGTGTCTTTATCTTTAGACGCCAGCCTTCCAAATGGAAAAAGGGGCCTTAGACTGCGAGTTGAAGCCAAATACCAGGGGAAGGTAAAATAGAGTGAAAGCATATTACTGTGAAGTGTTCCATGGATACATAAAAATGGGGGAAAAAAATCATCCATCTCATTTCCCTGTTGAGGGCCTCTTTGAATTTTCTGAATGATGCTGGAAACAGATTCAGTCCCCTCAATCCTCCCACTGTGAATGTGCTTGGAAGATGACCATAATAAGAGGGGCGGGCTCTGAAAGCCATCAAATCCTCTGGAGTGCATTGATAAGGAGCTAGTTCTGTGCGTGTGTGTATGTGTGTGTGTGTACTTACTGAGGGTTTGTCCAGTAAATGAACTCACACTGTATGTGTGTTAGGGATGGCACAGGAGTCCCGGCAGGTAATTAGCAAATGAACTGCCCTACCAGTTTTTATATTCTTATTTTCATACTGTCATCTTCTTTCATATTTCACCATTTTACTTCCCCCTGAAATACCTCAAAACTTTATAAATCTTTACAGGACCTGTTATAGCCTTAAGTTATTTCTAAAGCTATTATGATGTTGGCATTGTTGATTTTTTATTTGTGTGTGTGAAATATCTCAACAACCATCTAATGGCTCAAAATGGCAAGAGGCACCCACATTCTCGGTATGCAGACGATTAATCACCTAAAAAGAGAAGAAAACCTAAAGTTAACTTCCAGAAATTATAAATAAATGATTGAATAAAGACAACTGTAATCTTTGCAAGAGACTTCCACAATTTTTGTCTTTGTTTTTAATGCAAATGATAAAATGGAAGCGATACCGCGTATACTTTGCTTTTCACACTTTGCTTCTGCATTTTGTCTCAGTTTTTTGTTAAATAATTAAAGACACAGTGTAAAACTTCATGTGTTGTTCATCTCAGGTTGCGTTTACTTAGTTTTCAGACCAGGTAAGGGCCAGATCATTTTCACGATGTTCCGATATGTAAAACCTTTGACTTGGAAGAGAGCGCACTTTCTTTTTTTCACATGTGCAATCACAAACAGCTACTAGCATGAAGGTCTTGTGTTTCTTCCCCTGTGCAGCCTTTAACATGCTGAAGTTGCAGTGCTGGGTGATAAAATAAAATACACTCGCCGTTGGCCAGTCACAAAATTAGCAGAAACCCACACAAAAACTTAATTGCCTTTGCCATCTGCATTGATTTGATTAAGACCATGCAGTGTCATCCCACAGGATAATTTCAGAATCCAGTATTTCAGAAATACATTTGGCTCTTCCTTCTTTCTCTTCTCACACAAGTGCTCTATTATTATCGCAAAGAATAAACGCACAAAAATATTTTTTTTCAATGCCACAGAACTTGGGAGTGCACTTTACAGTATGCAGCTCTTGCTCATAATTCAAAATGATGACAATCAGATTAAGTCTACTGTAATCAGAGAAACACCAAGTCTCATGAAATGAAAACACAATTAATCACTCCACATTGTTTGTATCTGAATGACATTTTACTTTTATATTGACAGGGGCCATTATTCATCTCTCGTTTCATTGCTTTGGTCTGGTGATACATCACTGAGTACTTTTCGCTCTTTTTCACACAGCTATCCACAAAACAAAGGGAAAGTAACACTTACACTTAAGGTACTAATCTTTTGATTATCCCTTTACTCTTGACTAAAATTTTACTGAAACTATTTATGTTCCTACAAATATTTGCGCTCGAGGTGTTTTGCTGCCACTCATTTCAATTCCACTGCTTCGCAGCCCTTGAATGTACCTTTAGGCATCTTTAAATTACTTTCTGCTAGCATTCAGAGTTCAGAAGGAAGTGGAGTAATAGCATACGACGTGGGCTTTTCAGCGTCCTTTGTTATTACTGTGAATGTAACTATAATTCAGACACAAGCCTGTGTTTGGCTGTGTAACGTAAGCTACTGAAGCCTATTCTGAAACAATTTGCTTTTACCATTATTAATTAGCTGACATCATGCCTCACTTTCAATAATTATTAATATGTCTGTTATTGTACTACTTCCCTTACAAGTCATTCATACACATTAGATGTGTCAAGTATAATTAATGGTTTTTAATAAATAAAAAGAGATTCCTTGTAAGGGAAGAGATGCAGGAAAAGGTACAGTGCAACACTGTATTAAAATGTATTGCAATGCTGAGAAAGAGGAAAATAGTCATTCATCATGCCATGCTAATGTCCATGCTTCAGTATCCACCAATCAGCTACTGTGTGTGTGTCTGTGTGTAGTGCAGATAGTCATATTCACTTGCTTCTGAAGCATCCGAGTCACTAGTATGCGGTTATCTATGATGTAGGTCCTCATTACTCCATAATTGGCCTGGTGATAAAATGATCGTGGTTTGAGTAAATCATTCTGTCCATACCCAGATTGACTCGGCTCGATGTGCTTTTATCGTCGGGCTCTTCACGAACAACTGACGATCCAATGCCGGCGCTTTGATTGAAGCATGCGTACAAAGAGAATCCATCCACAATGGAGAGCTGTCACTTTGATTTTCTTACCTTTCGCTGGTTGGAATTCAAGTATTTGTTGGAAATTTGTTAATCAAAACATCTTGTGTTTAAACCTTTATTTTTATGTTAATTTAGAAAGTCCTGGCACCATCTGGCACGTAAGGAAACTAAGCACAGAATGAGATAGAGATTCTCCAGTCTAAATCAATACAGCTTAATCGAAGCCACGAGATCTGATGAAAGATCTTACAAGGTCTCACAAAGGAAGTTTATTCCAAGTTTTAGCTTTCTCTTTCGGTAACTTTTCTACCTCAGAAACTCAACAATTGTCTTGATGTACTTCAAATGCAAGCTCCATGTGGCATCTCGCTGAGCGCACCAAACATCTGTCAAGAAAATGGAGCTATGAGTGGAGAAGTGACTTTTCTGGGATGCAGCACGTTAAATTGTTTTTTTTCTGACACATTATGGACATAGATGATTTTTGCAGTACAGTAGCAGGCAATTGGGGGTTTCTCCTGCACTGAACCTTCTAAGAAGAAAGTTTACTAAGAAGTTTACTTTCTAAGAAGAAAGTTTACTGTCAGGGAAAGACTAATTACACCATCCTTTTATTTATTATTTGGTATTGCAACGCGTCCAAATATGCAAAAGCGACTCTGTAAATGATATTTCTGCACATCTACACTGGAATGGGCAGTCTTTTAAGGGACAAATTTGTGATAAGATTACTTTTTTTGTTTAAGAAAAAGTTGCATTAACGCATTAGACCACTAATATTACATTTACCACTTACTGCCCTTTAAAATATGTATGTTAGCACCTATATCTATTTGAAATCTGCATGTGGAATAATGTATAATTACAATTTTCTCACAAGATTTGATAAGGCTTAGCGAATGCATGCTGTCTGATTTGACACAGAAAACATTCACAGTGATTTTAGTTGTTGCAGGACAACATAATTCTTTTTTAATAGATTTGAACAAAACCACAGACCTATAGATATGATCATGGAAGTTAGATCTGGCTAATGAGAGTCCTTTCCAACCACCTCCTGCAAACTGAGGGTCCGGCAATAAATGTACTTCTTGTATTACAACTAAAAATTATGCCTTGATATGATCCAGTTAACAAAGTAACATAACAAGGAAGCAAATTATTGCAATGTTATCGTATAGAAATGTTGTTTCTAGCTGACAGACTTCTGAAATTTGCACAAATTTTCTTCCACGCTACATCTACCCAACGAGTCCGACAAGGTAAATTCCAAAGCAGATTCCTCGCCATACTGAACACCTTGCAATAGAGATTGGCTGCATGAAACTGCTAAATGTAAGCTGATACATAAGAGTTCATGATTTGGCTCTTTGACTTTGCAGCAAGCAACGTTCTACATCTGCTATTAAGTACAGCAACAATGTAGACTGGATGACAGAGATGCTAATTAGGTTTTATGCCTTTTTTTGTTTTTCTTAGATTGTTCATTTGTTGTCTTCTTAAATCCTTATCTGTGCAACTAATCTTTAGTTTTAGTTGCACTTTATATTTAGCACAAAGTAGGGTTTTTTTTATTGCAGCACAGAAAAGCTCTACGATGATTCTATTAGGAAAAGAATGTCTATCATCTTGCATTTATGAAAGTGCAATTGCTATAATCTCACAGGATTACTTTTTCATTGTAACCGGCACTTATTTGGCACTACTGACTCAGGCTACGTCCACACGTACCCGGGTATTTTTGAAAACTCAGATTTTTCTATGCGTTTGCACCTTTCGTCGACACGTAAACGGCGTTTTTGGTCACTGAAAACTGAGATTTCTAAAAACGCCTGCTAGGGTGGATAATTTCGAAAACTCCATTTTTGCATTTACGTGTGGACGAGAAAAACGGAGAAAACGCTGCGTCAAAGGTGTGCACCCTTTTTGACGTCACACTGTGCGCCACGTTATTGTTTCGGTGAAATGAATTTCTGCAATACTATTACTGTTAATTGTACTCTCTGCAGTGTTTAAATCCTTACATATACACACACAGTTACTGTCCCTCCACACATACGACTCGGTTCTGCTTCTATGCCCCATCTTTGTTTACTATTTCCCACCGAGGCTTCTAGACTTCTGATTGGCCAACATTTCTACATAGTTAGGAATATATCGCCACCTGTTGCTTTGGCATGTTCCTAGCAGCGTTTTCCTTCATTTCTGCATTTACGTGTGGACGGGATTATTTTTTTAAAACAAAAACGGAAAATCTCCTTTTTCAAAAATACCCGTGTACGTGTGGACGTAGCCTCAGACTAAAGATATTTTGATGCTAGGATTTAACCAACCCTAAGCATTACGAGCTGTGGGAATCCACTGGCTCCTAGAGGCCAACCCCAGGTGTACACCAGTGCCTCGGGTCAAAGGGACTAAAAATGCAGCTTGCAGGGGGATAACTTGCAAACTCCCCACAGAAATCCTGTGACCTTCTTGCTGTGAGATTAGCATGCTAACCACTGAGCTACCATGCCGACAACAGGAAACTACTGTTGAAGTTGACTTCAGAAATCAGGGCAAAAGTCTTTATTAAGCATATATTTCTAGAGTGAATTTATTGTATTCAAACTCAAATTTGTGGCCCTGTTTTATAACTGAAAGAATTAATATTGTGCAAGAATTTGTGCAAAAAAAGTTAACAGGCTCAGGCTCATGTATACAGTCATTATTTTCTGGTCTTTTTAAGGTTAAATCCCACTAAGTGGCTTGGCTTTCCATGGACCTGAAAAATAATGAAATACAATGACATTCCTCACATAATAAAATGGCCTTTGTGATATTTTTTAAATACACTGAAACAGATTGTGATTCAAACACAATGAGAATGTGTTACCGGTCATCTTATCCTTCTCTATCCCTCAATAGGCCTCCCCTTGGTGCTGAACCCCTTGCGAAAGAGCAGACTCCATCTGCAGCAGGTGCGGGTCTAATGATGCTTTGATGCCATATGTCAAATCTCATCACTTGCTGAGTCGACTGACATTTCCGTTGATAGCTCCTAGCAACAGCATTACAAGTGGTCGACTTTCACCTTGCCTGCAAAGAGCTAACAACGACAAAAAAAAAGACAAGGAGAGAAATATTTTCAGAACCACTTTCCAGTTTGTACACATGTGACAACACTTTCATTTTCACTTTCATAACAGAGATGTATTTTAGGATGTAAATTATTCTGAAAGTAATGCAAGGTCATTAGTGAACATATGGTAGTGCAAAACCCTTTTTTAAAAAGTCTGCCAGCACGCTGTACTGTGTTTTTGTAACACTGATTATACATCTGAATATTTCAATGTGTGAGCATGAGTGTGAGAGTGTCTGTGTGCACGGGGTTTGTGTACGCCCATGTCTGCTGTCTCATGTCATCAGTAGACAACTTCTGATTATTACATCAACAGCAGTCATGTTTTAATGTCTCCTTAAATTGTACTTTTTTGGGCAAATCATAGCTCCACAGCCTACACTTGGCTGGCTGAGTAACTAGTAATCATTCCACTTTGGTTTGATGTGTGGGGTGCTGTCTAGTCACAGCCAGCCCATCAGAGTCAAGTGGCATGGAGTGATTGCCTGCATTGTGTCAGTGATGGAGATCGAAGATACTGTTTGTCCTTGCACAGTGTGTATGAAAAAACAGAACCGAGACAATAAAAAACACACCGGAGCTGTGTGTATCGTGGGTGTTTGGGAAAACTCAAGGCCATTTCTTTGCCCTGAAGAACCTGCGCAGGGATGCAGTTGCCACAAAATACACAGCATTACTAAGATGGTTGTCAAAGCTGCATGTGAGTTTTTGTCCTAGTAAACACTTTTCACTACACACAACAAAGATAATTGTTATTATTTTGGAGAAGTGGTCACTTATTGCCATGGTTAAGAGCCATAGTGATGGTTAGCAACAGACCTCTTAAGGAGGATATAGTAGCGTGATTACTTTTTACAGTTAATTTGGCATTTGAGAGTAAGCTTGTTTGCTGTCCCTCTAGGAGGCTGACATCTCTTTCTTTGAATAATCTACACTTTCAAACTTTCTAAATTTCAAAACAGGCCTTAAAAAGTGTGCTTTTTTCCCCTTCATTCAAACATTCAGAGATTAGATTGTGGCAGAACTACCAATGCTAGATTCTCATTTGCCACTGGGAGCAAAGTGAGCTTCAGTGTCTTGTTCAAGGACTACAAGTCAACAAGTTTTATTTTTTTAAAAAGAAGAAGAAGAAGAAGAAGAAAAGGGTTTAATTTTCAGTTCAATTCAGTTTTATATAATGTATATAGCACGTAATATTGAAATATAATGACTCTACAATAATACAGTGAAACCCTTACAATCAGACAAGGCCCTATGAGCAAGCACTTTAGAATAGAATAGAATAGAATTCAACTTTATTGTCATTGCACATGCACAGGTACAGGGCAACAAAATGCAGTTTGCATCCATCCAGAAGTGCTTTAGCCGTGATATAGATATATTACAATATATATTAGCAATAATATAGATATGTAAGTATATTACAGAAATGGGTCTATTATGATATGTTATAATGTACACGGTATGAAGTATGTTATGAATATTCTATAACTATAAGTATGTACAGGCTGTAGTGAGTACAAGCTATGTACAGGCTATGAACAGGATATAAATATGAAATGAAAAAAAAAATAAAAAAAAACTATACAGAAATCTGAACACACAGTTATACAGAAATGTGAACTATGCAAGTTATAAACAGTTGTAGGATTACAAATTATCGTATGTACAGAATGATTATTTACACAGAACTATACAGTAGTGCAGTTAAGATGAGTGAGATATGTGGATAATTTCTACAGAGGCTATATAAAGTGCTAGTGATTGTGAATGGTGGTTCAGTCCATGTTATTATTGTGTGTTTGAGGGTACAGTTGTCCATTGTGTGTGTGTTTAGGTGGTTGTGGGTGTGTGTATGTTCAGTCCATGAGTTTAATGTGAGTCAGATGTCAGGAGGCAGAGTTCAGGAGTCTGACAGCTGTGGGGAAGAAGCTGTTCCGGTACCTGGTGGTCTTAGTCCGGAGGCTCCTGTAGCGCCTCCCAGAGGGCAGGAGGGTGAAGAGTCTATGTGATGGGTGACTGGGGTCTTTGATGATTTTCCCAGCCCTTTTCAGACACCGCTTCCTGTAGATGTCCTTTATGGCAGGAAGTGGTGCTCCGGCGATGCGCTGGGCAGTTTTCACAACCCTCTGCAACGCCTTCCGGTCCAAGGCAGAGCAGTTCCCGTACCAGACTGTTATACAGTTGGTCAGGATGCTCTCGATGGTGCAGCGATAGAAGTTCACCAGGATGTCTGAGGACAGGTGGTTCTTCCTCAGAGTCCTCAAGAAGAAGAGGCGCTGGTGAGCCTTCTTGACCAGCTTGGAGCAGTTGGTCGTCCAGATGAGATCCTCGGAGATGTAGACTCCCAGGAACTTGAAGCTGCTCACACGCTCCACAGCCGTCCCCTTAATGTGGATGGGTGGATGTGGGTCAGCATTCCTCCTGTAGTCCACGATGAGCTCCTTGGTCTTCTCAGTGTTAAGCAGCAGGTTGTTTCTGTCGCACCACTCAGCCAGACGATCCACCTCCTCCCTGTAGGCGGCCTCATCGTTGTCACTGATGAGGCCAATCACCGTGGTGTCATCTGCAAACTTAATGATGGTGTTAGAACCATCAGCAGGTCTGCAGTCGTGGGTGAAGAGGGAGTAGAGGAAAGGGCTCATCACACAGCCTTGTGGTACACTGGTGTTCATTGTGATTGTAGATGAGCAGCGGTTATCCAGCCGGACATGTTGGGGGCGGTTGGTCAGGAAGTCCAGTAACCATTTGCAGATGAGGGAACTGATGCCCAGGTCTGTCAGTTTCCTGATGAGTTGTGAGGGGTGGATTGTATCGAATGCTGAACTGAAGTCTATAAACAGCATTCTGGTGTATGTGTTGTTGTTGTCCAGGTGTGAGAGGACAGAGTGCAGTGCAATGGAGACTGGATCCTCTGTGCTCCTGTTCTGGCGGTATGTGAATTGGTGGGGGTCCAGGGTGGGGGGGGAGACAGGATTTGAAGTGTGCTAGGACCAGCTGCTCTAAGCACTTAGTGATGATGGGGGTGAGGGCTACTGGGCGGTAGTCATTGAGGCTAGATGGGTTGGAGTTTTTGGGTATCGGGACGATGGAGGTGGATTTGAAGCAGACCGGTACCACAGCGTGGGCCAAGGACAGATTGAATATGTCTGTGAGCACTCTTGCAAGCTCCCCAGAACACGCTCTGAGAACACGCCCGGGGATGCCATCAGGACCTGCAGTCTTGTGGACATTGATCCTGCTCAGAACCACTCCTACATCGGTGGGGGAGAGAGTCAGAGGTTGGTCGTCTGGCGTCATGTCTGTTTTGGTTGTGGTTGTGGCGTTCCCTCGCTCAAAACGAGCATAAAAGTTGTTGAGCTCGTTGAGGAAGAAGACATCAGAGGATGCGGGGGAGGGTTTGGTGGTCCTGTAGTCTGTAACGGTCTGGAGTCCTTGCCACATGCATCGGGGGTTGGAGTTGGAGAAGTGTTCTTCTACCTTCTTTAGTGAGAGTGGGAAGGAAAACCACACTTTGAACAGGAAGAAACCTCCTGCAGAACCAGGCCCAGCTATCTGCTGTGACTGGTTGGGGGTGAGGGGAAGGATTGAGCATATTACTACTAGTATAGTGACTACTAACTTTCTTAGTAGTTGGTTATACACTCATTGGCCACTTCATTATTTACACCTTGCTAGTACCAAGTTGCACCTTCTTATCAGTGAGTGTCATGGTCCTGGGTCGGTGACCCAGCGCTTTGAGTTTGTGATTATTATTTTCTAGTTTATTCTGATTTTGTATTGGTTGTTGGGGTTTGGTTGTAGTGTTTATTTTCCCTACCTGTGTCTCCCTCTGTGCTCTGTACAGGTCCCCGAGTTTTGTGTTGTAAAACAGTCTGTGTGTTTCCTGTTTTACTTTGTAGGTCTGTGTCTCGTTATGCCCATTATTTCCAGCTGTGTGCCATTTCCTGATTACCTGGTGTGTGTATTTATAGTTGGTATCTGCCTGTGCTTCTCGTCGCGTCGTCTGTGTTTCTAGGTATTCTGTGTTTCTCTGTGAACCTCCCGTGTAGTCTACATTATTCCATGTTTCTTCGTGTCTCTCTGCTCCTCGCTCCATGTCCTCCGTTTTGTATTAGTTTTCCCAGTTTAAGTTTATGTTCGGTTCTGCCCACACCTTGGTTTTGTGCACTGTAAATAAAACCCACTTGCACCTCCGCCACTGTCTGCTATTGGATCCTCCTTTCTCACCCTCCACACGACTGCCGCCCCAGCCGTGACAGTGAGATTATTTAAACTTTATGATGTGGCAGCCATCGGAAGATGGGTACTGTGGTCATCGAGGGATGGACATGATCAGCAACAATACTGAGGCAGGCTGTGATGTTTAGACAATGCTCAGTTGGTACTAATGGGACAAAGTGTGCAAATTAAAAAACTCCCACATCACTACACCACCTTCTGATATAAGGCATAATGGAGCCGTGGTTTCTAATTGTTTACATCAGATTTTGACCATCTAATGTCGCAACAAATGTGACCAGAGAACATTTTTCCAATCTTCTCTTGTCCATTTTTGGTGAGTCTATGTCAGAGGTTCCCCAATCTCAGTCCACGAGGGCCGGTGTCTCTGCAGGTTTTAGATCTCACTCTTGGTCAACACACCTGAATCAAATGATTAGCTCATTACCAGGCCTCTGGAGAACTGCAAGACATGTTAAGAATTTATCCATTTAAATCAGCTGTGATGGATCAGGGACACATCTAAAACCTGCAGGGACACTGGCCCTCGTGGACTGGGATTGGGGACCCTGGTCTATGTGAACTACAACCTCAGTTTTCTGTTCTTAGCTGACAGGACTGACACTCTGTGTGCTCTTCTGCTATTCTTGAGAAATAGTTATACTGAAAATTCCCAGCAGTTTTTGAAATAATCAGACCAGCCCTCCTGGCACCCAGAACCATGGCACATTCAGAGTCGCTTAAACAACCTTTCTTCCTCATTCTGACTTCAGCAGGCCATCTCGGCTGTGTCTACACAGCAGTAGTTGGCAGTTGAACAGCTGTACATAACAAAGCAAGTCTAATTTTCAGTCTAGTATCCTCAGTGTGGGGTAGGGATAGGTACCGGTATCCGGTGCCATAATGGCACCGGATACCGGTACCGGTTCTGACATAAATGGTAGTAACCAGACCGAAAAGCAGCACACATTTTGGTGCTTTATTTCCCTGAGATGTCATACACTTTGAATTCTAGCCAATCATTTTACGTTTCCAAGGTTAGTGGGCGGGCCCAGGTACGTACGTTCTTTTAGAGCAGAGCTACAGATTAAAATGCCCAAGGCGAAGCGGTCAAAGGTCTGGCTGTACTTCACGGCAAAAGATGCAAACTCAGCAGCCTGCAACAAGTGCTTTAAGGTGATACTGTGCAAAGGAGGTAACTCCTCGAATCTGATGAAACACCTGGTGACGTATAGCATTTTGTTAAAAGCCGAGAAATGCGCTGTATTTGATAGCTTGCTGCGAGACCTCACACCAGGCGCAACTACTGCGGGTGTGGTGCCTGTTATTGGACCCGGAGTTAGCAACATCCCCCAAAAACCCGAAGAGGAGAGTCCTGGCCCCTAGCCCTGCCAGTGTAGCAGAAATGATGATGGATGATGATGGCAGCAGCAGCCGTTCTTCTCTGCGTGAGTAGCTTAATGTTGTTCGTGTGTAATTTACGTTGAGTACGCTAACCACGTTATTACATTAATGCATGTAAGTGTACTAGCAAACACCGTCGTAGTCGCTTAAACAACAAAAACACAAACAAAGTTTGTGTTTTTTTTCCATTGTTTAAGCACTGCTTCCAGCCAAGAGTGATACCATATATGCCCTATAGCTGCAGAAAAGGCTAACATTGTTATCTTTTTACAAAAAAACAGCTAAACATGAGAGGTTTTTGGACAAAGTGTGTGTTCTCCATTCTTTAAGCACCGGTTCGAGCACCGGCACCGTTTCAAAAGTTTGGTACTGGTATCGGATAAAACCTAAACGATACCCATCCCTAGTGTGGGGTCAGACTCACAAGACTCAGTCACTACAAAACTAGCTCAAAAACTCCAAACACATGATTTGCGGTCCAGCATTTTTTGCCTTAACTTAATTTCCAATAGGAGCAAAGTTAACCCATGTTCCATAGTGTAGCAGAAAAAAAGTACAAATCCTATATATACAAATATATTATTATAAATACAAAGTTGATATAGTAATAAATAAATAAATAGAAAATTAATTGGCAAAGTAATTAGCAAGAGGAAATGTCAGTTAGTCAGACTTCATTAAAAAGTGATGTCTTCAATTACCTCTGCTGTTATTTTTTCCCCCACATTTAACAGTAAATATGTACATAGTAAATTTCTCAGTATAATTAACTCAAATACCAACACTTGAGTATTAAAACAACGTCATGTTCTGTGACCGTACAGAGTCTCCCCTGGATGTCACAGTTGTCTTCTTCACTTTTCAGCTTCTAATATGTAATTGGTACTGTCAAGGTGAGGCACCATTCATCAAAGGACCAGAAGAGCAACAATATTTTTCTAACAGTAGCTGTATAATTGACTCCTAAATGATCTGCATGGCCCATGGCTGAGATGTATGCTAATACAGCCCCATTCTGAGCTTTGGCGTCAATGTTGTTAAAGGTGTATTCTCTCCCCTGATGGCCTCTAATCAGCTCTGCTCAGCGTAGCTAACTCCACCTGGAGGACCGGCTACTGATTTTCTGTCAGAAGGAAAAGCACACCATAATTATGCTGCCATTTGAAATTCCATCACTCTCCTTTTGCAGCAGAAATAAGATGCATCTCATTGAAATGTATGTGGAATGCTGGAGGGATATATTCTCGGGTAAACCTTGTCTTTTTAATTAAACACACGGTGGCCTTGGTGGATTGCTTGTGACACAGGGAATGATCGGGGCACTTAAAGGGCTGCAGCTCAGGTAAATATGCCTTTAATGTCCCAGAGGGCAGCCGGAGAGGGGTATTGGGAGTGGGGTGGCTGGGTTGTATGACTTGGCATGTTTATGGAAGTTCAGAAAGCATGTTTAAAAATGGTCACCTTCTAACTCTGAGGTTAAACCGCAAAGCAGGACTCATTTAGAACCTTAGAAGCTGCTCGTGCATCAGATATTAAAGCAGACAGGTGATGGCGCTCATGATAGAGGCAGACTACAAGGCACAGGACCATGTTCTTCCTTGTTCCATTACAGACATCTCATCCCATCAATCCCAAATGAAGCTTCACACTCAGTCTGCTCCCAGACGTGACTCTGCTGTTTCTAGCGGCAAAACGAAACATACACGTTCATATGGATGAGCATAATATCTGACTTTTCTAATTAAGAAAAGACAAAGAAAAAAAAAGTGCCATATTTTCTCGCGTGTGTCAAGAAAAGATCAGTAACTCGAGAAAGACAAAGTCAAATGACCTTGACATTTCTTTTTGCCGAAATGCCAGTAGATTATTCAGTCAAGTGAAGAATGAGAGACAGGCAGGAGAGGAAACAGAGGGAGAGACAGAGAAGGGAAAAAAAACAAAAAAAACAAAACAAAATAGAATTATTCTGAGGGGGAAACAGACAATTTGAATTTCCACTGATATTCCAAAAAATATTTTTAGCTGTATTTACAGACAAGTTTTTGTTACCGTAGCTGTGAGAAGCTCCAGTATGACTTTAGGATTAGTTTTCATTGCGTGGCTTAATGAGCTCTGGGTCATCCTCCAAAACGTATGGTCTTCCTACATGAATACAGTATGTGTGTTTTTGCTGGAGGGACGTGGGGAGGTCGCTGTGGGCTCTCTGACTCAGACCTCCACCCCCCTCAATCTCCTCTTGCTTGGCTGCCTCTCACCTCTCACCTGCCCTGTGGCCCGCAGCCTGAAGACAGGCACTGGCTAATCTTCCTCCCCCCCACACCCCCATTCTCCTTCACTCTCTCCTCAGCAGCCTCTCACAAAGGACAACAGGGTCTGACTACCAAGCTCACACTTTGACTGCATCGTTCACCTTAAAGAAAGCCGGTGACTAACTGCCACTTGATGGTATTAAAAGATCTTAAAGCCTACAAAGACAGAACTGTCAGCAGTTTCGATTTCCCACTACTCACGAGGTCTAAATAGCATTACACCCAGCATGCTGTGTTTCAGTGTTATCAATGCCATGTTACAACGCGCAGCTGATCTCCGCTCCTTGCGGTCCACGTCCATGTCCCTGTCTTATTTAATAAATGCAACGTGCGGCCCTGCTTTCCTCCTGTCCTCATTGTTTTGCCAGCAGTGCTGTGTCGCTCCGGCTCGTCTCCTGAAATGTGCATCTGCATCACCTGTCACTCTCAGGGAGGCATGCCATGTGCTGTTTGATTGACGTCTGGATCCGCTCACTGAGAAGGGGCCGTCTCTCACACGGTTCAGTGCGCCAAAATATGTGTGAACAGAAATGAGGACATTTAGGTAGAATAAGAAACTGTGAAGACGAGGAGGGGGGGAAATAAAAATAAAGCTACATGAGTCGAATTCTGCTCCCCTGCGTGTGTGTGTTTGTTTGACAGAGCATCAGTGGCTGCTTATGTGTGCGTTGTGCTTGTATTCCTGAGTGTATTTCTGCATGCAAAGATGAAGGCCAGACGGTGAGGGTTTTTTTCTTCTTCTTCTAGTGCCTCATCTAATGTTTCCCAGCCAGGACAAGCATCCCAGCAGAAAAATGACAGGTACACAGGTGTGGTTTGACAGGGCTCATCTGCAGGTCTTACACGCTGTACGAAACCAAGGGGTGCATTAACACTCTGGGGTCCGATTGAGGAGCACCTACACACACATACGCACACACAAGACTTCTCTCCAAAAAAAAGAAAAAAAAAAGGAGCTAGCATGTGGGAGGAGGCTTTGATGTTCTTCAATCCCTCAGTGTCCTTTGTGGTCACTTTTTCCTTGTTGCAGGGCACTGACTCTTAAACCAGAGCACAAATCAAAGTCCTGTGTGTCCTACTGATGTCAGTGACGGCAGGGAAGGTCAGCTTGGCAATTTCTAATTTTTGCGCAAGTTGCCACGGTCGGGAAATCCTCTGTTGCATCATGAATGAAAAGAAAATTGTATTTCTTGCTATGTAACCCGCCAGTTCAGACACTTCCTTTCTTTCTTGATGCTATGATTCATTAGCAGAATTACAATTACTGACATGTTCATTGCGGTGCTTTGTTTTTGCCCCTCTGATGGAGCCTTCAACGGTCACAATCTGCAACGCAAGCCATCGAAAGCTTTCCAGAAAGCCAACCGACAACTTAACAACGGCTCAGCTGCTTATGCGCCTTATTT
Organism: Neolamprologus multifasciatus; assembly: GCF_963576455.1. Classification (NCBI taxonomy): domain Eukaryota; kingdom Metazoa; phylum Chordata; class Actinopteri; order Cichliformes; family Cichlidae; genus Neolamprologus; species Neolamprologus multifasciatus. The sequence goes on along the minus strand of NC_140447.1, from coordinate 16,418,116 downwards.
ATTCAACAATCGGCATCGTTAGCATTCTTCGACACAGCGAGGCTTGTGTGTTTTGATAAAAAGATTCGCAAACTGCCTGAATTCACTACAAATAAAAGGTTCACCTTTGAAAGAAACGATGTGCTGTTTGAAAATGTGTCTCTGACAGTTGCAGAACACCCCCCACAAGATTTTTGAACGAGTGGAAACTTGACAGTTTTGTGACTGTCTCCATGGAAACGGTGAGAGGGTCTCATTAGGGTAGTACCAGAAAAATCTGTTTTGGAGGAACAAAACCCCTGACACAAAAGCTGAGACCGGCACCATTTTAAAAGAAGTTAAATGACAAAGAAAATTACAAAAAAAGAAAAAAAAAAACCCACAACAAAGGCTCGGTGGAGTTTTGCTTGCAAATCGAACAAAAGTCAAACTTCAAAAACAGAGGACAGTCGAGGACTGAGATTATTAAATGTATTTGCAAAGCTGCAAATTCAAAAATGACTCTTGACACAGACTATGAGCTTACTGTTGCACCAGACAAAGCTACTTTTCAAGGGTAATCTCTTTTACATATCACTGATAACGTTTGCCAACAGTTTCACAGGCATCCACATCATCTGCAGTATTTTGTCTGCGCGTCTCTTTCCTTCAGCCTCACAATGCATTTTCCCACCCTTAAATTTTACACCTCATAATATTTTTACGCCCACGTACAGATGTAACTGGCACTGGCATTTTTTTTTATACGAGACTGCGCTTTTCCTTCGAGGAAATTGTTTAGAAATTCATATTCTACTCAGCTGACACTTTAGAGCCTTACCCATTTCGCTTAAACGCTGGATCCTTCCAGCGTCAGCAATGTTTAATGCAGACGGAATAAACTCGTCGCTGGTTATTCACTCTGTGATTCGACGCCTTTAATTATTTTCAGATTATAAAAAGGTGAAATCAAGAGGAGCGAATGACTGCCTGTTCAACGATAATGAATTACCAGCTATGCTTAAACCTGAAGTCATGTTTTTTTTCCCCCTTTCCCTTATTAATATCATTTTCAGTGCATAGCAACATGTATTTTAATTCAGGAGTCAGTGTTGCTAAATAATGAACTAATGTTCAACTTGCACCGCATATTCCTGTTTTATCTCTGTGAAATGGCCTGGGGATGTAGCATAATGTAAAATAATGACAAAAGCATGCCAGAGGAGGATGCAAAGGGCCACAAAGAATGACTTAGAGTCATCACTTAGTTATTAAACATGTATCTTCCTTAATTTATGGACGTCAGGGGCAACTTTTCAACCAAAGTTAGATTTTTTCTTTTTGGGTGGGGGTGGGGAGTGGGCTTGTGAGTTAGAACTTAACTAATGTATCAAAAAATGTATTTGCCATTATGTTTCTAAAGCAGTAATGAAGTAAATCTTATTCAAAAGATAAAGGTAATGGAAGCTCATCCCTTGCTTTTAAATGAGATTTTTTTAAAAGCCAGGTCCAGCTGGGTACAAGGACTTTGAAGTTTATTTCCTTATTTTCTCCAGTCTTGAATACAAATGACCACAGTGGATTTTGGCTCTACTTTTCCATACTTAATGGCAATAGTGGTCACGTTTAGAGTCATCCCCATGTTTATTTCCTGTCATAAAACGGGATTAATCGATAAAAAGCAAGCGACAAGCTATTTCCTTATTTCAAATATTTTTAGTAAACGCCCAAAGTCTTTTTTACGACTCCTCATTAAAGACTTCTTTGTGCACCATCTTTCATCTTCATGCCTCCATGTAAAATAACATCATTAATGTTAAACTGAAAGCGAGTGAGAGGGTGAAAACGTTTGCATTTTCTGCATCCGGCTCAGGAAGCTTACTCCAGCTGAGCGCGGAGCCGGGGAAAAGGGCCACGGCGTGCCTCGTGGAAAGCTGGGAATTAAGATGCATTATGCCAGGAAGAGAGGTCTTTATTTATGGGAGCATCCGGAATAGGCAGAAGGAAATATAGAAGCAATACCTGGGGAAAGTGCTAAATAGTGTGGGACCATTCCCAGGACAGGGATACAGCAGGAAAACCAGGGGAAGAGCTGGATGCGGCTAATGAGAGCAGCACTGGATCCAACATATGGGGACTTTATGCAAATATGGCAAAACACCTGAATAAAATAAATGAAAAGCTAATGGCCGCGGTGGCCTTTCATCGCGTCACCATACACCTCTGAGCCGTGTTTTTTTCTATGCCAGCTGCCAACATGTGGGTACGACTACATCTTTTACCTCACAGGTGATATTAATTACAGTTAATTCCAAAGCAGTCACGCATGCGTCTCATTATCGACGCGCTACACACACTGTGGCTCGCCGGGGGAGCTGTGCAACAGAGAGGAAAGAGTATACATGTGTGCTCGTGTGCATTTTGTGTACACGTGGATAGGAGCTGTGTGTGCATTTATCTCATGTGACTATTTCTGGAACCGGATGATGCAGTGTGAGTGTTTGGCAGGTATCCACTGATTTAACAGAGAGGGGTTAAAAAAAGAGAGAGAGAGAGAAAAGAGAGCCAAGTGAGATGGGGGCTGTGTGACAGGAGAGGTTCTCCACAGCGAAGGCAAAAGCAGGGGAAGGCGACGGTGAGACGAGCCCAAAAAAGAAAGAACCCTCTTCCAATTTGGAGACCTGCTCTTGTCTCCGTCTTTCTTTTTCTTTTTTTTTCTACGTGCCTTTTGACATGGCCTTCACCCTTGTGTGTTGGCCCTGATGGCCTGCAACGTGCAGGGAGGAGGCGAGCTTGTTCTCCTCCACACACTCTCAGCCTCTCCTGAGAACACATGACAGAGAGCATCGAGCAAAGCAGCTCCAGCTTTCCTGAGTCAAATTCCCCAGGCTGCCAGGGCCCCACCAAACCACCTCCTTGCTACCCCTTTTTTCACTGTCTCCACCAGACTATTTACGATCAGCAAAGAGACAGACAAAATATTTACTAATCTTCACACTTGAATGGTAAAGAGGGGGGGGGGGGGGGGGGTTGAGGGAAGAAGTATAGTATAAGGCTTGACAGCAAATTAGTGCCCTGCCGTGACACATGCGGCGGTGTGGCTCGACAGGTCCCCCCTTTTTCCATTTTTATTATCATCCATGCTTGAATTATTCAGTGGCAGCCATTAGCATAACAGCATCCGTTTTATATTTAGCTCCCCCTATGTTGACTGTGTCAACATTTCACTCCAAATATCCTGCTAACATCCCTGACACGAGGAACGAGGCAGTGGTTAAGAACCAAGTGCAATTAATGTCCATGAAGAAAAGAGAGAGTGTGGGGGGGAGGCTCAATTTCTTTTCTTGGTCTTTTAGTTCCAAAATCACAAGCCTAATGTCTTTTCACTCGCTATGAGGGTGAAAAAAACAAAAATGTCCGTAGTTTTGATTAGCATGGCAAACAAGCGGATCTTAATGGCATTTGCCAAAAAGAAACTGCCACACATTTCTAGATGTGCTGCAGCTATCACCCAGTCTCATTTGTCACCATTAGCTGTAATATGAAAGATCCCTCATCTCATCTTGGAGGTCTAATTTGTTGGCTTGCAATGGGAGCCGGACTGAGCAGACTGAAGCTACAGTGATGAAAGCACTCAATGCTCTTCTCCCTTACGGAGTGAAATTAAAACCTTTACATAGCAGTTAAAGTTGATCTTTATGAGTCACTCCATGGTGACATCTTTAGAGTAGATTTAATCGAATAGAATTTAATTTCTTTACATGATACTTGCAGGAAATGGGTCACCAAGAGTTGTGTGTGTGCGACTTATGTCCGCAATATGCTTGCGACTGGCATGTGATTCCATCTCGCCGCTGCTCCTCATCCCCACCAGCTGTACACTTTGACCTCCCACTCATCTTTGATCCACTGTCAAAAGAGCTTGCTCTCTGCTGTTGCTCAGCTTTGCAAACCTTCACTTCTTCTCACTCCAGATTTGGGCCCGAAGTCACTCAGTGCGAGCTTCTGACAGTGTGTTTGAGGCAGCTCCCTGGTTAAGCCTTTAGAAGAGAGAAGAGCCATTTGTAATTCGTTCAAACCAGAACACCTGCATCACAATGCATGCAGTTTGTTAACTTAATTAGACTGCAAAAGGTTACAGAATCAGGGGAAATAAAGCTGTCAATTTGACAAAAAGGAAACACAGGGTCATAAAGCTGTCACATTTATATATGTTAAAATCAGCATATTGATCAGATATATATTTGTCAATATATATGTGGTGAGATAATTAGAAACAATACAAAATGTAAGTATTTATGTGCTGAGCTCACAGTACATCAGTCATTTTAGAGAGTAGTCTGACCTCATATATGTCAAATAAAACTAAGTTTAGACTGTTTGCATGTAGAGTCTAATATGTGTTCCAGCCCCTTCCCATGTATCTGAAATAGTGTTTTTTTTAAAAGCATTAAAAAGAAGCCAAAAAAAGTTCCCAGGCACATTTTTAAAACAAAGGATTAAAAATTAAATGGAATAGCACCGGCAACCCTCGGGTTTGTTTCCCTACATAAATCACATTCGTGCATCTTCGTTTCACTCCATGCTTCCGGGTTATTTAAAATCAGGTGTTAAAATATAAATAAACTTATGAAACGCAGATAATCGGCGTGCTTTTTTCAAAGAAGAAAAACCCACAGACAGCAAATCTGACATGTGAACGCTAACAGCATAGAAAATGGCCTCTCTGTAAAACAAACAATTAAACCAAACCCTCCACGTCTCTAAGAGGGACTGTCACGCTGAGGCCTCTGAGCAAGCTTGGACAGCGCTGATACCCACTGATGTCACACTCATCCTCCAGTACATGGTGGCGAGTGTTTTCCCTTCTCCTTAGGACAAATACTATGTTTTTCTTTCGTTCTTTGAACTTCCTGAATTTGATTTACAGTGCAACTCGATGCTGGCGCAGGAACTGATTTTCGCTCCCTTCCTTTCTATCTGCATCAGCATAGAAAAGCACTGCATAAGGATTTTCACTTCCTGCAATCATGCTGCAATGTACACTAAAAAGTTTTCCTAAAAGAGGGGGAAAAGCACTAAACTTTCCAACACCTCTGTTATACTGTTACAGGATCTCTGTTTTCTGTGTTTGACGAAGTCGAAAATGCAGAACACAATTGGATTTTTTTATTCAGCACACACACTTTTGTGTTGTAAAATAAACAGAACAAGCAGCTTAACACTGACAGTCACATCCCGAACAGAGACTGAAGACGTGTCACCTGTGCTGGAGATTGAGGAGATGCATGTCACTGCTCCTCAGGCTGTGACACATGTCTTGTTGGGCCGGTAAAGTTCCCCCTTTGTCTCCCCTTCTCACTGTGTTTCACAGCCCGGGAAAGGAACATGCTCCCTTTCTATGCGCTCCACAGCCTCCTTGTTCTCTCCTCTCACTGTAACACTGCAGTATTTCAGCATACCAATAACACGGACTGTGGGGGATCCTCTCTTTCTCACTGTGCTGCCAACCACCCAGGTGTGACTGCATGTCAAGGAACAGTCTCACTACAGCCACAATTACACTCTCCTCCTGACTTTGCAATGCCAGCCTCTCTTATTAATTCATGACTCACAGATGTAGCCGTACATATGTATGCGTTTGCTTCTATGTATGCTTCTATGCACGAAGCATTCGTGTTCCTATAAAGTACAAGGACGAAAGTCAGTTTTACCATAGCAACACACAGAAAGATTAGGATGTGTGTGTGTATATCGGTGAGTACAGGTTTACTGGACAGAGAATTATGGGTTTAAATTAGAATGTTGATATAATTTAAAAGTATGATCCATTTTCAGCCCACAGCTGCACAAGGCGATTTTATTTGTCAATCGTTTTCTTATTCTTTTGTTATTTTTAATAAAGAAAAAACATCAAATCCATCCTCAAATCGCCTGCTGACAAAGTCAGCCAAGTAGGAAGATCTGATGATACATTTTTTGAGGCAAAATTTTTTTAAGAGATGATTTCCTGGTTGAGACTGCTGTTCTCACCAGTAGGCGTCAGGTGATTGACAGAGTGTAGTATAATGTGCGCGCTGACATGAAAGCACTCATCTCAGTCACAACAAACTAACAATAAAACACAGATGAGATGAAATTATGACTTTATCTAGACTTTTTTTGTACAAAAAATGAATGACAGTCAAAAAATACACTGTTAAAAACAAAATCTGTAAAAAAACGGTAATGTCCTTATAATTATCTACCAGTGTGTTATCTTTGTTTTTACAGAAGAACATGAGCATTAAACCAGTAAATGAAAAAAGTCAATGTGTGGTTAAAAATTACTTGAATACAGCTGAAAAAAAAATAATGTGCAAAAATTCTTCATTTTAAAATTGTACATTTACTGTATTTTTATGTAATTAGTGTTTGTGAGGGGCAAACACTAATGAATGATAATGAATTATAACTAATTAATGCTTATTCTTCAAGTTAATTGACCTAAATCACCATATTTAGACAGTAAGTTACTTTACAGTGTTGTTCTTGGTGTCATCATTTTATAATAAAACTGCACGTGTGTTGTCGGATAACAGCTGCCTCATTTAGTCACTTTTCCAATAGGAATTTATGGTCACTGGCGATTTAGAATTAAAATATAGTTTGGATCTGAGGCACAGTTTTCACCAGTCAATATTGAACTGCACTGACCTGCAGCACTTGTGCAATCCCCACCCTCTTCACACACAGGTCACAGTGCTGTCGGGTCAGAGCTGCTGTCGCTCTCATACTGCAGGTGTCACGGGCCTGCCGGGCACTGCAGGCCAGGGCAATTCAATAGGCTAAAACTGTACGAGATGTACAGTGTGCAGGGAGCACAAACAAGGGTTTGTTTTAAATTGAGACTCTGCTTTATCAGAGCTGAAAATATTGGCTTGGCATGTACATGAATTCATGGAATAATACATTTCCCTTTCTTTTTGGTCGATTGGTGCTATGCCTGAAACACAGACCACCTGCAATCGCTGGGATTTGTTAAGCTGCTGGAGGAGTAAAAATCACTCTTCAATTAAAGGAGTATTACCGGGAGAATTAGCTCTCCAGCCTTTTTTCATTCCACTATATTTGGTAGAACAAAAAGAACTAGAAACACGATAATGATGCTCAGCTTCTTTCCTTATCCTGGGAATTTCCCTTAAAGCGGGAGCAGGGAGGCAGTCACTGATTTGCTGAAGGGCACATCAGTAGAGTGGGATGCTTGCTCACGCAGAAGTGAAGGGTGGTCCCGGACTGCTCACCCATAATTTTTGAGTAAGGATAGGAGATTAACAAATTAAAAAAACAACAACGGGGGATGTCAAAATGCAAATGAGGGTGGACAGAAATCAGAAAGGGGAAGAGATGGGAGGTGGAGGGAGAGGTGGTGGTTTAGTCTGCTTGGTGGGAGATGTGCAGGGAGGGGGTGAGGTGGGGTGGTGGAAGTGAGGGTGTGGTGGGGGGTAGGGTGTCTGACATCGCCCCCACGGTCATAACAGCAAGGTCTGCATATGGGAGCAGCTGCCGTGCCCTCTGCTTCCTCCCTGGAAAATATGGCTGGAATATTAATTGCACTGCTAATTCTGCTTATCGCAGCTCTTCGTGATGCTAAGAAGGTCCAGCGAGCCCCGTTCACATACCTTTTAGCGATGATGATCTGTCTCGCCCAAGCAAGTTAGACTGCCTGAGAAAAATCAAAGCTTTTATCTGTGAAATGAGAAATATTTGGTGTATCTGACAAAAAAAAAGCCACCTAAAGATCAGCTTGGTGATTCGGGGGAGTATTTAGCACATTGTTTCACAGTTGGCTCCCGTAAATGCTGAATTATCTAAACATAGCTGTTAAAAAAAAAAGCGACTGCTCACTTTACTGATGCAATCTGTTTCAGCTTCTACCTTTGGCATCATCTCTGCTTCTGTCTCACATTGTCAACTGATTGTCTGACATGACATCAGCTTGATTGGCTGCAGCGCACTTATACAAGAGTTGGGCTAATTTGAAGTAAACTCTACACAAGCGGCTGAGTCGTTGTTTTGTGACCCTGTTTGTGTTGGATGAGTGCACCGTGCCTCTCTTGGGAGCAGCCTACAGGCATCCCACAGATCTGACACGCAGCTCCGCACACTCACAGAGACACTGAGAGAAAGGGAAAAAAGGAAAAAAAAAAATATACAGTTCCCCAAGAATCTTGGCTGAATATATTACAGAGATGTAAAAACTAACTTTATGATTTTTTTCTCTCACTTGTTTTTTTTTTTCTTTTTGCAAAGCTGCGGTCAAAATAAGTAAAGATTACACGCGCAATGTGCTCGAGAGCATGCCAAAGAGGGTTCAAGGTTTTTGAGATCTTAAATTTACACCGCGTGCATTTCAGATTCTTTTCATGACATGTCAGGTGCAAAATCTTACCGAAAAAAGAAAACCCCACAATCTAACATTTTGTGAAAATTTGTGTAAAAATTAAACTCCCCTTCTCGGTGGCAACACAAGAAAATCTCTGCAACATCAGAAACCATGCAGGACCTCTGTGACTGTTCACACAAGGGCCTGCAAGGAATTTTGAGCTCCCTCCATCATATCACTGAAGCACCTCAGCGCTCAGTAGGACCTCTAACATGACAGAAAGAGCCGAAATGTCAAAAGAAGGATAGCAGGAGAGGTGTTGGCAAAAAAGAAGAGAGAGAGAGAGAGGGGCGGGTGTGTGGACCCTAGGGATCCCGGTGAGGAGTGGTATATGCTGGGGAGGGGCGGGTAGGTCAAAATCAGTGAGTGCGAGTTTAATCTGATATGAGTTCATTCATGTAGAGGAGCTGGAGAGCCATGCAGAGAAGCAACAGTGATCTGCACAAATTATACACCAGTGAGAGGAGAAGACAGACAGGGGGAGAATATGACGTGTGTGTGGAATTTAGATGATTTGTGACAGGCAAGGGAGACGAAGAAAAGAGGGTCCTTTGAAAACACGATCGCCGGACTTGCGTGCAGGTAAATGTGAGGTATATCCCAGTCGCTTAACCAAATAACACATTTAATGTATATCGAATGGCAGTATGGGATATCGGCAGAGTGAGAAAAGGAAGCGATGTGACAGAGGGAGATAAAAAGGTCTGAGCTTTGTGATCCATACAGGTGAAGATACAGTATCGCCTCCTCCTGCTTTTGCCCTCACCAAACAGCGAGGGTCACCCCTACTTTTCTATCTCCTTCCGCTCCAATGCATCCCCTCGTCATGCACTGTAATTAAAACCACAGGTGGGACCCGTAACACTGCCTGGCTGCTCCCAGCATGCAACAGGCACCATCTGGTTCAGAGGAGGGGTGTTTTTTTTTTCTCCAAACAGCCAGGGGTTAAAACATCAAAGGCTCGGAGCTTTGATCGGACCTCAGCGGAGTCTAGAGCACAGGGAATAGTATCCACTGTCTCTTGAATCTTTCTGCAACACAAAGCGTGAAATGGGAGCGCGAGCTCGAGCTTGTAAGCCACCAGGTCAGCTACCTGCCATTCCTACGGGGACCTTTTGCCATCACCTATACCTCCTTTCCGGATATCATGTTCTCCTAAAACGTCTGCCTGCAAACCTGTTAGAGGGGGGTCTCCAAAGACTCCCGCAGTGCTGATTACTTTTGCTTCGGTGCATGATTTGCTAAAGCGAACATGCTCACTACACCTTGAAACATGGCAGAAGTCATAAGAAAACACGCACCGCTTGGGTCACAGCACATCACAGAGCTTTGAACATGATGAAATCTCGTGTATTTGTATGTTTTTCAAGGTTTAAGCCTTGTTGCCGAAACTATGCAAACTTAATAATAACTTGCATATTTTTTTCATATATTTTTTTAAGGCTTGAAACAGAAACAGTGCAGATAAAGACGTTAAATTAATCTCGCCTTCGAATTGTTATCCGAAATGAGAAGTTACGAGGACAAACATCTTCTTCATTCTGTCAGCCAGTCTAATAGAGCTCTTAAACAAAGCATTATACAGATGTCTCCAGACATACGAGATGACAGGACAGTTTTGAATTATTCTCACTGACGGGAAGGTGTTACAGCACAGGATGAAAACGCTCATTTGAGTACAGCGCAGAGAAGGACCGAGTTTTACCTGGGGCGTTGGCAGATTGCAGATGTCTGCCTCTGTTCGCTCCAGTATGCGTGCATGTGCCGCTCACGGAACAACCCCCCTGGTAGAGAAATTCACTTAAAGTTTGGTCTCTGAGGAACAATAAAGACCCCAAACAGCGTGCCCAAATTTAAGCCAGCGTGAAATCCCCCTGCTGCTCTTGGGTGGCTGGTTTGCCTACCCCGCCCCCCCCCCAAACATCTTTCAGTAATGTGACACAACGTTTCAGATGTCGCAATATAATTTGTGTTTTCATGTTAGTTTTATGTACCGTGAGGTTTGGAGCAACAGATTTCTGTGTGCGTCTGTGTGTGTGAGTCTGTGCACACGTGTGTGACTGAGTTAACTGAGTGTGTCCTGATTATCTGTTGCAGACAAGGGCCCAGAAGAGGAAGGCTTAGAGCTGACTGGAAACATGATGAGCACTGGCGCATTGTATAGCATAAACCTTTAATAGCTCTAGTTATTGAAAAGACTAGGGCAAAGCGGGAGTGGCTTGTGCTGTAGTTTAGCAGCAATGATGCATGATGAAAGAAGGTGGCAACAGGATAAAAGCCGGTTTACACAAATGATACAAATACCAACAAAACATAAATCTAACCCACAATAATATTAGGCTCAACTAAACACAGCTATGAAGGAGTGAAAAAGCAGCCTGGCCATGCTCTTGTCTTTTTCTTAATCACAATACTAGCTTCACAGTAGGTTAACATGGATCACCAGGTAGTGATGGTTGCATCCCTAGGATCATAAGCTTCAGCCACCAGAGCGACGTCCTTGCAGCTTGCAACTTTAAACATCAGCCACAGGTAGGGTCCTGTCCTGTTTTGATGAGCAAAATTGGTTGGCAATTCCCTTATTCTACCTTAAATGTCCCGTATAGTGACCGTTACCTGCAATACCATTTTCTGACCAACAGATGGCACTCTTAGAAATACCAAATTTGATTTGACTAGAGGTGTATGAGGCGAGTGTTTCCAGTCCCAGCCGTCAGTGACGCCCGTCACGGACACCAGATGTGAGGGGTGATACGTGATTCGTAAAAATAAGGTTCCGTTTGCTTCGTGTAGTATAATCTGAAAACAAACGGATATGGATAAACCTGCCAAAAAGAAAAGACTGTGTAGCTACAACAAACAATGGGAAGAAAAGCATACCTGGTTCAACCCGTCAGCAATGAGTCAACTAAAGCATTCTGCAGTTTGTGAGTTTTCGATTGGCCGGTGAGGTGACAACGACTTAACCCAGAATTAGTCCGCTATAATGCACGAGAAAGCTACACGCGCTAAAGGTGCTAGATGGCAGACAACAATAAAACAGTTGCAAGTGAGGCATCATATGTGTACCACACTGTTAAACATGGGCTCATTGATTACAATGAATGTATAGGAACCAAAACATGTTCGGGACATTTTGACTGATCTATATCACAGACGTTTATGAGCAAGTCTGCAGATTCCAGATGAAAATGTTCCAGCGGAAAAAGGACAACTTCTTTGAATACCAGAACAACTGATGGACAAACAAATACCAGCTCAAAGGCTCAAGCTGCAACAAGAGTTGGTGAAGTTTCTTACAAGTGGTTTGACTTTTACCAGCAAATCAAATAGTAAGACTTTAATCGACTGGCCAGAGCATTTCTTAACCAGTGATTCAAGCTAACTATGTTAGTAATGCAATAAAGCTAGCACGTGATGAGCAGTTTTAACTAATGCTGTTAATTCAGTATTCGTGTTACAGTTACAAATCAGGCAAATCATGTTGTTACCTGAGTTTTCCTTTAATCTGGGCAGAGAAAAAAATGTCAAAAGTAGCTACACAGAAGTGTTGTTTATAACCTTTGAGTTGTAAAAATATATGTGGATTTTTAAAAAATGTATTCCCTCAAAAGGACGGCAAAGTACTAGCAGTCCCCAGTCCAGAAACAGCTGTGAACGTGACATCCAAACTCTCCAGGAAAAGCCACTTGCCAACACAAAGCTAACAAAGAAGACGCCCAGATCTAACTGATGCTCATGCTGAGTGCATGCAGACAGCAGTTAAGCAGCAGAAAGGTTGGTTTGCAGCAGAGATACAAAGACTTGTTGTATTTATCATAGCAGTGGGAAAAATTTCAGCAGTTTAGTCTTTAAATTGCGTAGGTCTATAGCTTCCTGATTAAGATAGAAATGTATTGTAATATTGCTGTGAATCACCTCACAATGCTTTCAAATAGCAAGTAAGTCTACCACAATTTTTGTGAAATAATGACTACAAAACTAGTGCCATTAATTAAATACAAAGTTTGCGCTGAATAAATTTGCTGTATATTGCTGTGTTTAAAGAGTAAAAGGGATATACTGAATACCTAAGCAAGGAGACTACCTTTGCAAAGGCGAAAATCTGTTTAATATGCAAGTGAAAAAAAAACCAACTTGCAGTTCAGCCTCAGGAATTCTGAATTATGAAAAGCAAGCTACACCTGTGGGATATCTGAGAAAATTATTTAGAAATAGCAAGCTTTTCAGATTCACCTAGCACTTAGAGCATACGTATATGGAGAGTGAGGGCCACTATTACCTTTTATGTGATCACTGACCTTGATCCAGATCTCTTTGTGGAGTGGGGCCTATTCTCTCTGGTATTTCAGGGGAAGAGTAAAAGTGACACATTCAACGGCACACTATCCATTAAGGCCAGGAGCAGCAGGGGTATTTTTATCAAAATGCAGCGCTTATTGATGGATTGAGATTCATGTCTCGCAGTTCAGATATGATAACCCACACTACTTGGCCTTCAGTTCACATCTCTTTTTGCCTTGCGATTCATTCCTCTCCCTCTCTTCACTTGTTCTCCCTCACACTTTCATCCTCACTCCATCATCCCCATCTGTTCTTTACCCCATGTGTCATATCGCTCTCTCTCCCCCCCACCCCGTCTATCTCCACCTCCCTCATCGCTTGCTATTCTCCCCTCTCTCTCTTTCTCTCTCTCCCATGTGTCTCCACCATTTCTTCACCTCTCCTTCCGTGCTCAGCGAGAAACCGTTGGAACTAGCAGCTCCAGAATTCTGATCAGCCACTTTATGGTCTAAGAAGCCTCGCCAAACTGCCTTTCCGATTAATCAATACTTCCAATGGCTGTGGTTAACATCTGTAACCTCTGCATTACATGGAGGGAAATGTTCAGTTCTGGAGCAGAATAGCAAACATCTAACTTATCCTGGCTACAGCCAAATCCTGCTTATTGGAAAACATTTTACCTACTGAGCAGATAAGTTCTCCGAGATAAGAAACACGGAGGTCCCTCTCGCTCTATCTTTCCGTTCTCTCGTTCATTTTGAGTGAGTGAACAAGTGAGTGAGTGAAGGAGTGAGTGAATGCTGATTTTTTTTTAAAAAGCGTACCTGTGGGCTGTTTTTGTATCTGCTCCAGCTCCATGGTTGCCATATGGATGCGTAAGGAAAACGAGGTACACTTAGATGCTGTGATAGAGGTAAATGAAATTCAAACTCAAGTATCTAGGTCATTTGTAAGGCCCAAAGCAACTTCTCCTTCCCTCCCTGCCTGCCTTTCCCGTGTGTTGCTTGAGTCTGTGGAACATCAAGGAGATGAAAACACGCCACATCCTGTCTATGCAACAGCTCACACAAGAACTGTGTGCTGCAAGCATGCCAGCATGGCCTTTGGAGTTTCTTTTGACAGGTTATATAGATAGAATAAGCTATTATTGTATTATTGCACTATTGCATCAATGTACATCTACTGGGATGAACCACACAAGCGAATCAAACGAAGTTTCTCATCAAATTAAGGCATAAATGTGTGTTCAGCAGTGTTGGGACTAACGCGTTATTAAGTAACGCGTTACAGTAACTACGTTATTATTGTGGTAACGAGCACGGTAACTAGTTATTATGCCAAAATCAGGAACGCGTTAATCGTTACTGGGATTTAGATAGGGTCGTTACTCGTTACTTCGTGTGGTGGCTATCGCGGAGCTTCCACAGATTCAGTAACATTAGCAAGTTGTGGAGGCAGCAGGTGGAAGAGGGAAAGGGGACGCAGGAGGAGGAGAGACCCGAAGCGAGTGTCAGGTGAACTGAACTTCAGGTAAGAAGTTATGACCTGCAGTCTATCTGGGTCAGATATAAACCAAGTTTAGGTGGAGTTTATTTTCGGTATGCTGACTTTTTCGTACTGGGTACTAGCTAGCATGACGGAGTTTCTGTACAGCTGGGTGGGTGCTATGATGTTACTGATGTTGAACTTTATTTTGTTCATAAGGTTAGTTATTAGAGTTTCCAACCATCCCATAAAAAACGGAATCATCTCGTATTCAGAGAAAATATTACGCGTTTCGTATTGAGGTGAAAAGGAACACAGTTTGTCCCGGACTTCAGCTACAATGAAAAAGACACAAAGCTGGAGTTATTCTGCATCTTTGCTGCACAGCTGCCTCTTCTTCTCTCATTCTCTCCCCTCTCTCTCCTGTTTATACTTTAATCATGAAACTGATCAATGATCAGCTGATCGGCTTTTCTCTCTTGTTTATTTATCGCCCACTTTGCGCCAGAAAGAAGAAACCAGCGGATGTCGCGCTAAACAACAGCAGCACGTTTAAGCTTGATCAGCTGTTGTTAGAATTTATTTAATATTAATTTCTAGTGTCAGCTGATGTTTGCTGGAGCCACAGCTGTAAAAGCTGCTGGTCATGATGTCGGTTTGGTTATCTGGTGAGAGGGAAACATGAAGATGAAACCAGGAGATGTCCTTACTGAATCATCAGAGCTGAACAGGTGATGGAGAAACAGCTTTAACTTTTAGGTGACATGAATGAGTTGAAGGGAAGTTATGAACTGTTTCTGAGAGACAAATAACACCAGGATCCTTTTCTGACAGTAGCTGACAGCTGGTAACTGTGCAGGTGCGCGTTTAGCAAAGTTTTGCCACGGGGGCCATGTAGGGCATCAACAGGGAGAGGTGGGCACAAAGAACTTTTCTTTCTTATTCTCATTTAAAATATCTAGCTTTTAAAAAATAATTATCTGAATCTTACTACAAACGATTGATAGATTGATACATATATACCATCAAAACAGTGTACATCACTGTCACAACAGCATTTGTTTTCATTCAAAAGATTTTTCCTATAATGGTCAAAATGCCCGGGCTGATTTTTTGTCCCAGTCCAGCCCTGTATGCAGCTTATCTGCAGTCTGCTGTTACCTACATCTTCAATTTCGGAAGGCAGAATTTCCAATTTCTGAGTACAATCAAAAGCACCACGACTGCAGTTTTTGTGTTGGATGTAAAAAGCGCACATGACACTGTGACACGTAGGCTGGAATCATGGCGGCGGTCAACGACGGTGCAGGCGTGGGATTTCTCTCGTGGAAATATGCACATTATTTTTTCCTTTCTATTGGTAGGTGGCACAGTGCACTTGTGGCAAGTAAGCAAGCTAGAAGACTGGCAATCTTGCTGGGTATCCAGTTACGGACGCAACACATTAACAAGAGAATTCTGAGTAAAACCAAAGTTACTTTCCTTAGTAACTAGTTACTTTGAAAGTAACGAGTAACTCGAAGTAACTGAGTTACTTTTGATAGAAGTAACTAGTAATGTAACTAAGTTACTAATTTAAAGTAACTTACCCAACACTGGTGTTCAGTTTGATAAATGAATACATAAATACTGTCTTGAATGGGAGCTTTTATTAGGTATTTTTTTCTTCTCCTCTAAGGTTTGTTTTATTTTGAACCTGCATGCTCCCTCCCTGATTCTTAACCTTATGTTGTTTCTTGTGTTTGTGGTTTTACGTTTTGGGTTCAGGTATTTTTTCTTCTTCTCTTTTGAGGGTTTCTGTTTTGTTTGGACTGAACCTGTCTATTCCCTGCGGCACTCTTGGCTCATCTTCTTTAGTATCTTCTTTAATAATGTTTTGTTTATTTCACCTGCATGTCTGTTGTGTGTCTGCATTTGGACGTTTGTTTTTGAAGTGTATGTAACAGAAATTATTTTGATAACATTTTGAAAAAAAAAACCCCTAAAATACCAAAAAAATAATAATAATAATAATAATAAAAATTTGTACTTAGCATTTTTTTAAAAATAATATAGTGCAAATATTTCCTACTAATCTCCCCAGCATGTCCTGGATTTGCCCCGGGGCTTCCTCCCTGTAAGAAATGCCAAAGACCCCACATCCAGAGCCTTTAGGGACTTGGGGTTAATCTTATCCACCTCATGGATGCTGCCATCAACAGTTAACTACCTCAATGACATTACCTCAATTAATGTCCAAGTCATTACTTTCATCTCCAGATGCTACTTCCACCACTGAAGGCAAGTCACTTGGAATGAGGAGGACTTCAAAGTATTTTTACCAGCACTTGACTATATTTTCAGTTGAAGTCAGCAGCAATTCACTGCTACTATAGACAGTGTGAGCTGGAAAATGATTTCCCCCTTCTGTGTCATGTGATGGTTTGCCAGAATCACTTTGGGCCAAACCAAAAGGCTTCCTCCTTTCCCACGCTGACCTGTGATCTGTCTGTGGAGTTCTACAAGGTAACCAAGCTCAATAGGACTCCTTCAGTTTGCTGGTTTCCTTTATCTCTGGTGTCTACCATCAGGTTTTAGGGTTACTGTCACCTTACTGCCCCATGCAGCTGCCTTGGCACTTAATGCCCCCAGCCATAGGTGGGGTGAGATCTTATGGACTAGGTCCTGTGGTAGACACTCCCAGCATACCCTCATGACATGATTGGCTACGTCACACCTGTCAGGCATCCTAATCCAACTTAAGAGGTGATAGGTTGACAGCCCTGGTCTTCTCTTAACCTGAGGGCCCAAGACATAAAACCCCAGATCTGATGGCATGATTACAAAATCAATCATCGACCTGCAGCTGTTCCTCCTAGTCATGCTCTCCTAGATCGTACTGTCATGGACCACGTGAAGTCTGCCAGTGGGACATTGGAATCTCCAGCCAGAGACCTCCCAGCAAAACACAAAGGGAGTCAAAGAAGCCTGGGTGCTCTAAACCGTTGTTCAGCATATAGGTACAGGCAACAGTGTGGACTCATCTGCAGATTCGAGTGTGAAGGGAAGCTGGGGATCCGGTGAGGTGGGGGGATACAAGTATACCTACCCCTGCTTACCACCTCTCACCACGTGTAACTCTAAAACAGAGTTGAGACCCTCTTCAGGAGAATAGCCAGTATCTCTCTACCTCACACAAAAGCTCAGACTCCTTCTCTACCAGACAGGTAAAATTTCATGTCCCAAGAACCAGTTTCAGAAACTGGAGATGGTCAGCCAAGGCCTCCACCTTTGACTGCCACTCAATCCACATTGCACCCCTACAGCCCCTCCAGCTGCTGGTGGCTCTTACAGACCATGTGGTTCCTTCAGACTGAGCCCAGCCCCATGAGCTCTCTAGCTGCTCCCCAGTGAGCCCTACCCCTAGGCCTGACTCCAGGGCGAAGCCCAGTTAACCCCCATCTGTGTGAGGTAACATGGTTCAGTTTTATAGAGTTCATAATAGGGGTCTTTTATAGTCAAACAAAAACATTTCAATAAAATTTACTTAAAAAAAAATATTGAAAATGACCAGTATTCTTTGCTCTGAAAAGCTGGCAGTATGTCTGCTGAAGGCCTGACTGACAGCTCACACACCAGCCCACATGAGCCACACTGAGCGAACAGAGTGTGGTTTTAAGTGAACCAAAATCTCTCTATAGGCACAGTCTACAGTGCCACCGATGTGGCTGGATGGCTCAGTCACTGTAATTTTACATGTTGAAGCCAAAAATCACCCAGATGCTGGGTGATGCATGCTAATGTAACAAAGTGAGACAAGATGTGTGTGTGTGTTTATGGAATTACTATGAATATTCGCTGTAATTATGACACAAGCACACACGGCAACTTACACTATTACATCTGGAGCCATTGTTAGCAGGATGTAAGTACCGGAGAGAGATAGTCTCTGGAGCCCTGATTATCCATGAATCCCAGCTGTCTTAAATGAAAGCTGTGGTCAATGCAGAGGCAAGTCTCTGTGGCAGCCCATCAAAAACAAGCATCAAAAGAAGATGCTCTTGCGAGATCAAGGTACAGCTAGCAAGCTGCAGCTTTTGCTAGAAACACTGAGGCTAATGCACGCTAACTTTTATAACGTCATGGGAGGAGTCATGCTACAGCAGTGTCTCATTGAGGTTAGTATTTAATGATTAAACTACAAATTTCAGTACTAAACAGTACCTTAAGCTTTCAGCACTTATTATTCAACATTCATCAATTATTTAGAAGTAAATCTCTGAATTGCTAAACATGTTTAGCAAAAAAAAAGCACCACTGTGTTCATTAGCTGGTTTCTAACTTATTGTTCTAATTTAAAAACAATGTACAAATAGGAATACCAAAACTCTTCATGCAGAGTCCTGAACAGCACCAATTTTTACATATCCACTGTTAACACTTAGCGATTATTACAGATTTAATGAAAAGCCCACGATACACCATTTTTAAGCCAAAATCTTTCTGCATGCTGTTAACCTTTCCATTGATGAATACCACTGTGCCTTGTTATGAATCAGTTAAAGTGTTGCACTGATTTTAAGCAAATATCAGGAATTTAGTCATAATAAAATGTGAATTTTAACCAGATATATTTATAATGACAAACTAAATCTGCATAATATAACTACTCATGCACCGGGAACTTATTAAATCACTGCTCCTCAGCGACTCTCTGCTTTCTTACCAAATCAGGAGAAACAGTTTTATTTCTTTTTAAAATTCATGATTTGCCTCTCTTTGGGATTTTATCAGCCTCTGCGGTGATGAAGAAGGAGTTGGTCAGAGTATAAAATAACTGCAAGGAAATGCTGCAATCGAAACATTGTTTAAATGAAGCTAAGATGACAGTTGCTTGAGAAGTTTAAGAGCCTCCTGTTTAAACCTGAAAGATGCTCAGCCTCACAGTGAGAGGCATTGTTAAACGGCTAAATACACCGTACCTCGTATTTGTCAGCCTGCTGTTTATAACCGGCCAAAGGTATTTCAAATATATTAAGTCAGAATATCAGTATAGTTATGTTTTATTTGGTATGGTTTTGAGCATCTGAGCAGAGAGAAATTTGTCAATCATAAAACTCCACTGGGAAGCAAACGGCCACTCTTTACTGACCTGTAACCTCAGGGGTCCAAAATGCACAGCAGCCATAAACATGTTGTAGAAAACCCTCCTCTTTCTCAGACAGTTATAACTAACATTAAAAAAATCCTCCTTTAACCATAAATCTCAGCTGACTGCAACAAGTCGAGGCAGGTTTCTTGTGCGATAATGCAAGGCAGGCTCGGAAAGTTATAGGCTACTTCATGCAAGTGTGTACAAAAACTAATTTACAGCACTTTATCATAAAGATTCACTGAGTATCACAAGCTGATGATATATAGCGAGAGCGAATCTGAGGGTGGAATTCTCCTTTAATGTCAGTAGCAGAAACAGTGTGCCTCTCATCCATTTACCTGCATCTGGGCTGTTTTCAGCACTCATAGATCACTGTTGTCTTCCTGCATGGTTCCTCAGCTCCTCTGCCTGGATGCATTTCTGTCAGATTAAAGATGTTCCCCCCCCAACCCCTTACTTTCCTGCCTCTAGACGCTTCCTCATCAACTCACACATGAAGCAGCAACCTTTGCAGCTGACAAATGAAAATGAAAAGACAGTGCAAAAGTGCTGAAAGCTGCAGTTCTTGTATAGGCCACTTGAGGCTGGTTCCTAAAGCGAGCCAATCCCTATAAAGTGCACCAACATTGAAATTCCCAATTTTAGAGCAGAAATACGCCCGCTTCTAGCTTTGTACAAGAAAACGGTTTCATTTATTTGACCCCTTACTAATACCAGTGGGGCATTTTTTTTTAACTCACATTGTTAAAGGCTGATAATGGCTTATAGCTTACTATCAATAGGCCACTTTGACTGACAGCTGGATATTTACACTGTTAGCTTATAGCTATGTTCTTAAGTTTAGCTAAGCTTGTTCACTGAACTGGGCCATGTGTACTGTTTGGAGCAATTTTAATGCAATTATATGACAAATGCGTTTGACTTCCTGTGCAGTAAATGGACTAATAGGCAAGAAACTGTGCTCCATTGTTATATGTTTCTATACAGTCTACTGTTGCACCTTGCTAACCAAGCTTGATGCCATTAGCATTTTCATGTAATTATTTAGGCTTCTGTATCCACAAAAGCAACATAGCTACAGCCATAATGCTGAAGTGGAGGATGAGCGCAAACCAGTGGGGGCTTTTTTTACAGACCAGTCCAACACACCCATTGCTTTAAACTTACTCTGCAAAGGTAATTGCTTTATAATTGCTAGGAAAATGAGTGCAGGGTATTGAAGCATGTGCAAACAGGAAATACAGTATATAGGCTAACAACAGGGGTTGAAAGTCAAAATTTTAACCTTTACTCTTTAACACAGCTTAAATTTCCTGTAATTTCTTTCAGTAGTCTCCAGGAAGAGTTCTTCTTGGAGGACATTTAAAGCTCTTCTTTGGATGTCTGCTGCCTTTCGTTCTGTTCTCAGTCAAGATGATGTCACATTGCTTCAGTAATGCTGAGGTCTGGGGTCTGGGGAGGCCAATCCATGACTGTCATAGTATTTTATTATGAATCAAGATCCGACTGTATTTCATACTTCCATTAATATTATTCGATTCCAAGATCTTCAACACCACTGGCTGAAATGCACTTCAAACCATGAGAGCTCTGGACTTACTGTTGTATCTCTCTCTTGACCTCCTCTGTAAATAATGGAAATGATTTGAACCAACATTTTTCAAATTTGGATTCATGACTCCATAAGACCTGTTGCCACAGATTTTTAGGCCAGTTCCTCTGTAATCTGGCACACTCCCCCATTTTCTTCCCGTTTCCCCTTCATAAGAATGGCTTCTTGACAGCAACACTTCCACTGAGACCATTTCTGATGAGGCTTCAGTGAACAGTAGATGGATCAACTGAAGGGTCAGGCGCATCTTTTATGTCCTGTGTCAGGTCTTTGCTGGATTTTTTCCTATTGCTAAAGGACATGACTTTCAGATATTGTTTATCTGCTGTAGGTATTTTTTTTAGAAAAATGCAATTCAAAATTGGCTTTTCACTGAGTTATCTGTTATGTAGAGGTACAATACCGGTTCATCCTTTGAGCTAGGTGCTTGAACTTTGGAAAGGCTGGAGACCTATTGCTCAAGACCACTTTAAAAAATTCCAAGAAAGTCTGGCATGCAGTAAAAACAACTATCTGCCAAATATACATTCTGCAGACACAAAAATGAACCACAAAGTGAGCAGTTGTCTGGTTACTTTCCATGTGTCAATCACACCTCAGTACTAATTACTCCTTGCTTGGCTGATTACAATGCTGTGAGGCTGACATTGATGAAGGACATTACATGATCAATACTGAGCTTACAGTTCCACTTTTCACCTGGCACACACCATAAATATGCATGCAATCCACAATAATGCCCACTAATTATTCTAAACAGTACAAGACATCATAATGGAGGCTGAAGGTTTGCACTCTGTTTATATCACGCCCTCCGCGGTGACTTTATTCTTACAGAAACACTTCCCCACCTCTGATGTTATTTTTATTTGCGTTCAGTGAATAATGCAACACCACAAAAATCACAACCAAAAAGTTACTTCACAGTGTTTTTTCATTTCCCAAACATACTTGACAATAGCTCAGTAGCAGTTAACTCGGTCTGGGAAGCTTATTTCCATCCCAGACAGAGATGGTAGCTAGAAATAAAAACAGATTGTGGCAGTTGACAGGTGGAATGAAAAGTGGGTAGTTTCCTTGATGTAGAAAATGCTCAGAAGCACTAAGATCAAAGTTTCGAATGACTTTTAATATTTATCCAAGAAAAATATTTCTGAAAGCATCAGTAGTTGTTTTTCTCCTTTCATTGTAACTGTTTACTTTGCAAAAGGGGCCAAAAAATGTGGTTTCATTTTAAACAGCGTTCACTAATAGGGATTCTTCTGAGCAAGCCAGTTAAGGGTGGAACAGTCCCGCTTTAGTGCTTTTTAATTTAACATTAGGGAAAATATACTGTATCTAGAGACTTCTGCTTAGCTCACTTGCAAGAAAAGTTGCCTGTTAAAAAAGGATGCACATCTCTGTTTTTATTTTTTATTTTTGGCAAAAGTCAGAAAATAGAGACGATGGAGCTAAAATAATTTCTGCACATAGTTTATTGGCTTTCTGAACTTCGATTATGGCTGCAGTGGGATTGAGGAGGAGGTGGTGGTGGTGGTGATGAAGTGAAACTTCATAACATTTACATTTTTCCCTCATTAGTCACACATTTTATCCAAACCTTGAGAATGAATTAGGCTGCCAACTAAATCTTATTGATTTCCACCCATTCCCCTGAAATTATATAAATTGTATCACCCAAGCATGATGCAGGGGCATCTAGCTCGTAGCAGATGTGGATTCACAATGCATATTTTAGAAGAGCATGTGCGCGCGGAAGACGAAGAGGTGCAGGTTTGCGATCAATAATTTGGTTTGTGGACTGCTTTTGACGGACCGTCGATGGTTAAAAGTCGCAAAATTAATAATGACTACACCTTTAAATAAATGTGCTCCACTTCTAATCACCTGATGATCCATCTACAGTAGGGTGGGAAAATTCAGAAAAAGCATATTATTCTGTAGCATTTGTTAAGAAGTAAAATACTAATGAGAATTGTAATACAGAGCAAATGTCAGGTTTGTGATTCAATATTTCAAATTAAAGTGCTAAGTCCTTGGTTTTATTCTGTACTCTAGCAGTGCATTTTCCCCTTTTTTAAAGTTTCTCTCACTGCTTTCCATTTTAAGTTGCAGGTGATATTCCCTTGTTCCTGAATGGATTGTCATCGACTGCCATCAACTGCAGCGGACCTTGAACCAGATACAAGATGAGGGATTTCTTTGCCCTGCCTGTGTGTGTGCGTGGCAGCCAGACTGAGGATGAGTCTGGGCTGGAGGACGGAAAGCACAAAGCACCGTGTCTGAGGCCTACCAGGGGACCTCCGATAGCCAGTGCACCGTGTCTTAAATCTGTACCCCAGTGTCATCTCCCCTCATGTTCTCAGACGCACCGCGGCCCAAACAACAGCCTATCCAGACACAAAGCGCTGACAAGCAGCTGGTAGGTTACAGCGCTGCGTGAATGGAAACATGCGCTTTATGCTTCATTGACAGCAATGTTATTCCTCAGCTGCTCTTCATTTTATCTTATATTTGTATGTCTTAGCCACTCCCCCCCCCCCCCCCCCCCCCCCATTATTAGCAAAAGATTACTGTTGCTGCTGGCAGAAAATTCTCCAAACATCCATTCAGTTCCTTTTGTTTTTATTATGAGAAGTTTTAATGAACATGATTTAAAATGAATTATTTCCTTTAAAATAAAACAGATCATTAGAGGTGCCAGATTGATCGAAATATCGATAGCAGTGATACCAACGCTGGTATTGGATCCATACTGCTGCGATAGGATAAGTTAAGTATTTAATTTACTATATTCTTCTTTTATTTAAATTAAAAATATACCTTAGAGATGCACTATGTCAAAAAAAAAGTTTTGTTTGGATTGTCCTGCCTATTTTATTTACAGCCTGTAGCACATTTAAACAGCAGAAGTTGACCCAAAGCGATTTTGAGACAGGCACATTTACATTCAAGGTCTCCAAAAAACATGGTTTCAGAATACATGAAAAGCTGAAAGTTGTGTTTTGTTATATTAACTAATTATTGTGGAATAAAAATGATGATGAGTCATCTCATAAGTCCTGACATACTGCTCTCCCCTACATAAGCTGCCATTATTGGTTAAAGTATCTGATTTGTATTGATATCAGCAACATTGGCCCTCATGTTACTTGGTATTGAATCAATACTAAAATTTGCAGCATCACACAGCTCTTACAATGCATTACTCTTGCTTGGGTCAAAACTACAGCTATAAAATATTCCCAGGGTGAGGGAGTACTCACCAGGTGGGGTTTTTTTTTGCCATTGGTGCTGCAACACACATAATCACACCACCTTCAACGCATCACGTACACGTTATTTCAGCTCTCAGGGTTATCATCGTACAAGAGGGTGTTTTAACCACTCTAAATATAGTGAAAACAAAGCAAAACGAATTGACACACCAGTCATGACATGAATCACTTGCTCCTGTTTGACAGTCCTTGTGTTTTACACCACCTCCTCTTACCTCCTTGTATAAGCATTGTCTTTCAGCAGCCTGTGCGTCAAAGTATCGATGCCAATGGACTCTGCGTGCGTGTTTCTCATACGCCAGCGACTTCCGATAAAGCTGCTGTGTTTGACGCCTCAGGAATGATATCAGCTTTAAAGTATGGTGGTAAAATCCAGATAGTGGTTCACACCTGAAGTGTGAATGACGAACTGCCCGTGACTTGACACAATGATTGGCCAGCTTTCACATTTTATGACTATGAACCAGTGCTGTTCGGTAGACCAATAAAAGCTTTGGATTTTGGTTAAAGTGTAACATACTTCTGGGATGGTTGTGAAGTCTAACCCTAAATGTTAATATCATCACTATGCAATATAAAATACAGCTCACTCTGTTAGAAAATATATATTTTATTCTAAATCCAGTGTGTAATTTTGATTTATTTATTTTAGATCTCTGTATTATTCTATCAGTGAGTTTGATTAATTTTTATGATGTTGACTTTATGATTATTTTATTGATACAGTGGTTAGGGTAAGG
Organism: Neolamprologus multifasciatus; assembly: GCF_963576455.1. Classification (NCBI taxonomy): domain Eukaryota; kingdom Metazoa; phylum Chordata; class Actinopteri; order Cichliformes; family Cichlidae; genus Neolamprologus; species Neolamprologus multifasciatus. The sequence goes on along the minus strand of NC_140447.1, from coordinate 16,393,200 downwards.
ATAGCTCCAGTAGCTATTTGGGGCCTTTTTTTAGTATGGAGTTTGTCAACACGTTCTCACTCCCAAAGCGTAATATTTTACGCTAGGTGACAAATTGTCAAGATGTTACGCTTCCAGGCACCGAACAAGTCCCTAAATGACAAGATCAGAAAAATGAGAACTGTTTGGAATCAATCTACACATATTTACTCGCTTGCTTTGGAATAGCTTTGGAAAACACTATTTAATGTCATTAAAGTGCTGGTTAAGGATAAGGTTAGGGTTAGGGCTGGAATACATGACTGGAACGTGTATTACCGCGGGACCGCCATTCTACTGGATTTCACCCATAATCCAGTGTGTAGCATAAGTTTCACGTTCCTCAGGAACGCGGGACATGACAAATTGTCAGGATGTTACCCCTCAGGAGTGAGAATGGGCTGAGTTTGCATCTGTACCTGTGTGGATTTGTTGGATTATTTGTATGGTTATTAAAGATGACCTTTTTTGACTTTTTTAGTCAACTCTTTTCATCTGATTTTTTGCAGCACGGTGGTTAGCACTGTTGGCCACACAGCAAGAAGATCCTGAGTTCAACCCCGCCATCAGGCCGGGGTCTTTTTGTGTGGAGTTTGCATGTTCTCCCCGTGTTTGCGTGGGTTCTCTCCGGGTACTCCGGCTTCCTCCCACTGTCCAAAGACATGCAGCTTGTGGGGATAGGTTAATTGATTAATCCAAATTGCCCATAGGTGTGAATGCGCGAGTGAATGTGAGCACAAATGGTTGTTAGTCTCTGTGTGTTAGCCCTGCGACAGACAGGTGACCTGTCAAGGCTGTAACCCGCCTCTCGCCCTATGACAGCTGGGCTCCAGCACCCCCCGCGACCCTGAAAAGGATAAGCGGAAGCGAATGGATGGATGGATCTGCTACTTTGTGATATTAAATGTTAATAATATTTAAATCATTATTTTTAGTATTGCACCAGAACAAGTGGAGAAGAAGGCAATGTCAGCAAACCACAAGACTTGTCCAAACACTGCAGATGTTGCTGGAGTTCAAAGAACAGCAAAGGGAAGTCCCAGTGTAGTCTCACTGAAGTATATAAATCTGTGGGGTAGCCTCTTGGGCAAAACCATGAGGTGCCATCCTTTGTCCTGAAGGTGATGACAGAGGTCTTGGATGTGTTCATCAGCGTCTGTGTTCTCACTGCTGGCTTTCCCTGCACCTTGCAGCCCCCGCCTGTGCTCAGCCTGCTCCCTGAGCGCTGCACAGCTGTGGGTGTCGATGGTGACAGGTCAGCTAATTAGAGCAATGATGTTTCTGTCTGGGGCTGCTGCGTGGACGAGCACATGACTCGTACACGCTCATCCAGGCCTCGGGATGCGCATGCCCCATGCAGGCACCCACGTGCACAGAGTGGTTTATGGAGAAATGTTCAGATCCACACAGGCCACGAAGCAATAGATTTTTCACAGAAACTGAAGTGATTCAAATTTAAACTTTAAAAAGCATGCTCCACTAATGATATGATGGACCAACTTTGTCAATAATTGTTGAAAAAGTAAAGTTATGTATACTTGGGCATCCATTTCCCAATTTGATCTCTGGGGACACAACAACCAGCATGACCTCTTCCCTCTCACGGAGCACATCTGACCTCCCTGAGCGACAAAGCTTCGTCATAACCTGACACCTCCCCGTGTCACACAGTTTGACCCTTTGCCCCAAGCGATGCCATACTGTAGAGACAGATGGAAGCAAACACACGCTGACGCATACCAACACAGTACTTTAAGTACTGACACGCTTGTATATTCAGCTCCAAATGCATATGCGCACACGTCTCTTGGAAAAACAAGTCATGCACACACGCATTAACCTTTCCTTCTTCTTAGTACGCAAAATGAAATTGAAATTAAACCTGTAGTACAGTATGATAAATATTTAACACATTCCAAAACAGGACATGACAGTACCATCAGATCATTACATGCTGTATTTGGTGTGAACTATTGCTTTAATACTGTCAAATACACTACTGAATGCGGTCCATTTAACAGTGGCGTATCTTTATTGCCGCAGTATCCAAGCTCTTTCTGAGTTGCTGCCAAGGGAGGTCTTAGAGGTGAGCTTCTTTTTTCTCAGATAAATTGCTTATTTTTCCTCCTCCTTCCTCCACAAACTGGACCTTTTGCCCCAGTTGGGCTTTCTGTGACTCCAGAGTCATCTACTTTTATTGCAGTTAATGCTCCTAGGTACAAAACAGCAGTGATGTACAGGGAGTTTCTAGTCCTGGCACCCAACGTAAGTGCCAATCAATTTTTAATCACACTTGAATCAATAGTAGCAACTTATTTCTTTAAATAAGAAAGAAAGAAAAACACAGACTGACAAATGGAGAAAAAAAAGATCTAATGCTTTGACTGTAATTGAAATGGTTAATGATTATCTGCATACCCCAGAAATCTTATCTGCTGGGTTTCAGCATAAATTAAGATTGGGCTGCAAACAACCCAGAACACATTTAACGACCACCTTATGTGAAATATTTAAATATTAATTTCAGCATTTTTTTTCTTTTTATATATGCTGCAGCAGTAAAGTGAGATTAAAAGGCCAATTATAGAGGTTTTTTTTAAACTTGTGTTTAATGGATTGGGGGACTTTTTACAACCTGCACTTTGTCCCTGTTGTAATAATAGCAATGTCGCCTTTTTTTTATTTTTTTACTTGCCGGCTCATAAAATCACGTTTGAATGCTTAATAGAGCAAAAATCCCCAAATGGTCCTGATAATTCTATAAATCTAAAAATGTCCAGTTGTAATACACATCACACTATCAGACCCTTATCTCAAAAAGCATCTGTGTCAAAAAATCACTTTCCACTTCTAAACCGGTTTCCCCATCAGCACCCCTCCCTAAGGTGCGCTGATGTACAACGTATACGACTATTTGTCTTGCATGCAAATATGTAAATGACAAGTCTGGGTCTAAGTGGCTGATTGTGAAAAAAACAACAGCACTGCAATAAATGAGTGGCATATGGTTCCAATCGTCCCTTTGTTGGCAATTTCTATACACAAGGCAATATATATAGGTGGAACTGCAGAGGCAGCAGAAACCGTAACTGGAGCCTTATGCTACCTTCCTGTAATGACAAAATTAAGTTTCGACTTCAGGAGTTTTGCTCCTGTGTGTGTGTGCATGTGTTTTTGGCGAAGCTACGTAAGTGGCTCTTGTATGTACGATCTGTGTATAACATGCGGCGCAGCCTCCGTGTTCAAAATAAAGTAATTCTTATTTTGTTTGTCAGCCAAAGTGTGCGAAGCTCCATTATTACTGCACCTCAACTGTAACCTCAGAAGCTGCGGCTCACTAAGTGCCAAGATGTAAATGCTGTCCGATGAGTCTCAACGATATGCAAAGCTTCACCGTTAATAATTCATGTCTGAGTTTACAAATGGCACTGTTGCGCAGAGACGAATCAGTCGAGTCGTTGAAATGCTGTTTGGAGGAGATGAAAGTTTAATTCCTGTCCTAGATTACTCCTCCTCATATCTAAGCAGGCCCGTTATTTTGCCTCCACCAATGTTTTCCCACCCGCTGTAACGGGAAATGAAGGGAGACATAGGCTGCAGTGGTGGGACACGGCCGGTTATGTACTCACCGAGGATCCTCCCTGATAGGTGACAGCTGGGGTGGCTATTTGCATCACTGTTAGAGGGAGTGTCCCGTTAGGCCACAAGCTGCTGGAGGGGAAACAAGGCCAGTACTGTAAATATAGCCATATCTGTGTGTATACTGAATGAAAGACAGGGCAGTGCTGACAACACATCCCATTTCCTTAAGTTATCTAGTATGTCAACACAGTTTTGTTTTATGCAGTATTGGTTAAAGACTTTACCTTAACCATCCTCTTTAATATCCCATGTACAGGGCGACAAAGACAGACTTGACAGTGCACTATAAACATAGACACATACACAACAAACATAATGTCATAACAAAACAAAACACACAACACAAATTATGTCCTACACCAGGATAACTGTTGATAATGCTGCCCCTTCCCTGCCTGGTTCTGCCAGAGGTTTCTTCCTGTTAAAAGGAAGTTTTTCCTTCCCACTGTTGCCAAGTGCTTCCACATAGGAGATCATTTGGTTGTTGGGGTTTTCGCTGTATTATTGTAGGATTTTTACCTTATAATATAAACTTGACAGCCGTGACAGTTGTTGTGATTTTTTTACTATATAAATACAATTGAATTGAATTGAATAATATAGCAAAAAATAACATAACACAACATAACGTTTAAATTAACTATCATTACTGCGACACACAAACAAAAATCCATGCCCATGTTAAAAATTGTGGGTGATAAAAACTGTCTCCCGTAGCTCCTGAAGTCGACATGCTCATGATGAGCACTGTAAATTAATAAAAACAAGCTTACATATTGTTGCTAAGCGTGTGGCTTAACTTTCCACATATGGGCTAATAAATAAAAAACAAAATTAATTGCTAGTACTAGAAATTATTTGACATTTAAAACAATGCCACACACACAGATGTGTAAAAATGTATTTCTTGTTGCCAACTAGTTATTCTGTCAGCTAAAATGTCAAGATGCAGGCTTGGGATTTTTTTTTGTTGTTGTTGTTGTTGTTGTTTTTCTTCATCAGCTATAGCCAATAGCTAACGTTAGCTTGACTAGTCAGGTGAGTATTATTGGTCGCTGACATTTTTAATTTTAATTTCCCAGTGACTGTTTGAAAAAAAGAATCCTGCAGAGGTCTTAAACATGTGCGATACCTACCTGTTTGCTTTCATGTGAAAGAAGCCGGTGCAAAAACGACACATCCCATGCAATACTTTGTCACAGCATTGCTGCTGAGCTTTTAACACCACAAGAAACGAACCTTTTTAGATGAAGACTCCCTGCCGTGTTTGTGATTCTCAAAAATCCAGTGTTGTCGGCTGGAGAGACAAAAAACCCCAAACCTTTTCTAATTGTGTGAATTTGTGATAGTGACGGTCAATGCCATGCGCTTTAATAAATTATAACCATCGCCTTTATTTGCAGCCTTACTCCCCGATATAGCAGATAAACTGATTTTGCAGTACGAAAGGGCTCTGTTTGGCTTCACACACATTATCCAGACCTTGAAGAGATCTCTGTGTGCCTGTGCGTGGGCTCCTGTAGATCAGTATGCTGCTGTTGCAAGTGAGGAAGTGTTGTCAAAGGCTCTGAAAAGCTCTTTGATAAATGCTGAGGGCCACCACCCCAACTCTCTCTATCTCCCTCTCTCGGTTCAACTCTCTCTCTCTGAACTTGCAGACTTGGAGAACTGAATCAGATGTGATCAAAGGTTTATTTGAATTGTTTCTTTGCCTCAAGGTCTGAGGTCAAAACATTTATAGTGATACCCCTGTTCCAGATAAGAGAGTGCTGTATAAGGTGAGCATCTTAGCACTTCAACTCCCGTAACCTACCACTTTTCTTCCTTTACTTTCTGATACTGGATCTTTGGATACAGAGTCTCACAGGTACTTCAAATACATGTTAAACTTTAAAGCAAATCTGAGGCATTACTTCACAGGGATACTGCACACATGGATCTAATTTGACATCTCGAGGGCTCAGTATCAGAGGAGGATAAAAACAATGCAGTGTTCATGCAGTATGTCATAAGTAACAAACCAATAACATTTGGGTGTATTTTTAGTCACTTTTCATACTCCATAATTTCATGTCACACTTGTTGGCTGAAAGCAGGTTCACCAATTGATTACACTAAACTGAACAACGTTGGTTTAATACTTTTTTGCAGCACATGAATGATAATGATTACAGCTACATCATTTTATTTTGCCACCACATCTCATATATATGATGAATAGACGCTGTGAAAGAGCGTAAAATGGTGTACACTGAATTTGCACTGACACTTTACAGGATGGAAAACAAAGCTTTCACACTACAGCTGCTTAACCAAAAAAAAACCCTCACAACTGTGTTAACAGAAAGCAACGTGTGATTGTACATATGCCAAGCAGGTCATCACACACACTCTGTTATGTTTTGGTCAGCCTGTTCTCACACCAAAATGCTGCTGTTTTGTCAGAAGCTGCTGGTGCCTGTGTCATGACACTCCGGCTCTAACAACAATGAGACCAGTCTTACTTTATATAGCTGCTTGTTCAGTGCAGGGAGAATGTATTTTAACTCAAACTCCGACCCTAACTAGATAGTTTTGTTGGCCAAAGTTTATCAAACAGCAAGTTAAAGCGAAACTACATGAAAAGCACAAAATGTGGATTTTTCACATGGGAAATGAGCTGCTACCAGTTACACCATCGTCACGCTCCCTGCCGTCTTACACGAACTTATCTTTCAGCGTCCACTATGCATTTATACACCTCTCTGCATTAGTTATCATTAGTTATTATTAACCTCTGGCTCTCTTCCACAGTCTTCCTCCCATCGCCCCCAACTGGTAGCAGCAGATGTCTGTCCCTTCTGCAGGAGGTTTCTCCCTGTTAAAAGGGAGTTTTTCTGTTTCACTGTTGCCAAGTTTCTCTTTTTAAATCCCATCTTATTTATTGTAAATTCTATATATTACCATGACAGTTTAAAGATGGCTGCATTGGTGTATAAAAATCAGTTTAATAGTGGTGCACCAACAGTTTTTTCTCTGTTGGTGCACCACTATTGGTTTTCTCGGGAAGGTGCTTCTACCAATAAAAGAAAGATAATAGCAGACAACTCAAAAAGTGCTCCTTTTCCATACTCTGTTTCCTTAGCCACTAGATAACCAATGGTTGGCTTTGCAAGTAACTCTAAAATAACATAACTCTAAAAATACGATCATCTAATGATGTTGCACAGCAGCTCCATTGGTGTGTAGATGAGTGAGTAAGAATCACATTGTAAAGCCAATAAGATTAAAGACCCTTATGGTGCAGACCAGAAGGTGCGCATGCTTGTTGAATCGCTATGTGCAGCACATTATAACACAGAGAGACTTTAAGCAAAATGCGTCCATGCGTTTTGTAATTTTTAGTAGTAAAGGGGGTGGATGTTGAAGACAGCTTAGTAGTAAAATTTAAAGTAACAAAGAGCTTATTTTTGAGTAAACAATAATACACAGACACTTTGGGCACTCTGTAAACACTAATGGAATATATATTTTTCACGCTGTTGACACTGTTAATGAGATACTAATTATTTCACACTTCATTTCAAATTTTATAATGTGCAAATATACTGTATATCAATAGTTTTATTTCACTTAAGCATATTTAATCACATTCTATTTGTAATTGTATTTGTTTAACTACTGACATTTTTAAAGCCCGAGCCTGCTGGGGGAAAAAAAGAAGCATGTTTCCTATTATCTGATCTGCCCGAGGGTTTCCTTGCACAGCAACAGCCCCATTCCGTGGGAGCGGCCCAGAATTACCAGGGAATTGCCACTGGATCATTTGAAGATGAAGGGAGGAAAAAGCGTTTTTCATTCACCTCCCACATCTCAGAAATTCCCAGATGGTCTGGGGAGTCAAACTGGCAACCTTGCAGTCACAAACCCTCCCTTACAAGCCCTCAGGCACAGCTGCCTTCCTTTTTGATTGGTAATTTCTTTCTGTAGAAAACTGGATGCTTCAAAACATAAAGAGCACTCCAGATGTTTGGAGTGTCATAACACAACAATGCAGGTGGTAGACTGACAGCGAGGTAGATTTCGCTCCCCGCCACTGCCAGCGAGTATCTTTTGTCGACTCTGCCACACACACGCGCACACACACAGAAAGAGAGGCATTTTTCATTTGGTGCCGCTGGTTGGTTCAAAATTCACAAGAAAAACTCGTGTTTGTGCACGTATCCACTTTATTTTCTCATATAGTTTCATCTTTCAAGCTCTTAACAGCCGTCACAGTTGTCATAGAGACCACATGTTTTATAGGCTTCACACCATTATATGATTTGCAAATCTTTCATAAAAGCTGCTATTGAGAATGAAAAGCCTGATAAACTATCACAGCTCTTTTAAAGCCACGGCTCACTTCTCACCTCATCTTCTTTTTTTCCCCTACATCTTTTTTCCTCTTTTTTTTACCGTTAGTCACGCCTCACTCAGTATGTGCTGTATGAGCCACGAACGTTGCACACTTAGTAGTAAGGCAAATCAATGCAGTCATGCACTAAATCAACACATCTAATGTTGCTCCATGTCAAGTGTGGTTGTTGTCAGTGTCAGGGAGTTAGCAGGCAGAATATAATATACTTATCGTGTGTCTTTGCTAGGTCTCGCACTGATACATCAAAAGGCCTCCGTCCATCTGTCTCATTAGGACCGGAACATCATCAAATTACTACCAAATGAATCTACTTAAATCGGCAAATTTGCAGTTGTTACCATCTGTAAATTCAGGTAATGAACACAAACACTGTTCTAATTGATCATCACTTTTTCGTTTGCATATGACAGCAAAGTCATATAAACTCCCATATTATGGAGGTTGTAGGCAGAATGAATAGAGGAAGACCACAAAAAGGGTTTATGGACAAAAAGGATAGGGTGTGATAGACACACACTTACTGTAATATTATTGGCAAAGCTTTGAAGCAACTCTTTTTTTAACTGTACTTGCCATGTAGCTGTCTTAGTTGCCTCTCTTTGAGTTTGATTTCACACAATAAAGTGCTCCTCTTGCAGCTAACGTCTCACATTGTTGTCAAGGAGGTCTGGCGCCTGCTGATGGATGGTAAACTGCTTATGTACTTGACACGATGATCAAAAACAAATGATTGCATTTTGTGCAGGTGTAAATATAATAGTACAGAACTCCCTTTCATCAAAGAGGGATCAATAATCCTGTGGAAGGAAGCCAAGAAATTATCCAGGAGTTGAGCCTTTACGGTTCAGAGCCAATGATGCCACAGGCGAACGCGTGAAACACGTGAGCCTTGAGTTTAAAGACAAGACTTCACCCAGACCGCAGTTATTACTGCGTTTTTAGCACATAACGAGCCCTTGAAAGACAAAATGCCCTCGCTTTGCTAGAGGAATACACTGTTTTGTCTAGACATGTTAAAATTTTTATACCACAAAATAAAATTTATGTTCTGTTCGGCGAATAAATATTCTTCTTGTGTATTTGAGTAAAAGGGACTGGTGGAAGGGAAGAGAAACTGCAGATTGTTTGACAGTATTTTAGGAATAACAGCCAAGCCGTATAATTTTTATGACTGTTTTTTTATTAATTTCCACAAGGAAGCATAAATTTAGGGACTAACTACCAAATGTAAACTTTGAAGACTCGCTGGACTCTGGCAAACAGCTTTCAATCTCTGTTCCTTTTTATATTGCCAGCCATATGTGAAGAAGTTGTTTGTTTTCATGTAGTTTGTACAGTGCACCCCAACAAGTTCAAACCTAACCTGTGACAAATGGAGATGGAAGTTAATGTCCTCAACATGCTCACCTACATGTAGCCTACAGCAGCCTGGAGTTTGAGGGGTCAGCTATGAATCGAAAGCACTTTACCTTGTGCTCCAAACACCAGCCCTTCATACTGTATATAGCGGGGTTGCAGTTATTTCAAATGAAAAGTCTTGTGAAAACACCCGAGCACACTTGTTATTTGAAGTTTGGTGATTGATCACTTGTGAATTGGCTGTACAGTTGAGTCCTTCCCTCCTTTTTTTGTTTTTCATGGCAGGAATAGTTCTCCAATAAAAAAGGACCAAATTGTTAAAGGAAGTGATTTCATTGGTTCATGTGGAGGAAATTGATAAAGTCACACTCTGTGTGGATTCTAATCGAACAAAGTGGACATGAAAAAACTAAAATGAGAAAAACAGGGAGATTGATGGCATGAGAAGAAATGAAAGAGGTCCTTTAGTAGGTGAGGCTTGTTTATATATATATATATATATATATATATATATATATAAAGCAATTGGGTCAATATCCTGTGTGCATTAAAACGCCCTGGCCTGTGGTGACGCCTCACTGGCTTCAGCTTTTGTTGAAAATATTTAAACTCCAAAATATCCACCAGAGCTTGTTTTATTTAAATTTCTTATTTTTAATGGGCTTTTTTTGTGTGTGTGAAAAATGTGTCATTGCGAATCTGTTTTGCAACAGCAAGATTGAAATGGACTCAAGTAATCTTGTCTACGACCTAAGGTGAAACGCTGACTATGATGCATGACTTGACAGTTTCCTCATCCCTCAAATCTACTGTTTTAAATCGACTGTGCTTTGGTACGATTCAATTATGAAGTCAGTATTGCAGGGCTGGCTTTCTGCTGCAAAATATTTGACGATATGAGAACCTTGTGTGACCCATTTATTTTGATTTGGGAAAACAATTGTATCTCATCCCTAATGTCTGTCGTGGGCAGGCTTCATAAATCACCCTGCCAGGCTATGTACAAATGCATGATAGATGCCATAAATTCAGCAGTATCAAAGGAGAGAAATTAACATAGATTATGTCACGTATTCATCAGTGATCTGTTTAGAATGAAGCAGCGACAGAGGCTGCAGCTCAGGAGCCACTCCCTTTTTGATACTTTCATTACAGCAGGAGTCAAAAGTTGAGCTCTCCTTTATGGGGTAATGCTTTCTAATCAGAAGAAATTCCTCAGAAGATCTTTGAAGTTATTTTTTTTCCTTCTAAAGAGGCGCACGCCATGTCACTCAGTGTATATGTTTTATGCAAAACAGCAGCGAATAAGGGCATGAGCTTTAACACTGACTATAGATCAAAACTCTCAGCGTTACAATACACTGCCTGTTTTCTTGCTCTGTTGTCTTTTCTTCCCATGAAAGAGAATTATAAAGAAGACCTCCGCAACGGCAAGAGCAAAAGAGAAAGTGAGTGCAAGGGAGAAAGGAAGAGGGTGTAGAGAGATAGTGTTTATTGCTTGTGGGAGGTGAATGATGGCGCGGCATAAAAACCCCACCAAAGCGAGCAGATGGAGCCTATGTGACAGTAAAACCCCAAACGTCCGCTGAAGGTTTTTACCAGTGACTTATGAAAGCTATCTGTCAAAACAAAGGCAAGAGTTAGCAGGATGATATGCTAATGAAGCGGCATTGCTCCGGTGACAAATTATGCTCAAAAAGTAAATTGTTTCTCATAAGAGCCCTCTGTATGAGCGTGGACAGCAGTGAGTGCGAGACTATCGGTGCGGGAAGTGACACGAGACAAGGGAAGTTGGTGAAGTTCGCGGAGGAACAGACAGGAAAAAGTTCTTGCTTTTTAGTATGGGGAGCAAACTTTCTTAGTACTCTTACAAACTGGCTCGTGAAAAGATCAAAAATCAAATAAGAGAAAATTAACAGACACTAAGAGGAGGTCCCAGGTTGATGGAAAAGAGAGAGACAGTGAGCACAAGGGCTAGTTTATATCAGGAGGAATGCCCAGGTGAGCTGCATTTAGTGACAACCCACCCATGTAAGGTAATTGCCGTGTAAGATTGCTTTGTAAGGCTAAGGCCACTTCTTAGACTGTCGAAGTGATGTTGTCTTAAACACAAAGAACCAAAAGAGTCTTGGTATTCGGTGGAGAAGCACTTCTTGACAAGCACAGCGGTAAGATGTTTCTTGGAGATTTTGGCCTACTCCTCTTTACAGAAATTCCCAAAATCCTTTAGGTTTATTGGCTGCTGCTTTGCAATTGGAAGCTTTAGCTCCTCCCACAGATTTTCTATAGAACTGTGGTCTGGAGACTGGCTCCATGACCTTAATCTGCTTCTTTTTAGCCACTTTCTTGTTGCCTTGGTGGTCTTTATTGGGTCATTGTCATGCTGAAAGACTGTTGACCCAATTTGAATGTTCTGGTGGAGGGAAGGCGGTTCTTGTCCAAGGTTTTATGGTACATGGCCTCATCTATTTGCCCTTGATGCAGTGAACTTGTTTTGTACCCTTAGTAGAAAAACAGACCCAAACCATAATGCTTCCACTTACATGATTGACGGTGGGGATGATGTGCTTTGGGTCATACTCAGCGTTTCTCCTCCAACAAGGCAATCCATTACAACGTAGTGCGTCACCAAAGGTGTTCTTGGTGACTGTGGTCCCAACTGCCTTCAGATAATTAAGAATCTCCTGCTGTGTAATTTTGGGCTGATCCACCACATTTGTCATAATCATTCTCACCTCATGAGGCAAGACTTTGCCTGAAGCTTCAGACTGAGGGCAACTGATGGTAATTTTATAAAATTTTATAATTCCTCCACTTCTGAATAATTACACCAACAGCTGTCACCTTCTCATCAAACTTCTTGTTGATGGCCTTGTGCCCATTCCAGCCTCGTGTAGGTCCACAGTCTTGTCGCTGACATCCTTTGACAGCTCTTTGGTTTTGTTGTGGAGAGCCTGGAGCGGAGGAAATTGATTCTGTGGACAGGTGTGCTTTCTACACATAACAAGTTGAGATGCGTAGTGGCACACAGCCAATCTGTGGGAGCCAGAATTCTGGCTGGGTACTTATTTCACTCAATGACATGCAAATCAATTTATAACTTTTATGTAATGTGTTTTTTCTGGATTGCTGGTTGATATTATGTCTCTCTCCATTAAAGTGAAACTACTGTAAAAAAATAGAGGCAGTTCACTGAGCAACTTTACAAATTCAACAGGGGATCAAATAATTATTTCCTTACTGTAGTACAACAATGTGCTTCACCTCCAGGACTGCCTACAGGCATTTAGCTTAAAATCTATAGGTTCAGGCAGCTGTGCTCAGTAACACTGAAGCTGGCAATGACATTAAAACTCATACTCTAATTTTTATGCAATCAGACTTATTTAAATCACACAAAAATCAAACATTTCAGTGTATTATTAAATAATGAAATAGTTTAATTGGGTTCTTAAAGGTAGTCACTTACATGTGTCACGGTTTTCTGTCCATGTTAAGCAGTCTTTTACTTTTAATTCTTATGAGCACACTGGAATGAAAATCACTTGTATCCTCTATCTTTACATTCATTTGTCCACAGTTTTTGTTGCAAGGATCTGCACACGTCAACTTTGCACGTACTTTTTAATCACGTTGCAATGTGAGCCACTGCTTTACAAAAGCGTGACAGAACTTAATAAAGTAGGGCGCAGCGTTAAAGTAGAATAAAGGCAGGAAGAGTTGTGAAAAAAGGAAGTACCTGGGAAAAGAGGGGGCATTATGTCTGCAGCCAAAGCCTATGAAGGTAAGAAAGGGCAAACCTGCAGGAGGTTTTATGACTGAGTTATTGTCAATGTTTACATGCCAGGTGTCAATGGTGTCACAGATTGCCATCCCAGTGTTCTCAGCAAGGCTTCGGCTTGGTAAACAGACTTCAAAGGAGACGGCTCTGTGCTGAAGCAGAGACACATATGCACGCATGCACGAGCACACCACCGCACGTACACACAAGCTCTCACCTTAACATGCATGCAGCTAGGTGCACATTTTCTCGCATGCACTCTGCTGTATCCAATCATAAGGCCAGTGTCAACACGAGGCATTGAGCTAGCTCGAATATAGCAAAAATCACAAAGGAAATGCACAAATCTGAGGGGGAAAAGTCCTTTGAAATGTGATGTTGTGCTGAAATATAGCACTGGAATGACAGTGTGGATGATTTTGATGTGTGCCTCTGTGCTCGTCTAAGGGTACATGTGTGCTTTTGTGTGTTCTGTGTATGATGTGTGCGCAAGGCAAATATGTGCCGTGTGTGTGCACAGAATACAGGCTTTGTTTTTGTGGTTTACCCAAATGGGTCGTAGGGATTGTCTTCTATGCTGCATGCACTATTTAATTAGGGTGAACTTTTCAAATAATCCATTATTATTAAGAGTGGATCATAAAAAGGAAAGAAAGACAGAGCTGATATGTTCCTGCTGCCTCGTAATTGATCTCGTTTCTATCTTTAAATTTAGATTCTATTTTATCATTGTTTATACTGAGAAGCTGCTTTTCTAAATGGGTAAGAAGAGTAAATAAGGCAGCATGGCGTGGCAGCAGAACATTTTTCAATTATTAATGAGCTAAAATCACTTCCAATTCTCTGTTCTCTTTGTACACTATAGGCCATTTGATAATGTTTTATCAATTAAGGGGCCAATAGCTACTGGTGAAATATTTTTCTATGTCATAAGTCATACAAATCTGAAGAATCCTGTAAGCTATACAGGCTTTTTTAGTGGATTCGAAGGTTTCCAAATCAAATCAACGCCAAAAAAAAAACAAAAACACAACCCCAAAAAACAAGAAAGAAAGAAAAGAGAAAAAAGGAAGGATAAGGAGAAAAAACCCACATCTCTCATCTCTTATGCAGCCAGAGTGAATACGCCTTGAGATATGCGATTTTGCTGAGCCACTGTGGAGTGTTTGATTTCAAACCAATTTTTAGCTGATCATTATATTTTATTAAAAGCATCTCGGTTCATTATATAAAAGCCCTTTCCATTCCTAGGGAATGGAATAAATAAATAAAAAAACAGCCTTGAATGAAAAGCCACACACAAAATTGGAGAATGTAAGCCTTTAATAGGAATCAGAGTTTACACATTTATGAACCAAACAAATAAATGCTACCAGAAGAGCTGCTGTAGCTGTCAGACTAAATGTATTATTGCTGTGATATTACCCAGACAGAGTTTTTACTCCTTCCGTTCAGATATTAACTGTATTCTAGTCCTGCATAGGTAGCTCTTCAGCTCTTGGCTTCTTTTTAAGTTATGGAGAAAGACTAGACATAGAAGATATCTATTTTAGTTTTAAATCTTTGTTTTCAGAAGGAAAATGACTTCTGAACATTTTTTTTATTTTGGTTGATATCCTGCTGTAAAACCAATCAGGCTTCAACATGCCACTCCCTCAAAAAGTCCTACGAGGCCATGCATTCCAAGGGGGACACTGTCATCCACACAATCTAAATATTTAATCATGATAACACAGCAGCAAATCACATCAGAGGCAACGCATGTTAGATCATATTGTCTGATCCAATAGTATGCTCCTGTGTTGCTATCAATTACAACTTTGGCACCCAACTAATTTGTTTGAGAGGTGGATTGATAATTTGATTCTGGCCTCACTCACTTGATTTCCCTCACCCATTAATTTCATTTGCACTTGCCCATCAGCAGCACCAGCACATGTTGAGTCACCCACGTCCCAGAGCTCATCTTAGCCCAGTCTTATTAATACCACCAGTTGTGGCAAGTGCCAGCCTGACACTCACACAGCATGCAGTCGCCGCTCTCATTCCGAGCCATCACAGCCTGCATCTCTCCTTCAGTGGCTTGGAACCTCTTAACCTGTCCACTCTTCACCTCACCAGCCGGCTCACGCTCTTGGCTCTTCTGAATATGAATTCAAAGCCCATGGCACCCTTTTCAGTCGGCAGCTGCCAAATAATGCCAGCTTAAAATCCATTTTTATTTGAGCCAAATAATTCTAATTAACAGGAAGATTGGGGCTATTTTTAGAATACACATGACATGCCAATCGGTGCTTGGTATGGCGATTTTGTCATGTTTTTAAGGGTTAACTAAATGCGTTTGAGCATGTTTATGAATATACAGCACCGTGCAGATGACAAGAGATAGTGTCATTGTAGTAATGAGTCTCTTTGAAATATCAAGATAAGTGCTGGAAAAAAGCACAAATTTAGGTTGTAGTTTCAGGAAACTGTGTATCCAATTAACCTTTAATGACACCGCCATCAGAGTAACCCTGTGCTGTCTTTAGCATACAGCAGCGTGGAAGAATAAATGACTTAGAGTGGAAAAAGATATAGTTTGACAAACTGCTAAACAAGGTTTAAACACACAAATGGAAAAATCTGGAAAAACTGAATAATAGAATGATTTTCCCTAATTGGAAAACAGTTATTGATGAGTCCACAGAACAGATCAGTGTGCAAGAGGCTCTGTGTTATTGAAGTATTAACAAGGATAAATGGCATAGACTCCGGGTCACCCTACTGGGAATCTTCCTGTTCTGCAACAATGGGGCTACAGTGATGTCTTCTTAAATGAACTGGGCTGCAAACTGAGTGCACTTTTACATTTAATAATTCCCCAAATCTTTGCCTGCGCTTAATAGTTACAAAGAGTGGATAATAAAAAAAAAAAGCCAAACAGTGATGTGGCTTTAGTCACGCACAGCTGGTCTGGTAATGTCACTTGTCAGTAAGTAGAAGTGCTCTGTCTTAGTTAGAAGCTTTGTCACCTCCGGCCTGAGGATATCTCACTAAATTGTTGTTATTGCCTTGAGGTTTCTTGTTTTGTTTTTTTCTCCTCCTTTCAACACTTTGTAGGTTTGTCTCCAGATCCCACGAGATAAAACAATCATGATAAAACAGTGCAAACACACATCTGTCTAAAAAGCAGACAGGTAGTACTGAAACACAAAGAAAAAGCTGATGTCACATGTTAATACCTGCCCAACAAAAGCAAACAAAGAGCAGTATTTCTCAAGCTTAGGTACTACTTTGCTTCGCCTCTTCGTTTAATGTCACTTATTGGTACGAGGGCCAAACCCGATTTTTGATGCCGAGTGTGCAATACCGCCGCAAATTCCCAAACTTTGCAGCTCTCCTGGTAAATTACCAGCTCCTCTTTCATAAATACGAATGAACAAAAACACATTTGCGGTGTATAATAAGATGCAGTAATTAATGTCATCGATTCACATCTGTAAGGATACTGACTGGGAGAAATGTGATTACTTTTATCACATTTCAAAACTTGGAGTTAGTTTCGGAGCCCTGTAACTCAGTTAGCGTGTGACTGTGGAGAGAGCGAGAGGGCTGCTCCTGCTCTGTGATTGATGAGCGCACACCGGGGTAGGCTATTAAAAAAAGCTGCAGCGTATTCCATAGACAATGGCAATAAACATATTCAGGGTGCTGAATTCAAAATGACTTATTTAGGGAAAGAAAATGCAATTTTTGCACCAACCATAACCATAAACCTTGGATTAATGGGAACGCCATGTGCGCATTTAAATGCACAACCACACAGACACACAAACACACAAAGGTGAATGCCTTTGTATTTACTCTATGAGAGATTATTATTGCTATTAAAATCAGCAGGACCACAAAATAATAATAATTTTTTTTGCATTAGGCACATTTTACTGAGGAACACTGTTAAAGGTTTGAGTCCTTGGTAATTATATTCCTTTTCAAGACAAAAAAATAAATAAAAAAGGAACAAAAAAAAAATAGAGAATTTGAAGGCCATACAGTTGGCCTCACTTAGCTTAAGAAGTGGCAACCTTCTGGTCTGAAAAATTTGTTCAAAGCAGAAGTGTCAAAAACTGGAGTTGCATGAATGGCCACTTAAAGCTGGCTAAAAAAATTAACTAAAATATCCAGCTTTAGAGATAATAACAAGCTTAGGCCTTTTTTATTTTCATTTTTTAATATAACTCCATTTAAAATATATATAGGGTTGAAATTATACATTATAATACCAGCAGGCACTGTTTTCCTGTTTCGCTAACAGTTGTATCTCTAAGGCCGACATGAATTCCCACTCTACACTTCCACAGAGTCCACAGTGAATGGGTCTTATGTAGCTGAAGTGCTGCAAAAATAACTCATCAGAATGAATTCAATGAATTTTCATGATGTTTTAAATTAATGGCTGGATAATCGTTACATTTTGATGGTGTTTCTAATGGATTACATTGGTTTCTTGTGACTGTGAGGTATTTCGGTAGGCTACAACCATGTGCATCATATTGATTTAACTCATCTAATGAGTAGAGAAAAGTTTTTTTTCAGTTACAGCTATAAAATATAGGCATTTGAAAAGGAAAGTGTTCACAATACTCAATGTAGCCCTGTGAAAAAGCTACAGGCTTACTGCTTCCATAGGTATTAAGACGGTATGCCATGTGCTGACGATTAAATGCAGTTGATTAACTGGTCGTCTTCTCTATAAAAGAAGATGTTTTGGCAGCTTCCTGTGCTGGAGAGTTCAGGTGTGTCTTAACACAATGTCACAATCCTCGTCTCAGCAAATTAACACCAAGGTCAGATTGTGCAATGATCAGAGAAATTGCAAAAAGACTCCATCCCTCTGCGTGCCTGTCGAGTTAACTTGCAAATGTTAAAGTTCATGACAACAAAATTAAAAAAAGGCTGAATAAGTGTGACTTGTTTTGAAAGGTTCCCAGGAGAGAGCCATGTCTCTGAAAAGAACATGGCACAGCTCAGGTTTGAAAAGCTGCATGTGAACAAACTAAAAGGCTTCTGGAACAAAGTACTTTGGACAGATGAGACCAAAGTGGAAATGTTTGGCTTTAATGCTGTGATTGGTGAAAACTAAGCACAGCATATCAGCAAGTGATGATCTGGGAGCCACTGAATCGATCACAAACTCTGTATACCAAAGTATTCTAGACTCAAATGTGAGGTCATCTGTTTAACAGGTAAAGTTTGGCCAATATTGGGCCATGCAATAGGACAATGATCTCAGTATTTACTGTACAACCAAATGCTGAAAACCAAAGAGTTGCAGTGACCCAGACAACGTCTAGACCTCAACCTGATTGAAATGGTGTGGTGGAACTTTAAAAGAGCTGTGCATAAATGAAGGCCCACAAACCTCAATGAACTGAAGCAACACTGTGTAGAAGAGTAGGCCAAAATTCCTCCATGACAATATGACAGATTGATAAAGTCATAGAGAAAATGACAACTTAATATTCTAGCTGCTAATAGTGGTTCAAAAAGGTTTTGAAACATGGGGTGCACCTTTTCATATGCATGTAACTCTGCTCATAATGATTGTTCATTTCAATTTAGAAATTTACCCAACCCTCCCAAAAAAGTAGGATATAGGCTTTTTTCTGGAAGAAAAAAGTTTCATTTACTGATATTGTTCAGGACAATCTTGCAAATACCTTCTAGATGAATTGCAGCTATTTTTGGCACAATGAGAATAGTAGAAACTGAAAAGAATCAGAGATCAACTCTGGTGTTACTGAAAGATACCTTGTCGGCTCTTTACTTTCACCAATAGATATATTTTTTCAAACCTGTTTTTCATTGGCCAATGTTAGAATGATATTTTATATTAAAGTAATAACGTAATTTGCTAACCATGCTCAATAGCTAGCACTAATGTTAGCTGACTCCGTAGGACTACACCAGCTTAAAATTAATGAACTAAATAATTAATAAAATCAAATATATTGAAGGAATGATGAATGATAGCACAATAACATCACTTAAAACCAAATGCTTTTTGGCTGTTGGTGTCATGAACGACTGTGTGCAGGCAGGAAAAGGACCCAAGGTGCAGACTCCGGAGACAAAACGTGAACTCAAAACAGCTTTAATGCTAAACTCAAAAGGGTAACAAAGCTAGAAATACAAAATAAGCTTGCGCAGACAGAACACACAGCATAAATGAGGGTACAGAGACGTGGGACCAGGGCAGACACAGACACAGACACTGACTGGACACAGGGATATAGCAGACAGGGGAGACAGCAACTAAGGAATACACAGATACATAAACCATAAGAAAGAACTCTAACAAAAACCCAAGGACTAGAAATTATAAATAATATAATAAACTCAAAAACCCTGGGTCAACGACCCAGGCATCCTAACAGTTGGTGATGTTAGTTTTTGTTAATGTCTGTGCTACGCTAAGCTAATCTTCCCAGCTAGCTATAACTTGTGAACTTTATATTTAGGCTACGTTCAGACATAGAAGAAAGGGAATACAGCTTTTTCACATTAGTAAAGAAAAAAAATCACTTTGCAGTCCTCGCTGTATATATAAAAAAAATGGCTACATTTAAAAAACATAAAATTACAGTCATCCAAAATCTCGCTGCCATTCAGACTGGAGGCTTCGATTCAGTGTTGAACAGAAGAAGATTTAATAGCCTCTTACTGAAAAAGAAATATCTTTGGGTCGACATAGCAGAGCAGGTGATTAGCAATAATGTAGAAGCTATCCAAAATGAGGCCGCTGCTGGGTGGGCAAGGAAAGAGACAGAGAGAAATCAACACTGTTAGAAATGGATAATTCATAAATGCACTGTTCATGGTGATATCTCCAGAGATGACAGAGTACATACATCTGCAAATTGTAGTAGATGAGAATTTAATAGCAAAGTAATGAGTCTTTTGGATCTACATATAATATGCAGCTCAAACACAGTCAGAGCCCTTCAATAAACATCGCATTTTATAAAATTATTTGTGCTTTTGGTCTTTTCCCGAGGTCATATTACTTCACCAAACACACAAGTGCAATTACTGTACACATGCCCATGTATGATGGGAAGTGTGCTTGCACATGCACAGATAGTGGGTACAGGTGCTGCAGTATTCAAAGTATCTCCTTGGGCTTTAAAGCTCTGACAGGGAACCAGACAAGGCTTCTTTCTTCACACTCCCCCTCCCTGCAACACCCCTCCCAGCCGCAAAAATATTACCAGAGCTTCCCCAGGGAGAAGCAGAGGGGAAACGTGATCTGGAAGAGAGGGGCGAATCCACCACAACAACAGCTGTTTCCAAATCACAACAACCTGGGGAAGGGTTGTGGGTTATATTTTATGGGTGGAGAGGGACCACGGATGTTCATTTATTTATCTCCACAGTCAGCATTGAGGTGTGTGTGTGTTCTTGTGTGTGTTTGTGACAAGTTATCTCATAGCTCACTTTCTACTTTCACAGGAACACGCCTAAGGTCATTGGTTACTCCGCAGAGTTCTGAGACCTCTGCCACAGCGAGTCACGTGTGCAGATGATGAGTATGTAAAAATAATCAATTTCATGCGTCAAAATATTATAATGAATGTATGAAACATAGAAAATCTTATTGAGTTGGTCTGATGCCATTTACTTTCCTCTTCACTCGCTTTCATAGATGCCACTTCTCCACGGGTACAATTATGTTGAGAGCAATTTCATATTTCAAGTATGTAAATATCAACGCTGGGCAGCCACAAACAGTCCATGTACAGAAAACATGTAGACTGTCGCATGATAACCCTTGCCTGTGCCATGCTAACTCACTATTTAAAATCTAAATTAGCTTGCATGTGCATTCCAACACATTCCTGCTCGCACACACATACGCTCAAGGAGTGAGATTAGTCTGATGGTTCTCAGTAGACCCAACTCCAAACACACATGCCTCTGCTGGGGTAAATGAGAGGGCATGTACTGGAGCTGAATACAAACATAACCATTAGAAGGTTGAACAGGCCAGTCTGTTGCGATGACCTTGGACATGTGCTGGTGTCGACTCTCCTTTGCTACATGCTGTTATTATTTAGGTCTCCATCTTCTATTCTCCAAGCAGAACAATGACTCATCTGCTATCATTCACACTCAGTGGGCCAAACTAGTTCATATGGAAACAGTATAGACATTTTATATCTGAAACTTGAAAATGTATGTTTTGTTGCTAACAGCATCCTCTGTAGCACATGCTGAGCTTCAGTGTAGGTCCGTCTGTCTGCTGCTCCAAACTGGGGTATGCCGATTGCCATTTACAGTACTGCAGGTAATATAATGACCATAAATAATTTCTTCATAACAGAAAAACGCTAAAACTTCCTCCTGCACGAGTGCAGCTAACAGCAGAACAGGTGCTGAAGTAATGTAGAGTGAGCCTCATGAGAAAGCTACTTCAAAAAAATAAAATTATTAAACTAAAGCAGTAAGGTGCACGTTTTTAATTTAAGCACATGTTATTTATCCAGTTTCGATGTACAGCAGATAAAATTCTCACTGGCTAGTCAAGCTAGAAGGCCATGTTGTTATGGTGAGTGCAAGAGAAATGAAAGTAGACACTTTGCTTTCACAGCTTCAATTTTATATCTCTAAGTTTACAAAAGGCACAAAACCCTGAAGTTTGTCAACTTTCAGGAACTGTCCTAACTCTTTTAAAATAATTTTCCTTGAAATTAAATAGGAGTATGGTCCCTGTGTTAGACACTGAGTTCTAGTGATACCTCTGGTAAAAGGTGAAAATCTGTGTTAAAAGTATGGGAGGCATTTAAAAAGGATTGACAACGGCAAGAACACAAAATTTAATTGTTTAACGTCTAATTTGTTACACTTACACATTTCAAGCTTCATATCAGTTTTGCACCATGCAAGCTTCTGATGAACTCCACACTTTTACAGCAATGGCTCTGTATATAGTGGCTCGCTGTTCTTTTATCACTACTACTCAAGAAGATTCAATTCAATTTTATTTATATAGCAGCAAATCACAACAGCAGCCTCAAGGCGGTCTATAATGGAAGGTAAAGACCCTACAATAATACAGAGAAAACCCTAACAATCAAGTGACCCCCTAGGAGCAACCACTGGGAAGGAAAAATTCCCTTTTACTGGGAAGAAACCTCCAGCAGAACCAGGCTCACAGAGGAGCAGCCATCTGCTGTGACTGGTTGGGGGGAATGGGAGGAAGACAGGACAAAGACACACTGTGGAAGAAAGCCAGACATTAATAGTAAATAATGATTAATTGGTGTTGAAGTATATACTGTATTTTTCAGACCATAAGGAGCACCAGATTATAAGGCGCGCTGTCGGTGAACGGGTCTGTTTTCATACATAAGGCGCACTGGATTATAAGGCGCATTAAGCGAAACAAAACAGTCAGATAAGTCAAGCTTTACTCAACTCATTATTCTTTCTTCCTCCACTTCCGTACCATTGATTCATTAATGCTGAATTCTCTCGCAGCTGATCTATTCCCATGTTGTTGCAGTATATTAATGACTAGCTATTAACTAACTATTGTGGATGGATTATCTCAGTTGTTCTCCTGACTGAAGTTTGATCCATGTACAGGATCCTGCCATGCGATTGCATATGTCCCTAACCATCGGGAACCCTCACGTTAACTTTCATAGAGTGGAAAAAGTTAGCATTCACCCTCCAGCTTCACTGTGTTTATGTTATGCTAACATAGCTGTGTCGCTAGCGATCACGGAGCAGCACATTATTATATACCAGCTAGTCCAACTTCAGTAACCCTACATTTTAATTTTTTCAGAAATCTCTCAGTCAGAACATGCTATATCATGTTTAGGTGGAAACTAACGAGCTAACTTCCTGCTAACTTCTAATTCCGTTAAATTTAATAAATTCTGTTTTCATGGATGCCTGGATGCTAAACTTAATTGTTACAACCGGTAAACCAGCAACGGTGATCATTTTATTAAAGATTTAAGAATTTAAAATGTAGACAGTTTTTAACTCTCAGTGCCACAGTGTTCGTTTGACTTTGGGAGCTGAAGAGAATTGAGTTTTGGACCCAGATTACTCCACGAGGCTCCTGACCACGGTAGCCATAATGCTCCGACAATCCATCAAGCGGTGCGGCTGCATAGCTTACCAAAGTCGAACTACAACATGTTGGGGATATTTTTGAGCGCTGTGTACCACATAAAATCGGTTGGAGGTCAGTAAGCACAACCAGAATTCATACATAAGGCGCACCAGATTATAAGACGCACTGTCGATTTTTGAGAAAATTAAAGGATTTTAAGTGCGCCTTATAGTCCAAAAAATACGGTATATAGCATACATTGTGGCACCTCTGTAGATGTAACTTAGATTCATCCTTCCCCTGAACTTTTGTAGCTTGTAAAGTCCCAGGATTGCTACAACATGCTATTAAATCATTAATAAACTTTGCCTTCTAATCATTAGCACTATTTTTCCTTTATCCTGTTATGCATAACTTTTTAACCTCAACCAGGGGCTTGGACTCTGACTTGAGCCAAATGATAAAGTGGCAGCTCTGGATAATGACGGTTTGCAACATTAGGAGACTACTGTTTGTTGCTATTCCTGCTATAATTGAAGATGTTTTCTGGATGAGAGATCTAAAAACACTGGTGCACAACAACTTTTCACCAGGGGGATTCTCTGCCATCCCCTCTTTCTGTTGTGGCCCTTCTCAAGCCCATTACCTTTTTGTTGTCTTTTTCCCCCTGCGTTTTTACTTCGCCACACCATCTGTCTGTCCAGCATTTTTTAAATCAGTTT
Source organism: Neolamprologus multifasciatus (assembly GCF_963576455.1). NCBI lineage: Eukaryota > Metazoa > Chordata > Actinopteri > Cichliformes > Cichlidae > Neolamprologus > Neolamprologus multifasciatus. The sequence continues at coordinate 16,369,168 of NC_140447.1, read as the reverse complement.
GCCCATTCGTTGGGCCCTCTGCCTCAACTTCACCCCTGGCACTTTCAATTTAGTCTCCAAAACCTCTGAATGATATGCAAGTCTGAGTCAATTTACCCCGAGTTCTTGGATGTTTGTCAAACAATACTAGAACAACAGCATGATTTGTTCTGTGCACAAATCTCAACAGTCTATACCCTCTTGGCATTGTTAAGGGAAGCCAGAAAAGGCAGAGACAGACATGGAGAAAATATCCTATCAATCTACAGGATATTAGCTGTGAGGCACCAGTTCGTACTGCCAATGATGTAACCCTCTGTGCCAGTATGAGCAAGTGCCACAATAAATTACTTCACATCATCCAATGCTTTTATCTGATGATGATAGCGCTCTGTGTGGGTTGTATGATTTCAAGCTTAAGATTTTGTTGTTGTGGCAGTGGTAGCACGGTGATTAAGAGTGCGTGAGGGGGAGAGTGAATCAGAAAACAAAACTGTGTACAAGGCTGTAATTGTACAGGGTTTATAATTCCTGCAAAGGAGGGTATTTGAACACTTAAAACCTGGAGACCCCAGCCAGCACTCCCCCACCCCAGTCACATCCTATTGTTAAATGATACACGTATTCATCTGACATGCTTTTTAAACCCGAATGTCTGTGCTAAACCCATTTTGTACTTGGATAAAGGCATGTTACACATTTCTAAGGGGTCAGTTGTGCTCTCAACAAGCAGAGAATGGTTCTGCCATTTAAAGATTGTAACTGTGGTTCCCAAAATCCTGTGCATGCATCAAACAACACTGTATTTTGCAACTTCTAAGCATGATTTCCATTTCCATTTCAAGCTTGCTCTTGCCTCATTACAGAAAGCAGCTTTGTACCTTTTTTTTTTTTTTACCTTCCCACCAATACCTCCAGGCCTGTATTAGTGAAATAACAGCAGCTACATTTCATCCAAGCTGAGTTGGCGATGGATAAGAGAAATGTGTGGGTGGTGGGTACCTTGGCGTACCTGTGCAACCCTGAACTAGTTGGGCCAGTGGGTGATGGTGCCAGATTGCAGACCGACTGGCAAAGACATTATCACACTCAGGTTTGTAAGCTAATGCATGACTCTTCAGAAAACAAAAAAAAAGAGAGAAAAGAAATGTGGAAATAATAATTCCAACTGAACAGAGGAGCGAGTGAGACAGAGAGACTGAAGGGTTCCGGGGTTACAGTATCTAGTTACAGTATCACTTATTGCCTGACTGCCAACATCCAGAAACAAACATTTGCCAAAGAAAGAAAAACAGTCTTTGACCTCTAACATAAATCTGCAGTGCAATCCTCCATCCACATTTAAGCATAACTGCTACTAGACTATCCATTCACTGGCTGCTAAATCTCTGTCGTCATCCCCTATTAACCTTAAATGTATCACTAATCTAACATTACAGACCGAAAGTAAACTACAAGTATGCACACATATGCTATGCTAAATAACTTGATGGTTTTCTAGTAATTACTAATTTGCTTACTTCTCATGTAGCAGAAATGAGACAGTGAGGAGTATATGCTTTTGCTAAAGAGGGGATAAAGCATGATTCTGAATCCCTGCTGAAAAAAGACAGAATTTATTATTTGGCCTAATCTTATTAAAATAACAGGCCTTATTAAAAGGTCAGTAATTACTTATTTACACGCACAGAGGCTGCAGATGCTTATGGAAAACATAATTCTCTAACTAGACCTCTCTGACATGCTGCTGTATCAGGAAAGTTACACAAAACAGAAAAATGATAACAACCCTAAATTAAAGAATGGTTCAGTCTAATAAGAACCATCATCATCAGGCATCAGCAGTAATACAAACATGCTAATGAGCGAATAGACTAACAAGCCCTGAATCTGCTGCTCAGCCCTGACTTGTATCAAAGCCAGGAAAAATAGCAGTAGAAAATAATTTTCTTTATTTCTTTATTTCTTTTGTTTGTTTTGTTTTGTTTGTTTTGTTTTGTTTTTTTGTTAGCCAGCACTGATTGAAAAATTATCACCTTTTGAGCTGATGAAACTTGTTCGAGAACAGGTTGTTTTCATCCCACTATTAGGTTATAAAACATATAAATATCATTCATTTGAAAATGAATTCTCATTCTATTTAAATATAACTCGCTATTTAGCTGACGAATTAGCCATCGTGTGCACCAGCCGGTCGCTAACTGCTTCTGTCTGTAATAGCTGAGAGCTTAGAAGCTAAAAATGAGGTATAGTTTGCTATAAAACTCTTAATTAAAATTCATAATTCTCTTTTCTTCTGTTTATAAGCCAATCTTAACTGTGCTGAAACAAATTATTTGACTAAATGAACAAATGTGTTGTCGGAAGAAAATAAATGCTATATATGTAGCTAATCTTAGCTCAACAGATTTCTGTAGTGGTTTAGCTAGGTGTTAGTAGCTAATACCAGAGGTTTGAACAATGAAGTGTTTGGGGTTATTGCTCAGTCACACTACATTAAAACATAGGATGGAAAACTCAGTGCTTTCCCAGTAAGCGCAGTGTTTTGGGGTTTGTTTTTTTTTCTTTTTCTTTTTGCAATTGCAAGTAGTTGCGGTGACCAAATGGTTGCTCAGAGGCAATACTATAAGTTGCCTGGTGGAAAGCAACTTGTCTTCAAATATCGCGGCACAACTCAGACTGACTGGAATCACTCTCCGACAGATTTGCAAAGTTTTGCAAATAATTGCACGAGCAGTCATGTTTAAGACATGTATGAAATTATCATTAACTCACAAATCAGATCTCCAGAAAAAAGAAATTCATATCATAGAATATCCCTCAGATCTTGGTTTGCAGATAGTAAGAGGATCTACAGTTTTTTCAGCACTTCTAAACTCTGACATTTGGCTATTTTAAATTTGCAAGCAAGTTAAGCCTATGTCCAAATCATTTATTCTTTACGTGCTCTCGGACCACCAGGATACAGCTTTAAAAATTTGGCTGAAATTCTCTCACACACATCTTTCTATCTTTTTAATATTAATTTAAAATTGTCTTTTTTTGTAATTCTTTTACGCCATTATAATTCAGTTCTCCCATGTATAATAAAAGAGCTCTAATTCTTCTAAGTTTTTCCTTTCTGGTTTCAAACATGTTAGACTTTATTAATATACTTTTGCCTTTCCAGTCTACTGACTGGAGTGCTTAAAGCAGATGACATTTTAAATACTATACGTTTCCTCTCATACACACTCTGCTTCTTTGTCTGGTGCCACCGTGCTGCTTTCAGCCTATATTATGTATTTAGCCTCTTCATATTTTTCAAATATTACAGTTTATCTTCCATTGTAAGCCAGCCACCCTGCTTTCAGCACATAATCCATCTTTCTGACTGGTCATATACTGCTAGCGCCACCTTCTTCATGTGAACACGTTCATAGCTAAACTGGGAAACCTTGGATTGGCTTATCGAGTTGACCCCTTTTCCTGATTGCTGTCAGATAAAGAAAATATATCAGCTATATATTCAGCTTGGCCCCAGAGCTTGTCATTAAAAACTTTAAATAATGCTGGTGTTGAATTCAATTGCTTGCCTAAAGACTCATCATTTACATACAAGGATAGCACATTAGTTCAGGTAGCTGAAGTTAATGCACTGCTTACATCTTTGCATAAATAAATAGAGAATATATGAAATAAATAAAAATATAAAATGCTTAATTATTATGTCAATTCCTAACTCTGTTTTTTAATACAAAAGACAACATAATTTTGCTTCATTATGTAAAAATATTCTACAAATCTGAAGTGGAGAGTGTGTTGACGTGTCTGACAAGCTTTCACAGGGTTAAAAACTGATTAATTATACCGGTATTTTAATTTGTGAGCAGGTGCATGAATAAAAAGCCATGAGCCAGGAATCCAAGCTATTAGCAACAAAACATTTACTAAAATTATAAAATAAAAGCATTTGTCACCATGAGTTTTCCATACATATATATGTAATAATCAGCATGCCAATCGGCAACCAGACCTCATGCAATCTTTCCACCAAAACACCAAAAGAAATCAAAGTGTACATCAAATCGCCAGTGTGTTTTCTACTCGCTGCTGTTGCCAGCAACACCATGTTTACTGACCTGGCAACATGTCATGTTGTGTCAAGTCCTCAGTCCTAAGAAGAGTTGCTGAACAGAAAGGTCAGAATAGCATGCTCGTAAAGGGATGTGGACAGCTTTTAGCCTATGGCATTGCTTTAATCAAAGCCAAATGCAGTTGCAGTCAGAAAACACTTCTGATTTACTCAAGCAACAGTGAACACTGGCTCTGAGTAAGACCTGTAGGATTTGTGGCAGTGAGGGCATTGACTAAGAAATCCTAACATTTCCTCAGAGGTATGAGGTGTGCACTTCTGCATGCGTGTCCGTGAATGTGTGCGGGTGCACACTTGTGGCAAATCCGTGCCTTGGGCTGTTTTTTCCAGACTTTGTCGGAAACATGTTGCATGAAGCAATACACCTGCAAGTCATGGTGTGAAGTCATTGGTGCTGTGCACTTCACAGTCCTCAGGCCAGTCCATGGTTAACCAGTTTTATTCCTTATCTTGCAGAGAACAGCTTCATAACAAAAAAATGAGAAAAAAAACCTCCAGTAAATTCTAAGGAGCTTTGCAGAAATTTTATTTGATTCAAAATTACTACAAAAACAACTCAACACGACTCAACTATTCTTCTGGTTAATTACACAGATGAATGCATTTATTTTTTCTGAATAAAAAAAAAAACGGATCAGTGATTCTTCAGCAACAAATACGTCTTTGTATGTTTTGAAGAACAGCATTGTGGCGCGCGAGCAGCAAGCGGCCCATTTGTGAAAGCTCCTCCATCACGATGAGAGACAGCCCACACAGCTCCAAATTGCTGATGAGCATATTTTTAGTCGAGGGGCTGCCCCAGTGTCTGGCTTACATGTGGGACTGACAGAAAATGTAGAGCAGGTTTTCCAGTTAATACTGGTACAGCAAGCCTTCCTGCTCCGTAATTAACCAATTAACAAGCAACGTGTCCCACCAACACCATACCTGATTCAGTTTGCAATCAGGAATGCTCGTCTGCAAAGTTTTAATTGTGCCCGAGGCAATAACTTACCGTTTGTAATCACATTCTCCCTCTCCCTATATTGCACCATGGTGCGTTTGGGAGGAAGAAATTTACTGGCGCAAGCTAATTCGGCAAACCTCCATGTTGGAGGTGAGCGCAGTGCACACTACCAGCAGCGCTTAAGGTTTTGCTGAACAACAGAATGAGAGTTAATATGTTTCCCAAATTATTTACACATTGTGCATTTACAGCCTCAGATGAGACGTGAGAGGCAGACAGGGGAGCTTTCATTCAGCACCACTCGCAGCAAGGTTGTGTTGAGACCACAGAATGCAAGCACAAGCAAAGAAGAAACCTCCCTTTCTCCATAATTCAAAATGAGATATTTCATTAACAGTAGTTAATGAAAAAAAACATATTAAAGGAGACAACATTGCAGGTTTTGACTCACGAACCTGCACGCCTGGGTTGTATAGTGGAGTCAAGCCCTGTGCCAGAGCCAATCATCGTTCAGGCGGCAGACATGGTGCGTGGACTAGATGAATCACTAAGCTGTCATGTGTCTGTTTCACATTCTGACTGTCTGAAAGCAAATTATAGGTGACTTAATGTTCCTTTTTTCTCTGTATTCTGGTGTGCTGCCAGGCCATACACTGAGCTAAAAGGCAGAAATATGGTCTGTCAGATGGGAGCTGCCACTAATTGTTCAGCTCAAATCCCTCCATTTTCTTTAGGAGACCACATCCACCCACCACTTTTAAAAATATAAGGGTAACACTATTGGCTATAATAGACATCAAGCAATTACAAGAGTCATACATTCTAATATGATAGACGCAGGAGAGACTGGGATTAGCTTTGCGCTCTTGATGGAACATGCACACACCCTAACTGCAAAACACAAACAATCTAGGGCACCGATTCCAAATTCAATTGTTGTGAACATGAAGCCAGCTAGTTTCAGGCAGTGGGGTGAGTTTGGCCCACACATACCAATTAGGCCCGTTTCCAAAGCAATACTGCACAATGCTGCCCAGAGGACTGCAGCAGAACAAGACTTTGATTTCCCTCAATGTGATAGTAATTTCATATTCCTCTGAAAAGCAGCATGGCTACTGAGGCTCGAGTCTTGAGATGAGCCATGAAGAGCAATTCACAAGAAGATGCTTGTCTGGTCATTTGCATATCATTTCGAAAACAAATACGCAAATATGTTGCGACCGGTTTGGTGAGGAGGCAATGCAAGACCTGTGCGCCTGTGTGAACGGCACAGCCTCTGATGCATCCGAAAACCCTAGAAGTGGGCTTCTTTTATTAGATTCATAGCATCCCTGGGGTAGCTTTGTTAACTGTTGCGTTTGATCAGGTATTGTTTCTTGCTCCCTCCCTCACCCTCCCCACACACACTACTGAGAGCAATGCTTGCATCTGGGATACAATAAAAAAAAAAAAAAAATCAAGGCCATAACTGAGAATCCAGCCTGTGGTCTTCACGCCGACTAAACGCAGTTGAGCTGGAATCCCACCACAGCACATCAGACAGATTGAGGAATAGTGAGGGAGGAGGCATGTAATGAGAGCCGGGAGAATTACTACACTCTATTTATAGGGATTGCGGGATTGTTTACCTTCTTTCTTAGCTACTTGTCTGGATGGGTGGTGAACTGCTAATGAGAGGATGCATCCCTGCCTCGCCACGTTGTTGTGTCACCTTCATGTTTTCGCCATATGTTGAGATTTACCTGTGAGAACCAAATGACTCATCTTTAAGGTCTGCACGCCTTCCTCATTCACATACTTTCATTCTTCTTTTCGTCATAAAATTCAATCTTTTATGGGGTGGTGGTGGTGCTGGTGGGGGACTGGAGTAGCGGCGGCAGTGGGATAATACTTATTTCTATGTAAGACGGTGTAGGAGAGCCTATTGTTGGAATAAATCTTCAGCCTCTCATTTGACTCACTGGGAATGCTTGATCATTCGTCACATGGGAGGAGAGAAACCAAAGTACTCCAAAGAGAGCAGAGGTGTGACTGTATGGAGGCGGCCATATTAGCAGAGATATTCTTCAGGATTATGTGGCCCTTCAACCCAGGCCAGGAATTTGTCAGCAGAAGTGCAGATATGGCTCTATCAATAATCCATGGCATTGTGTATTTCCCAACTGATGCCATTATACGGCTGGGGGATGACAGCACTCACCAACTCCATCATCTTATCCATGGGGACCAGGATCTCATAAAGCGCTCTCAACATAGACATCTCATATAACGGGTAATAACTCCAGCCAGTTAATACAGGGGAATTATCAGGGAGAGGAGCAATGAACCCAGCAGAAACCAGGGCGGCCACCTCTATGTTACTGTTCAAGAGGAAGGTGTAAAAAGAGTGGGAGGGACAAAAATGAGAGATAGGAAACAGAGGTAACGGGACAGCAAGCTAGATAAGAGAGGGAGGGCTGGCAAAAGATAAAAGACAGAGGAGGAAAGAAAAATGCACAGAAGGGAGCAAGGCAGTTGTGTTAAACAGATGAGCAAAGTTAGGAGGCAGAGGGATGAGTAAAGGCTAAAGAAGAAGTAATCAAACAAAATGTAAACATAAAGCTTCAGTAGAGTATTTGTCGTTTTTCTTTTAAACTTTATTAACACATTACAAGAACATAGTCACCTTGAGGTCTGCCTTTAACGTTGAATCATGCATGAGAGAAATAGTGTTATATGAGGTACAGAGCACATCACGTCGACCTTCAGTGCTTGTACATCTAAGTTCATAACTGAGGTAGACAGTAATGAATGTAAAAACGTGTACATTTCAGTTGTAGCTGAACATTTATCTGTTCCATAATGCAAAAGTGGACGGCATTTTTCACCTAGTGAAAAACTGTGGTAGGTGAGGCCTGATCCAGTGTACAGTAATCCCATGTTTTCTGCATCTATCAACAAAGCAAGAAAGCAGCGATCCATGGTAAAGGTTTAAATAAGGACAGGAGTGTGTCTAAAGGGAAGTTGTATAGATTTTCTATTGAATTTTCATATTTTGCTTGATCATCAATAAAATAAAATACAAAAGTAATATAATGGATGGTGTTCAACCATAAATAAATAAGCATGAGTAGTTGTTGTAAACATTTTTGTGTGTAAATCTTGGGTATTTGTAAAGGTTCCTCTTGGATTTAATCACTTTATTGTTTATTGTGTTACTTTTCTCAGCTCATAATTAACAACTGTTATCACAAATGGTTGTGAAGACGGTGTGTTTTGCAGCTCCATAGCTGGGAAGCAGTTTAAAATGTGAATAAAATCAATAAAATGTGATCAACATTATCAAATTTTGAAACTTTTTTTAAATACTTTTTTTTTTGGGAGGGGGGGGGGCTCTCACAACTAATTAGAATAATTGCTAAAATGTTTATGTTAATGTTGTCCAAAAGAAAAAGAAGTCATGACTGGTAATGGATAAAAAGCCCCCTAATCCTCTAACTGAGCACACACATTGATACAGTGCAGTGCTTTATTGTGTACTTTTAAGAGTTTTCTGGCTATCACACGCACACTCACAATGCAATGGATGCACTGGGGTTGTCTCCAGCATCATGACCAAGGGCACGCTGATGTAAGGACTGGAGGAAGCACCGATCTTTTTCTCTCATTGGAGAAAAGTTCACATTGTGAAATACTGAATGCAAGAATATACAGATTGGAAATATCAGTGTAACTTTGCAATTTTGTGGAGATTATGCAACTGATCGTACATAATATCTTAAAAAAAAACAGAATATGGAAAATCTCTGTGTACAGAGAAGAAGACCAAGAAAAAGTATAGATTCACTCTGATCTCCAGTCCTTCAGATGGCAAAGCAGTGGAAAAAAAAGGCTGAAAAAAAAGTAGTAGTGGAAATTTCTGTAGTGGAAATTTAAAAAAAAAAAAAATCGGTTTTGGTAAACAAATAAAATCTAGATTTGGTGTCATCTTCTGTGGGAAATAGCTCCTTTAAAAATGAACTGAAAAGTTATTTTAAATTAAAATTTGAGAATTTGAAATACATTTGGCAAATCACACAACCCATATCTGGCTGAGGAGAATAAAGATCACCTTATTATCACTGCACAGTTCAAAAGCCAGTAATAATTATTTGATCCGCTGCTGAGTATGTAAATTTGCTCACCTCCAAAAAACAGTCTCTAATTTTATGGTAGTTTCACTTTTATGAAGAGAGAGAGAGATTATGGACCAAAAATCCATAAAATAAACCCCACATTACATAAAAGTTTGAAACTGTACTTGGTGGAGGAATCCTTGTTGGCATGCACCGCTGTAAGACATTTCTTGTAGTTGGCCGCCAGGTTTTGTGGAGAGGTTGGAATGGAAGAAATTGATTTTGTGGATGGGTGAGCTCTATGGACATAACAAGTTGAGATGCAGGGCATCTGTAATTGATTGATTCATTGATTGTAATCTTTGTACTGCATGGGTATAGATGATCAAATAGTTATTTCATGCAAATCAATATGTAATTTGTGTTTTTTTAAATGATTTTTATTTATTTATTGTATTTTTTTCCTCTTCCGTCTCTCTCTAATAAACTAAAAATTAGGGAGCGTTCATTTCTTTAGAAGTGAGCAAACAATTTCAGCAGGGGCTCAGATTTTCCTCCACTGTATAAAACATTCTACTTCCAATACTACAGCAACTATTTTCCTCAGTTACAGAGTTTAAAAGAAGAAGAGATGATACAACACCGTGGTAAACTTTTCCCAACATCAAATCAAAGACGAGCATATAGTTTTCAACAAATGTGAAAACTATATGCAACTATATTGAATTGAGATTGAAATGAATTAAACATTGGCTTTAAATTATTTACAAATCACCCTTTTGGATTACTGCAGTGAAATGAAGTTATCTTTGCTAAGGACTCTGTAATGAAGAGCTTAAACTTGTAATCCCCATAATCCAAATCAAAGCTGCCTTTAATTGTTTCCATATTACAGTATCATTTAGACTGAACTGACTTTACTTAAACGCAGGATTACAACACTGAAAAATAAAATACGTCTTTGTGTTAAGTCTCTGGCTTTTTGAAAATATTTGACTATTATAACCTGGTTTTAATATCAAGCTATTTCCAAACATTTATCATTGTGTTTTATGATGTCTATAGGGTGTCAGTAAGGAATACTTATTCTAAATGTCCAACAGAAAACCTGAGGGACGGGCACTCCATTTAACAGTGTAAAAAATGAATTTTCACAAAGACTTTTAACTATCCTGGAAAAATAATAAAAAGAAAAAAGGCTGGCTCACACCATCCAACCTGACACTACACTACAAGGGCTCCGGTGTCCTCCAAGCAGACTCAACAGGGACTTGAAAATACTATAAGAACAACTGTTCCTTTATGGTGTCCACATGGTTGTGTGTGTGTGTGTCTGCAAGGGAGTATTATCCTGCCCATCCTCTGGGCTTAGTAAGCTAGTTTGCTAATGCGTTCTTTTTTTTATTAGCAATATGTGTAGCAAGGACAAGAAAGTGTCCCTCATTTTCACCATGAAAGATAATGTTTTTCGCTAACTGCAATGACTGATTTTTTTTAAAACCAGGTGCTAAAAAAGACAACAAACTAAAACCACAACTAGTGTAGTCTTAACTTTGTTAGATATGTCATTCAGCAGATTTATGTGTTGCAGATTACTATCCAGTCGTTAAGTGATGATGTGACGAATCCTACTTCCGGGCCTATAGTAGTCTGCGTTTAATATGGCTTTTGTGTTGTTAACATGTTTAATGTTTTGTATTTTCTTCTATTTAATCTCAAAAAGCTCCTAAAACAGTCAGTGATTACTGTTGACCTCCCTCGGCTTTTATTACCGCTAATCATTTATTTAAGCTCAGTTTTTAAAACCTTAGGATGTAACTACAGCCCAGCCCATGCAGCAGTATATGAATGACTAACCTTGTATTGTGGATGGATTATCTCAGTTGTTCTCCTGGCTGAAGTTTGGTCCTTTTACAGCATCCTGCCATGCGATTACATTTGTTCCTGACCACCGAGAACACTCACGTTAACTTTTATCGAGTGGAAAAAAAGTTAGCTTGTTTATATTATGCTAACATAGCTGTGCCGCTAGCGGTCACATAGCATATCATTATATACCAGCTAGCCAAACTTCCGTAACCCTACAAACGTCACTACTGTTTAGTTTTCTGTCTTCATTTATGTTGGAAGTGATAACAGAGCTGTACGTTTTAATTTGTTTCCAAAACCCCGCAGTCAGGACATGCTATATTGTATTTTGATAGAAGCTAGAGAGCTAACTTCCTGCTAACTTCTAACTCCGTTAAATGTCATAAATTCTGTTTTCATGGATGCCTGGATGTTAAACTCAATTGTTACACCTGGTAGAGCAGAACGCTGATCATTTTATTAAAGATGGAAGACTTTAGACAGTTTTTCAACTCTCAGTAATGCCATAGTGATCGTTTGATATATGGACCTGCAGCGGAGTTTAGGCCCAGACACGGCTAGTGACGTCAGACTTAACGACCGGATTGGATCCTGTAGAAACGTAGGTCCATATCATATAAGTTCTTTAAGCACTGTAGAGGCTTCTAACAAACATTAGGTGGTGATTTAAACTCATATTTTTCAAAAGTCCAGCATTATTTGGGTTGACTGTGGCTCAGGGGGTTGGGAAGCGCATCTGTAACCGGAAGGTCGCTGGTTCGATCCCCGAGCTCTCTGTCCTGGTCGTTGTGTCGTTGTGTCCTTGGGCAAGACACTTTACCCTACCGCCTACTGGTGTTAGCCAGAGGGGCCGATGGTGCGATATGCAATGGCAGCCTCGCTTCTGTCAGTCTGCCCCAGGGCAGCTGTAGTTACAACTATAGCTTGCCTCCACCAGTGTGTGAATGTGAGAGTGAATGAATAGTGGTATTGTAAAGCGCTTTGGGTGCCTTGAAAAGCGCTATATAAATCCAATCCATTGTTATTATTATTATTATTTTGAAGACACCGATATTTTTGCTGTCCCTCCCTCATTCATAATCCCTACATCTCAACCACCATAATTAACTTACTCTATGGTGACGAGTACATTAAGAATTTTGACATGATGCAGTCCCCATTATTTCATAGAGTAAACGGTACATTGCACTAGGTAGTAAGTAGTGAGATAGTGAGTAGTAGAGATAGTGAGATATTATAGACAGAGACGTAGTGTTCGTTCTGTGATGTTGTACTGTTGCGTGTTTTGCATACAAATGCCCTGTCTGTTGTGCACACGTATCCAACTGCTTGGACATTTGTGCCACCCCTTGTCATCTTTGTTCTATGTCACTGCCCATTAAATCTCAAGCAACCAATAATAAGCATCTGGCTCCAACCCTCTATCAGGCCTTTTAGTCTTAAATGTGGGTGGGTGCCAGCCACTAGTGCTATTAGCGGCGAGAGGGACAGGAGGGAGAAAATAAATATATAATGATGCCACCCACCAAGCAAAGATATTCAGTGTTTGCATTTCAGGGGACAATAAAGAAGGCCATCTGTTCCTGTCATTCGTGCTTTATTGTTTTCCTCGGCGGGCCACTCACTTTGGAACGTGGCATCAATGCCCTCCCTACCTCACAATCTCAGTGGTCCAGACCTCCCCGCCATGCACGAACTACAGTCAAACTGTCTGCACACATGCGTGACAGGACATAAACACACAGACATATATGTAGTGTACTGTTCACCCTTACCGCTGCACAGCTGTAAGACAAGGAAGGGTTGTGAAAGGTCTATTGGTTTTTGAATCTTCAATAGAAAAATTATGACAAATCAAAAATATGCTAAAAAGATGCTGAGGGGGGCATGGCTTTGAATAAATTCCGTGTCCCTGCTCGTCATGTTGGCTCCGGAGGTAGGATGGCAAACAAAGCCAAATGTTTTCCTTTAATTCATCCTGCAGGATGGAGAAGAGAGGAGAAGAAAGAAGGAGGCAAACCACACTTTTCTCCTCCTGGCTTAGAGTTTACCGAGGGGAGAGTCTTCAATATTGGCTGAAGCAATGAATGGCTCCTTCACGAGGTACGCACTGTGTTCAAACTCACCGCAGACGTGCCATGAGGAGAAGCTGGGAGATCAGCAGACACGAAGACAACGCAGGTTGGAGTTTTTGGATTTCTTCAATGACAAAAGGAACGCCATTAGATCCAACATCTCACTGCCAGTTTAAGAACTTTCTGACACACACAGTTCGGCCAGCGAGCTCCATCGCTTTCACCCAGCTTCATCCACCCAGCTGTCTTATTTGATTTCGCACATGAAGCCCACCCACAGTCATTTAGGACAAGTCTTGGCCACAGTATCCCCCATTATTCTGAGTATAATTCACGAGTGCTTAGACAATCGAGTCATTCCTTCCTTTTAAACTATACTGTTGTACAGCCACTCCAAAAGAAATAAAAACCTGATGTCCTCAGTAACTACAAGCCCATTCCAAGTTACATTTCCTTGCCAAGATTTAAGAAAAAGTTTTCTCCTCACGTCACGTCTCCTCTTATTTAAATATTTTTAACATATTCAACAAATGTCAGTCTCACTTTTGAAGGTTTATAATGATATCCTTTTATTTGCTGATTCTGGTTCCGGTGCCACTATATCACTCCCAAGCTAAGCGCAGTGTTTTACACAGCCAGGACCTTCTTTCAAAACATCATGTGCATGAAATTTGTTCCCAGGATTAAGTTTTACATTGGTTTTCCTTACAAACAGGAATCTGTTCTTCATCCCCAGCTTCTGCTAAATGTGGCGTCCCTCAAGAATCCTTTCTAGGTCCTTTACTGTTTTCACTGTACATGCTGCCCCTTGGCTCTATCTTTCAGAAACAAAATATTCACTATTACTGTTAACCTCTGCACACCTGGCAGTGACTGGTAGGTGTAGATACTCTGGCACCTTGGATGATTTCAGATCATAGATCAGATCTAAACGAGAGCAAAACTGAAGTTTTTTTATTGGCCTCCAGAGCTGTATGACTATCCTAACAAAGGCACTCGTTCCTGTATTCACATGTGTTCTAACTGTACTTAAAAATCTTGGTGTTTTTATGAATAGTTGCTTCACTTTTAACACTTTAATCTGTAGTGATGTGAAGGGCAGCTTTTACCAACTGAGAACCCTCACTAAATTAAAGCCAAGACAGTTATACATGCCTTTAATACCTCTCAGCTGTACTACTGTAACTCTCTGTATGTGAGATTGTCCCTTTCCACTCTTTCTCCACTGCGATCAGGACAAAGCTCAGCTTCCTGACTTTTAACTTCTAAAAAAGACAAAGAAAACAACATTTGGTTCAATAAGTAGTTTTTAGCTCAGTTGCGCTGGCTATCTGTGAAACGTAGAATTAACTTTTAAATGTATTTCTTCTTATATTTTACCTTTAGATCACTAAGGTCATCCTGCTAACACTTTCACTCCGTGCCCTTGTCACTCTCGTCTAAAATCTAAAGGTGACTGTGCCTTTGCTGTTACTGCCTCCAGGCTTTGGAATAGACTGCCAGCCCAATTGACAGTTTTAACTAAAGATCTGTGTATTTTTACTTGCTTTATTCAAGTCTGTCAAGTCCAGTGTGAATGTTTGCTCACTGCGCTTTCTTTTTTAAAACTGGTGTTTCTATTGTTAGCTTTATTTTAGGTATTCATTTGTATATATCGCATTTCACATCATCACATCACATCCTTGTTATTTTTGCTCCGCCTTTCTTTTTTTTTTTCATCACATTATTTGCTCAAGTGAGTTTTATGTTTTGTAATTGAGTTTTTGGAGACCTGAAAGGTAAATGTGTCTGCCTGGAAAGTGCTGTGGGTCAACTCCAGTTGATTTAAATGTGCTATGTAAATAGAAGTGACTTTGCTTACATGAGAAGTGGACCTTTTTTCTTGTAGTGATGAAAAATTGAGCCACAGAAATGATTTTAAGTTTAAGAAGCAATTGTATATTTTGTTTTTTACTAATGAATAAACAAAGGCTTCTATAGCTCATCTGTCTTCATGTGAACTATCTACCTGGAGTCAGTGACTGCCACAGTTTAGCTTAGATAAACTGACTGGTACTTCCCTTGTGCTTTTCTGTTCTAACTAAACACTAAAAGCACTTTTTACTGCAAGTTTCATTTATCTAATCATACACACACTCATATAGGACTTTTATTATGTGTCTAAGTGTCTAACACACCTGTCACACACAGGCCACATGTATCTTGCCGGGGGGCACTTTGACATGCAGACTGGGGGAGCCAGGGATCGAAACCACTGATCTTCCAAGTACTGAATTACCCCGTCTGCCTGCCGAGTCTCACTGATCTGAAATTAAAACAATGGAAGGGAATCCCTCGCCTCTGTCTGGTAAATGTTTCTTGAACAGCACCAGTTAGGTTAAGTATTGTGCTTATAACAAGACACTGATTTTTTATAAACCATGTCAATTTAACTTTTGAAGTCTCAAATTTTCTCTGTAGAGTGAATAAAGTTTCGTGATCCCAGCGCCACCGTGACCCCAACCTCCCAACACTAATTTGTCTCACAGATTCTACTGCTATTAGAAAAATATACAGTTACTCACTAATGACCACTGCACTGTACTGTGGTTGTTCTATTGTCTTCAATTGTAGCTACCTGGGTATGTTTCTATTTATTTTTTTAAATTACAGAATAACAGCAAAAGATGAAAAAAGAAAAGATCAGAAAGATCATCCATGTCAAATCCAGCCATAGATGAGCTCTTTGTATCTAGAGGATCCTCACACTGAACATGTATGAGAATACTATATAATGATGTTAGCTCAATACAAATTTTTAGTGTTTTCAGTGTGCTGCACATTTTATTTTTTTCCGGACAACCGTTCCAACAACACTTCACAACGGTCCTAACCTTTGGTTTTTCAAAAATTACCAAGTGTGACCATGAGAAACAAAAATGTTAACAGCTTCCAGTTTTAATTATGCAATCAACATCAAAAGATTTCATACTTGAAAAAATGAATACATAGTTATCTGTCCATTTGGTCAGAACAAGGTTTGCCTGTTTGTTATGGTCAAATTTGAATTCACCATATTATACCACACAGACACAATGACAGCATGTTATAAAATAAATGTAATTTTGATTTAACAAAAATAAATGTGCATGTATCACAATTATAAAATAGCTATGTATATACAAAGATCAGCAACTTGTTCTTTAACGCCTTTAAGGATATGGCATTAAACATCTATAATAAAATATATATCATATGCTGATGAATACGTGAATGAGTGCTAAGGGTATGGATAACATCACAGAAGGAAGACAGCGCTCACAAGCAGCATTTTCTCACCAGTGATCTGACTGAATGCAAGATTTGCAGGTGCTTTTCCATCACAGTCAGCAAGGTTAAACTCCAGAGAAATTAAACAAATTGCTCCT
The DNA here is from genome assembly GCF_963576455.1 of Neolamprologus multifasciatus. NCBI lineage: Eukaryota > Metazoa > Chordata > Actinopteri > Cichliformes > Cichlidae > Neolamprologus > Neolamprologus multifasciatus. Next base: position 16,352,663 of record NC_140447.1, on the reverse strand, counting down.
CTAATGCAGAGTAAAACAAATGGAGAACTTTAGTGCACATGTGGAACCCTCTTGGGTTCTAATTATGTAAAACTATAGACATCAGAAGGCACTGAATTCTTTAATGAGCACTTGAGAGAACAAAGGGAATTTAAGTGCATGTTAATAAGAGAGGCGAGACAACAGGAGGAGGCAAAATGCCACCGAAAGAATCACTACACATTAAACGGGGGCATTTCTTGCCAATACCACCCAGCAGCTTCCGACAAATACGCAGGGTGCCGTGAAATAGTTGAGAACGGGACTGATTTCTTTCTGAGATTCGTGATGGTTAGAACCGGCACACAACTAATGTGCTAATAGTTTCTCCATGGAAACAGCACAATAAATTGAGATGAATTGAGTGTCAAGGAATTGCGATCTGGCTATTAGTGCAGGAGAGGATGTTCTGGTTGATGATTTCTCTCTACAACCTGCAATCAGCATGCTGACGAGTACCCCCTGACCAGTGCGCCGCAAGTAGGTGCAAAATCACAGGTTAAACTGCCCTGTCAGGTCTGTCAGGGCTGCCAGTGGCTTTTCCAGTGTCTGAGGAACAGTACCATTTGGATTTATTCAGTAGCAAACAAGGCGCAATGTGTTCGGGAAGCTGTGTTCCACTTCGCTGGTCGGTATGCCGGCCAATTAACATTGACAAAGACTCCCATGTGTATAAGCAAGCAGAGAACCACCCAGAGAACACGTTTGCGTTCAGAAGCCAAAATAGATCACACTGCTGGTGGTCCTTTAATCCCCACTGTTCCACTGAATAATGTTTTAAATCAAGATTCAGTGGTGTAGTCAGTCACCCTCGTAGTGTAGCTCCTCACTGGTAAGCAACTATCTGTGCAGAGGCTTCAGTGTGCAGTTGTTAGGTGTGATTTGGGATTTTCAGAGACTATGCATGGATAAACAAACATATGCTACCAAGAAAAATAATGGCCATATTAGGAACAAACTACTAATTAAGAAGTATGTTGAAGAAGAGTGTTGATGATGATAATGAGTAATATATGAAAGGTTTTAAAGTAGATAATAATAAAGCTTCGGCATTTTTCATCCGTTAATCTGGAAACTGAATATTTTCTTAAAGCTGAAATTCCACTGAAAATATTTTAAGTAGCATTGTTTGATTATTTGAATTAGATAAGGGAAAGAATAGAGTAGATGATTACAGGCACATGTGACACATGAAACTGCAGTTTGGGTCACATAAGGTTGGAAAGTAATGTAATGTTGTAAAGTTAAACTGGAACGTATTTGCCTTTAACCTGCATTGTTTGTCTAGATGGATGTTTTGGACCTAAAAATAGAAAGAGTGATCAGATTAAGCGACAGGTTGACTGAGTATCTTCTTAATGAATTGTTTCCATAATTTAAAATCACATTTAAATTTGACTGCAGTGGCTTCAGGGCTCCTTTATGAAGCATCGGAGCCAAGAAACTTCTCTCTTTTAAATTGTATTGTAACCTGGAGCAAGATGGCAAGCTGGGAGTTTGAGCCAAATGCTCTCGCTCAGGCACTGCAGGACCTTATAGTGGCGCTTCGCACAGACAGCCTGGCCACAGGGAATGAATTCATTGTGATTGTTTAAAAAAACAAAAACAAAACAGCAGACACACTCTTGGTATTCCTGACCTGATGATGATTCCTTCTTCAGGCTTGGACACTGCAGACTGCTCTTGGGTCTCTGGGTCAAAGCCAGTGACACAGCTTTCACCACTAGTAATGATCTTTGACATGAATGTTGGGTCAGTTTGTTGAAGAAGTTGATGTTTGCTCTCAGCGCAAGTTTGAGGTCCATGGTAAGACTGCAGATATCAGAAAGAGACTTCCAGAGAGCGATCCATATGTGGTAAAAAAACCTGGAATGCTTGAAGTGCTTCACGAGGACACCGCTTTAAAACTGGCTTGCTTTGTGCCTTTTGGCTGGTGAAACTTTTTGATCACACCTAGTAAAGTAGCTGTGGACATCAAGCCTATGTTTCAGTCTGTCTTACCATTTGAGACTGCAATCACAGCTAAAGAGCAAACAGCAACACAAAGAAGAGAAATCAAAAAAATGCTATTGAGAACCATGGGGCAGGAAATGAATTTGTCAATACATCAGTGTAAAATAAAAAAGAACCCAATAGTGAACAAAAAATCAATCTGCAAAACTCCATGATGACAGCAAATCCTGTGCAATATCAGATGTGTGGTCAAAATATCACCACACATCACTAAAGTTAAAGAATTTAAAGGATACAACGGAAAAGCACCAAGAATCAGGACTAGTTTGGAATTTGAAAGAAGAGACAACAACACAAAAAACAAAACCAGAAATGCTCATAGAGTTTAATATTGTGATTTACTTTACTTGACATTTTGAATATATTCATTTTGTTTTTTTCTTTTTAAACATACTTTAAGGCATTTGTAGTGCAGTAAAAACAGGAGCAGTCTTTGTTATTTGCCCCGTTGAAACCCATTTTAATATATTTGACATACTTTTGAGTATAATGATTTTCATCTATGTGGATTATACTGCATGTGTAGCAATCATTTAAATGTTTAATCGCTCAGTAATACATGTTGAGTGAAAGATTTTTGATTACACATTTATTCAGAAAAAATTTGACATGTATTCAAAATGTTATTTATTTAAACAGTTATAGCCTGTTACAGCAGTGTACAGAACAAAGTCACAATAAAACAGAGCGATATTTTGAATCCCCATACGTCATTCCCTAAATGTATGTATGTTGTCAATGCAAACAATGGCAGTAAGAAAGATCAATATAGCATTATTATCAACCTGACCCTCAGATCAATCTATTGACCTCGAAGGAGAGGTGAGAGGTCAAATGTGACATCATATTTTAAATCTTTATATTGTACTTCCTATATGTTGACAATGCACACTGCAGTTAGAATCAAAGTTTCTAGATTATAAGGCTTTTTTGTAAAAAATGACCTTAGTGGATGTACGCGAGATTTTAATAGATTGTTATCATGACCCCACTTTACACTTCCACAAAATTTTACCAGAATTCATTCACAGTACTGACAGTATAACACGCATGCACAGGCTACCAAAAACATGTTGTAGAAAAAAAAAAAGACAAGAAAATGTGTCAGTGTAAAGGCGAATTAAAGAAGCATGGAGAATTCAGAAGATCGCAGAGAAATGTTGTCTGACGATGACGGCTTCGCCCTGCTACAAAACGATGACCTCAAACATGCTATAAGTTTAAAAAATATATTTATTAAGAATCCCATCTCACCGTCAGCCTGCGAACGCGATGTTACATTCTCCGTTTTTCTTAACGGTCACCAAAATTTATATCGAGTGACAACTAAATAAAGTGTAGTCCTGCAAATACTGCTGGAAGTTAGCAGGATCAACTGATTTTAGATTTTGTTGTTTCAGTAGAACATAACCTGCCTCGTCTTCCAGCATCACATAACTAAGTTTATTAAACTTAAGTAATACATTATAGCTTGTATTATGACCATCATGTCATATTATATTATAAAACTGCAAAGTACCCTGTGAGCTATAACTGTAAATCCACCATTAGGCCACGTATGACACAGACCAGAGTCAGTAGAAAAACCTTCCCAATGATTTTTAATACCCAGATCCTTATCTCGTGTATTTGCATATGTATTAGTCTCTCTAGTAAGTGCTTTGACTCATTGGAGTGAAAGGAGCAATACAATAGTAAAGTGATTCAAGGTCTGTGATCTGTACTTGCCCTCTGTGTTACTGCTGTTCAGTCAGAATAAGTGTCTTTGTTTGGCATGAATACCAGCAGATCACTACTGTATTGCACAGAAGCTTGATCAAAACTATGACACTATCAGACCAAAGATGCTGAAAGATCCTCAATGGCAGACTCAAACAAAAGGCAAATTCAAAAGATTTGTTCATCTCCAGAAAAGACGTGTCCCGCTGTGACATCATAAAAGCATTTTAAGAGGGTTTATGCGTGGTGTTAAAGGTCCTGCATGTGCATTATCAATAGATTTACTTCTTCATTTACACCAGAATTACTGCTGACGACACTATTTCCCCATTTACACAAATTTCCCAAAATTCACACTCACGTCAAACGCACACTCTAAGAAGTGGCCCGGCCATCACTCAATGATTAATCATTACCACTTCAAAATGGTCAGGGCTTTTTCCACCTCTCCTCCAACAGTAGAATTAAGTAGGGGGAGTATTTCATCCTATTCTATTCAAATTTTATGGCACCATCTTTGATTTCTGTTGTCCAAAGTAAGGTAAGCCCCACGGCTGTGACGGACTGTCATCGCTCCCCTGGGGGCAGGAACCGCACTCACCAGCTCCCTAATGATGTGCCTGTCTTTTGAACGAAGAAGCCCATGCCACGGCCTATCACTTAGCGAGCTTAACTAAGCAGGGGGTGGTGGGTTAGGCAGAGCGAGAGAGACAAAGACAAAAACAGAGGGAGACAGAGGTGGGAGGGTGTAGGTTTGGCTTCTGGCAGATGAAAGCTGCCCCTTTTGGAATTTCAAGCAGAAATGAGGCAGGTTTAAAGTCGGATTTCAGTGACAAATACTGTATTAAGCCATGACTTGCTGTAGCAATGTGGCATATGGGTCAATTAGTTTGTCATTCAGAGAAAACAAGTCAAACCAAACCGAGTACTATAGATGACAACAGTTTTCCTGGAAAAGCTCACAATCTATCAGCTTCAGCAGGGACAGTTTACTGTATTCTGCTCCTTATAAGAATAAGGTAATTGGAGACGCGCTGCAGAGAAATACATATTGCATAAATGACAGGCAGTAATACAGCTGTTGTTGTCCTAGTGTCAGACTGTAAATATGAACATTCTCAATCTGGAGGGCTCGGCATAATCACTGTTTATCCATTATATCCCCCTCTATCCTGCTGAATGGCAGCACACACAGTCGGATTGCCCTCAATCATTCAGTAATTGATACAGTGGCATTTCACACTGTTATTACCCAAAACAGCCTTGGTTAATTCTCGTCCCCCACCCACCTTCCCACCCTCCCTCAGTGTCTAGATCTGCGTTCTTTCTGCAAATATCCCGAGGCTTCTCTCTCTGCAGTTTTAACTTTAGATTGATTTAAGCTCTCCTGGAAGCCAGTTTGGTCCGTTTGAATGTTCTTATAATCTGCTGATTTGATTCAGTGGGGGACTGTTGTTAGCTGAACACAAGCAGCCCATACAGCAGAGAAGTAAAGAACAGCATCACACACGCTGGAGCAAAGGAAGAACAATCTGTGATAAAAGAAGAGCAGCCTGAGGGTGCAGGGAGTGGCCACAAGGACTCGCTTTCTTCCTCTGCCCCCCCCCACCCCCCCACCCCCTTTTTTTGAATTATTGAATCACATGAATGCAGGAACACCTGAGACAGCTGATGAAGGAAGATAGAGGAGAGGTGGGAGTGGCTGGGGCGCCACTTTAAAAATCATGCTATTTTAAATAAGATGTGAATCTAACTGGATTCTTGTTTAGTCTGTAGGAAGGATTAAATGCAGCCCACACTGTCGAACGTGGATCAAACACTCTTTTTATTCCTTTTCTGCCCATGCTAACTGAACTGTTTTACTGTGCTCTAAGAATCCAAACGGTTCCACGCAGAAAAGAACAGGCAAACCTTTTGATGTAGAATATGTTTTAAGGTGCTATATGGTGTATCATCAACCCCTGTGACTCTCCTCCCTAGCACGAGACAAAGGGAAGCCTGCCAGCGCCAGAATATGCCAAAAATATACCCACAGAGAGGTGTTTGATTGTCTTTGCATCTATGCATATATGTCTTGTAGGTCTGAGTCATGTTTGACAGCTGTACATTGCAAGGCTTTTTCAGTGTACTTAAGCTCTCTGAGTGTCTTTTTCCTGCACATACACATTAAAGACAGGAAAAGCAGAATGGGCTGCCTTAAAACCTCTTTGAAGTAAAGTCAGAACCAAAAAATTCATGTGCCAAGACGGGAAGCAGAAAGACAAAAGGAGCATTGCAGCAGTGGTATCATCTGGTGAACCTGTGGGAGATAGGAAAATCAAGAAGTGTAGGGTGAAAGAGGAGGAGGAAGAGGAGTGGGGGGAGGGGGCACCGATACAGAAAGTGTTTTGGGATGGGAATGCACTTGGGGAGTAGAAAAAGCACAGTACCTCCAAAAACTTTGCAATATAAAAGGGAGGAGTAGGGAGGCAGGACACAAAAGAATATTCACAATGCTTCTGCAGAGAGGGAGAAAAAAAAGGTGCTGTTTCTTCTGCTTCCTCGCCTCTCTGCCTGGGAAGAGTCTCTCTACGTTGATCACGGTTTACCGTCTGAAGATGCATTGGCAGTTGTTGACAGAGACAGAGTTTGTGATGGTAGTCACAGTTATTCCACAGAGACAGTCAAGGGAGGGGCGATGAGGGGGAGTCGACTCCCCTCTCTTGTTTTCTTGCTGACTCTCTTAACTGTGTTTACTCTTTCATCGCTGACATCCAAAGGTATGCAGAGCTGATAAAACTTTCCAGCCAGATAAAATTTAACACAGTTTTTAGTGCATTAACTCACCCCGCATTCAGCAGTGAATTCAGACAAAAGGAAACAGGTAAAACGAACACTGGCGTGGACGGTTCGTTAATTTTATCTGCTGATTTTAATTCAAGGTTCAGTTTACCAAATGCAAAAATTGTAACTAACTGTTCCCCTTTGAAGGAAACTGCAATCAAAGAGGACAATATGATATATCTGGATAAAATGGAATAAAACTGAGCACATGATTCAGCTCCTGTAAAGATCTTCAAGGGCATTCGCCTGACTAACGAAGAGGAATAAGATGAAACAGCCTAAAAAGAAAAAGATTTTTAAAAATCTGATGGTTAAAAAAAAGCTTTTTTTCGTTTTAAAATGGCAAAAAAACCCAAAACTTCAATTTCCATCTTCATATTCTCCAAGTCCTATTTTACTGAAATATAAGAGATCCTGTTGTACAAGACCCAAGTCCCCCGGGGCCAGCGAGCAGTGTGAGGCACTGGTGGCGGTTCTGGAGAGGCTGTGATCATGCCCAAGTTTTATCTGAAGCGTCTGAGCCACGATCGCAGGGAAGCTTCAAGTAAAAATCGCAAGAGCAGAGAGTGGAGATGAGAGAAGAGAAAAAACAACTGATTTCCATCAAAACAGATTGTCAAACCAGATGGGGACTGTTCGAGAACTGGGGCAGAGTGGATGGGGAGGGACTGTGATTGGGCAAATCTCAACACAAACCAGGCAGTCGCATCAGAACAAAATGGATCTTCTAAGCACTCTGCTGCTAGGCTGTCATGTAATTCTAAATGGCTTTAAATAATTCTGAATTAAGTTAATATTCAACATACACGAATATCAAAGAGTTCAAAACGACAAAATCTTTCATGGAACTGTACGCTTTGTTGAGTACATCCTTGTTTTTGTGCTTTGTAGGGGGGATTTAGCTCTCTGGAGAAGCAATCTCAGGGTCAGCTGTGATAGCTGCCTTTAATTTCCTGCACAAAGAAAGTGTCTCTGACCTCTCACCTTTGAGTATGATGTCTCTGCGTCACACATGATGAGCCTGAGCATCATGAGAATTTGTGCAGTTTGGTGTGTGTTTCATTAACTCCTCCTGAATTATCAGCGCTCGGAATGATTTTGCATGCTCTGACCATTATCACGGTGCCTCTGGCAACACCTGAGCAAAGCTCATTAGCATGCCAGTGTTAATCCCACACAAGGTTTTCCCCAAAGTGGATTGGCTCAAACACATCCTTTAAACATGTTATCTCAGCCAACGCATGCTTGGGCCTCCAACGAGAGGCTCTTTCTGCGAGCCATACACCACACGCAGTTAACACACAAGCTCATTATCAGACAGAAGGATGAATGCATTACAAGTTGTGGGATAAGACAACCTGAATGTGATATTTAATCAGCTGCATGAAGAAATGCAGAACTGAAACCAGGCGAGCATCAGAAAACAAGGAAATTCTACACCTGAACTATAATCCCTGTTAGTTAAGCAATCAATGGAAATGTTACTTTCTTTTAGAGACTCAGGTATTAGGTTTGATGCCCTTCTCAAGTATTTATAGCAAATAACAAACATTATAGTAAATGGTAATCCTAAAATGGACTGGTATTTATGTAGCACTTTTCTTCTCTTACAGAGCACTCTGAGTGCATCTCTGTGACTTTACTGGTGCAGCTTTACGTGACTTTCAATTCAAAGAACTCTTTTTTAAAAGTCTTAAAACATCTCTTTCTGTGGCACCTTAGTTCTTCCCCTCTTTGGCATAAGCTATTTTAGCTCCTGTCCCAGAAAGTCCACTTTCTTCTGATTTGCTGCCCCTCACTTGCTTTCTGCAAACATGTCCCCATGCTTGTAAGCACTTCCCCCGTTTGCCTGTCAAAAGCTCCAGAAACATTTACACCTGAATGAATAGTTGACTGTTTAGTCAGCTAATTCAGCCTTGTTAGCTTATTGTTAACTTCTCTATACAGAGTGGCTAGAAAACTGTGCTTTCTTCTTTAGAAAAAGTAAACACACTTTAAAACAAAAAGAGTGGGCCACCCCTAAGTATAACTTTTAAGATGCCAAGACATATAGGGAAATCTCTATCATTTGATGTCAGCCAACCCCAGGAGCAGAACTAACTCTGACACAGAGCGAACAGTAAATAGGTGAACTTTGGCCCATAAAATACACTACTGTAAAATATATACATATAAAAGATTAAGGGCCACTTTCATTTGCTTAATCTAGTCACCATTCTGAGGTGTGCTATGTACCAGACTATTATTAGCTGGCAATAATAACTACCTGAAGTCTCTGCCAGGTTGCCTGACTCCCTGAGAAAAACAGTTCAGTGAATAGGCTGCAGTAGAGGGGATAATAGTTTTTACACCCCTTTTTAGTGTAAATGTGCCACATAATTCAGTATTGTTGAATACTAAGCTTCTGAATTGCTGATGGACAGATTTTGTGTGCTTTGGAAACAGCCAGGCTAGCTCTACCTTCACCGTTACAGTCTTTATGTTAAGCTATGCTAGTTGGCTGCTGGCAAAGCGGCAACCTTCGGGGCTAAGAGAACGAAGCCAACGCAACAGTGCCAAAAAACAGCGCTTCTTGGAGTGGCCACTTGAAACTGGTTCCAAAACGTGAGTCAGTCCACATAGATTTTCATGTTAAAACCCCCAACTTAACAGTAATAAAACACATTTATACAGCCTGCTACAAAAAACAGCTTTGGTCTCCGTGGATAGTTTTCCTCTTCACACAGCAGGTGAATTTTCCTCATAACTTCTTCATAACAATTTAGGTTTAAAGTTTTTCAATACGTCACTTTACTCATTTGCTTAGCACTGATTAGCGAGTATGTGTTTGTGCCTTGAACGGGGAGCGGAGGTCACTAGCATACATTCCAGGCTCCGGTTACATAGTTGACCCTCTAACTTATCTAATTTACAACCACGTCATCTTTAATTATTAGTTGCTGCAGTTGCTCAGTAGTTCTACACTTTATAGATGTAGCTTGCTAATTAGCAGCTTGCTAGTGTAAGCTTATAACTTGGGGTGTCCTCTCTCTCCAAAAAAACCTACCTTTGTGGCAGCCAAACATGTCAGTAGCTACATCCTTTCTTTTCTTCTTCTATGTTTAGCTTTACGTTTGTAATACTGGCCTGGTAGCAGTAGTAATCTGCTCAGCTCACTTAGCAAAAAGGCTAGCACATGCGTCCAAATGCCAAGCTATTCCTTTAAATTCAGTGCTTCATTTACAGTAAGTGGGCATGGCACATGGATTTGGAGACATTCGGTTTGAATGTTTCCCACGAACAACACACTTTTAAACAGGTGCACACTCCTGTCTTGAATTTATCATGTCAGGTGGGGAAAATGAAGGTGATTATTGACCGTGAGATGAATTTTCCATTTCCTCTACACCGGACTGATCTTATTCCAACCTCCAAATTTTTTTAGTCTACCGATTTCTCTCTCTCTCGCTCTCTTTTCACCCTTCAACACGCCTGTAGCATTCCTCAAGGTCCCCCGTGATGCCCGAGGCTGTGGAGAAACTCCAGTGAACACAGGCTCCCTCCAATCCCTCCACCAAGCCTCTCCAACCATATGTTTATGATAAGATGAGCTTGACATGATCAGGCTTTTATTTCCTTTTCCATGGAGACATTGATCTCACCTGCAGCAACATGCAATTTGTCAATACCGGAATTTTTAAAAGGTGTATAGGCATAAAATAATGACATGAGTTTCAAGTTAACTGAAAAAAACATGACACTTACCCCCTTGAAATACATATTATTTTTCCTATAAAGCTGTTTAATGAGAAATCGAGGAGCTCTTTAAATCCATCCTATTTCTCCTTTCTCTTACAATTCCTCTGAGTATAGTGTAGTGTAGTGTACTGTGATGCCTGAACTATGGGTCAGGACCTAACATCTGCCAATAAATGGCTTTCTGCAAAAGGAAGGGAAAAAAAACACTAATTCCACAACTTGGTTCGATTTCTAGCACATCTGTGAAGTTCTTTGTTTTTTTGTAAATCTGTTACATTTCATAAACTGTCTGAATGACTGTCTGAAATACTGCATGTAGGCGTGACTGTGATTGTGTCGAAGCCAATTCTCCAACAGCAGGTAGAGGCAGTGTATAGTTAAAATTGTGAGCTGCTGTCGTTATTAAAAGGTAGCAGCATCCTGGACTCCAGGACAACACCTTATTAAAGAAAGAAATAATGATGCCTGAGGCTGTTCACATATATGAGGGCAACTACTTTTAGCTCCATTCCTGGTAACAGTGCAGACGTGTTACCATGAACCTCCAGTTCACTGTTACTGTTATTTTCTTGGCAGCCTGCTTAGTATAGTCACCTTTACAGTATTTAAAGATAGTTTGGTCAGCACAGTTCACCTAGCTGGCCCATCTTTTCACAAAAGAAGTCTGTTTGGTTTGCTGTAAGTATTTGCTGCTCTCGGAGGTCTCGTATTTATTCTTATGATGGCAGCGCAATGCTAAATTCCTCTAAGCCTCCCTGAAAATTTAGATTTTTAAAAATGAATGAAGATATTTAAATATTTATGCAGTCTTTGCTCGTAAGCCTTTGATTCATCCTAAATGGTCGTCAAAATTTTAGTTTACTGTAAGATATTAAACGACATTGCTTTTCTTTAATAAACAAACAAGGCAACATTTTCAGAAAATATTTGAAAGTCTGTACGAGTGAATTTGAAACCCTCTGTTTTAAAATATTTGCTTTAATGCCGAGTATGGAAAGGAAAGATGAGAACGTAATGTGCATGTAGAGTTGAGCTAAGTGGGGTAAGCTGGAGCTGTAGTTAAACTCATTACGGTATAATGAGCATCAGTCACTTTAAGGTGAGAAAGCTCCTGATAGACTGATCTAAACTGGGCTCCTCCTTCCTCTGTCGTGACAGTAAAAGGTTACTTTTGATTCTTTAATCATGCGTTGAAAAGTTCTCACTTAACCTAATTAAAAATGTAGAAATAGTTGCCTTAATAATATAAAGAGAAAAAGAGAAGCAGCCAGGTCTGGTTAAAGGGATACTGTTATCACATCGTTTGTGTTTTATTTAAAGGGATGACTTAGATGATATCTGCCTGGTCTGTCTATAAAGCACTACAGCACTATGCTCAGATCTCTGTCAGTGTAGAACAACAAGTCTTGGGTAGTTGTCGGCACTCCACAGAGCTGGGTAAATGCAATAATTTACAGGGAAGGGTGCTATTATCATTTGGACGTTGACGTGACTCACCTGACAGGCTTTACAGGATCGTGTGACACGTTTCTGAGAGTCTGGCTCTTCAGATGTGTTTATGATTGTGCTTTTATTTGTCCCATATTTTCTCCTTCCTTACTGCATTTTATAAAGCGCATTTACTATTTTTATAAAGCTGTATGCATAAAAATAAAGTGACATCTCATTGGTGGTCTTTCTAGTCATATCTGCTTAAAAATCAAACTGACATGCCAAAAAGTCGCAGGAACATTTGAGTTTCACTCAGCAGTATAACATACAGTGCTCATGTGTCTTTACTGTGGTTTGTGATTTGAATTTACAGAGGGTAAAAATGTAACCCTATTAAGCCCACTGCTATATTTCCACATGATCTATAAAATTACCATAACCAGAATCCACACCTACACCTGTAAAAATAGTCTTACCTCCTCTGCTGTGCTGTTACGTTTGTCACTTTGCACACGCACATCGCACATCTGTATGCATTTGTGTGTGTGTGTGTGTGTGTGTGTGTGTTTGTGTGTGCCCCTGATCATCCACAGGATCAACAACTCACAGTGTGTATGTGTGTGTGTGTTTTGTCCTCCACTGCAGCTGGTTGTGCTGAGGCACAGTTTTTCCTATTCTAATGAATGTAGTTTAGCTGGTTAGGTGCTGGGTCCAGGATGCTTTCTTGGGCTTGCTGTGCCTGAATGCAGTGCATAGACAGATGATGTATTGGAACCATCACATCAAGGAGTCGCTCATACGAGCTGGGGATGCCGAGCTCGGCGTTGCCTACTGTCTCTGTGTGATGGTGGGGGTTGGCAGGGGGGAGTGCTGAAGGGGTGGGCTTGGACGAGGCTGTATTTTCTTTGGGGAATTGCGTGTTTCAGCAGTATGGATATTGCAGGCAGTGGCAGAAGGAATAAACAGACTTTCTCTGCCACCCCCCCACCTCCTCAACCCCCATTTTCTTCAGGGATGGGCCTGTTCACAGAAGCGGTTCTGTGACTGATGTTTGCCTGTGTTATGCGTCTATTTATTTGTTTGGCAAACAAATGCATTATTAACAAGCCACTGCCACATGTTATCCTCTCAGTGTATTCTCCGTTTGCATCAGTGTCGCTCTATTCAAGTGCAAATTAGCTAGGTCACTGCACGATTGTAATACCAAAGCCTAAGTGAAATGTCTGACTCAACAGGATGTGCGACTTATATACATACATAAATTTGATGTCGTTTTGCAGTTTAAAGTTAAATATTTTAGGGGGGGGGGGGGGGGGGGGGGGGAAGTAATGCAATAGGTGAAAGTGCTCCTCTGTTGCAGAGCACACAGGTGGTCTTATGTTTCATGGTGGTTTATGTCTCCATGCTTGGAATGACAAAATGTGTCCGTTACTGTGGCCCATGAAATTAGAAGGGCTCATTTGAAGGGGGGAACCTATGAAAAGAGCATTTTAATATGATCTAAAGAGGTATGGGCCATTAAAACTGGTGATAAATCCTGACATTCAGTATGCATTTCCTTTTAACTCACAGTCACATTAGATATTAGATTGAGTGGGCCCCTAAGCGTCATTTCAGACCCAAAAGGAACTGCCTGTAGGTTTGCCTGGGAACAGCTTGAATAAAAATAATGCTGTGAAAGGCTTATTCGCACTCACAATCACACTTAAGGCAATTTCACCCATAACAGGGACTAGGACTGGGAGAAAATGAGTCTAAGGCAAAAGACACCTTTTCTGAGGTTTTTTTCCCCTCTCATGCATACCAATGTATTTAACTCATCTGCAATCAAAAGGAAAGGTTGAAAATCTTGTTAGGGTCTCTCTCCTTTGGCATTGGGAGTCTAGAGAAAGGTACAAAGCACGTCCACGCACAGGCGGCCATTGGAGGAGAATAGAAGAATGAGATATAGAAATTCAGGAAACGCCCAAAGCACAAACACTTGGCTTCATTGGTAAAAAAAATACTGACTTCTTGGCTGATATCTGTTTTGTTGTGCTGCTCTCTTTGGCTTTCTCATAACAGAAGTGAATCAAAGTGGTGAACTCCAGTGCTGCTTAACCATAGGCTGGAATTCAAGATGGGTCAGGAAGACATTTCTTAAAGGTCTCACTGTGGGCCAACATTATCAAATGTTTTCTTGACTTCGGTTCTCAGAAAAGGAAAAGGAGATGTTGGATCTGAAAAAGAAAGCTTTGCTCAGCAGTGGAAAAGAAGAAGCTTCAGTTGAGGTTAAACTTAGTCTCCAATATGTGCTTTTATCAGATTGTGAACGCACAAGTGAAAATACTTTTGGAGGTAAAAGCATACATGTATGTGTAACAGTTTAGTTAATTTAGTAATAAATATGAAGACTGCTGTCTTATATGCTGTTGTTGATGCACAAGGAAACATATCAGTATCATGATATCAATAAATAAAAGCAGAATCTGAACACAAATGGTGCCTCATCACAGAGCCAACATCAGCTTGTGCTACACGCAAGGTTAGGGCAGGATTTTTTTTTCCCATCAAGCAAGAGCAAGGTCTAATATTTACAATATTTTCAGTGAAACACTTCAAGAGTTTTAATCGGTGGAGCTTTCGTGCAACGAGAAAAGGAAGAGGTTGGCCTTCGTTTTGTTTGCACAAATGACGCGTAATTATTTTCTTGTTACATCGGTAAAAATAAATAAATAAATAGAAAATTGAGAGAAGATGACATTTTACCTGCCAACTAGCATCCTTGTTAAAACTGAACAAATCACCCACTGAAGATATGCAAAGGCAGTGTAATTAAATGTTTAGAGACTACAAGAGGAGCTGAAATGAAAGCTGTCTTGATCTTCAGAGGACAGCTTTCAAATCAGCCCCCAAACAACTTTAATTCTTATTTCTAAAACGATTTTAATGTTGTTTTCCCTACAGTGGATTGAAGATTTGTTTAGATGTTTCCAAATAGGAAGCCACTTTGTTCAAGGCTGAATGAGCAGTGACACACGTGCATTTGTGTGCGTGTGTCGGTGTGGATGCATGTTCAGAATGGTTATAAGTGTAAATGTGTGTTTTGTAAGTGGGAGTTCTCTAAAACAACCTCATTAAGGAATAACCGACATGAGTCTATTACATAATTTAAATTCAAGTGCATGTACGGCTGCACCTCCCTCACGTCGATGGGCCCGCGGTGCAGCCCGCCTATGATATTACTGCAGATGCATGCATCTCAGAGTCATACAAATGAGAGGACCAGCCCACATGAGGAGGAATTTTTTAGGAGACTATAGAAGAAAACGTTTTTAAAAAGTTCCTATCAGTTCTTGGCTTTTGCATTTATCTATAGTTTTTATCTATTTATCCGTGTATAGCTGCTAAGCACAGTAAAATGCCATCTGTGCCTCAATAAAAACATTCTCAAGTCTGTTTTACAATTAAAGTGGACAAATTGTGAGCTTATACTCTTTGATAGTGTGGGTGACTCTGTATTTACTGCTACAAACAAACAAACACAAAAAAAATCCTGTTAGGATGACTAACATTTAGCAATAACGGCAGCATTATGGTATCATTTACACTCTGTTGTGCCTAATAAGTTGCAAACAGCTTTACTCGCCAAGGAGTTCAACAAATATATCCACGCTTTAATAATCCCATCTATGGAAGTTATGTTATTTACACGAAAGAAGTGATTTAGTCTAACTTATTTGATTGGGTGCAATAATCTTGAAAAGGTTTTATTTTTCATGTCTTGTTTGCTACGTGCTCAATGGCTATCTTAATTATCTAAGGGGATCATTTGGATGCAGATTTCTCATTCTAGTATGGGCACAATTAGTACTTTATAGGCCAGTTTAATACACTCTCCAAAAGCACAATGATTTGCTGGCACTTTCTGCCGTTTGTGCAGTCCTATAACTGGCATCAGCTGCTCATCAGCAGGTCTTTATCTTTGTTCTCAGCTGTTGTGTTCTGTTATAAACACAATGAAGGTATATTAAAAAAAATAAGACCAAAGCAGATATCCGTGCGGTAGAAGCAACCAAGTGAACAAAAAAAGGTTCCCAGCTGCTCACGTGTACGATATTGTCAATTATACATGCAAATGTTTTCTAAGCCCGGGCCCAGCAGCTGTTGGTGTTCATTTTTAACCCTCAGCTGCACAAACAGTTAGTTTTATGTTTTCTTCTCTGTGTGTCTGACAGAGAACAATGGTGTTGTGTTAATATGTTTCTACGAGCCCAGGATGATCATAAACTGCTACAAATTGGCTCACAACTCTTCTGGCAGGTTTTGTACAGTACTCGTAACTGTTTTTTCTGCCAATGTCATGCTGGCTTTGTGCTAAATTGACATTTCCTCAGCACAATGACTTTCACCGTAAGGGTGAGGATCAGATTTATGATGCTCAACCAATCAGACAGTCTTCGCCGAGGCTCGTAAGAACTTTGTTTATTCTAAAGTCTAGAAAAAAGAGCGGCGAATGACAGATTTATTAAGCTTTGCAACTTAAATTGAGAGCACTTTAAGCTTGACTGGAAAAAAGCAATACAGATTTGTCCTACAAATATCGGAATTTTTGCTAGAGTAGTTTCTGGCATAACCAACTTTATCGACCTTTACCTAGGACAAGAAATAAAAGACTTCTTACGATGTCAACAGGTGTGACATTTAGTTAGGTTAAGTAACTATGCAGTGACTGTCCTTTGTGTTTTTCTTTCCAAATCTCCTCCAACACTCCTCCTTCTCTACAGACACATTGTATCCAAGCACACCAAGTCGCAGCTTCCATAATCAAAGGTTTGCATTTACTCTGTGCTGGGCTGCATCCACAGAGTTAACACTCCAAAGTCTATAATACAAAAAAGGCCCTCAGAACTTAAAGAGGTCCACATTTGCCAAATTAGCCATTAGGTTTACACACTTTTATGTTAAAGACTTTAGAGAAAAACATTGCTGGACTTTGAATATTAAAGACTCAAGAAAACTTGCAGATTCCCACATTGTTAAAACATGGATGAGTTTCTCTGTAGCGCTTTTGCTTTTGCTCAATTCACATCTGTATTGTCCCCAAAGTGTTATCTCTAAATGGCACAGACTTAACAAGGAAACATCAGGCTTTCACCTTGGTCCACCTCATTTACTGTAAACCACAGAAACAGCAAGTTTCCTCTCGTGTTTTTGTGCATTTGCCATATATTTTCCCACAGGATGTTTTTTCAGTCTTTTTCAGACTATATGTATGGTAAAATATTTCTGCGTTTGTTGAATACATTATCACTGGCCCAGGGGAAAAGCGTGATATGTTTTTTCTTAAGTGTAGTATCTGATAAGGGGATAGCTTTAAACAAAACAAAAAAATATTAATTTAAAAAATGAGCAAATATTTGCTCTTGGCACTGCTCTTTTTCTTCTTCTTTAATTTGTATGAGTCATGCAGTTCATCTTGACTCAGGTGTGGCCTTCCTAGACTGGGAAGGGAGGGGTTGTGGAGGTGGTGGGGATGGGGGCATGTGGTATAACTTTGACTGCGTGTAAGTGGGGGGGCAGAGAGATATTTTAGTGTGTGGGCTGAAATATCCCCAAAACGTCCTTTTTCAAACAAGATGGCATCCAGTCGTGTGATTTAAAAAAAAAAAAAAGAAAGAAAGAAGGGAAACGAAACAAACTTTGCACACAGTCTATACTACGACCTCTCTCGCTCTCTTTTTAACCCACATTTGCAAACCACCTCGCCAACGCTTCCAAATATATGTGTCCTTTACGTGAGTTTCGGCTCTGCCACAAAGAAGGACGTTTCCGCTGTGTGCGGTCGTGCTGTGCTGAAACTTCACGGTCAGGAGCAGCCCTGGCTCTCCTCAGCAGTGCATTCATAAATGCGCATTTAGATATTTCATATTTCCCAGTTATTGAATCGCAGTTTCCAGCCGGAAACAACAAGTGTTTTCACTGAAGTGTTTGACTTAAGAAGCTGCTGCCTGACTTTTTTTTTCTTTTTTTTTAAAAAAGCCCATAGGTTCAGCACCTCGGACAGCGACCAGAGCGAGCTGCTCACAGTTCAACCTCTGCTCCCTCTTGAGGCCTTTGAGCTTCATTTGCAAACATGTAATTTTCCTACAGTCTGTATACACAGATAGATCCCCTTTTGTTGAAAAGCTATATGCAAACAAAAACTGATAAATGCACTTAGCCTATACAATACAATACCTTTTATTAAGCGGGACATAGGGATTCTTCTATAATTTCCACAATGTACATTTGGTGAGCAACGTCACTGAACATTAAATCAGTCAAAGCTACGCAGATTCCGAAATGTAGAACACACAATAATGTGAATATGTACTTTATAAATTATATCATTATTACTTTTTTTTTTTTTTAAATAAAAGGGCTCTAAGTCGTCTTCGGTGGCTGAAATATGTCGCCTTTTTTTCTCTTTTAAATAAACTCGTCGGCGGCCTACATTTGGCGTATTTTCAATATGTTCAGCATCCAAACGCAACACCATTGACAGCACAAAACATAAAGATAAAACTTCCATTCGTGCAAAAAAAATGCCTTGGGCGTGAAAGCACTTCTTCTGTTGTTTGTCCATATAATTCCATATACTTCACTTGGACGGAAACCATAAATTGTTTAAGGCTATACAAACATAAAATAGAGCATAACACACTCGGCCTGTCCAAGGCGTCAGTTCCTCCACTCCCCCCATCTTCTCCTTTGTCCATTTCCCTTCAGGTACACCCGTTTGTCTGTCGGCAAAGTTTGTTTTCCAAGCAAGGGGGGGAAAAAAATCCACGTACCCGACAAGTACGGGCCACTGGCCGGTTTAATACGTTGAATCATCCAGATTGCGTTAGAGTTGGCTGATGGATTTGAATATATGAAACTCCAAGGAAACGTTCAGATTTGACTAGATAGTGGACGAGTGTAGGTATACAGATATTCGTCGGCTTCCTTGGCTGACAGTTATTTTAGTTAAAAATAAATGGCATGTTTTTTTCTTTTTTTTTTTCTTTTTTTTTTCTTTTTTGGTTCCTCAACCTAAGCAGAGTCCCATGCGACGTGAGTCATCGCAGATTAGATTATAGAGGAAAGACTAGAAAGCCTGAGAAGGTGGAGTATTTCCATCCGCCCATTAGGGTGCCCCGTTCCAGCTTCAGATAGACACGGTCCTCCCGTTCAACCATCAGCAGTACTCCGTTGCTGGCAGCCTCTCTCGTAACGTCCTGGTCACCGGCGAATGCTGATATAACCGGATAATCATTCTGCATCAGGTTCACCTGCAATGAAGAGCAGCGAGAAACTTGGAGCTCAGTCTTGTACCCAGGAAATGCAAAAATGCGCCCCGCGTTTTTCGTAATTTCTCACCTGTATAGTTTGTCTGTTGTAGACCTTCACCACGTGAAAGCTGAAACTATAGATTCCCCTTCTTGGAGCCTGGAAAACACTCGTTTTGAGATCGAAATGGTTGCCGATGTTCACTAAAACCTGTGATAAGAAAGGGAGCACAATAAGACAGTGCTTTATTAGTACGATTATTTTTTATGTGCATGCTTAATTCAACACAACAGCTGGTTTTGTGGAAACGTATTGTTTGTGTCTGCTGTGCGCAGTGACTAAAAAAGAGGCGTATAAGCCAGTAAGCCTGGTGCTGCTTTGCCAAATGTTTCAGGCAGCACTTCAGTCGCACTTTGGGAAGGATCCCAATTTGAGGCGTATAACAGGCCGCTGTCCAAAGACCTCAGCAGTGAAAACTTATTGGAATATCTAATCAAAAGCAACACATTGCATATCTAAATGCGGCCGAGGCCTAAGACGCATGCGGTAAATGATCGTGCATGGGTGATCGTCTGGCGGCGCATCTCCAGATCACGCCAATTACGCACACGAATCCTTCTGAAACATAAAATAACGCCGAAGTCTTTAGAAAACCTCCTGGCTCGGATCGCACAGAGCGTTAGAAGTAATAGAAAATCAATATCGAGCAAGATCAAAAGTTTTACCCACCCAACAGATTGTACGAAGAGAAAATGATATTTTAGAATAAAATCGGACTTGTTTTGGATATGGGTGTGTTGACGCTAAATTCAGTGGACATCTGACCTGGTCAAAATAGATGGTCATGGACGTGTTGCTCATCTCTGACGGCTCATGGTTGGTTCCACGCACGGCTGAAAAAGCCACCTTTGCCCCAGCGGAGCGGACTGAAATGCCAAGTGAGGAGGTGACTGCGCCGTCCGAAGAAGGGTTCGAGTCGCACACCACTAGACACTTCCCCTCGAGAACTATGGGTTCCGTGTCGTTCTGGCCAAGGCAGAAAGCCACGCCGCATCCCAAGAGGAGGGTCAGTGCCAGTATGGCACAGCGTCCCGGGCAGCGCGCTGGCACCATGGTTGGATCGCTGATCCCGTGCACACTGATACAGCCCGGTAGCCCCTTGGAGGTTTGTTAGCTCTCGATCACCTGGTCCAGAGTCGGTCCCTTCTATCTTCCCCTCTCTCTTCCTCAATATGTGATGCTCCCTCACTCACTCAAACACCTTCTGACACACAGACGCACTCAGACTCTCTCCGACTGAGACTCCCCTCCCTCCTGCACGTCTTAGTTGATTTTGGGAGAGTATTCAGACATCTGCGGTTGCAATTCCTGATATAAGAGAAAAATAGTTCTCTTGTGACACAATAACATCAATGAGCTCGTATATAGTTTACTTAATAAACTTGCAACCAGCGTGCGTAAAAAGACTTGTGCGTAAAGGGAAAAGCGACTGATCGTTAAATACCACAATCCTAATAAGCATGGTGTAGAAATTGATCATCCTTTATAATTATCCTATCAAAGCAATTATTTGTGCTTCAGCTGCGTGTTTGCTGATGGGAATGCGCGCTGCAGCACTTTGTACCAAATTAAAATGTCCAAAAAAAGATGTTCCCTTCCTCTATCCTCGTTCTGGCTGATAATTGTGATGAAACAAGCACTTTTCTGGCATTTCTATGAAGGAATGATAAACCACGACCTACCTGCGTTATCCATCCCGCTGGTGTGCTTTCTGTCCCACCCTCCAAGACTGTAAATTGAGCGCTCAGATCGCTGCTGCTGCTACTGCTGCAGAAAAAAGCAAGAGTCTCTGGGCTGCCTTTCGAGGGAGTACTCACGCCCATTCTCTGTGTGTGGCCACTGCAACGAGACTTCTCAGAAGTGCCCCACAATTAAGACACATTGCGTGGACTAATAGGTTTGTTTGCACAGTCATACGTGCTATGCTGGGAGCTTGGGGGCCCCTGAGGTTGGCAAAGATCACTCGCTCTTAGGGACTGTCATTTATATGCCCTGGTTTTGTCATATCTCTGTCTGATTAATCCGAAATGAAAGGGGAATGCAGCGGGTAACCTTGCAGTTACATGATACATTCAGCATGCATGTATATGTTACTAATTTGGGACTTAAAGCAATTTTTTTTATGAATCAAATACAGATACTCGTGCGCCATCCAGTGGCAGATCTAAATTGTGCATAAGGGCTGTCAGGCTATTAGAGCTACACAAGGGGGGTAAAAAAAAAATCGAAGAATCTAAGAGATTAAGACAATAAACTTGTGTGGCATCTCACCTGCATGCTCCACTGACACAGGTGTGTCAACAGTCTTCCATCACATCACAAATAAAACAAAGATCTCACAAGCAAGTTCAAAGCAGGTAAAGCTTCAACAAAGCCACTTCACCGAGTATGACCCACACTTCTCTGTTCCACCCTTAGCCTTCTTCTTTTCAACTTCTGTCAATACCATCATCCTTTGAAGAGCTGTAGAGGGTTCCTATCAGTGCTCCACACTTCTGAATGGTTTGAGGATGGGCTTCACAAGTATCGAACCTCACGTTAGACCTTTAATGAGCTGTCGTGTTCACACTTCCTACCAAGTGCTAAGTGGCTGCATTATACATGTACACAGCAGATACTGTAGGCCAGCCGTTTTATCCACTCAAGTAAAGGAACAGACTGTGTTACTTTTGATTTATCAGAGCTGGAATTTGTTTTAGGGTTTCACGCAAGTAAGCGATTGGATAAGATGAGCAGGTAGAGAATATGTCAATATAAGCTCAGACACAACTGAAGAATATGTGACTTGTGCAGTGTGTTTCACATGCCTTTGTACATGCTAAGTCCTCTACTAAAAATACATTATTTTAGGCTTAATCATGGTTAATCCTTTG
Organism: Neolamprologus multifasciatus; assembly: GCF_963576455.1. NCBI lineage: Eukaryota > Metazoa > Chordata > Actinopteri > Cichliformes > Cichlidae > Neolamprologus > Neolamprologus multifasciatus. The sequence continues at coordinate 16,330,695 of NC_140447.1, read as the reverse complement.
CTCCCTTCATTCCCATTTGACGAACACTGCACTGTCACAGCCAACTGACAAACCATGCGGAAGAGTGACATCAGGTATCCAAGAGCCACAGCTGTCCTCGGGCCTTTAGAAGGACACATAGCTACAGAAATCATCAAATGTCAAGTACAGGGGACAAGCAAGCAAAAAGGATGTGGCCTACATGCCATTGCTATACCAGGGGCTGCTGTTGCCCTGAAAGGGACTTTACTTTCATCAGGCAAGCTGATCGGCTAGAGTGACAACAGGGTTATGGTGATTTTCCCTGACAGCTAGCAGAGCCTACTGGCTTCTAGGAAAAGGGGGGAGGTCAATTATGGCATGGGTCTTAAAGCGAGCCATCTGTTTTTGCAAAGCAAATGACTTATCATCTTTCTGCATGTTTTCTCTGTACATAACACACATGCATGTATACCTTTAGTGTCCCTTTTTTGTGCATACATATCAATACCTCTGTCACAAATATTATAAATATTAGGCATATAACGAATTAAATTAAACAAGATCCACTCCATGTGCTCATGCCACTATATGCTTCATCAGATCTAAAATACCCACTATATCTGCCAGTCCATCTGTCTGCCAGTCCATCTGTCTATGTGCAGCTATAAATGACTCTGTATCTTCATCTTTGAAATGAGGTCAGGCTCTCAAACTGCTTCATTTGTGAGTCCTCTCTCTCACTGCTGGAGAATGAATGAATGTGGAGAAAGAGGCTGTGTTTTGTCTCTCTTGTCTTAGTTCAGTAAGATGTGACCTCTATCTTAGCATGTGTGAGGAGACAAATAGCATCAATCTTGCCTGTTCCTCCCCTGCTAGTGCTGAGCTAACACCCTGATGAGGAGTTATATTGGTAATCCAGGGAAAGGTTACAGCAGGCGGTACTGTGCCTGCTAAAGCTTACAGTGACAGCTATTAATTTGTGTGTGTGGTGTGTGTGTCCACAGTTGTATTAATCACACTGTAGAGACTGGAATCTCAATAGCAGGATAAAGGTAGCTTTCTCTCAGGTAAACTAAGAAATTTTAGGAGTGCAGTTTGAATCGTGGTTTAGGGGTAAAGGTCAAATGTGTTCAGCCCTCCAGGAAATGAAAGTAAATCTGTGCAGTATGTGTAAATATGTACTCTGTACATCTACATGCGTCAACAGTTTACTTTACGGCCCCGTGGGAACTACAAGGTAAAATCTTACAAGTAGGCTTTACTTAAGTGTGCAAACTCATTGCTTCAGAAAATGTAGATGCAGCATCACTATCATAAAGGAGAAGTCAACTTAATTTCTGTAATATGCAATATACCTTAATTTAAATTACCTCATAAATGAGAGAAACAGTTAGCCTACTGGAAAGTTGGAAAATGTGTTTTGGGGTAGATTAGTTGGGTAAGCTGTGTTATAAGACAAAAATGCACATTTATTGTAATTCTTGTTTTCCAAACATTGCATAAATCCTAAACTGCTTTCAAACAACTTGAACATGGACTCTGACTAGAAGCCATTAACTGTTACAGAAGACTCAGATCACAGTGGCACATTGCTTGTTAGACCTTAACACTATTCTTGACCACACAAACACTGAACTGTGTCTCATGCCTGCGGTGTGGCAGGGTTCCTTCCAGCTATTTATTGAAACATGCAAATATACATTGGAATATAACATATAAATCAAAAACAGAATTTGCTATTCAATATTTGTTATGAACACCTTTATTCTATAACACAGCCTGAACCCAGGCAGCTTTCTTGTCATTTCTTTAAGTAGTCTTCAGGAATAGTTCTCCAGGCTTCTTGAAGGACACTCAAAGCTCTTCTTTGGACGTCGGCTGCCTTTTGTTGTGTTCTGTGTCAAGTTGATTCCACACCGCTTCAATAATGTTGAGGTCCCGAATCTGGGGAGGCCAATCCATGACTCATAAAGTTCCCCTGTGTGTTTTTCTACCCAGGTATGCTTTTACTGCATTACCAGTGTGTTTAGGATGAAAGTTGAAGCTGCTGACAATCAGGCACTTTCCAGATGGCATTGGATGATGGATGAATATTTGAAAGTACTTTTCTGCATTCATAATTGCAAAAACCACCAACATCAATGGTTGAAATGTAGCCCTAAACCATGACAGAGCCTCCACTGTGTTTAACAGATGACCCCAGACACTCGCTGTCAAACACAGAGCTGTCAAACTAAACAAAAAAAAAAGGTTTTCCCAAAGATGAGTAGTTCTCATCATGCTGATTTGGGTTCAAGGGTGGTCACTTTTCTCATGATTATGCTTCAAATTACTCACCCAAAGTTGTAAAATTAGGGCGTGATATCACGGTGATGTCTTTGATTGACAGCTCCTGTCAGGAGAAACTCTCATATCTCTGTTGTGAATTGCAGATGAAGACTGAGAGAAGATCCGACCTTTACTTCCCATAACCACGACTCTCTGTTTAAAGCTAACAGCATGCTGTATTCTGCAGTAAACTGAACTAACCAACATAAGTGATCAGAGGCACTGTTGTACTTTTTCTATGAGTAAAATGTGTGATTTTAAGCTAACTAGTAAATTAGCATCCTTAGCTATAACTAGCTAAGACGAGGAGTCAGCTAAGCCGGTGTTCGGTGGCTAATCTGTGCACATGAATGAATTCACCCCGACTAAAGAAATCACTCTGTTGAGCTTGAATGTTAATTAAAAGTCAGCGCTGTAGTTCAGACATTAGTTCTGCTGCTCTGACTTTACCGAACAGAAGGATGTTAATTCATGCAGCAGGCTGCCAAAGATGAGGCACTGAAACGGTTTATTTGAGAAACAGAGAAAAGTCATTCATTATATACTGTAAGAGTAACAGGCTGGACTCTTCTTCAGCTCTGTTTAGAGCTGATTATTAACTATCTGCAAACAGCAGCATGTTTCTGTTTCTTTCCACATCTGAATGGACAGTAACAGTACAATAAATTAAGTAATCAATAACACTGCTGCCTTTAAAAAAAAAGAGCACTTCGGTAACATTAAGACAGCATTAACCAAAGATGAATTACTAAGAAGATTGGAAATTTTCACATTCACAAACTGCCTGTAATTCTAGTTTCTACCTGATATCTCAGTTTGTTGATGGTGATTCACAGAAATGTGTCCTAAATACTGAAAACACAGATGTTTAACACACAATTAAAGTGAACAGGGTTTAACCACAGCTGTCTGGCTGAGGTGTTTCCCCCCATTTGTAGCAAACATTAAAACTAATTTAAGTTTCATAAACTCAGTCTGAGAGGGAGAGTCCATCCTTTCTTTGCATGTAAATACAACTTCACCGTCAGTCAGTATTCAGATATTAAAATATCATTAGTTGTATTTTAGATACTTTCCAGTGAGCTCTTATTGCATTTATGAAGTGACTACAGCTGCTTTTACTCAGCAAAATATGTCAAAAGAAAATGGCAAAGCTTAATACTTATGAGCTGAAACTAAAATTTATGTCTACATTTTCTTACTTTCACCAGCTCTTTATAGGTCTAGATTTGGAAGTGAGAGTTTTTATTTCAAATATTCAGGTTAAAAAGAATACTGAATTATTATTAGAGTTATATGAAAGACTAAATGACTGTATGCTCTACATCCTTTGAGAAACATAAAATGAAGCATTAATAGAAGATGCCCAGGGCAGCTGATCAAAACACTGTTAAGAATAAATCCATATATTTTTCAGAGTGGGTTGAAGATTGCTGGTGAAGATTAAATGTCCTCCTTTATTACTGAGTTAAGCTTCAGTCCTCCTGATGTTTCTAAAAAGACATCTATCTCAGTGGATCAACAGCACATCTGGGACAGGACAGCTGTGATGAAAGAAGAGGAGGAGATTTCTAAAAAACCACTGGATCCAGAAATCCAGACCCAGCTTGGCCCCGATGGTCTCCTCCTCACACATTTTTGCCCACTGTAAATGTAGTCATTGATAATAATGTAAATTTTGGGTCATGCTTTAAATGAGAAGAACAGATTACATTTACATGTTTTACGTATAACATTTTAAAGTTTTCTATTATATTTCAATGTTTACAGGCTGCAGAGTTCTTTGTACATGTGTAATGGTTGTAAAACTGTTTAATCTACAATAACTCTGAGCCTCTGTGGAGTGTGTACAGCTGATAGCATTTCTTGGTCTGGGAGGCTAACAAAAACTAAAGGGTGACTAATTATCGATTCAAACATGTTGAAAATAAGAGCCAAACTTGTGTAAAACTGTAAACTCGCTAACAACTCTCTAACACATTGTGGGTGCTAACTGTTAATCTAGCTAGCACATTAACAGTGAGAGTTACATAATATTATTTGATGTTGTACTATAATATGTTAAGATGTGTGCCTATTTGAATATGTCGACATGGTTGCATTTACCTTAAATTAATAAGCTGATAGTAGCAGCAGTTTTCTTTGTTTGTTTTTTTGCCTGTTATTTAGTAAAATCAACAGAAGGGGTGTAACTAGCCTAACTGGAGTAGCTGGGCTGCTGGAATCATGTTTGTGGTTACGCACAGTTTGTGCATGGGCAGGAATTTTGTACAGTTACTCTATCTCTAATCGCCACTGTGCAGATTCTGGCTTCAAAAATGCAAGAAGCCAGATGTCAGAAAGCTTTACTTGTCCATGTTTTTTTACAGTCATGAGTCCAAATTCTGATGATTGATGCTGCCAAATGCCTTGATTTCCTTTATTAACCTGAATACAGCTGAATTCAAAGACGCCCCAAAAATCAAAGTGAAAAACAAAATGATGCAGCAGGCTAATTCATTTTGGTGAAATGTCATTGCACCAACTCAAAATTATACTCAGTAGTTTGCATGAACTCCACCTGCTTGTAGCTGGACCAAAGCAGAGATATTCTAGTGGATTTAGGTCAGGGGAGCGTTGTGGCCAGTCAATGCTATCAATTCCTTCACGCTCCAGGAGCTGCCTTCATACATCAAGGGGGGCATTGCTGTGCACTAGGAGGAACCCAGGACCCACCGCACCAGTGTAGGGTCTGAAAATGGGCCCAAGGATTTCATCCCTGTACCTAATGGCAGCCAGGGTGTTGTTGCCTAGCCGGTAGAGTTTTGTGTGTCCTTCCATGGATAAGCCTCCCCAGACCAGCACCAAACTAACCATGCTGAATGATGTTAGAGGCAGTATAGCATTCTTTTTACAGCTTGTGGCCCTGCTGATGGGCTAAGGACCTTCCAAGGATCTACAGCTCTCCTAGACTAACTGTCTATCTAGTATAATCTCCTCCATGCTCTTGAGACTGTGCTGGGAGACACAACAAACCAACATGTTGATGTGCCATCTTGGTGGAGTAGGACTATGTGTGCAACTTCTTTAGGGTCCAGGTACCAGTAGGGACACCTACTCTATCTAAATGTAAAACTGGTAAAAAAAATAAATAAATGGTCAGAAAAGGATGAAGAAGGTGAAAATGTCATTGGCCTCCATCTGTTAAACTAGTCCTGTTTTGTTTTTTTGTCTCATTGTTGCCTCTCTAGTGGATCTGCTGTTAATGTAATCAATGCTAAGCAGTTAAAACTGATTATAAAACCCCTCTGCTACTTAAATGACCAGATCAAGTTTAATTAACTTAAACTTAATTGACCTGAAACAAATGTTGTAGCAGCTATCCAGCTGCTATAGGAAAGAAGGAACGGCTGTCATGGCTACAGATATCTATCTATCTATCTATCTATCTATCTATCTATCTATCTATCTATCTATCTATCTATCTATCTATCTATCTATCTATCTATCTATCTATCTATCTATCTATCTATCTATCTATCTATCTATTCCGCTTTTATTTTGAAGGCATTTGTGCTTCTTCCCACCGGAAGACGTTGAAGGACCCGATGTCACCAAGGTGACCGGACGCTTTCACGGAATTTCGTTAGCACACAAGGAGAATTAAGTCATTTAAGGTAGCTTACTCATTGATTTAACACAGTGTCAGCTGTTCATTTTGGATGTTATATTCACGGTCTAAGTAAGTAAAAAAGCTGTCAAATAAGCGCTCTTTTAAAGTTTCACGACCTTAAAACCTTGCAAATATAAATTATCTTGTAACTGTCACAAAGTTGTCAAGACCAGCGGAACAAATGGCGGCTTCGAAAGCAGTCGTTCCCGGACGAGCATTAAGGACGTCCAAAAGAGCTGACAAATCATCCCCAGCGTCCACTCAGAGCTTTATGGAAAGGTAATCTGTCAGTGCATGCAAAGACTATACACGGTACATGCCATTTCTTCTTCTTCTTCTTCTTCTTAATCTTTGTGGCATTCAGTGCTCAAACAGTGGATCTGCTGTTTATAGACTTCAAAGTAAAAGGATTTGTAGCAACAAATACAATAACAGCACAGCGTAAATCACTTCAGGTGGAAAACACTTTACTACATGAATTAAGCAGTTGGATTCTTTCCCATTAAATGTAGGCAGTTACAACAAAGAAAAACAGGTCAGTCAGTAGACTGTTGCTGCCTCTACTACCAAAATGATTCTGTTAAAACAGCTAATCGTTCATATTTAGCAACAGCGTTGTTTTTAATATTTGTTTTAGTCTGAATGCCTCAACGAGCAGAAATAATTGTCTCACTCAGACTTTCCTTTTTAAACAATGGTTAGAGTCTTAGAGGTTTGGAGTGCAGCCCGGATTTATTTTCATAATCTTTTCACTGATTCAAATATACAGAAAAATAAAATAAAATAAAAATACCAATCATGGTTGTGACCAAATTCAATTGGTCTAAAGACATTATATTTTTCAGATCCCTTTATTTATTTATTTTTAACTATATGCACATGTTAAATCTGATTGTAACATTTTAAGAATAAATAAATAAATTAAATTATTTAAATCATTTTTGTTAAATTATTTGTATCAGATATTGGAGACTGGCCTTGAAAGCACCACATCACTGAAAATCATCATCACACTTTCAAGTTAAAACTCTACCATGCAAAGAAGAAAAGGGAGGTGCAGAAATGCTCATGTCTCCTTTGTTGCTTTTTCTAATTTCTAACTAAATAACTGAAAAATCAATTTTCATTCCCTTTAGCCTCAGTGTATTTGTATTTAGCATGAATCAGTCAATACAGAAATACTAACATATGACAAAATATGAGCATGTTAGCACTGTCATCACGAGAGCATGAAGTAAGCATGTAGGTAACAGTAGTATGCAGCTCAAAGCACCGCTCTGTACTGCCATGGCTGTAGACTTAGGCTGAACTTTTGAGCTCTAATATTACATGTTACATCTATTATTGCTAACTATTATTACAGCTGCAAGAATTTAGTCAGTGAGAGGATGGCTGTTTGGATAATCTGAACTTTAAAGCTGTCGTATGAAATCATTCGCCTTGTTAAAACAACGCCCAATCTGGTTTCTTAATTTATTTATTCTTGAAGTAATTTAATCTGGTTGTTGATATGTAGTGAAATGACAGTGACTGAGCGGGCAGGTGATAGGAAGATGAATTTATTGATTACTCAAGTGATTTAATTGGACAGCAATGGCATCATTAACCAGGACAGCTGTGAGCCAACAAACCTAGCAGTATTTGTAATTAGCAGGCATGGGTGGATAGATGGATGGATGGTTGGATGGCTTTCATTAGACCTTTAGATCTAAAAATCTCAGCTGAGTGCTTTACATATTTACATATTTGTGTGTTTTTTTCACCATATCTACTAGAACAGAACATAGAGATAAGTAGTTTCACTTTATTGCCAGAAGTGTATGACACGATTTCCAAGCTGTGTTTTCAGAACACATTTATCTCATAGACTGAAATCTGAACAGTAGGAGGCATGAAGGCACACTGTCACTTCCTTGTAGTCATGTCTAATTACCTTTTCCATAGACTGCCATCTGAGATCCTGATTAAGATTTTGTCATACCTGGATGCTTTCACACTTTGCTGCATAAACCACATCAATAAGCTCTTCTATCAGCTTGCCAACAGCAAGTAAGTACCATCTTGTCAGTGCATTTTCCACAGTTTATTAAATACATGATTATGTTAATTAATCCAATAGCAAAGGGACAGTATGCCTCCAAATCTTACAGCAGAACCTTTAAGTTAGTAGGAGTCCAAGGCACGGGAGCTCTGTGGTTTTTGCCCCAATTCTTCTTCTGTTTTTCTGAGAAAAAGCATTAGACCTTGAAAGAGGAAACTTTACAGCGTGGTCCCAAGTTCCTCAACTACTTAAACATAAAAACTTCAGCTGCGGCACCCATATGTGGTGCATTGATATTCATGTTCATGTTTCTTTTTAGATATTTTGAAAAAATTACCTGCTATGCTCTACTGGTCTTCTACTCCAATTTTATATTCTCCAATTTTAATCCTGCCACATATCTCTGGATATCTGGCCTGAAATTCAAGCCATATATCTAGAGATGCTCATTGAGCTTGTGTACTGAAGCATCTAGCTCTCCACCTTTTGGAGGCAATCCAAATGCACAAAGTTTACATTTCAAAATTGTGATTTTGTGATTGCATGATTTGGCAAGGATCATGACACTCTGTGGATGCACAAACTTGTTTTATTAAAGGTCTAGTTCATTAAAACATTTTACGTTAGTGAAAAACATGTCCTACAAATCAAAATATGTATTTATATATCATTTAGGACATATTCTGAAATGTAAAAAAGCCAGCCAGATTGCAGCCTATGGTCAATTCAACAGTCTTGACACATTGGTTTTTTTGTTGTTGGTCAGAACCACAATCAGAAACCAAATGTCCTCCAGTAACTACCAAAGAATACCAAGAACTCGGTGATCACTGTTGTCTGTAATGCCAAGTGTGTCATATTTAATACATGAGTATTTGAGAGCTCCAGGTCATCAGTGTGATTCTTTTTTGCACAAAGTGTGGCAAAAATGATACAAACTGAAGCTTATACTATATGCAAATTGACATTAATTTCTTTCTTTAATTTTTTTTTCAAAGGGTTCAATAAACAGTCAGGTTTTCCAAAATATCAGAACTTTCTGGAATGATTTCATGCTTCAGGCATCACAGGGTTAAATAGTTTCCTCCCTAGTAGAAAAGATTATTCCTATAATGGAAGAATTCACTATTAAACTTATTAAAACATGAAATTTCACTGCTGATGTTTTGATATTATCATTCTGATGAATAAAACTTAAACTTCTTTTTTCTTGGCCACCCTGTAAGAAATGATCACACTAGACATACTGTACTGGTTTGTAACCTTTCTGACCGAGTCGGCCACTCTCCTGATGCTGTCATTGCAGTGCTCTGTGGAGAAAGCTTTACATTGCGGATTTCAGCAAGAATAAAAAGTGCATGGACAAATCTCTGTTGAGGATGGCCACGATGGAGGTGCAGGATCGACCCGAAGGTTACTATAAGAGGCTGTACTTCAAGACTGTAGCCGAATGTGACATGATCAAGTGGACGAGGTGGCTTGGACTCATCAGTATTCACACAGGGCTACCCAGCCAAACAGAGTGGGTCCTCAGGTAAAGTGTGAGACAGATAAAGAGAGAAAACCCAAGTTTAGTTCAAAGGAATTAGGTTTTCCATTTACTTTATGTATCACCTACTCAAACACATTTAGAAAGAAAAATAAGTCATTATTCTTTCTCTAAATGCTCATGTTAACTACTTTTATAGTGAATTTTATATCCTTTTAGTTGAAAGGAGGTGTGTTGATCCGTGCTGTGTCTGTGCTCTAACGGGGATTTGGTATTTATTTGGAAGCAGCTGTATGAAGCCTTTGTTCATTGTTTGCTGTTAGCAAATAGCAAAACTTTGGAGATCTACCCTCGCTGTTGAGAAAGTTCAAGGTTGGAGAGGTGGGGGGAGAACACAACAAGAGGATAGTTCAAGCTGCTGGTAATCAAAAACAAAAAGTATGGTTTGTTTTTGATGTCACACTTAATGACACTTTCTTATTAAAGGTGAGGAAGGAGGTCTCTTTCTGAATGTGATGTCTGCTCAGGGGGATGCCAGCACGCAGGGGAGAGCTCCCTCGCCACCTCCACTGCAGATTCTGCTGTGTTTTTATAACCTCTGATTAGAGGCTGTGCTGCACTCAATATTGAGTTCTGTGGCAGTCGCTGTGGTACAGAGGGGAAGTAGAAATAATTGTGTTCCTTGCAGGGGCTGTCTGAATTGTTGAAATAAATTACTTAGCCCCCCAACCCCTCATCCACAGAACACATATGCATTCACGCACATCTCAGCCTTCATCCCACTGACTCAGACAACTCCCTATAGGGCTTTTTTTTTGTCTGTTAGAGACCATGAGGAGCATGCGATTTACCTTGGTAATAATCATTTCACAAGACGTCAAGCATACAGGCAGTGCAGAGTGAAATCCCTGGGGTCAGCCCCCTGGGCTGCTCCAGTTTTTAGCTTTGTTCCCCCACCTAATTGATATTGGATGGTGTCTCAGCGAGGCGCCGGCTGCATCACAGTAGGGGCAGCCCCGAATCCCAGTTTAGACAGAACTGGATCAAGAGATTCGTCACAACAGCTGCAGTTTTAATTTCATTCGTTGCATATCATTTCATTAGCAAGAACAGCTTTAAATGGAGTCCTGCTACTTCCCTCTGCTGACAAATGAGATATAACAGCTAATAAACTTGTAATTTTTCTGATTTAAAGAGCAACGCTGCCAAACACTGCCCGATTATTTTCACTGTAATAAATTAGAAGACAAATGGATGGATTATATTTTTGTTCAATGATTCATTTGGACTATTTATGTGGTATTTGGTATTAAAGAACCTGTTAACTCCTGCCATGCTTAGCTTCACTCTCACCTGCTCTCTTCTTCTCTCTCTCTCTTGCTTTTATTGCAAAACTGCAAAAAATCCTGTTCCTGCAATTCTACATTCTGTTTTCTAACTCTAGAAACTTGAACGTCACCTGGGAACTGACAGTCATGGATAAGTCAGGGCGTGAGAGCACTTTGGAGCAGAGCCAGTCCCAGTTCACTGAGACTTCAGTGACACTGTGCTGGAGCGGAGGAGACCGTTTGCCCGACTACCAGCAGATTTCCACCCTTCAGCTGTACGGTGTCAGGAGGCTAGCCTGCGTCAGCCCAAAGAGGTAAAGGCAGCTGACATCCATCTACACCCTTTGTTTCGCCTCTTGTCACAGTAAAACCAACTGCTGTCTTTGCTTCCTCTGTCAGACTTGTTTGTAGGTCCCTCATGGAGAAGTTAGACATGCAGACTCTAACTAAGAACATGCAAGTCATTGGCCAGGACAAATTGGTGCAGCTTAAGTTGCTACAGCCTGGCATCATCATCGGTGTCTGGAGGGTAATTACTTCAGGCATTCATGCCATGTTTTGATTATTATTCACTGGCTTAGAGTAGCAGAACAAGATACACAGTATTTTTCACAGGGAGAAGTGACATCTTTAAGCATCTTTTTTTTTTCTAGGACCAGTGCTCAGTTGCCTTTATCATGTTCACCCTCCACTTCCACAAGCTGGTGGAAAGAAGCACTCAGGGATCTTCTGTTTGGTAGGTTGGACTATAACCAGCCCCTCTTATGAACATCCATACAAGCATGCATCTCAAATTTAAGGGATGTATAGACTGACAGTATTGCTCCTGCACTGATGCACTGTACAGTGGGATTTAAGTTTCTGAAATAGTTTTTCTTTGGAATTAGTTGCAGTCCAATTTTCAGAAAACTGTTTTTCTTTATTTGTTTGTTAAGCCATTTAACACTGACCGAATCATTCGAGCACAGAAAGGGCCCACAACTCAGGGGATGATTCAGTGTGATTTCTCCACATAACAGACAGCTTAGCAAAGAACCAATTTTAAATTGGGCTAATTGAGCTATTAGATGAAAATTCTCAACAAGGACTAAAGAAGAAGAAGTGTTAGACCTAAAATCATGACAGCAGATGAACAGTACCTGAAAGTCATGTGCTTAAGAAATAGGAAAACATTCAGCAAAGACATGACACAAGAGTGGTCTCAGTGGGAGGCTGGCTGTCAAGAAGCAATTCTTAACAAAGGGTAAGAGGGAGAAAATGCTGAAGTATGAGAATTACACAAAAACTGGAGTGAAAATCAGTGGAAACAGGTTTTATGGGGTGATGAATTCAGATTAGAAATTTGTAGTTCAAGTCACTGTCAGTATGTCAGTAAGAGGTCAGCTGGCTTCCAAAGAAGAGCTTTGAATGTCCTTTAAGAAGCCTGGAGAACTAACAATTTAATTAATTTAATTAGTTTTCAGGATTAGAATGGTACAAACTCTGCTGTCTGGTGGAAGTGCTCACAGCTTTTGTCTACACTCAGACTCGCAGGTGCTCCAGAGGCTTATGAGTTATTACCCAACAGTAATTTACTTTCCATCCACATGAAAACAAAAAAATTTTCAGAACCACACAGTGTTAATGATACCGTACTTCAGCATAGTGAGGATATAGCACCCTCTCCTGGTTTCCTGTGGGAGTACAGCACTTTTCTTTATTATGTTCCACAAAATTAATAAATCTTTGCCTTATTTTAGGAAAATGCTTTTGTCTTGATTACCCCCCCCCCCCCCCACACACACACACACACACACACTAGACAGAGTTTTCACTTTCACTGCATTTCGTTGCCCTGTACCTGTGCATGTGCAATGACAATAAAGTTGAATTCTATTCTATTCTATTCTATTCTATTCTGGTTTTATCAACTCTTTCCCTTTTTCCCCTTTCAGTACTTATGTGGAGCCGGTGGTTCAACCCCCTTTCTGTGATATAGACCCTGAATACGGTCTCCATGGTTACCAGCTACACATTGTTCTCCACAACACTGTATGCGAGCTCATGTCCGGAAGCTTTCTTCAGCTCTTCTGCCGCAGAAGTAATCCATTCATACCCACATTTTGTACCCACATTCATTAAGTAACACTGTGAGTTATGCCAAGGAAATATGAATAATCTTCTGTACTGTGTGGGTAATATAAAAAAAACCCTAGTATAGCTATGTTTTACACGTATAGTAACTTTAAGAGGGATACAAAACAGAGTGCTAAATATCAAGAATTCATTTGCTGTGATTTTTTCCTCCCATTTTGTTTGCAAATTTATGACTGTATTTATTTCCTAAGACCAGTCGATTTGTATTTAGGCATGTACAGCACTATTTATATGTGCCTCCATAGTTTGTTTTACATGTGTGACAAACACGTACAGGCTTGCTTTTTCAAACTAATTAAACCTCAGCTATATGGCAGGAAACTTGGATATGTGGAGTAAAAGGGAGGTTATACAGAAAGGTATTTCAGAATACTGAATACATTTTGTGAGCCTGCGATCTATACTGTTGTCATAAAAAAAGAGGTAGACTCCTGAAGTGCTGTTTGGAATATTTCAGCTTACTTACTTACTTTTTATTAACAGCTAGTCATACACCAGACAATACAATCAGTTTAGAGGCTACTTTGCATCACTCTAAGGATTTCCATTATTGTTATACATTAAGAGTAATTCTATTTAACAAAACAAAAATGCAGAGAAAATGTTGATCAGTGTAGAAAAAAGTGACACAAAAACACTTTCTTTACTCAAGTCTTCATTCAGTATTTTAAAGCCTTAATCCACATAGTCTAACTTTCATTCTTTAGGTGTAAGAACTGCTATATATATAATAATCTACTGATATGATGCAGCCTCTGAATTTGTTAAAATTTAGCTAAATTCACTAAAAAATTTGTGTTTATTTGTGTTTGATGGTTACAGCGCTTGTAGACTTATACTGCTTAGCTGTCTTAAATTGGGTCTAAATGTCTACACGTGGTGTTTTCTCTGTCTAGCTCAGATCTCTGATGGGCTGATCCAGCTAACAGTCATTAGCAGCACAAACCTGTCCCAGCACGCATCTCTGTCTGGCGACATCACCCTGCCCTGGCGTTGTGAGGCCCTGCAGGGCACAGTGGAGGTACTATACGAGCATAAAATTCCCAGCAGTGGTGTGGCAGGCAGGAAATATACACACTGGCACTTATTTACTTTTCAACTTCTTGTAGAATTGCTGCATTATGAGTCTGACTCTGCTAGATGAATTTAGGAAGCCCTTCAAGTGTGTCACCTCGCCCGTTTCAGCGGAGCTGGAAAGGACGCCTGCATGCTACGACTATGACGGTGAGCACTACCTGATCCACTATCAGGACTCTGACATCCAGGTGAAGATGAGGCTTGTGTGGATGAATGAACAGAAGCAGTTTATTCTCATCAGTTTAGTTGTCTATGTGAGTGTTTGCTATGTAAACAAGTATTTCAGGAGAGATTACTGATTGTTCTGGATTTCCCACAGAAAACTGGTTTCATATTTAATATTTGCTCGTTCCATAAGACCACCATAACAGGTTGTTCATTCATTCAGTAAATGTTGTAGCTGCTCGTTTTATTATTATTTTGCCTTCAAGTGTTTAATGAATGAATTTAGTTTGAATGGATCTGATTTCTTAAAAAAAAACAACTTCTTTACTCTCTACTTAATTTCTGAGTTATTTCTTTTCTTTGGACTCGTTAAGCTTAATCCTTCCCCTGTTCTTGTCACTTTGCCTTTGACAAAATAGTAAAGTCCTTGAAATGTACCATTTTCAGATGAATGCTTCTTCTCTTTTGTTGTTAAGCACTTAACACTGACCTGTGAATCATTCGAGCATAAAAAGACAACTAACTCGAGGCCGAATGAGTGTTGTGTCTACACATAAAATACAACAAAAGAACAAAATATATTTTAAATTGTATCTCCAGGCAGCCTGTCACAAAAACACATCATTTGTTTTCATTTCTTTACTTGAATCTATGAAAAATACCAACAGTAACACAGTTTGATGCATGTAAAATAGTATTTTTCCACCAACAAGTTGTATTTGAATCTACATACAGCATATCCTTCAAAAACCTAAGGAAACCAGACAAAAATCCAGCAAAGACCTGACACAGGACCCGAAAGATGCATCTGGCTCCTCAATTGATCCATTTATTGTTCACAGAAACCTTATCAGAAGTGGTCTCGGTGGAAGGGTGGCTTTCAATAAGCTATTCAAACAGGGAGAAAATAGTGATCGATGCCAAAGTACACAAAAACTTCACTGAAAATCAGGAGCAAGAGTTTATGGAGTGATGAATCAAAATTTCTGATTCAAATTATCATCAGTATGTACAGAGGAGGTCAGGAGAGAGGTATGACAGTGTCGACAGTCATCTATAAAACACGGCGGAGGCTCTGTCATGGTTTGGGGTTGCATTTCTGCCAGTGGTGTTGGAGATCTTGTTAAAAGTTATGGTATCATGACCACAGAATAACGCTGTCAGGTTTGGATTCACCATGCAGCACCATCTGATTGGCAATGGCTTCAATTCTTAACATGACAATAACCCCAGAGCCACTGTCCTCCAGAACCCTGCAGAACTATTGTTGAAGACTACTTAAAGAAACTGCCAAAGGGAGTTCAGGCTGTGTTAAAGAATAAAGATGGTCATGCAGATATTGACCTTCAAAAGTTCTGTTTTTGCCTTATGTACTGTATTTCCATGTATACTTGGATATGTTTAAATAAATTGCTCTATGTTTGCGTTGGAGGAATAGTGATTGGAATAAGTTATAATATATAATCTATGTTATATGTCCTATAAGGAGTAAGTTCTGTCAAATGTACATCCACCAGTGATGGTTTCATAGCCTGTAGTCCTGTATTTGTCTATTCTTTGCCTTCATCATTTTGCTGGTCCCTTATTGCTTAAAGTATCTAAATGACTAACATTGTCATTAATTATTCTTGTTCGTTAATTACTGTAGTGATGTCAACATTTGAATGCACCCACTCTTCAGTTAACAGTCTGAGATTTTACTAAATGGAAGTGAAAACATTTGCTTGAATAAATAAAATAAATGAATAAAATAAAAGTTTTCCCATTTTTCGTTTCTCAAATCAAGTTTTGCCTCCTTTTATCATCCCATTTATACCTTAACACCCAATTTTCTCAACTGCATTGTCAGACATTATGCAATCACTTTTAGATGATAATTGAGCTTAATGTCCACACCCTGGGCAAGTCTGGCTACAGCGATAGAATTAGTGTGGGGGCAATTGTTGGAAACAGTTGCTATGCTGCTGATGGGCCAGCATTGCTGATGGCAATAAAAAAAAAGGCAGGCCTTTGGATAATTGGATTTTCAGAGTCTTCCCTTCCTTTTCTCAGAGAGGGTCATCATCACCTTGAAAAGATGCTTATTTTTCCAAACACATCACCAACATCTTTGGCAGTAGATCCTAAATTATTTGGGGAAATGAGCCAGAGGGGAAAAGAGGGGCAACGGTATGTGTGATGAATTGGTTTTTGTCACAAGCTTCACAATTGAATTGAGAGAAAAGCTCGGGGAGGTAGTGCACCGTCTGAATAGCTATTTTTTTGTTGTCATATTTTTTATTATTACACATTCATTTAGATGCTTACTTGCATCCAGTACTGGACTTTATGTATAAAGACAGAACACAGGGATCAAATACATGTAGAGCCACATAGACACACGCTGGATGCTGCTGACATGAACAGCCTGAGAACCTGAAACATCACATGATATAGCCCATTACGTTTTACTGGATGGTGTGTTCCATGCATGGTTTTCAGGTTGCAAGCGCCGTAAAACGCATTTCTATCACACTGACCTTCATACAACTGTTGCCGCTGTCACATCATCTACTGCAAAGTGCCAATCCTTCATTTCCATTTTAGTGGAAAAACCAGGAGCCAAGGATGTTATGGGTTGGGAAAGGAACTGGCATGACTATAAAGCCAGTTAATCACTGGTTTGTGTCAGAGTAATGACTAAACAAGGGCCACAGATGTTTGGGACAAGGACCACAGATGAAAGGATAATATGTTTGGTCTTTCATTTTGCAGCAAGTATAACTGTGTGTGTTTGTTCTTATTTTTCTATGTGGAATCTGACTCAAAAAACACCATATTAAAGCCCAAAACTATGCAATTTACATCTGTTTGAATACAGTTCAATATAGGCTATTCTCCAGTAGATGGCTCTCTTTAGTAAACAATGAAAGCCTCTATTGAGGGCACGGTTTTCATTTTACAAATACAGTTCCAGAGAAACTTTTACATAACTGACTTATAGAAATCTTTTTATCAGCACAATAAAAATCTCTTCGCTCTGAATCGTTTATGCAGAGTGCAGAAAGTTTATTATGCTTCCAACTCTTCCTCCTGATTTCTTTTTCTGCTGTGTTGCAAAGTAATTACAATGCTGTATGTTAATCACAACGTAAGACTTTAATACCAAATTAAAATTAAGATGAAATCCACCACCAAATAAGCGAATGGGTAAATTTTGTGACATAAAGCTTCATTAAACTCATCTTTCTCAGTTTCCTCGCAGGCTAATCTTGCAAGAAAATTGCTTCCATTTTTAGCCTTTAATTCTCTCCCTTGTGACTGACCAGCTGGGCCCACAAACTATTTAGCCTCGGCAGCCAATGACACAGTCCTTATTTAGTCCTCTCACTGGAGAATAAACTGTCAACTAATGAAAAGGACTAGGACGGAGATTTCTTTTGTATGTTTTTTTTTTTTTCATTTATAATGACACTCTGCTCTCTTCAATTATTAGCACTCGTGTTATGCCTTCTTAAGGTCTGGGAGGTAATCATAGTCTTCCACGAGAGCCTAGCTTCACAAAATTAGTACCTTGCTGCATGAGCATGTGAAGCCAAGACAGTTAATAATGCTTATAATCATCAGCCCAACATCAGCAACAACAGTCCAAAATGTCTGTGCCAAAGATTTCACATTAGAAGCAGCAAAAGGTATTTTATCATGGCCACAAAATAACAGATGGCCCTGCATTTATATTGCTGATGGATCAGTGTAATCACTCCTTTACCACTCGTTTACCCTAATTACATCTGCCGTTGTTTTTATCCCTGTTGGGACAAAGATCTGGATATCATGAAAAGATTTAAATGGTGACACATATGTCATTTTATGCTACTAGTTAAACGCAGCACAGTTTGCATCAGTGATGTTAACTGAAGTGTAATGTTGACTCCAGTGAGTGAGTTAGGTGCCCAAGCTGAGAAGGCAAATCACCCGATTTCAAAGTGCCTTAATTCTGCAGATGTTTGTAGGTGACGGTCAAAACATGGACTTTTAAGAGCAGATTCAATATTATTTATATCAGAATAACAGTCGCCTCTAGGTGCTTCATATTGTAAGGTAAAGATCCTACATAATAGAGAGAAAATCCCAACAATCAGATGACCCCTTTTGAACAAGCACTTGGCAAAAGTGGATATGAAAAACTCCCTTTTAACAGGAAGAACTCTCCAGACCAAAGACATACTGTGAAAGTAAGCCAGAGATTAACCCTTTCACGCATAGTGGTCACTACAGTGGACAGCTATTCAAAGGTATTGTATTTTTGTCAGTGTTGATGGTATACTTGAACATAAACCACTACATTGGACACTGATGTGTCACTAAATACCATGCCACCCACTGGTCAGCCACTGTTGTCCACCTAAGTGGACATGTAAAAAACTCTTTGAAAAGTAAGTTTAAAAAAATGATGTTCAAAAATCTTTTTTTTATGCCTAAATATGAAAAATACTTAAGAAAAGAATGATTGAGGTTGTCATAATTCATGCAAAAAATGGTTAATAATAGCTAATGATTAATTGCAGAGCGGTGTAAACACATAGTGAGTAAGGAGCAGCCTAAGCCAGGGTCAATCCAGGCTCACCTGATTCAGCCCTATCTATTTACTTCATCAAAAAGGAAAGTATTAAGCCTAATCTTAAAATGAGAGAGGGTGTCTGTCTCCCAAATCCAAACTGGGAGCTCACTAACTTCCACTCTGCAATAATACCACTTGGAGTATGAAGAAGATGAGACGTTTTTTCAAACATCTTATTACAGCACCAAAGTTGATTTCACAAGTTCTTTAGAATGATGCATCTTTCATAAATATTTGCAAAGGCAAGCTGCGTGACTAGGCGCTTGATTTTATCCACTTGTGGGAAGTGGGGACTAAAAGCCCTTGAATTCAAAAATTAAGATACTTTTGTCCTTATAGTGCAGGTGTCAGAACACACAGTGCATCGCAGTTTGCTGAGGGGCAAACCGACAACAGATACTGTAGCATCCATTACTGAAAGTGCCTACAGCGGCCACACGAGTCTCAGAACTGGACAATGGAGCAACAGAAGGAGAGAGAGGAGGTTTGAGGCAATGTTCTTCTGGGGAACCTCGTTTCTGAATTTCTGTTGATGGCACTTTGTGTCAAAAGTAAATTACTCATCACTATCTCTCTCTCAGGTTACTCAGTGTTTGTGCCAAAGAGGAAAAAAGAGATGGCATGAGTCAGCATTATCCAGTATACTGTAGAGGCACTTTCTGCAATTTCACACAGTTCACTAGTTTGCATTACCCTCACAGTAACATCCGGTGTCTGTCTGGTCTCAGAGCAGATGTTTGGCAGGCAGTGAGTTCAAGCTGCTTTGTGATCTCACTGCTGAATGTGAGTTAAAATGGGTCACTCGTTTTCAGGATCAAATCCTTGCAAACAATCTGGGTATATATGAACGCCAAGAGAGATCACTGCTGAGATCTACGTGACTGGAGGTAAATAAGAAGCTAAACGGAGAATCTGGCTAGCTTAGCTTAGCATAAAGATTGGAAAAACAGGAAGAAACTTAAACTCATTCAACACTATTAATTTCTTTTTTTTAATCTAGGAAAATAGGCAAATTGGCTTTAAGTGAAGTTATGTGTGTGAGTCTGTTTTTGGTGGAGTAACCAAGCTAACCAGCTTCTGGCTACAGTCTTACTGTGCTGTGTATGCTAACATGCATCTCATCAAGTTCTTTATGAGACGATGCATTAAAGCAATGCATTGTCAGGGAAAGTAACATCTAGTCCTTTACTGAATAAGAGGTATTTGATATTAAGGGTTTTCCAAATAGCCAGGCTGTATTTGTCGTCCGGCTACATATAACTAGCTTATCTGTTAGTTGAGAAGTCGTCCACATCCATGACAAGACGTTAAGCAAAATAAACATGTTTTCTTTTAAACTGAAGCAAATGTTAAATGCAGCACATTTCGCCAGATGCAAAAGCCAGACACGCTTCGCGGAAAAGTCATGCGGGCTCTGCTCGTACAGAGTTCCAGGAACAATTGGTTTTAGTGCAAAGGTCTGGGCCAGAGGCAAACTGTATTGATCTGATCCACTATTAAGAGGAAAAGCAAGAGAGAGTGAGATAAAAACGCAGCGAGGCAGCATTTCAAGACACACAAAGAAAGACTCCTACATTATTTGTGAGCTAGGCAACAGAGGTTTTCGTGGTGAATATCTGCAGCTGAAACAATAGACAACTAGTGTTGTGGCTTATAGTCTACGTGTTTTTGGTCAATTACATCCAACCATGTGCTGCTTTTCTCCTCAGTGTTCTCTCCCTACAACACCATGAATTATTGAAAACCTAGTGGTTCGTTGTATCTGTGTCATAGTAGCATTTTGCTTAGACTTTTGAATCTGGGGGATTCTCCTGGGACCTCCACTCATTGCTTGTTGTGTCTGACTTGTGACTGTGAGCCGCCACATTGAGTTCTTCATTGCCCGCTCTGGCTCCACTGAAAAATTAAACAGATATGGCTTACGGTTACAGAGGGTCATTGCTGCTGTAGCTCTGCTTGATGATCAAGTTAGTTAAAACCAGGAATCCTGCAAAAGGCACTGGAAAAATCCAGTAATATTTCCAACAATCTTCTATCGTACATACGTATCCATGGGTTTAAACAAGCTAGTCTGGTATGAGATGATTACCTTTTAATCACAGCTCTGCTGAGGGGCCACCTGTGTGTGACACTCATTAAGGATGATGGCAGTCACTGACTGGGATAACATTTCCAAATACTTGCAGCTGTCGCAAAAGAAAATGAAGATGGATACGTCGGGCAAACAGCCACATTGATACCTTGTTTCTTTTTTCCTCAGAAACCTGACAAATCATCACAATGCCACTGAGTCATAACATTTTAATTCACCTTAACAACTGTACACGCTGTGAGCTTTCATCAGAGAGCGCATAGCGCAGCGTGACATTTCCAGCACATCAAACGGCTCTATAAACTGTTTATTTGCTTTTGGTACCCTGTTTTTGCATCAGTCTTCATGTCTTATTTTGCTGCCAGGGTCTGGTTTTATAGACCATATTAAAGGGATGAGATTCTGCTGCTGCTATGACAATGACCCTTGATCAAAGATTATGCCTGACCTGACTGGCCATATTACATAAGAATCATGACCACTGACAGAAAACATAAAGCGCATTAGAGGTTTACAGCTGAACCAAGTGGTGAAAAGTTCAGGGGAATTAGATGCTAAGTTGTTTTGGGGGGTAGGGTGGCAATATTGTTTTTACCAGTGAAGCCAATGCAAAAGTGACAAAACACCAGTGGCTACATGAGGCTGGCTCCAAAAGCACTCACTCACTCACTTCCAGCTTTGCAGCATTGGAAAGCATCTTCACACAACCTGGTACAAGAAAAAATAAGGCCTTTCTGTATAGTTTCCTTCCTTCATTCACTCTACAGGGTGATTTTGTGTTTTATAACACAGCCTCATTTGGATTCTGGAGTTAGGGAGATGGCCTGGCACAGGAAACTGAAGGTGATCATGGTCTGCAGAGACTCACCTCCATTTGAGTCCAGTTCAGACAGTTTGTACTATTACCACCTTTTAGAGCTTTTTCAATAGAATTATATGATTTAAAAAAATGTATGGCTTGTTTTGTGGTACAAAACGTCCACAAAACGTCCAAAAACTTCTTCTTTTAGTTTTGGCAAACTAAAAACAAGTTAAACAACAGTTGCCTCAAGCTGCTTTACACTGTAAAGACCCTACAATAATACAGAAAAAATCCCAAAGAATTTTTTAAATAGTTTTAAAATAGTTTTTGTTGTATTTATTTTATTGTAATAATATTCAAGATAATTCTTTTTTAGAGATTAAAGCAAAATAAAATCGGAAAAAAAACCCAAAAAAACAATTCCCTCGCAAAAATGTCATGTGACAAGCTAATTTGCGTGACTCCTAAGTAGGCAAGAGAAATTTCTGTCAACCATTTTCAATCCACACACCAGATTGTTCGCAGCTATCAAACCTTTTGGAAATTTGAAAATATTTGGATCTTTTACAGAGACATTGTTTCAAGGTGCTAAAATGTCTGAGAAGAAAAACACCAACTAAGACAAAGAGTTTACCCCAGCACTCCTCAGTGCCATGATTTTGAAGCCCTCAGAAGAGTGTTTGAGCGCTGCATCAAGGAGAAACAATTAAAACAAATGGAAGAAAAGAAAACTCAAGTGGCAGAGAAGCATCAAGAAAGGCAAAGCAACTACCAAAAATATCGAGGAACTACATCAAGAGATACAGTGCAAGCTTCACGAGATGGAGAAAAACAATGAAGGCCTGAGAGTGATGTTTAATGAAGTGCTCCATGGAAATACAAAACTGCAAAAAGACAAAAAAGAGCAGGAAGTTAAATACACAGAATTGCAGAGCAAGCTTCATGAAAAAGACCAAGAGATGCAGTGCAAGCTCCAGCTTATGGAGAGGAAAACTGAAGGGCTTCAAGTGATGTTTGATGAAGTTCTCCAAAGAAATGCACAACTGCAAAAAAACAACAAACAACTGGAAGTGATGCAGAGAGAAATGAAACATGTTCTCCAAGACTTCCAGAAGAAAAATACAGAATTACGAGTACTTTACAATGATGTTAAGGACAAAAAAAATTGAAACTGAGGACGAGAAACAAGAACTGGAGAAAAATATGTACAGAAATGCAGAATAAAATCCAAGCAATGGTGAGCAAAAAACACCTATTTGCATGGATTGTATAACAAATTCCAGTACACAAACATTGAAATGCAAGAGGAGGAGCGACAATAGGAGAAAATACATAAAGACATCCAGTGTGCTCTTCAAGAACTGCAGAGGAGACATCAAGAGTTACTGGCCATCCATGACAAAGTTCAACAAACAAAGAAACAACGTCATGCACGAGGAAAAGAAAGTACAAGAAGAAAAATATAAAGAACTGCAAGAGGAAAATTAAGAACTGCAAGAAAAGCATGAAGAAAAGTAAGAAAAATGAGAGGAACTAGAGAAAAGGTGTCAAAAGCTTGAGATGCAGCATGAAAACCTTTTCACTGAGATGACAAAACTTATGGCACAAGAAGTGTGCCTGAAAAAGAAGAAAAAGCAAATCAAGTTTTTCCAGAAGAAGGACTCTGCTCCTTCTTCAGGTCAGCCTGGACAAAAGTAGTCCTATTGTCTTCCAACAGGGGCAAATGACACACTAAATTATGAAAATAAATTCACTGTTCATGCTCTTATTCAATGTTAATTTTGTGCAGAAACATTACTGATGGTACTTGAGAAAATCTGAATAACTTAAACTGAGCTTTATTTCAAGTGACTCCGTAAGATGAGTCGACAGGTTTGAGTTGGATAACAGGAAAGAGTTCAAGAATAATTCACCTTAACTGGACAACTGGACATCAGTAAAGTCTCATTTTAACCATTTTCATGAAGAAGTGTATGCATTAGTGTTGGCTAATCCTTTCAAGGATGTGACAAATGAAAAAAGTCTGAAAAAAGGAGTGGGGTCAGTTAGAGCTGCATTTAGTTATATTTTAAGATTGAGGAATATGTTGGTTTTAGCAAAATTTTAAACAGATGGAAAAACTCCATTTGATGGGAAGAAACCTCTGGTACAACCAGGCTCAGGGAGGGGCGGCCATCTGCTGCGGCCGGTGGGGGATGTGGGGAGAAAGACAGGACAAAAGACAAGCTGTGGAAGAATGCCAGAGATTAATAATAACTAATGATTAAGTACAGAGCATACAGAGAATACTTATCTGGGGTTAGCTGATGACTTTCCGCTCCATCCATCAATCCATCTATCCATCCATCCATCCTCTTCCACTTATTCAGTTCATGTTCACGGGGAGGGGAACCAATCACAGCTGTTACAGGGTGAGTGGCAGGGTAGACTCTGGAGAGGTTGTCAGTCAGCTGGGGTCAATTTTGAATAACGAGTTAACCAAACCCCATGTATGTTTTTGGATGGAGAACCCATGCAAACATGGGAAGATCATGCTAACTCCACACAGAAAGGCCCCAGACTGTTGTGAAGAACTTCTTGTGGTACCACCGTGCCATCCCTGACTCCACTTTCTATCCCAAATACGGTAACTTCTGACTCCAGGAAACCGACACGGCAGTGGTGAAAACAGTAAAACTGAGACTATTGCGTATAAAACCAGTGCGTGACATTACAGTGACTACATCCAAGCTTTTACCAAGCACTTGCTCATAAAGGATCATTTGATCATTTCCTCTCCAAGGTCTCTACCTTACAGTAAAAAGCCCCTTGAAGTGACTGTTGTTGTGATTTGGCACTATATGAATAAAGACACATACTGGCAGCGGCATTTCAGTGTTTCTAATGTTCTGCAAACATAAGATCACATTTTGGGGGTTTTCTTATGTAAGCTACTAAGATGCTTAACTAAAATTATCAAGTGAAGGGTAAGTTCGACTACCTCTGAGTAGAAAACTCATTAATCAGGAGGTTCAGAAGCAAAGGTTGACCAGGTCAAATTGTAATGTAGTAAAATAAATGAAGGCACCGACTCTGTACTTTCTGAAACTTAAGCAAAGGGAAGTTGAAGTCTCTAAATAAGGAGTAATCTTCTGAACTTAATCAGGAAAATTAGGGGGTTCAAATAAAGAAATCAAGAGCCAGTCAAAAAGGAAAGAAGGGGGAAGAAAGTGAGACAGGCAAGGAAAGGAAGAGATGGTATGAGGCGGAAACCTTTAATACAGAACCAGCTGTGGAACATGGAGGCAGCTTAGTCAGCAGTATAGTGCTGTATAGTTAGTTACTTTCATGCAAGCCTGATTAAATCAATCCTCTACCAATGTGTAATGAATGTGAAAGGTCAAGTATGGTGCACCTCACTTCATTATGCTGTCACCTCAATCAAATGCCTTTCTTTTACTCTCGTACCCACTCCATGATTAAACATGTCACATCCTCATCGGACTGATGAATGCTGTTTGGCCACAGTAACAATCCCAGAGGCTCCACGTTAAATAATGACAAGCGCACCTGACTAATGAGCACGGTTAGTAGCTGTTGAGGTGAGAGCTTTCGTTTGTCTCTCCTGCATCGTGCGCCATGTGACGAGAGATCTTCATTTGCAGGCGCGACGATGATTGATATAAGTAGGTCCCAACTTTTTAAGAGGAGCCTCCACACTTCATGATCACTCACCTCTGGTGTTAGTAAGATGAATGGCCCTCCCTTGTCTAGAAACGGAGGGGTGATTTTCTCTTACTCTCCCGTGCAAGCACCTTGCAGGGAGAAAGTTAAACCATAAGAGACAGAAAACAGTTTGGTGGTGATTACTGGAAAAGGTAGGCATCATTTTTCATATTTGCATAACTTCTCATGCTGTAGACATCCTTATAGCCGTTAAGACTTTGCATTGAGATAAGAGGCTTATCTCTAATCCCTGGGTAAATCATAGGCATTAGAGAAAACTGGATTTATACAAATTTGTAAAAAATAACCTTTAACACTACGTTATAAAGTATCTCTTAATCTTTTTCAGTTGTAAAATTGTCTTGTGACTGCTGACAGTCACACTAGTAGACATAGATGAGAAAGAAGACGTGGCCACAAGAAGGCACTGAAGCACCTCGTCACTCTCGGACTTTTCTCTCTTGGAGACACAGGAATGCCAAGAAGGCGATGCAGATTTTGTTATTTGATTTTTTTGCAATCTTCATAGTGTTTGCACGTTAAAGTAGGGATGGGTATTGATAAGATTTTCACGATTCCGATTCCATTTTCGATTCTGTTTAACGATTCGATTCTTTATCGATTCTCTTATCGATTTTTTTTTTTTTTAAAAAAGGAGAACACTAAGGTCAATTAGCTTAGATCTTTGTTTTATATCTTCTCTTTGAACAAGATAGAAATTTAGGAGTAACATGGCCTTACAAACCCAACAGTCAGATCTTAACAGATCCAACCTACGGCTCTTCAATGGGGTGTCACAGGGTCCCCAGGAAAAAAAATTGTGAATGTAAAATAATAAAATAAATATTCTTCTGTAGCAATTACACAAGAATATCCAGTAATGTCCCTGCCTACAATTAAACACATTCACTTACCGAAAATCGGGGGCATCTGCTGTGGCAAATGGGTGCAAGCCTTTTACCACAAACTTAGTCACTGCTCGGTGACATTCGTCTATCCTGGCCTGAAAGGAGACGCTACCGGTAGACTGTAGCAAGAACTGCCAGCATCTGAGCCAGACTCTGTCTGTCTCTCTCATCATGGTCGCCTAAACGCACAGTAATGGCAGGTTTTGTAATAAGGCAGATCACGCTAACATAATATGCACTGTTAGTTGATTATTTACCTGCCGTATTAACGGGAGAGGACGTGCAAACGTTACCGCTGCTGCTGGGTTGAGATTCACGAGTCCGGAGCGGAATTAAAAACACGACATTCATTTGAGGTTATCGCATGTTTTGTGAGCAAATGCTTTTGCATATTCGTAGTGTTTCCTCCCTTAAATGAAATATCTACTTTGCAAGTATTGCAAGTTGCCCTGTTGTCATCCGTTCTCGTAAAGTATAACCAAACTTTTTAGCGTTTGAGCCGGCAGTTTGTTTCCTGCCAGGTAAATGACGCTCCGCAACGTGGTGATGTCATTCGGGGCGACTGGAATCGATAAGGGAATCGTTTGCAAAAATGGCAAACGATTCCAAGGAATTGAAACAGTGGGAACCGGTTCTCAACAAGAACCGGTTTTCGATACCCATCCCTACGTTAAAGCCTGACATATTTATTAGTACTGTACAAATAATAAGCCAACTCTTTTCACAAAATATCAAGAATAATCTCCCATTTTTTTGTTTTAATATATTGTGTCTCGTTTTTTAACCCTCAAAGCCCGTTTTGAGTGATTTGCTTGTCATTCTCAATGAAACCTGCCCTGATATTGACCCAAAGCTAGAGAAAAATGATTTAACAGCAATCCTGTTTTTGGGTAAAAATGGCCTTGATTGCCAATTCAGCATTAGGCCAGAGCGAGACAATAAACATTCACCACATATTTACCAGAGTTTTATTATTTGCAAATAAAGCTGTTATCATTCCAGCATCTTTTTATTCCATGCAGCAGACATCAAGGGGAACATTAGGCTGTTGATCCGATATTGCATGGGCAATTGCCAAATGCGGATTTGGGAAGTAACACTGGCTAATCTTTTGTCACTGATTGTTTTAATTGGTTCACAATAGCTTTGTCAGTTTCCGCTTGCACAGACCTCAAGACAGCAGAACAAGAAGCTGATTCAGAAAGCAAGGCTAAAAGATTTCCTTGTTAATTACAACTAAGAAATCGGACTGTTGACTACAAGGACTTTACCCTTTGTTGTCCAGGGATATATTGGGATCAACTGCATTGTTAAGTAGTGTGTATTGCTAATTATCCTCAGGAAGTTTGGTTAGCCATCCAAACATGTTCAAATTTGTTGACCATTACATTCCCATGGGATGTAACACTCAGAAATCATCTGAGCACAAAAACCACTTAGTTATTTTGTGTCCAAGTGTGAGGGCATAAACTGTTTCTGTCACTCCTCCTCCTGTGGCCTTGCTGTACTGCTTCGTGCACCCTCTCGTCATCACTTTTTTGCCGCGCTCGCAACCTTGTGGGCCGGAGCACACACTGCATCTCATCGGGGAATATTACCTAACACTCAGAGGACAACATTCATCAACGTCACTGCGCTTTTGCCAGCAGTGCATTTCTTTCTGTGGATGCCCTGAGTCCATTTCAGTTGTCCCAGCAGCGCTGCAGGGTACCTTGTGCGACCTGTGATACTTCAACAGCACATCCACCGTATCTCTTTCAAGGTTCTTCAGTCTTTAGTTTCTGCTGATCTGAACAAATATATGTCACATTGTTGTGTCCTGAGATCAGGTTTACAGAGCTAATATCTATTGTTAGGTCACCGTGTAATTTCAAAAAGATGCAATCAGAAGTACTGTTATGTCAGGTTAGCAATTTTTCCCTTTGTTGGTCGTTAGTTGTGCAAACCAAGCTCATCCCTTCATAGGTTAAAATAACCCACTGGCTATAAATCAAGGCCTCACCCACCCAGAACTGCTTTACATTAGAAAACAATGATCTCATTTTGGCTGCAAATTAACACAGACTGTAAAATATAAAGTGCTGTGCAAAAATCTTGAGCCACCCTTCATTTCTATTTATTTGTGTAAGGAGCCTGACTTTCTTGTACTTTTTAAAGTGGCCTTGTGCAACAGTTCTTCAAGCTTTATTGTGAAGAAAGTTCAAATTTTTTCTTTGGCTGCTTTTTTACTCATTTTCAGTCCAGTCCTTGTACCTTACAATGTTAAAACCACTTGACACTGACCTATGAATCATGCAAGCATAGAAAAGGTACTTGTGGTGGGGCGTGGTCTGCGGTGCCGTGCCGTGCCGTGCCGTGCCGTGCCGTGCGGACGCAATCCGCAATCATGCCTGCCGTGTTATAACATGGGGACTCAGGGGCTGGTGTGTGTTGTGGTGGTGTGACAAATGTTGAATAAAGATGGCTTAAAACACAGATATGTGGTCCTGCTGTGGCTTAATTCCACCACAGTACTAAGCTCGAGGGATGAACCAGTCTTGTGTCTACACAAAACAGACAACTTAGCAAAGAACCATTTTTACATTCTATCTTTAGCCATCCTGTCACAAAAACACATCATTTGTTTCCATTTCTCTGGGTGATTCTATAAAAAGTACCAAAGAAAACACAGTCTGACAGGCATAAAATAGTATTTTTGCACTAACAAGGTGATTCCCAAAGAGCTACTGACCAGAAACTTGGCATATCTTGGCATGCTGTGTCCTTAAAAATTTGAGGAAACTCGACAAGTGGAGAACACAAAAAGAAAAGTCAGCCCAAAACTATTTACAGCAGGTGAGCACTTTCTGATGGTCCTGTATGCTAAAAAAAAAGAAAAAAAGACCTGATATAAGACCTGAGATATTTATCTGGCCCTTCAGGTGATTCATATACCTTTTGAAGAAGGTTGGGAGAAATGGTCTCAGTGGAAAGGTGGCTGTCAAGAATCATTCTTAAGGAAGGTAAACATGAGAGAAAAGATCCAGAAAAGAAACTGCACTGCCAAAATGACTAACGCAAGCATTTGAATGCTTTGAGAAAACTGAGAATCGTTCTTTGATCTGGAGTCATGAAGCCAACTTTTATAAAGCTGATGTGTCCAAAATGAAAATAAAATTTGCAATGAAACTAACTACAAATCACTAAAAAATGTTTTGATGAAACTAGAACAAACAGAACCTTTAAAATGTCAAAATAGATTTTTGTTGTTTTTGAATAAAAACATCTCCAAAAAATTGGCACAGCAACATTTTTGTCATCATCTCTTCCTTTTTTGCAGCATTCATTCTTGCTTTGCAGGATTTTAGCTCCACAATAAGTTGGGGGATCCTTATCCATCGTTTAAAATGGTTCATGTATTGAATGTTTAGCACCGAGGCTCTTTTCCTACAAACATACACACTGTGTATATTTTTCTACACAGTTGGAAAAAATGCACAGTTGTTCTGAAAACGACATCATCTGGCAGCATGTCCAGATTACTCATGTGTCCCAATTCGTGATTGAGGTGTGAGACGAACGACCACTGGTCCAAGTGCGTCCAAACAATGATTTTATTAAACACATGTGTGGGAAGATACACAGCTCTATACTGTTAACACAGATCTCCGTCAAAACATACTTTCAAAATGGTTTTATTATGTCAGGGTTCACGCTCCTTCTCGCGTCAGAAAGAATATCACATGCATAGGTTATAATTAATGACAGTTAAACAAGTTTCCGTGTTCAACAACATTCTGCCCTATATGGTTGTCTGACTTCTCTAGATGTTACCTGTAGACTTATTCATGGCATGCTTATCTTTAACACCTTCCACATCACTAGTTGCTAAGCAGAGACAAAGCAAGATGTGTTTCACCTTTACCCTAGAAATTTTACTTAATGTCTGTGTGTATGTAAGCATGTTGTGCATTCATTCACAGCACTCCAAGTCATTCCTACAATATATTGGCTGAAAATGATGCTCCCTCTCCTCTCTACCCTTTTTCCTTCTACCTATTTTTCTTAGTCTTTTTTGCATAGTAGGAATTTAACTTGTATTAAGCAACAAGCTATGTTTACTGACAATATTTTTTTTTTGTTCTTGACCCCATGAATCAAAATCAAGTTGATTCAATATACATTTTTGTTTAATTTTTTGCAATTTCACATATTTCAGTTTCTGTCCAAGTGCCGTATTTCCTGTTTTATTTTGATAAGTCTCTTCTCGTATGTGTCGTGTTCAGTTTGACTTCCTCTGTCTTGTTATACCTGATTTATGCCAGCTATTCTCCCTCATAACCTGCCGTGTATATTGTCTCCTTCTCCCGCTATTCTTGTCAGTGCTGTGTGCACCTCTTTTCTCTGTTTTGCTTTGGGCTTGCTCTGAGTACATTTAGTTATACTTTGTGAGTTGTAAGCAATAAAACAACTTTTAGTTGGAATTTACTTCAGAGAGAGTTAGGGATGGGTATTGATAAGATTTTCACGATTCCGATTCCATTTTCAATTCTGTTTAACGATTCGATTCTTTATCGATTCTCTTATCGATTCTTTTTAAAAAAGGAGAACACTAAGGTCTAATAGCTTAGAACTTTGTTTTATATCTTCTCTTTGAACAAGATAGAAATTTAGGAGTAACATGGCCTTACAAACCCAACAGTGAGATCTTAAGAGATCCACAGCCTACGGCTCTTCAATGGGGTGTCACAGGGTCCCCAGGGAAAAAAAATTGTAAATGTAAAATAATAAAATAAATATTCTTCTGTAGCAATAACAAAGTATAACATCAATTATTCTGTAGCAATTACACAAGAATATCCAGTAATGTCCCTGCCTACAATTAAACACATTCACTTACCGAAAATCATCTGCTGTGGCAAATGGGTGCAAACCTTTGACCACAAACTTAGTCACTGCTCGGTGACATTCGTCTATCCTAGCCTGAAAGGAGACGCCAACGGTAGACTGCAGTGAGAACTGCCAGCATCTGAGCCAGACTCTGTCTGTCTCTCTCATCATGGTCACCTAAATGCACAGTAATGGCAGGTTTTGTAATAAGGCAGATCACGCTAACATAATATGCACTGTTAGTTGATTATTTACCTGCCGCATTAACGGGAGAGGACGTGCAAACGTTACCGCTGCTGCTGGGTTGAGATTCACAAGTCCGGAGCGGAATTAAAAACACGACATTCATTTAAGGTCATCGTGTGTTTTGTGAGCAAATGCTTTTGTATATTTGTAGTGTTTCCTCCCTTAAATGAAATATCTACTTTGCAAGTATTGCAAGTTGCCCTGTTGTCATCCATTCTCGTAAAGCAAAACCAAACTTTTGAGCGTTTGAGCCGCCTAGGCGCCGTGTTTCCTGCCAGGTAAATGACGCTCCGCAACGTGGTGACGTCATTCGGGGCGACTGGAATCGATAAGGGAATCGTTTGCAAAAATGGCAAACAATTCCAAGGAATTGAAACACTGGGAACCGGTTCTCAACAAGAACCGGTTTTCGATACCCATCCCTAGAGAGAGTCAGCCAGGACTGTCGTATTGTTAGTTTTGCTGATTAGCAGTGAGGTGTTCCACCCGGTGAGGGTTTTCTTTCATACTATAATTAAACCTTAAAACCTTTGTATAAAAAAAAAAAAAAACTTTTTTCAAGGTTTTTTTGCGCATATCAATTTTTTTAATCTGTTTCTCGCATCAACTTCAAAATGACCAAATACATTTAAAAAACAACATTAAATTGCCTCAGTTTTAGCGTTTGATATTAAGTCTTTGCTCTGCCTTTTAATTAGCTGAATACAGTATAGGATTGAAGATATTATGCAGATTATATTACCATTTTCTTCTAATTTACTTTTTACACAGTGTTACAAATGTTCTGGAAACAGTTCTGCAATGAGATCCTGCTAGAGGGCACGTGGATGCAACACACTTACCTTAGCTTCAAGGACTTTCATTAGATTGAGGCTACATCCACACTAATGCGTTCTTTGGCCTCCCGTCCACACTGAGACGGCGTTTTCCCCGAAGGAAAGCGCAGCGTTTTCAAAACGCTCTTGAAAACGCATACATTTGAAGATGGTGCTTATGCGTCGCAGTGTGGACAGCAAAAACTGAGACTTTGGAAAACGATGATGTGTGTTAGTCATATGATGCAGTCATGTGACCAATTAAACGAAGATAACGGAGGGCAATGTGGACGCGCAACTCTGTGAAAACGACTGAAAACGCTCGTGTGGACGCGGAGCGTTTTCAGACGAAAACGCCGTTTTCAAATCTATCCAGGCTTGTGTGGACGTAGCCTGAGTGTAATTTACCTGGTTTACCTGTGAGGTTGTAACACTGCTGGACCGTCCAAGTAACACCTACTAAACGTGTGTCTTAATGCCCCACCTAACACCCAGCTTCTGTAATGTGAGCTGACCAAAGCTTAAAATCTGTCAAAGCATCCACAAAAGAAACCCTTACCATCGATTATTTCAAACAATTTGAAGTCATGTTCATAAAAAGTGACATTATTATCATCTTCTGCATGGAAAAACTGCAGCAAACATGTACAATCTACACACTGTAGATAGCCAGGACATTACAGGTTACACATAAAACAACACTAAATGCATGAAAACAGGTTGCATGTCAGTTTTCACATTCACCAACACAACAAGATCAAATGGTAAGCCGACTTTGTTAAGAGTCTACTTAGTTGGCAGGCGTTGCATCACTTCTTATGCAGGCATGGCATAAGTACAGCTCTGGGGGCTGTATGTTATTCAGAGTCTCTTAAGAACAACAGTGGTCCAAAAACACCCTCGGGAATTTACAATGATCCCACTATCTGAAAGAGTCACGTAAGAACTACAGCCAGTGCGCAAATGCAGGGAAAATCACATTAGCTACTAGAAAGCCTTTTGATTTAGGAAGCTCAAACACATACGCCCTGTCGAGGAGGCTGGCGTGCGTGCTCAAATCGTGGCAACAGATTTATTGTTTAAAATTTAACTAGTGAGCTCCGTCCTTGGCATTTTGAACACTGTAGGTGTAAATCTTGAATCTAAGTGTTCTGAATAAAAAGGCATGGAAAGTGTTTGAAGCATAATAAGCAGGCAGGGGCTTAAGTATGACTAAGATATTCATGTAAGCCTGGAGATTTTTCAACATGGGGATTCTTTTGAAAGTGCATGAGAGATTGCAATGTATTATACATGCTTTTCCATTGGAGAATAACAAGAATTAACGCAGCTGTTGCATGTGGTGTATAATTACTTGGTCTTGTCACCATATGTACTTGATTAACACGACATATGATTTTGACTTCTTTGTTGTGAACCACCGCGACAGCGCATGTTGTTTTTCCCGCTACAACTCCTCTCGCTTTCTCCCCTTTTTCTACTTTGCCCTTTCTTCTCGTTCTTCAGGCAGCTAAAGGTCAACCTGGATCCTGATGTATACACACAGGTAGACCAAAGCCAATTTCAGACGTGTCAGTGGAACTGATGCTGCCAGCATCCTGTGACAGCTTGAGTGGAACAGCCTCAGTCCTCATCTTAAAATCACCTCTGCTTATGGAGCAGAAACCGTTTGTCACATACGCCTGAAATGCGCTGTCAAATCCTGTCAGCGTACATCCATTTTATTTATTACATCATGATTACGATAAGCATTATCACTACAATAATACAAAATCATACACAAGGTCTGCTGTGCTATATCTTCCACTAACCCCTGCCCTCCTAGTAAATATTTTATAGACTACGATCTGTTTCTTTCAGCATGCTATTTCTTTGTTTTCTCTACACAGAAATATGTCGGTGAGGAAGCTGACTCAAATATGTTTAATCTTAATCTTTTTGCATCATGAAATATGCATTGTACAGTAGTGTGGTGCATAGCCATCATGGTTCAGTTTTTACTTTCCCACACCACATATTTGTTCAAGTAATTTTAGCAGACAAAAGCGGTCTTCTAATGCTGTTTTGACAGTAAATGACAGTGCTGTCACTGCAGGATTATATAACTGTACATAGCTAATCATGTAATTAGCTCTGTCAAAAATGATGCCTTTTCTTGTGTTTTTCCAACATGTTTTTAAAGATAAAAGAGATCTTAAATATAGACACGGTTGCAACCAACCACATGTTCACAGTACAGTCCTACGACGAACTAAGTACTCCGTTACTGCTCCCATGAAGATTTAAGAGAGTAATTAACACACACAGGGGCTGATTATCAAATGCACTTAATTAACTGTTCATCAGCAAGTGTGAGCACCTTAATAAAAGCATTACTTTTGGCAGTTTGCTGGTCTGAAGCATTCAGGTGTTTGTTAACACAATGTTCCAAGGACTCAGACCGTGAGACGCTCAGAGAAATTGCAAAAAACCCAAGTGCTGCTAAAGTGGTACAGTTCATGAAAGACAAAGACTGAACACTATGGCCTATTTGAAAGATTTTCCAGCCTCTTCTCTCTAAAAACGAACAAGGCAGTACAGCAAAGATTTGCAAAGCTGAATCTGAACAAACCACAAGACTTCTGAAAGTTTGCTAATAATGATGGAGCTAATCGAAACAGTCAACAAAAAAAAAAAATGGCACTGTTTTAACAGCACCTTCTTTCAACTGTGAGCAAATGCACCCTCCTCAGAGTGCGCCCAAATGCTTGTTGATGGAGCTGCAGAAGCTGGTGATAGCCGCATACTCAGCCGGGTGGTGGATACGTACATGCTCATGCAAGTTAGTCGTGTTTAAATACTTTGCTCACGCTATATGTCTGCACACCACCTTGGTTACATCCTTAGGTTTACCTCTTTCATCTGGTTTAAAGCCTTTATGGGTTTTTTTTAGTGCTGTCAGCGACTAACGCGCTGTCATCACGACTAACGTGATTAACAATTAACCCATCTGGAGCGCAGACTGAGTCAAAATCCCTGAAATGTCTCTGTACGCATTTTGGGCAGTTTATCCAAAGTTTGTTCATTCTGCGCTCCAGATGGGTTAAGGACTTTAAATATTTTAACCACCTTAATCGTGATAACTGCTTTAACGCCGCATTAACGCTGCCAGCCCTAATTTTTTGGGTGAAATTAGTTCGTCCATGTTTGGACTTCTTCTGTGTTGTAAAAGCGCAAATCAGTCCGTGGATGATTACATTGCTCCGCCCATCAAAAAGTCTGTGCATACGCGAATATATTGCCCACTGTCGATTACTAGATTGATGATTGTTGGTTAGAAAATTTTTACATATCGCCCAACCCGAGCACCATGTTTGGTGAAAACCAAAGACAACAAACCGCTCATACCAACGGTCAAGCACGATGGTGGAGGGGTAATGATTTGGGCTTGTTTCCAGCCACATGACCTGGGCACCTTGCAGTCATTGAGTCAACGCTTGAACTAGTAAGTAAATTATGTCATTGGATAGAACAATGATATTAGATCTACATAAAATATA
The DNA here is from genome assembly GCF_963576455.1 of Neolamprologus multifasciatus. Lineage (NCBI taxonomy): Eukaryota > Metazoa > Chordata > Actinopteri > Cichliformes > Cichlidae > Neolamprologus > Neolamprologus multifasciatus. Next base: position 16,294,942 of record NC_140447.1, on the reverse strand, counting down.
ATTTCATATGTTGAAGAAAATTTAAAGCCTGTGTGCAATTTAAATGTGCTGAAGAGCACTTTCAAGAAGGGTGGGCCAAAATGATTCCACAGTGTTGTGAGAGACTGCTAGTCATAAAAAAAAAACCTACTTAAAGCTATTGGTGTTAAAGGTTTCTCTACAGTCTGTGGTATCAGATGTGGTATCAGAGATTAATTTTCACAGAGAGTCCTGTGAAAACTTTCTCTTTTGTATATATTATTATGCTTAAGGGTGCATGTTGCAGGCAAAAAGCCATCACCCCCACTATCTATTCCTCCATGCAGAAGAAATAGAAATAAAGAAATAGCTTTGTTCCTGCATAGGATGTTAGAGCTAGATAATCATGTTTTCATTTTATTCTTTCATTGTGACAAATAAGCAAGGTGAAAATGTACAGCATCTCAGACTATGAATGTAAACCTCTCCAAACTCAGGAGCAGCACAGAGGCCCCAAGACTGAACACCCTCTGCTAACATTAAGGATTTATCATTGTCCTGGACTCTGGTTTTGGTCCTAGAGTTTTGTGTAACCTCAGAGAGTTTTTTGTTGCTGTTTTATTTGTTTTATTCTAGTGCTCTTTGTTTCTCGTTGGATTGAGTTTGTGAGTTCTGTTTTGATGTCTTTATTATTCCAATATGAGTCTTAGTTGTTGAGTCTTTGGTTTCTGTTTCTAGCATGCGACTGTTCTAGTAATGATTTTAATATGCTTGATTTTTATTCTTTGCAGTTGTTTTAGTTCCCTCATTTTTTCAGTGCCGTTTTCTCCATCTCTCTGTTTTGTGTGTGAATGTAGTTAGATAGCATAGCACTAAGTATAGATAAAGTGCTTGTGAGAATGGGTGTGACTGGGTGAATGTGGCGTGTTGTATAGAGCGCTTTGAGTACTCCGGGAGAGTAGAAAAGCGCTATATAAGAATCAGTCCATTTACCATTTACCATTTAAACCTTTTGTCATTCTGTCTTCACTCAACTGTGTTTCCATGTTTTACTTTGAAGGCTAGTTCCCCTTACACTCTACCTCTAATCGCCTGTGTTGACGTTTCCCCTGATTACCTTCTGTTAACCGTCTTATTTTCTCGTGTTGTCCAATCAGCCTTCTTGGTATGGACAGTCCTGTCGTCCCTGTTCCCTTCTCTGAGTGTTTATTGTGCGTCCCTGTGTGATTGCGTGCATTTTTGTGGACTTTCTCCTTCCTCAATAAAACATGATTTTGTCTTGCTTTTGAGTCCAAACCTCTACTCTCCCTTCTCTCACAGGCATAAATGGAGCTATTTTAGAATTGACCTGTAAAGCCTCAAAGGATGTGATTATATCTGCATGTGATTTACAAAATGGTCCACAAAATCCAGCAGTTAGTAAATCAATTAATTTAAAATATTAACAGTTGTAGATGTAACTGTTGCATATTGGACATCATTGTCCTTTAAGGTTATTAGCAAGGTTATTGATAACTAGATGTCATAGCTGAAGGTGAGCCACTCCCGATGTAACTGCATATGAATAGTAGAAGTTGGAAAAACAGGCTTGATTTTGGTCCCTAGCAGAGCCATGCAAAAATTCTTGTTTTTTGCATTCGGAAATACCGCTGCAGCACCATTGGTTATGGATAGAGACTGGTTGGTTCTTGGTTTTTAGGCAGTCACAAGTTGTAAAGTCAGGATTGTTGGGGTTTCCCCGACTTTCTGAGTGGTATATCTGACTCGTAATTCTGACTCTGAACTTCGGATAAGCTATTTTTTATTTATTTATTTACTGCAGTGCAACTTCCCAGATAGATAAAACTCTGTTTATTAGTTTCACCTCCTCCACCAGTCCTTGACAGCGTTTTGCATGCTGCTTTCCCACCTAATTTAATTTCTGCGTTCTGGGATCATTGAAATAAAACTTGTCAATTTAAGTGGAGCCTGACAGCACCCTGCAATCCTCCAGGCTGTGTGTGTACTAACTGTACTGAAGTTACTCCTCTGACTTAAAAGAAGAGGGCCTGCGAGATAAACACAAAGTAAACTTTAAAGCGTGCGGTAATGTATGCGAGCCCTTCTGTATTTGATGCTGCTCTGTTGCATTAAGATCTATCCCTCAATGCCCATATTTAATGTGTCAAGTTGGAGCTTTTCTGTGGCAGAGTGCTGCTGCAGAGCATGGCGGCCATCACCAGGGAGCTGTGATCACACAGTCGCAGTAGAGAAAGCATTCTGCGTTGTTTCCCCACCCCCGAGGAGCTCATTCAGCATATTCCTGCATAATTACCTCAAAGTGATTACGGAAATCAATGAAGTACTGTCACTGCCGTGGGCAGTTTTAAAAAGCACAATATACATACCTGTCCAGCTCACTTGCATAAGAGTTTGCAAGCACTCAACAATGCACTTAGCAAACAAGGCACAAATAACACAACCTGTTGCCCTGAGCACTTTTTTTTGCCTCCATAACGTTATTGGAAGTGTAAGATGGGGAGTGTTTGCAGCAGTTTATGAAGCCCTGGAGACAAATGACATGATGCATCCCTCCATGAAACCAACAGCATTTTTTATGAGTTTTAGTATTGGAGATAATGTCTGAGAGCAGACTAAATCCTCTTTCCTGAGGCCCAGCTGGCAAAAACAACACTCGTGTTAGTCCTGGAGAATGCTCTGAAGGGCACACAGTGCGGCAGCAGAACCAAATACATGTGAAGGTTCTTTAAATTTTCATGCTGCTGACTATAAAATAAAGTGAACTATGGGAAAAGTGCAGTGCCTATAGGTCAACCCATGTCTGGACTGTGCAAATTGCCTGCGCTAATTCTGCCATGTGGGATCACACACACACACAACACCGCAGTGCAAAGCTGTGCTGATGACTCATATGTGCCACACAGTGCAAGAGTTAAAAGGTGGAAGGTAATCACTGATAACAAAACAAATTGTTCCACCAAGCAAGACAGACATCACATCAGAGATCATGGCAGCTTAAGGCAGTTATTGCTCATGTAAGGCATATTGATTAAAGAAATAACTTTAATAACAAGAAGGTAAGTAATAACTACTCTTCTCAGACCCATTCTGAGAAACAAAACACGTAGATGAGTGTGCAAGTGCTTCGTGTCAGGTTCCGAATGCAACTTTTTGAGAGAGACTGCCATCAAGTTAGTGCTGTGCTTTGTTTTTAAAATCTCCAGCCTGTGTTGTCCTTGTAAATGCACGATGCATCAGGATGTTAAAAAAGGGGAAATTCAAAAAGTATCCACCGGTTGATCAGAATCTGTAGTATGCAGGCATGCATAACCAAGGACCATGTCAACTTCAGTACACCAGTTCTGATTCACAATGATGATAATACAGGTGGTCTGGCCAACATAATGATATAAATATACAATTAGAATAATATCACAATGATTTTAAAGTCACTGCAAACCTGTGTGATTACAATATAAAATTCAGATCTGTAAAGATGCTACAGGTTTTTCTGCATCTTATATTTACAACCTGTGCAGTAAAACACTAGTTTTTTAAAGCAAGCCCACTGCAAAGAAGCAAGTTATATACAAGTCCTCTGCACTGGTGCTTTCCTTGTCCTTTTCCATTCAGTCTACTGGTGATAATATATAGAGATAAACATTGTTTACAGATAACCAAAGGCATTCATACCAGTGCTTTTTAGTGAACATCACAGTGAAATTGGATAATTCATTCATGGTACGTGTGTATCATTTGCATGCAAGATCAAAACTTAAGATAGCTTAACATCGTTATGTCTTCCCTCCTGCGTTTGCATTAGTCCATTACAAACTTTTCGTGAACATCTATTCATTTGGTTAATATGACTAACTTTGTATTCCCAACAATGTCACACTTGCAAGAGCGGCCATTCATAAAAATGAAGGTTTTTGCCTTTAGCGCTGACACTGTCACTAATGGTGTAATGTGTCTGATATACGATAATGACTCCAGGGTTGATTGCATTGGGCCCGTCAAGGACTCCTCGCAACATGCTTAGAGCAGAGGTCGAAACCATGATTGGAGTTTAGAAAGTTGACAGGCTTGGTGCAATGCATTAACTTTGGACTCGAAACCTGAGACGTGGCGAAGGAGGACGTGAATATAAAGGAAGGAAATGCAGAAATAAAGAATACAGCACAGTCCTGGGTTGGTTGCATAAATTTGATATCTGGACAGTTGAGGATTCCTGTGAGAGTATTTTCTCAGGTTACCTTTAAACACTAAAGTAATGAGTATTGTCATCTTCAGCTCTGCCACATCCTTTTTGTCCGTTTCACCATCTCCAAACTCTGCTTCATAGCAGGTCTCACTATTGTTTTGTAAACCTTCCTATTCACTCTTGCTTCTATCCTTCTCTCACAGATCATCCCTGACACACATCATCCTTGCCCACACTCTTTTCTTCATCTCTCTTGTGAACCATATTCACACACATGACTTTCACTCCTCTTCTCTCCAGAGCATACCTCCAACTCTCCAGGCTCTCCTCCACCTAATGCCTACTCTCACTACAGATCACAATATCATCTGAAAAATTAGAGACTCCTACTTTACTTCACCTGTCCACCTGTCCTCAGTATATTTAGCTCTACTTAATATTATTAAGGCTTTTTTCTGAGCTGGACATAGTGAAGCACAGAACATTAGAGGAACATTTTTCAGCCTTTTTTTTTTTTTGCTTGTCTCTAAATTATGACCTATCACTGAGGCTCAGGAGATCTTGATCACAAGTTGTATTCTTGTGTTTTGCTGCCGGTCATAACTCATACATAGTATATTTTGTTGACCTCTCGGGTTTTACAATATTACATTTATAACACTAAATGTTTCCTTTACCAGAGAGATCTTATTTAACAAAAACATTTAGGGCTTAAATCATCTCCTGGCATGTCGCTTTTCTCTCTGGCCCATCATCATTTGTTCTCTTCCGTTGGCTTCTCAGTTCTACAGTAAATCCACAAGGTGAACGATGACACAGACGTCACAAACAGCCTCTGATATTGCAAAAGAACGCTTCGCCATTTTACACGACACCTTACAAACGCTCTCTGTGTTATCTCCAGCAACGGCTGAGGCACATTATTTTAAACTGCTGTTAATTTAATTTATAAAAGTACTTCACTTTGAAATGTAGAACACCTTGTTCCTCGGCTTTGCCCCTTGAGCTAAATTATTAACGTGATTTAGTGTAAGTCTATTTTTTCCCTTTTGGGGAGTATTAAAAGTGAGCTGTGCTGAGGGGGATGCTATTATTCTCCCTACATCCTGCAAGGGGGCCAACAGAGCAGAATTATATGATACATTTCTTTATCCTTTAGTCATAAAAGGCATCAGTCAAGTCCATTTGTTTTGCATTTCAGCTATAATTCTGACAGGGACAAAACAAACTGACACAAAGACAATGGGAAAAAGCCTTTAAAATTTGTGAAATGCATTTCGACCGCATGCAGGACATGATAACGCTGAATAACTGTGGCAACATGCCTCAGAGGTATTGTGTGGAAAGTTCAAACGTTGTCACACTGGAAAGATGACGGCCCAAATTTACTTTATATTTCCAAGAAATGAAAAACTATAGAACAGGGATGTCAAACTCTTTTTATATCACGGGCCACATACAGCCCACTACAAATCTAAGTGGGCTGGACCTACATGATAAATATGTAAAGTTCTGGTAAATTATTGCCCAGATTGTCCCATAATCATAAAATAGGAAATTTACATTATAATAATTTTTATTTCTATAGCAGATAGTATAAAAACAGGATTTTTTTTCTGTCATTTAAATGTTTATCTATTAGTTACTTACTTTAGTATAGTATGAATGACCATGGGAGACTTCTTTATCAATAAGAAAAGCTGTAAAACATATGAAAAATGTTCAAAATCTATACACATATTCTGTCCAGTGGGCCGGTCAAAGTCTTTTTCAGGCTCATTCTGGCCCCGGACCTCAAGTTTGACACCCCTGCTATAGAAGATAGACATAGTAGACATAAAAGAGAGCCACCTGTCAAATCATATATAAAACAGCTTTGCAACAGAAAATCTGAATCATTATTGTGGTTGACTATTTAGCCTACTCCCAGGGCTAAAGCTCCAAATACTACTTTAGTTATACTCTATATAGTAAAGATAAGCTTCCCTATATTTGCTTTACGGCTGAGTGTTAGGTGTTAAGCGTCCCCCCTGCTTTAGTGGGGGGGAGTTGAACCTGTCCTTAATCTCGCCTAAGAAATGGGACTGAAATTCTCCCTCTGTAGACAAACTAAAGGGGAAAATATACAAAAGATTGGATGGTTTATTTTTCTTTATTCACCAAGCTTGTAAGAGAACATTACATTCTTTATTTTCATATTTTTTAGGCTCCAACTAAATATATTCATTATTTTTTTAGTGAATAAAATGCATTATGCTGGAACAAGATCTGGGGTGGGCAACAGGAGGGGTCCAAGCTCATAACTGTCCACAGTTCCCACAGAGGAAAAACCTGCTGGTAAGGCTTCAATATAAATAGAGGCGATCAGTCTCACACAGATGTTGTATGATGAGAATGAATCACAAGCCCGCATAGAGGAATTAAAAGAATTAGTTCAAACGGCACTTTGATTTTAATTCCCTCAAATATGACACATCGGAAATACAAATATAGTCAATAGAAGTCCAGTTCTTCAGCTCCTGAGTCACTTGAACGAAACAAGACCGTGTTACACTGATTGTGGGAAGGCTAACAAGTGTTGGTGGAAAGTAAGTGGCAATTATATAATCAAAGGCAGTTATTCCATCAAGCAAAAATACTCCATCAACTCAAAATGACAAAGTGTCTGCCAACATAAGTAACAAATAGGCACTTTTATGTGGTATTTCTAAACATGAGTCGGCTAATTAAACCAAATGACTTCGACTAGTTTATAATAATGCCTGGTTTATGATCAACAAGTCTTCCGGCATAAATAATCATATAGATTTACTATCTAAACATTCTAACATGACCCACTGGGTATTAATGCCTTATTGCCTTTTTATACCACTGTTATTTCGCTCTGTGTGGCTGAAAGAAAGAATTTTCCTGAGATGGTTTTCCATCATGACTAGAAGAGCAAACATACGTTTAACTGTTGAGGAAGTCATGGAGGATCAGGTTTGCTCATACAGGAAGACTCAGATATCTGATGCAGTAACCAAAAAAACGAAAAGTATGACCTTTGAGACTTTGTAAAATGGAAAGAGCACATCTAAACAAGAAGATCTCTTTAGAGGCTTTTAGATAAGGCATGACAACAGCATTATGTTGTGTTTGCGGCTTCCTCCTACAGTCCAAAGACATGTACTTTAGCTTAACTGGGGATGCTGAACTTGCTGTCTGTGTGTGTTAGCCCTGCAAGACACTACTGGTCTGTTTAGGATGTAACCACTAGTGATTGTGGAGTCTGTTTGGGAGCCTCTTCATGTTAAGTTAACAAGTCCATTGCCGGTGCCACAGCTAACTCACAGCAAAACCTGACATACTAGGCTCCTCTGTCAGCTACGTTTATTAATGTTGAACTGAACAAAAGAAGTAATGTGATGCTAGTGGAAATTCATCCCCTACAGTTTAGTTATTTAGCGTTATAGTTAATTGTTAATATCTGCTCTGCTTATGAGCTTTTTTGGCTCTTTTCTTTCTTCTTTTTAACTCCCAGAAGGATAACTCCTCTTCATTTTCCTTGAGCGTCTTTCATTATTGTTATTAGATTTGTTGAAACAGAATCTTGCACAGCACTTGCAGAGACAGCGAGTGGAATCAGGTGGGGTCTCCTTAGGGAGGTCATTGCAAATTTTGCCCCTTGCAACTGCATTAGTTTGAAGATTGCCAGCTCTCAGGGATGGCCTCCCACTGGCCTGGAGCCCCAAACAGCTGACGGCCTTGCTGGTAAGCAGCTCCTCTGGGTATAAACTGCCTCTCACTCTATTTCAGCTTGGATAGACACACCCTCCCCCGGCCCCCTACACCAATGACCCTGAATTGGGCTAAAGATGGATGGATGGACAGATGGACCTTGACTGTTTTAGTGTCATGTACTGCATGCATCCACAGCAATAAACAAAGAAAAACTCATTTTGCGAAGGCCATAAATTATATGACTTCAGCATAGCTTCTTATATTTGGGCAATAACATAAAATACATTTTAAAAAAAAGCTTAGATTAGTTTAGTTTTCCTCTAAATGAGGCAAAATGTCCAGGCTGCATTGGGCTCATTTAAGTTCTGGTTAACAGAAAATTAAAATTAGTATCCAACAGTTGTCTCCCCTGTAAAAAGGTTTTATTGACCCATCCATCGACTTCCATCACCCTCTGTTCACAGACACTGTGGCTGCATAACTACATCATCTCACTTCCTCCTTTGCTCTTGTCACACTTAGTACAGCTACAGGGGGGCTCTGACACGACGCGTTGGATCACCTGCTTGCACAAAAAGCAAATGTTTCCAGTAGAGGATTGTCACTTTCTGCTGCTGCATCACTGTGATGACAGCACTGTTTTTCACTTCTAGTATTGGCTTCTTTTTGTGAGAAAAATACTGACACCACTGTGAGAATAGCAGCTTGGTAAAAGTGTGAGAAGCCAAACACCTCTGGACAATACAGTGTGCAGTTTTAAAAATAGTTTTAAAAAAGGCAGAGACTGCTTTTATAAATTTAAAGCGACACATGCAGAGTGCTGAGTGTGGCTGCATGAAATCTGCCCAAGTTTATTTGTCTCACAAGAGGCGCGCTGCTGCTTTACTGATTACCTTTAACACCTGAGTAAGCTGTGCGCCTGCCTGCTGCAGGCCTCGACATTTTTCCCGGCACCTTTGCGGCGATCTTTGAATTTCAGATGGCTGACAGAGAAATTGAACCGTTTGAAACATAAATGGGATTAGATGATTTTTGTTCTTCAAAAAGAAGGTAAGGATAACTCCGTGTCCATTCTCCTCTGCTGGCTCTGCGGTGATAAAATGTCATTGATATTGATCGTCTGATTATTTAATGATGTTACCTTACAGCCATGACGTGGTGAGTGTGCAGTTTTACATGCTTTTTAGTTAAGCAAGTAGAAAGATAAGGGAACCAGTTTTACTATAAATTTAATCTATAAAGTTGTGCAGATGAAATTCGCTAGTAAGTAAATTCCTAAAAGTATTGTATGCTTATATTTTATTAAAAAATATATTTCTTAATCTGTAAAAAAAATTTTTTTTTAAATTTTGTTATAAATGTAAATAATACAATAATGTCTGTATTTGTTATGCATTAATTGGAATCTATGATTGCTGCTTTCTTGGGGTTTAATACTCAAAATTCTTAATCATTGACATGAACTTTACTCTGAATATACTTCACAGGATGACGCCGTATTGTATTCCATATTTAGACATTATAAACCTGCGTTGCTCTGACACACATTATGTAACGTGATCACACCATGTCAGAGAAATATTGGATCAGATATTCTACAACAAATCATCAAACGATTCCAAAAATACGTCACTCACATTGCACCCATTTCCCTCGCAACAAAAGAGGCTAAGCGGCGCCGAAAAGCTACTGTAAGCCCTTTCTCGGCTCGACGGAGTTGAATCTCCATCTGTGGAGATGCTTTCTAAAATTAATGTGTGCATACATTAATAGGAATTCAACCTTTGTCAGAGGCATTATCTTTCTTCTATGTCAGACTTTGTTTATCTGTCAGTGTCTGAACTTGGTGAGTTGCTGCCGTTTCCTTCCTTGTTCTGCAATCTAAACAGGAGTGACTGAAAACAACTACTGAGTGCATTTTATTTTCATCCATGGTCCCGTTTTGTGATGGAAGGATTTTTTCCTGTTTGTATCATGACTTTTTATCCACTCACGATATTGACTACAACATTTCCATTACAGTGCATGCAAAGAAGCTTTACATGCATGCTTCCTTATACTTAAAATCCACTGATCCCCCTCTCTCTCTCGACCTCCCTTGCACATTTTTTGGATACAATCTTAACTGACAAGCTCAGCTGTTTTGCATGCGGGGTGGAAACATTAAAGACCCAGTTAATCCTCTCTGATTCCCTGCTGCTGTCACTCACACAGTCTCAGTAAAAGCCACAAAATGTTCCAGAATCAAATAACACAGCATCATACCTTTGATCCGCGTGTAATTTAAGACTAAAATGCAGTAATACTGTGTCCTTTGAAAGGATTTCAATTGTTTTTGTGGTAATTACTTGGCAGATTACAAGGGAGGAAAAAAAAGAGTGCATGAACGGGGATGCTTTAGCTGCCGCACATGAAAGATGATTCCATTACAGGTTGAGCTGCCCCAAACTTTAAAGAGACATTTTGGGGTTCAAAGATAAGGGGGAAAAGGAGGGAGAGGAAGGAGGAACAGAAAGAAGAAAGCAGAAAGTTGACATGATGCCACTCCTTGCTCAGCTCTGGATGTTTATGATCAAGGTGCTTTCCAAGGTGCATTTTGAAGTCCCACGCGATTATTGTTTTGGTCATTAATTTGATGATTAATCGTTTAAAATCGGTCGGGAGCCACTTCCAAATTAATTTGCTTGCAGCAGCTCTGTAGCCGCTCATTAGCATACTGTGTTCCACTCCTTGCCAAATAAACTTGTCCAATAAAAAGATAACACGCCTGTGGACATGCAAATACCCAAATGTGATTTTGGCACAAGTAGAAAAGCGGTGAAATAAAGCGTTTGTGTGTTTTGTGGCCCACCGCTCTAATCACAAGACAATAATAAGTGCACTTAAGACCTGGATGGCATAATGGATCTAAATTAGCCAAATTTGATGCCCTGTATGGCAGTAACATCTCATTTTAAATGTCATGAAACACTTTTATGCATCTTTTTTTGCTATCAGATGGTTATGTGTGGTGTGCATGTCTGTGATTTCTGACTTTGCCAAATAAGTGATTTAAACTAATGTTGAAGCTGAAATCTAAACACTGAGTCAGAATTTGCAGAAATCTCTGCAGAAATCTGATGCGTGTTGCTATTTTTGTAGTAGTCCTTTTGTTTTGTTCTGTTTTTCTCTTTGCATGATATTTCATAACCTGACTGCTGTGCTCAAATTCTCCTCAAAGTCATGCATTTAATGCCACATCAATAGGCTAAATCCACGCAGCTTTCACTTGTTTACAGATTGTCTCCTTGTTGATGTGCAAATAAATCAAAGTGAGAGATAATGTCAAAATGATGAACAGCACACGCTGCTCGATATATCTTTTAAACTTGATTATTTCACAGAAGATTAGAAAAGGACATCGATCCGTACATCAGAATGACATTTAAATATATCTCAAGGTGAATAAACATTTCTGCGTTCCAGCCAAAATGTTTATGACATGCAATATATTCAATTTATTTTTACATTTAAAAATTACGTTTATTGTTTGTGTTCCTATAAACAATGCTGAACTGAGTAAGCAAGCATTAAAGAATCACAAAAGTTCCTTTCATAGTGGAAATGCTAATGGCATCCTGTGTGCAATTAGAGTAATGGCACTGCAGTCACTTTCTTTTTACTGTTCTTTATAGTAACATTTGTCTGGTTTAAAGATCCTCTGTGAACTGTTCAGAAAAGCCTTTTTAATAATGACCCTGGTAGACATTAGCAATGTCTCGTGCATCAAAACAGGATACGCAGGAGTTCACGACTAAACGTGACTGACTGGCATCAAAACTGAAGCTACGCTGGTATTATGATTTGCTAATAATCTATATTTGACTCAGTGCTAAAAGGAAGCGTGGAGATGGGCTTTCATATTTTTAGTGACATTTAAATTAAAACCTCTGTTTTTAAGCTAACATTAGATAGTATTGAAAGTAGAGAGGATTGCAGGAAAGGCACTGTACCAAAGCACTAGGGAGAATAGGTGGTGCATCTATATAACAGATTGGTAGAGTTACCAGTGTTTTCAAGTCCTGTCTTGAAGCTTCTTCAGAATTTTGGCAGATCTAGATCTGATCGAAAAACCAGAAGGAAAAACAGCTCAGGACAATAAGCCACTATTTATAAAATGAACATTGTGTTGTATTTAATGAGCCTTGAAAGTAGAGACTGAGACGATCATTCACCAGGAAAGTGTTGAATGAGATCTCAGATCAAGCGATCCAGTCTGTTGTTTTCTGCTAGACTTCTGCAGAATCAGATGTCTTTTTGCTGCAAGCACCACTTTATCCCCCTGCTGGCCTTTTAGCTAGCAGCCTTAGGTGAGACTGAGACCAGATGAACTGATTGTGCATTGTTTATTTAAGGTGCATCCTAAAATAGTGCTTAATTTGTTCTTTATCAAATAACCCAGGGTACTGAGCATAAATACATGAGAAAATAAAAAAAACCACTGGGTTACTAATAAAAAAAAAAAAAAAAAAAAAAAAAAAAAAGCATTTTCAAACCTGTCAGTATTTTACAGTCATATGGAAAAGAAAAAGTCTTTTTAACAGGACTCTATGCAGACTAAGCATCCTTACTGTTGCTGTAGGAATTAAGAGGATAAATATCAGCCTTGTGCTGTCAGTCATACCCACTTTGTTAACTGAACATCAGCAAGTGCGAGCGCCTCTATAAAAGCAGATGTTTCAGCAGCTTGCTGGTCTGGTGCATTTGAGTATGTGTTAACACAATACCGCAGCCTTTCCAGGAGTGGACGTACCAGCAAATTAACCCGAGGTCAGACCATGCCATGCTCCGAGAAACTGCAAAACTCCCAGGAGCTACATCTCAGACTGCACATGCCTCAGTTAGCATGTTAAAAGTTAACGAAAGTACAATTAGAAGGAGACTGGGAGCAGGAGAAAACCTTTTTCTATAAAAGGCAGCACAGCTTAGGTTTGCAAACCACAAGACTTCTGGAACAGTGTTTTTTGAACACATGAGACCTAAATTTGAGATGTTTGGCCACAGAGGTAAGTTTGACAAAGACAAACATGTCAGCACAAACACTTGATGGTGGAGTGGTAATGATTTGAGCTAGTCTTCCAGACACAGGACCTGGGCACCTTGCATTCAATGATTTGACCATGAGCTCATCTGTATACCTAAATATTCTAGAGTCAAATGTGAAGCCATCTGTCAGACAGCTAAAGCTTGGCCTGACAAGGTTTTGTAAACCGACTCAGGCACAGACCAAGAATCCTTTGCAAAAGTGCGTTTATTTACAGTGGTAACACCAGGTGATGATATGCACAATTTGTTAGGGAAAAGGGTCCTGGGCTCCAGGGTCTGAGGGGAAAGGAAAAAGGCCCCTAAACACACTCCCACTCACTCCCGCTCCCACTCCAAGTCCAACTCCTCTCCTCACCCGTTTCTTTCGCTCACATGCTCGTTCAATATCACGACAACAGGCCCAGGGAAGAGCTACACACACAAAGTCCAGTCAGTAATAAATCACACAAAGACTCACAGATTCTAATTAGCAGACTCCAGAATGACTGACGCTGATGGCTCAATGATCCAGCAAAGAGTAGCGTAGGTCTGCCATCTCAAGAATCCCTCCTGATTTACTGGAATGAGCGGCAGGTGCGATGATGAGCACAGGTGCGTGGGCCAGGGGCGGGAGCTCCCAATGAGCACCGCTGCGGCAGAGGAGAGAGAGAGAATGAAAACAAAAACATGTTGCCTAAGACGGAGTCGGCCGGCGAGCCACGGGCACCATGACATGGCCAAAGTTGGCTCATGCAACAGTCCTGTGGAGCACACTGAAGACAACTTTGAAGAAACAAATTCCCAAAACCTTCAATGAACTGAAGTAATGCTGCAAAAAAAGATTAGGCCAAAAGTTCTCCACAACAATGTGAGAGACTGATAGAGCAAAACAGAAAACAAGTATTTCAAGTTGTGGCTTCTAAAGGTGGCTCCACAAGCTGCTGAGTCAATTTCACAGGACCATGCATCTGGTCCACGTAGTTTTTTAAGACCTGGGAAACCTGGTGAAAAAACATTTTCTATATACTCTGATACCTATATATAAATCTCCAATAATTGTTTAAATAATGAAATGTACACCGATCTTTGTTTCCTTGTATAAAATTAAAATAAAATAATTGCTTTCCATGTCAGAAATCTCAGAGTGAAAGTAAACAGCAAAATGATATTTTCCTTAAAGGTCTGCTGCGGATGGTTAGCTAACACACAGTTACATCCAAAACCAGAAGCATTTAAAGGAAGACTTACTGACTGTATCTGGCATTTGTTTGGGTAAGGTCAGATCTATAATTCAATGACCTCACTTAACTGCCCAACCTATTTAGCGAAAGGCCAGTCTCTATAAGACAAAGACATGTATAGCACTGTGGACAAACAACATGTATTATTCAAAGGACTCCACTTTCTCCTCTGCCTCAGTAATACACAGACAAAACCTCTCCTTTCTGTCCCTGAAGTGTATCACATAAGGGGAATTTACACCAAACACACAACAAGTAACAAAACTCCAATGGGATTTGCAAATTTTTAATTTTCTTTAAAAAAGGAGAAGAAAAAGAAGAAGTTTTGCAGGGGAAAAAATTATCTCTCATTTGGATTTGCTTACTAACACGACTTGAACTATGAAACACAATCATGTCATCAGTGGATGGGTCTTTAAAAAACGGAATAAAAAAGACTGGGAAATTGTGCTGATAAAAACATTTTGTATTCCACTTCCTGCACTGACCCATTATTTATGTCTGCACAAAATATCAACTAGCTCGTCTAACTGTGCTGAACTGTACTGAAATAAACATTTGCAATAAGAAACTAAAAGCCTGGAAGTAAATATTACAATCTGCACTCTTGCCTGGCCTGAAATTTAATTAAAAAAAAGAAGAAGAGACGAATAAAAAAGAAGTCAGGTGTTGCTCTGCCACGTATCCGTGGGACTAGTTTTGAAACCAGGAGAAAAGGCAGTGACAGAAATGTGAAAGTCCTCTAAACAAACCTTCTGTCACATTTAATCATGTAAGCAGAACTGCTGCCTTATAAATGCATTCCCTCACCAACATATATTGAAGACTTTAATGGGATTTATTGGTTGGGCAGCAAAGGTTATATGGTCCACAACTCTTCTGATTATGAATTGTGATGTTGCATCCATCCATCCAGAGGAGTAGAGTACCCCCAGGACAGGTCACCGGCATATTGTAAGGCAAAGCCATGGAAAAGAACAACCATTCACATTCACCTCCACTCCCACGACCAACTAACCTAGCATGCATGAGTTTGGTCTGTGGGAGAAAGCTGGAATACTGGAACCCATTGCTGCCCAGGGAGAACATGCAAACTCCACACAGAAAGGCTTCAGGATCCTCTTGCTGTGAGGCGAGGGCGCTAACAAGCACAGCACCGTGCTCCTCACTTTAGATAACTTTATTTGTTTTTGTTAGAACACTAATGAATAAGAACCTAAAATGAAAACAAGAAATACTCTTATATTTGCTAAAAAAAAAATGTTTACCTATATATGTTTGTACAGTGCATTGCTCCTACATGCAAAAAAGAGAGTTTTCAATGGACTCTCTGCAGCCCGATGAAAACTGAGCGCACCGAATGATTCACTAGTTGTAGAGCCACCTTCTAAAAGGTTTAATCAAAATTACAGACTGTAAACTTGATTAGCAGTGGCCAGTAATGAAAAAGAAGGTGATGATGTGTGCATGCTGCTTCAAGACAAACAAGCATACTCAGTCAGCATTCATGCAAATTAAAAAGTGCGATAACATACGGTCGCTTTCCAGTCTAACTTCTATCTAATTATTTCTCCACACTTATCTGTAAGAGCCTAACTTTCTCTCAGGGCCTGCGAAGTTGGGAGTAACTCTTTGAAATGTCTAAACGAAGACACGACTAAACATGCATCATCTTCATTGACCTTTAAAGACAAATCCCTCCGTGTCTTCGACGCCTAGAAGCGGTTCAATAGTCCCTTAGAGAGTGGGCCTCATGATGGGCAAAATCAATAACTGGTTTTCACACAACATTCATCTTGGTGTTTATGTTTGCCTGATCAGCAATAGAAAAATCACTGACACTCTGCTCAACTCTCACAGGCCCCACTCAGTAATAATGCTGTGTGCTAATGCTAATCTGTTATCTTGTGTGCTCTGGCATTTTCTGCTGTGGAGTGCCTGATAATTGGCTGCGCTGCCCTGATGTTTGCTTATTAAAGCTAGAGCTTTGGTCTTCTGTCTCTGCTTCATGTCTTTAATTCGCACAGACCCTCTAACACACTCTGTAATTAGGATATTCACATAGCACTGTTACGAGCCTTTTATGGAATCATCTCTGTATTTCTTTAAGGCATGGACACTGGGAATACCGGGGCTAGAAATAACCGCATGTCTTTGTGCCGTCACCTTAGCTTCACGTATATTTATGAGCAGGACGTTATTATCTTTCTAATTGTCCATGCTGAGATTAACGAGTTATGTATTTGGTAATTACTTCACGGAAAAACAATCCATGTGTATATTTCTTACATCCTCCTTGCTGCTATTACACGTCAGACATATGTTAAGGGCAAATTTTGCTTAGCGCATATAAAATGTAGAGTTAAAACACAGATGTTCTTAATTTTCTCCGCTGCTTGTTTTCTATGAAAAGCTTGCATTTTAAAGTGTCAGAGAAGTCGGACCCAACTGAACTCGGTGACAACAAATGAAATTGAACAAGGTGGAAAAACATGATTGGAAGCGTCAAAGGTACAGATGAGGAAAAAATACATTATTTGAGAATGCTACTGTGCCACATTATTACTGAGTGGTTCCCGTCAAAATCTGCATGACACACAGGAAGATTATTTGGTCTGACACTGAGACTTCAACATCTGCATAATAACTTAAGAGTGGTATTGAAGTTTTTGCTTCCACACATCTTGCCTTCTCTCTCGTTTTCAATTAACTCTCGCTCATTAACATTAGGAACTGGAACGCTGAGCTATCTCCTGGAGAATCTCGAATGCTTCCCGGGCTCACAGAGCCTCACATGATTGATGCACCTTCCTCACTTTCTGTCACAGAGGCTGAGCAAAGGTAATAACCAGACCGTAACCTTCTCAAAGGCATTTCCCTTTGTCTTGGACACCTTTGTAATGCCACAAACATTCAGACCCAAACGGGCATAGAGAAGAAATACAGCACATTCACAAACATACACCCCTGTCTTCTGGCAAATCACAGCTGCGAGTCAGCTATTGGAAATGTGGCAAGTAAGGCAAGCACTTGATATGCAGGCATCTGCTTTGTGGCTTATCTCCACTGCTCAACTGTGCAGAGCAGTTGCTGCTTGGCTGGCCCTGGAAAAAAGCTTTTTCTCGATTCTTTTTCTCTCCTCCTTTCGCCTCATTTTCTCTGCCTTCTTTCCCAGTTTTTGGGGTTTCTCTGGCTCCCCGTGGCTCTTAATTGTTATTTTGGAAAGACATTATCGGAATAATTTCCAATTATGTCAACTGTAATCAAATGGATGATTCAACCTTAATGTGAAAGATGGTCCAGTGCCATCGCAAATTATGTTAGTGTTGAGGCAGTGTCACTGATAGGAGATAGAGGGTAGGACGGAAAGCATGCACATCAGGCAGGGAAAATAAAATGTATCCTAAAGTACAAGACCGGTAACTAGGGTAACTAAAAGCAGACATTAATGCCAAATTAATCCTAATTAATCCCAATTTCATCTGGTCACAATCACTCTTTGGGTTTGATGGTGTTGACCTCGTCGATGTTTTCTCTCACCACTATCTGTAATTTGAAAGACGTTCTTCAAGCAGGCAATATTTTTCTTTCTGAATTGCTTTATTGTGACGAGAGATAGAGAACGTCAGCTTTTTTCAGTCATGATCAGACACAAACTGTGTAACAATATTTCCTTAATATAATGGAGCCTGTCTTTTGTGACAACAGAAATATGCTAATTTCCGGTTCAGCTGTAGGTCAAACTCTGTTTACCCGAGTGAGCCACTTGAGTTCTCTGTGCACTACATTTCTGCAAACAAACCAAAGGTTTCATGTCGGTGCAGCCTCCTACATTTCATAAAATGAGAAAAAAAAGGTGCCGATTCAGCTGACTACTTCCTACTATCACTGGAATTTTCACCACAGTGTTAACACTGTGTTTATTTATTTTAAAAACACATAAATTATAGCCACTTAATTGGGAAAATGTTTATGCTGAATTACTGTGATTACCAAAAATTGGTCTGTTCATTTTGTCCCAATTCATTATAGCAATCTATCATATTGTTGTGATACAGCCACAGTATGTATTCCCTGGTATCTGGAAATGAAACTGGTCACAAAGAGGATGCTGCAGAAAAAACGTTCTTGCAAATGCTTTGGTTGGTAGCAGGTTGTCACAGCTTTCCATAGTTTGCAAGATGCAAAGGGTGGTGAAACTGCAGTGAAAGCTTTGAGAAGTGCAACACAATCTGGAAATAGAAAATTAAATTTGCACCTTTTGGAGCATGTTGGTTGCGGTGCTGAAGCACGAGTTTTCTGGTTTGTGTCACACCTTTTTAAGTTTTACCACTGCTTGGCTAGTAGTTACTGTGTGTTTACAGACAAATCAGCAACTTCCATGCAAACTACAGGCAACTGTGGCAATCTACCAGAGATCAAAGCAATCACAACAAGGTTTTTCCTGCAGCATCCTACTTTGTGGCCTTTTTCACTTTGCAGTCACTCAACAAGAAACCCTAGCAATCAGTGGTTGCCTTATGGTTGCTAAACTGTCTCTAGTCCTGTGTAAAAGGGGCTTTGTTCTATTGACCCTAGTGCATCACACTTCCAAATTGGTAAAAAAGTTAAAGTCAAATGTTTAGTGATTACGCACCTGCAAATATTCTGGAAGTAGATTGCTTTTGACCAAGAATAAGAAAAATAAGTTACATAAACAGGAGAATGAATTTAAACATGTATCTGCTTGCAGCCCAACCCGAGAAACTCTATAAAACAAAAGTTAGTTAATTAGAAGAACTTTGCATTGGTCCAGACCTTTGAATTCATCCGGTCCAAGAGTGTGACTTTGTGAATTGAAATGCTGGTTTCTCAACTGGTCCAAAACGGATTCATCAGCCGTTGGCAGTACTAAAGCTGTTGTCATTGTTTTTTTAGTGGTGATCAGAACCAGTAAACACACTTATACTGGAGACTGGAATATGAATGATTCATCAGAGATTTATCACAAATGCCAAACTGCAAATGGAGGGGATTAAAAGATAATGTTAGAATCAGGTTTATTTCATAAAAATACAAAGAAATATAACTTTAATGACCTAGTTAACATCACATACATTATGAAATCATGATCAGTGGATCAAATGAATGGCGCGTTATAAAATTGATGGTTTAAGTTTTCTTGATACATTGTTGCCTTTAGACATTTAATTATTAGGAGAAAATAATACAATTTGGGGTTTTTTTTGAGTGCATGTTTTCTTTAGCAGTTTGACTTTCCTTCTTTGAAGCATCAGAGCACCAGTTTTCTTCATCCCATGGAGCAGATCTGAAATGTCATGGAGAGCGTAAGGAATGATCCGGCTCAGGCGGTGGCTCAAATGAGAGATTAAAATATTAAAGTGAAGAAAAAAGTTTAAGGTTTCCACTGAATGGGTGAGAATATCCAAAGTCAAATCCTTACCACTTTTGAATATGGTATTATAATCTTCTTGTTCTTTAAAGGACACAAGAAATAAAAAATAAAGCAACACCTTCGGAAACACATGGGGGCTTCTGTGCTTTTTAGATTTTTATCCTACAATAACTGTGGACTTCTGCCATATCAGCTCCACTGGTGAGAGTAGACCCATTTCTGGGGTGCTCAAGTCTAACCTTACCGTTACCATTTGCATTAGCAAGTTCAAATTCATCTGATAACACAGGATCATTAATGTGACTTAAAGAGTGTCTTTGGCCTCTAGATAGTGTCAGAAACGTTAGCTTACACCAACTACATCAGTTGAGATTATTAGGTAATTTGAACCTTCTGAATAACAGTCTGCTGGAATGTATGGTATTTATAAGTACAGTTTTTACTGAAACATATTCCAATTATAGTTATATAATGGACATAGACATAAAGTGTAGACTCTCAGTTTAAATTTAAGGGTATCTATATTCAAATTGGATGAAAGGTTTAGGAGTTTTGGCTCCTTAACATGTGCCACACTGTTTTTAAAGGGATCAAACGTAATTGACTCAAAGGCTATTTCACAGGCAGGTTTGGGTAATTCCTTCATTATTTCATTATCAATTAAGCAGGCCTGGAGTTGATTTGAGGTGTGTGGCTAAAGGAGCTCTCCGTGCAGGTGAGACAAGCCGTTTGCGAAAACAGAAAAAACCCGTCTGAGAAAATGCTACAGTGTTAGGAGTGGCAAAATTAGGTTGCTACATCCTGAGAAGTCTGTGATTATTCATTCTGAATTATTCTTAGATAGTACAATTGTTAATCTGATTAATTAAGTTGCTTTTGAAACTACCATTGTAATGTAATGTGAAATCAGCATGTTTCATTGGCACTGTACGCATGACTCATCAGGCTGACTGAGTTAGAAAAAAAAAACATCAAATCCACAACAGGACAAAAATCCCCAAATAACCATTTTTGACAGACTGACGGGAAACCGTGAGCCCTTTGGCATGAACTACAAAATGTAATTATTATGAAGGGACTCCAGCGATGTGGTGAAGAAATGGTCATGGTGAGGCAAAGATGAGCTTAATGTAGCTGCACATATGTTTTAATTCTAAATGTTTATGCATTGAGTTCCTGTGCCGCTTAATAATCTTTGCTATCATTCAATAATTCACCCTCAGGCGCGACTGAATCCATTCTGAAGTATAACTGAATAACGCTGATCATTATCATTAAATAGCACTGAATTGTTTTGTTGCTGCTTCCTCAGCTTAATTTCTACCCTGCCCGAGGTCTAGTTTTCTCCTCTAAACCACAGAGTGGATGAATTTATTTTTTACCTGTGCATATTCTTTATATAACCTTTCAAACTCTTCCTCTTTCTTTTTTTTTTATCCCCAGGCCTGTGTAACAAGGAGAACGTAACAGACAAATGATAAGAACTGTTTGTCAGTTATTCCCAGTTCACAGCCATCCTATTACCTTTTTTATGATGGCTTCTGACACACTTCCTCGTGCCCACATCTATCACTTAAAGTTTTCTTATGCTCTCCAGCAATAATCAGGTTGCTTGTGCCGTCTTTATGTAGTTCATTCAATGTCGTCTAAGGACGGGACAAGATATTTGTAGTGTATTTATAAAGTGAAAGTGGTTGTTGAAGCTTTTGTCCCATATATTAATAAGAGAAACTCAAGCATGGTGTTAAAATTATGTATAGGTTCATAATATACAACATATACAGTATTTTGCAAAAGTCTTGAACCGCCCTCATTTCTGTATTTCTTAACCTCAAAGGAGACTTCCTGGAAATTTGTCTTGAGCAATAGTTCTCCAGGCTTTTTGAAAGGTTTTGGAAATAGGGAGAAAAAAGTTGAGGTATGCAAAATTACACAATGGGACAGAAAATCTAAGGTCTCATGTACAGAACAGCAGTATAGTAAGTGCCATCTGTAAAACACGGTGGGGGCTCTGTCATGGTTTAGGGATGCATTTCCACCAGCTGTGTGCTGTGGATCTTGCCAAAATGCAGGAAGATTACCATCTGTAAACACGGCATTGTGGATAATCATGATCCCAAGCAGACCACCAGTGTAGTAAAAGCATACCAGGATAGCACACAATGCAACACTGTCAGTCATGGATTGGCCTCCCCAGAGCCCAGACATCACATTATAGAAACAGTGCGGGTTTATCTTGACAGAGAACAGAACAAAAAGCAGCCAACATCCAAAGAAGAGCTCTGACTGTCCTTCAGAAAGCCTGGGAACTATTCCCACAGACTCCTCACAGAAAGAAAGCTTGCCTAAAAGAGTTCAGGCTGTGCTGAAGAATAAAAGTGGCCCTAGCAAATCTTGAGTTTCAAGTTCATTAAAATGGTACAAGCTCTTTTTTTGCCTTATATACTATATTTCCATGTATGTTTGTATATGTTTAAGTAAATCACTGCACCTATTTCTCATTTTCCTGGCAAAATATAAAAAATTGAGGGGTAACTTAAGACATGTTGCACTGCACTGTATACTGGACTTAAAATAAATAATATATTGCTACTGAATTTAATTAAATCTCCCTCTAACTCTGGTAGTAGCTCTATTTTTCTCTTTCTGTGCCTCTTGTTTGATGCCTCTGATTGTTCACTCTGACTTCATTATGTATGTTTATTGAAGAAATAGATTCACAGACACCATTAACTTCTCATACACACCCAAATGTAAATGCTAATTGAAATAAGGCTCAAATGACACTATCTTGGAGTGGTAATTTACCCCAAGTATTTTCCCCTCTAAGTGTTTGTAGTGAACTATAATATAGTTATTCACTGACTTAACAGTTGGTTGTGGAAGACAAGTGACACTGAGTACTTCTCTGGAGTCGGGCTGAGAGCCTTGGGGGAGACTTTTAAGTGCGAGCCTGGAACAGCGGCTGTCTGAAAATGTTTTTGGTGAGATGTGGTCAGTATAACTGATTGTGTTGTACTTAATGGATCACAAGACGTGTGTCAAATGACGTCTGTCCATAAAAAGGATTTTTTTTTAATGCAAAGCTGCAAGCTGCTATGATTTACATAAGGATGAATACGACAATAAAAATTGCATATCAATCCACCTGTGTGACTTTCATTACATTTGACAATGGTGGCATGAAATATGGGTGCAGTCCAACAGCGTGTGTGATTGATAATTGCTGTAGTGTGGCCGCCTGCCTGCCATCTCCACTGTGGCCTGCCAATTCATCAGGCATCAGAGGCAGATTGGCCTGATGACTGATGTCTGCGTCTGTCTGTGACAAACCATGGCTGTTTGTGCGCTGCTGCAACTAGACAGCACTCACCTCGCAAATCTGCCTTATTAGTTGAGGCTCTTGAACCTGCCATCAAATAATAACACAAAAGGGTTAGAATTAGTTTGAAGTGCCTAACCCTTCTAAAACTTCAAAATTAAATGTAGTTCAAACTATAGTCTCAAAGTTTCAGCTTCTTTGTGTGCTATTAGCATTTTTAGCCATTTTAGCAATATATAAGCAGGTCCTAACAACTGCGTTCTACACACCGCACCTCTGTAAATAAGGCAAGGATTAAAGCAACCCTCTCTGTTATTTTGACTGACTTCATCTTTCAATCCATCATCCTCAGGTAGCGACTGGTATTAAACAAATTAGCTGCTGCTCCAGTGAGCTTTGCTATCAGATAGCCATGACTGAAGGTTAATGACGTTGTTGTGCAATTGGGAAATTAGAATTCAGGGAGGACATCACCTAGCATGATGCCCTGTTATGAACACGTGCCCTTTGACCGGCTCTCACTTGTGTCACGCTCTGGAAGCCTGACTCTTACGGGCACACGGTCTGTTAGAACAGGCGGCGCCAGATGCTCCATGCTAAACAGAAACAACATCATTAATCAGGGCAGGGAAAGGTGTTGTTAGTTTACTTTTCACTTGAATTGTTTATTACAGTAATGTTCACTGAGCAGCCAGGGTGGCTGTCATACAATAAATTACCTGGCAGTCAAAGCAAAGGCAA
This sequence comes from Neolamprologus multifasciatus, assembly GCF_963576455.1. Lineage (NCBI taxonomy): Eukaryota > Metazoa > Chordata > Actinopteri > Cichliformes > Cichlidae > Neolamprologus > Neolamprologus multifasciatus. The sequence continues at coordinate 16,271,294 of NC_140447.1, read as the reverse complement.
GCAAGATTCAGAGGCTGACTTGAGTGTGCCTAAGGTGGCTTCAAACTGAACACCTGGCTAGACTGTAATTTGCTGCACAGTTTCACATTGTATAGTAGGTCCCAGGATTGTACTTCTCATTATGCTGTTATGTTTGGAGTGATATTTGTGTGTGAGGATACTTTGCTGCTGGCAAAATGGTACTTACAGGACTCCTGACCTCAGAGCCACTCTTCAGCATCTCAAATTAATTGCTTTCCCTGCTTGATTTACTTTTACACCCTGAATAACATTCCCTCTTGTGCCACCATGTTGCTTAACTCTACACAAGTCATGTGCATTGTTAAAGCCCTTTGCAGCAGCTCTATAATTAGGTTTTCTGTATTTCTCCGTCAAAGTGAACCAAGCAAAAAAAAAAAAAAAAAGCAACTAAGGAGCTTCTCCTTTTAACAAATCCATAACCGCACCAAAAAAAAAAAAATTGCCGCAGGTTAATTGCTGCATTTGAAAAGTCGACCTCCTTTGCCGGTCTTGAATGAATCCTTTCTTTGTCTCCTGTGTGCCAAACATGAAAAGAAGAAAAATAAATAGCTAGAATCCTAAGGGTTGGCAATGCCAGCAGACATTGTGCTTGGCTCGGTGCCTGGTTTCAAGAGAGAACTCTTTCATTTGCAGCAGGCTTTCCTCACTCAACAGGAGGATAGAGGTGGATTTTCCTCTAAAGCTCCAGAAAATCACTCCTTTAATTTGAAATCTGGGTGATTTTGTCACTTAAGACTTTAGTGAAGAAATGTTACAACTTTTCTCACATCAGCAGCTTGGTGTGCATCATATTTAATTTGGGATCTTAGTATAATAAAGCACTGCAGCGGATTCAAGTGGGTGTTCATGTATCATTAACCCTCTTTATAACTCCATTACTCCCTGTTATTTAAGGAGTTATGGAAACAACTCATAGGGAACAAAAATTCTGGTTTAAAAAAAATAACAACTGCAAAAAGATCTTTCATTGTGGTGATTACTGCTTGTAATGCAATATAGTGCTTTAGACTCCATTTCTGAGTACATAAACTATGCCTTAGGCAGGCGTATGCAGAAACAATACTCCCGTTCACCGATGATACGTGGATTACATAACACCTTCTGATGCAAGTCTTTGATGAACTTGAATGAATTTGCATTGAAATGTAGAATAAAAACTACTGAAGGCTGTCGACTCGAACCATCCACTGAATAGTTTGCAGGAAGCACGATCAGAGACTTTATAGTAGTTGTGTATTCAATACAATATATTGAATTTGCACCATATTCACAGCAGTATCAGTTCGGGAAGATTCTGTGAAAGCCTGGAAGACAGAAAAAAGAAAAAAGATTTTGCACAGGGATTTTAAACACGCGTTACCATTTCTCCAAACTGACTGTGGGAAAATAGCTCAAATTTAACCTCATCTGTCTAGTGCACTTGTTTCCAGAATAGTTCAAGGATTTTACTTTTTTACTACTTCAAACTTTGATTTTTGTGATGAGTTTCCAGGTGAAATTTTCTGCTGATGACTCCTCTGTGTAGACCCTTTTGTGTATCGGTGCTGCACAATGGTGGACGCCTCCTCTTTGCCAGCTAAAACCTTCCTGCAGCTCCTTTGGAGGCACAAGCAGTTTGTTTTCTGCCTAGAAGGTGTGTGCGTGTGTCTTATGTGAAAGTTGTGTGGGGATTTGCAAAAGTTGTTAAGACTCTTTAACCTGAATAGCGTTTTGTACAATGTGATTCCAACTATACTATGCTTCAAAGCAAAAATACAGTTAGGCACACAATTTTTGTACTTCTGTTTCTGTACACCACCAAAGTGCATTTTGAATGAAACAATGAATATGTGATTAAAATGCTGCCTTTGGACTTTAATCCAAAGGGTTTAACAAAAAATTTACACGACTTTTTAGGAATTGGCTCAAAATTAGTTTGACAAATAGTAGTTGGTAATATTGTTACTCATTCAGACTACATCCAGGAAACAGCAGGAGTTTGAAGCTGTGATTGGCACATGCAGGACATTATCAGCTGCATTTCCTTTGCATTCCATTGGTGAAACATTCAGTTCCAAGATCAGTTGATCATGATCATTTAAATGTGATTAAGATTAGAATTCAATGAACTGCGCAGCCCTAATTCTAAATAAGATATGAAATAAATCCATCCAGAGAAATAGCAAAAACTCTAGGGGTGGCCCGATCAACAGTCTGGTACAATGAATGCACTGCAACAGCAACCCCAAAAAGGTCTGAAAGAACACAGACGGCAACTAAAGCAAGTGACAACAGAGAACAGAGTTTGTTCTGCAGTTAAGAAAAACAACTTTACAGCATCTAACTAAATCAAGAACACTCTCAAGGAAGTAGTATCAGAGACACCATCATGAATGCTAATACAGAGAGTTTACATCAAGGTGCAAATAACCAGTTATACACTAAAATAAGAAAGCCAGATTAGACTTTGCCAGAAAACATGTAAAAAAAAAGAAAAGAAGGTTGGACAGGTCTGCAAATGAAATCTTTGGATCTTTGGAAACTCTGATGAGCTTTTACCAGAATGATGGAAAACGAAAAGTGCGGGGAAGGAGAGACACGGCTCGTGATCTGAAGCGCACCACGCTTTGTGTCGAACATGATGGAGCCAATGTTATGGCATGGGCATGTTTGGCTGCGAGCTGAACCACTGGTGTTTATTGATGATGTGACTGGTGATAGAAGTAGCAGGATGAATTATGAAGTGTACAGGGCTATACTCTTTGCTCAGTTTCAGACAAAATGCTGCAGTACTGACTGGTCAGATGGTTAATGACGCAAAACATACTGCAAAAGCAACCAATTTGAGATATTCAGTGATTATAAACCAATAAAGCACATGCTTTTCAGTAATTACGTACAAAATTTAAGGCAGGTATTTGTCCATGAAGTCATGGTGCTAGCTGCAACCTAAGTATTTGTAGGTTATCACTACCTACAATTAGGTTTGATGAAAAAGGCTTGAAAGAGCTTCAAATAACACAATACATGATAAGGATAAGAAAGGACAACTGAAAGTGTAGCTACATGCACATGTGACAGTTTTCATGGTGGGATGAACAGGTTAGTGTGTGTCTGTGGAAGGCTGGTTGATCAGAGTACTGTGGGAGCGAAACTGCTGCAATTGCAGGTGGTGCTGCTGACACTAAAGCACTGGAAAATGGCTTCAATGGCTGAGAAGCAGTTTTTTGTGCTTTAAGGGGTCAAGAGGAGCCCTCTTTTGGCTTTTGGCTTGCCTTCACACTGAACAGAGCCATCAACTAACAACCATCACCGTCAGTCAAATGACATGTTGCAGCTTTTCTTTTGCGGGGGGAGAAGGGAGATGAGGAGGAACATCTTCTGCTGGGCCTTGAAAGATCGACAATACTGTGCTCAGCGCAAGGAGACATTGATTGCCAGTCAGCGATGAGCCTGCCAGTCAGTCTTCATCTCCATACTCTTGAGACTGTTGACGTCTCTCTGCCGATGATGCTTTTATCCGGCAGGCAGGGCAAAGTTTGCCAGTCACATTATTAATTATTTGAACACTGGATAATTACAACAGATTAAAAGGTATATAAAACAATTCAACAACAATTCACAGTGTGATTAAGTGCATTTCCACATGGCACAATCAATAACGCAGCTAATAAACACAATTAGCAAAACATTGATTAACTAATCACTCAATTAATTATTCATTATTCTCGCTGTGAACACTGAATAAATTTCACAATCTATGAAAAGTAATTAGTTTTGCAGACTAATATTGTCATTCTAATTCACCGTTGCAAAACACAGTCTGCAGTTACAACATTGGCTTTATTGGCTGGGTTAGAAATGTCCTCAAGTGTTTTTCTATGGCATCAAGACAGAAGCTCTTTATTATACAGGCTGCACCTAAAACCATGTAAAACTTTCTATTGCCTTTTTCAGGCTTGCATATTTTTGTTTAATTGGAAATTCAGGGGAAAAACATAATCATTGCAGGTTGTCGGATGATGCAGCGGGTGCAGAAACTATCCAGTAATGGGGGGAGGGGTACAATGCTGACACATCAGGGTCACTTGGTGATCATCTAGTTTTAACCTTAAGCTCATACACGGCCTTTGTATAGCCAAAAAAGAAAACAACTCCCCCCCCCCCCCCCCCCAGCTCTGGTGCTCACTTACCTTTTATTTCCAATTTGATTATTGATCATTGGTTTGTTGTCTTGATAGCATTAAATAGACACAGAGTGAGGTTTCTGAGAAAGAAAAGCCAGAGAGTAATGATTATGCCACAAGTTATTGCTCTTTCTTCTTTTTCTTATGGCCTTTTCAAGCTGAACTGAGTTTGCCAGCACAACATCAGTGCTTTGGCCCACAATTTCAAACATTTTATCTCCCAGTGAGGAAGAGGAGCAAGCAATTAGACCCATAAATAAGAGAGAAGCCCTAAACCAAAGGATGCCAGCTAGCCTGTTTTGTCATTTGAGTTCACAGCAAGGTCGATTGTTAAATGTGGCCTAAAAAAGCTGGACTGTGGTGAGGATATCACGGTTGCACGATTCAGTTTCTGTATTGGACAACTGCGTCAGAACATACATGCCACACTATCAGTTTTAATGATTCGTGTTATTCCTATGACAGTAGATTTCTTGCTGCTGGAGTTGGCCTATTTATCACTCCCACTGTAGGCAGTAAATGATGTCTTGCATACTGTATCCAAAGGACAATTGTCACCCGTTGTAGCCCACCATGGAGCGTTGTTCCAAATGCATAATTAATGCTCTGCAATTAAGTAGGATCAAGCAAGCTAGCTTGGCTTTTCATTATGCCTGATAGTTTGGCCTGCTCCCTCTGTGTAGAACAAATATCAACAAATGTGATAATCTGGTATGAGATGTTACTTGAAATCACCATGTTTTAACTGGTCAGTGTGGAAATTATAAAGTTGTACTCACTGCTTATACTATATTAAATTTATTTTACAACTTTCAATACTAATCAGCTGGTCTTTTGTAGTTAATTTTTAGGTATTCTGAATCAATAAGTTTCAGCACATTAAACTATTATTCCCTCAGACTAGTATGACAGTTTGGATGCTTAAAAATCACCAAGGTGGACTGAAGTAAAAAGTTAAGGCAGAGCACCACGTTTGGGCAGGTAAGGCTTTAATTTGGTCTTCTAACCCTTTCTTTATAGGTGTGTTGTATTTGTCTGACCAGCAACAGTCTGAGAGCCCATCAGCGACAGAGTCTGATGACTCAGGATCTCCAGGCAGGGGCCATTGTTTTTATTCTTGTCATGCGGCCATCATACATCTACATAATGGATGATTTCTGTCCAAGATTTGCTGGTTTTGCTTGGGACTTAAGGAAGGAATGACCTTGTGAACTAAAAAAGTGAAGTAAATGAATGTTCTTGTTAATCTGTAATTAACTGACTGTGTGGAGACCAGTGTTGGTCAAGTTACTTGAAAAAAGTAATCAGTAACTAATTACTAATTACTTCCCCAAAAAGTAATCCCGTTACTTTACTGATTACTCATTTTCAAAAGTAATTAATTACTTAGTTACTTTTTAAAAACACGATTTACAACCTGAATAGGTGATAAAGTGATAGATCTTTCAGCCCAATTCTACTTTTTCTACATAATCCATCATACAAAATGTAATCAAATGGAAAAGTCCCTTTTTAAAACTTGTTTTATTAGTTGTAATCTTTTAACTTTATGCATCAAGCAAAAATTTAATTATATGCAACATTCTCTGACTGGAAGAAATGTGTTTAATATTTAAACCTATTTTCTGCACATTCCAGCACATAAAATATTTTTTTTTGTGTGCGTTTACACTCACTCTTTCAAATAGATGCAAGTAAAACACAGCAGAAAATAAATAAAGTCAAAGACTCAGCGGTCCTTTTGCTCTATTTTCACCTGTAAAGCAGGAGTAGGGTAGGCGGTGGTTTACCCTGGTGCAGGTGTGCCGCAGCGGTCAGTTGAAGAATCCGCAAGTTTCTCTGTGAATTTCCCATTATGTCGTAGCGCACTTGGTGCTTGCTTGGAAGTTTAGGGGTTTTTTTGCTGTAAAAATAAGTTTTCTTCCCACGCAGTGAACAGCGGACGCTAATGTTTTTGTCACTTTTTACAGAATAAAACTCAAAGTAAGGTCAGTACTTCCACGCTTTAAACGCTGCACGCTCATACTCTCTCCCGCACTCGATATATTATCCATTGTTGATCTGCACACAGCTGTTTTCACAAAAGTCGCACTTGCTTATGTCATGAGACATTCTCGCAAAAAAAATCACGGTTTTAGTAACGCAGTAACGCAGCGTTCCTACGGGAAAGTAACGGTAATCTAATTACCGTTTTTGCAATAGTAATCCCTTACTTTACTCGTTACTTGAAAAAAGTAATCGGATTACTGCCCATCTCTGGTGGAGACAGTCGAGCCATGCTAGCACTAGCATATTGCCCTATAGGTTGATATAACAAACTTGCTAGCAAACATGTTGGCACTTGGTATTAGTTAAAACAGCTGCTTTGCTGTTTGTTGCAGAGCAAATAGAATATGTTTGGTTTTTAGAGCACTATTGCTGCAGCCTATAAAACTTTACTTAAGAGTTACACTTACAGTGAGACTAAGAATGAACTCAGTTATTCACAATTATCAATCATAAAAGTAAAATGATTATATAAAGATATATTGATAAAGATTACCTAATATGAAAACTTTAAACACATAATTTTTACAGCCATATGTTGCCGTGCAATCAGTACAAAGTGCACCATCATTTTAGGAAAGCAGTTTGCTGCACATGCTGTTCCACCTATGTCAGTCTAATCCTACCCTGCAAACTAAGATGCAAAACTTTTTACCTGCAACCCAGGTGGGCTCTGAAGTAAGATCATTGCTACTTGTTAACTTTAGATTACAACTGGATATATTTACATTAAGTCCGAAACAGCTTTAAAGTACAGTCTAACAAAGATAATAATATGCTGGCCTCAAAAGGGATCTTTTGCTTGGAAATACACACTATATGGACAAACGTACTGAGTCACCTACACATTACACCTACAAGAGCTGCTCAACAGATGTTAAACAGATGGTAGAAAATTTGTTTTTATAAGCTCGCAGCATGAAGTTTACCACAAAATCAAATGAGATGGATACCAGTGCAGTTTTACATGGACCTAATTATACAGTGGCTAGAAGTTGCATAACTTCTTTGCAACTACTTCTTGCAGCTTTCACAGATTTCAAGACCACTTTCTCAATCGACCTATGAGCTAGATTTTTTCTCTTCATGTTTTCTCCTCATTGGATTATTTCCAATTTGATCAGCCATAAGAGCAGAGTCAGCAGGAAAAGCTGCTAAAACCAGGAGGCACAGCAGATACAATTCAGCAGTACATTTACACACAGTTTTAGTTTTTAAAAAAAAGTCTTGTCATACTATCATCTGATGCATTCATTTTGGAAACCCTTAGATATTGCCCTTGTCTGTAGTGTCATCAAACTGTAGCTGATGGGTTCCTTAATTAGAAGGATACATGAATACCTGCACGTGGCTAGCATAATAACTACCTCCTACAATCAATTATCATTGTTTCCATTATCAGCTTGATAATACAATTCTTATTCTGTAATATATAGATGCAGGAATGTATTCCTCTGCAATAATTTAGACAGTGGAAGACATGAGGAGATGCATGTAAATAAGATAAAAGTAGAAGATAAACTGTTGAGGAAAGAAATGGTCCAACAGAAAGGAGCAGCTTAGAAAAGTGCCAAACAACAATTCTTGGGAAAATAAAACCTTGCAGGAGAAGCTGTCTGTCTGTCAGTGAACATGAGAGCAGAAAGCTAAAGTGTGGCCTCCACAAGGCAAACGAGAATATTAGCTTTCTTATCCACCATCTCTCTTCTCTGGAGAAAGTTGACAGTTGAGCGGGTCACCTCTCTTCAACTGAGCGGGGCAAAAGACTCTGCTCTTGAATACAAAAATCCCAGCGTGTGGAAGGTGGGTGGCAGAAACAAAAAAAGGCAGCCAACTTGAAAATCTCCTCAGCAAAAAGGACAAGCTGATCAGTAGGGCCAGAGAACAACAGAAAACAAATAGCATGGTGATACTGAAGGAAAGATGGGCACCTTCAGAAAGAAGATGATGTTCTCTGAGCTTCCAGATGAAGCTCTCTGACAAACTGCAACAGAGGTGAGCTCTTCAAACTCTCAGAAAGCTGAGGAACAAGATCCCAGCAGCTGGAGAGGAGGCAAGATGCTGCTGGTCAAACATGTTTTGGATCCACAAGGATACACAGAGAAATTTATTAAATTAGTTAGAGTTACTTATGATATTTCTCCAGCCCAAAATGTACCTTACTTTGAATCTTCAGGGTTTGGTCTATTACTTTTCTGCTTTTGCATTTTGTCAGCCATACTGTGCAACCACACATAATTATTTATTGAATATTTATTGTGTATTTTAAAATCAGTTGGTAGCCTTTGTTCCAGGTCCTGCACAGTTGCTCCTCATCAAGAAATGTGGTGGTTGTCTGTGAAAGAGAGAGGTTGAGATTGAGAGCAAATAAGGTTTACCAGTAAGGAGAATTAATGCAAGTGTGTAAAAATCTAGAAATAAAGGTGGTGCAAAGAGACTGTAAGATGTGATCAGTTACCTTTCTTTCCTGTGTCCTCTCCAGGGTGTTTGGGCAAATGTTTCCGTGGGGTCCAGACACTACTTAAAGGTGTCTTGGTTAAGGGAGTGTGGGGAATCTTTTGTGATTGGGTTTTTGTTTTGTTTTTTCTTTTACAATTATGGGTATGGCATAAGGATAAAGTGTAAAATATTTATTAATATGAAAATGTAAAATGTATTTATATATTTATTTATTGAAGTTGATGTATTGTATAATGTGGTGGTAGGTTGGGATTTGAGAACTCACCTGTTAATTGATTTATGGTTTAGCCTGTGACAGCTGAAAGTATTTAGTTGTCGTTAGATGAGTGAATGGTTTTGTGAGGACAGCTATATTGTGAATAAATGCCTCATTCCACTATACTTGTCTTGGTCTGCCTCACTGTAAATCCAGCCTTAAAAGGCCACCCTGTTACATTCGGTAAAGGTACATTTAACTAGAAATCATATGAGACTGAACAATAACAAGGCATGAAAGTGTTTAATTAGCACTTACTTAACAAAATACTTATAAGCCTCTTTATTCACTTTTGATAGTGAAATGTTGTAAAACTGTTGTCATTTTTTCCCGTCAATAATAAGAATTTATGTGCCTCCACTTTATTAGTTTTAGCGACTCAGAAACAACACATGTGCCTTGGGACACGGGCTAAATGGGAAAGAGGGGGCTGCAGAGTTTATAGTATGGTGGAGCTGTATGTTGTTGCGTGTGCTGAGTGATGAATTCTATTAGGGAGCCAATTAGAGCAACATCTGAGTGAGAAGCATAAGGATGAAGAAAGCTATTCATCATTAGACCTACAACAACTCTGTAGGTAATCATGGAAATACTCATTCATCTTCAAACTTATTGAAAAGGGTAACTTGTGTTGCTTTTTTTTAGCCCATTGTCACCTCTGATTTAACAGTGGTGTTAACAAGAACTGTAGTCAATGACAGAGTGAGCTGGCACAGAGTATTGCTATAATGGGATGCCATACAATATGGAAGAAGGCTTTTTCTTTATTATCAGCTTAATCCTTCTCTTCTGCCCATTTCTTTGGCTCACCAGTTTCTGCAAATATTTCTCCCATTGATTTTTCATTATACAAAAATATTACAGGGATCCTGCATTTCTTCCTCTATCTGATGGAAGTTCAGTAAAATATTAAAGATTTCCGCTTTGATTTAGTCACGTAACAGACCGCCTTTCTTTATGAAAGCGAGAGCGAAAGCAAGAGAGGATGTATGATTTGTGTGTGTGTGTGTGTGTGTGTAGAAAATATTTAGTGAAAGGAGGCTGCAACAAAAGTTACCACAGACGTCTCAGTTGTGAGTGAGCCATCATAATGACTACAGCTTGCTGATGCTTGTTTGTGACACTGGTAGCATATCAGATGTTATCCTAACACAGTGGTTCCCAAACTTTTTTTTGCTAGACCCCCCTATGTTTTACAAGAAAAATGTTGCCCCCCCCCCCCCCCCCCCCCTCTCTGGCGCACACATCCTCCAACCACACACACCCATATTTTGCTCCATTGCAGTTTATTTCACACCCAACCAGACTGGCCACCACAGGTGGCACCCCGAAGCTAAAACAATAAAATTTAATGAAATATCAAATGTACGATTACGGTTTCACAGTGAAGCTCAGATATCCGAGGGTAAGTGAATGCAGCACTGGCTTCTGCACTATGAGCATCATGTTAGCAAAGGTAGGAGAGCCAAGAACGAAAGACGGCACCGCAGAAAACATTTAGTTAACATAGTGGACTAGCCATCGGACATTTGCATGGTGGGCTGATGACTTATTTATTTATTTATTTATTTGTAACGGCATGAACAATGAGAGGTGGTGGATTGGCCAGATGCTGGCCGATTTGTAAAAATAACTCAGTTGTTTGGTGGTGGCTATGGCGGAGCTTCCACAGACGCAACAGGTGGATGAGGGAAGGGGAGGCAGGAGGAGGAGAGACCCGAGGCAGCTGCCGGTCCGAGTATCAGGTGAACTGAACTTCAGGTAAGAAGTTATGACCTGCAGTCTATCTGGGTCAGATATAAACCAAGTTTAGGTGGAGTTTATTTTCGTTGTGCTGACTTTTTACAGTCATGTTGCGGGAATTGCCGTCTTGTGTGTGACTGGGTGCAGTAAGGAGTATATGTGATGTGTGTGTGAGCATGCGCGTGAAGGAAACGCGGGGAGCGAAAGAGAGAGGGCGACCGGGAAGCAGCGTTCTAACGGGCTACAGCCTATGCAGTGTGTTTTTCAAAGTGTGCAGTACTGTTATTAAAGCCTCATCTCTTCAGTACTCTCCGGTGCCTCAGCTGATTTCTGTCTGCCTCACTACTCCACAAAAGTGAAGGGAGTTAACCCCGAAGGAGGACAAACTTCGGCCCTGGAGGAAGCATCTCCCCTCGCGTCTCCCGACCACGGTCAGGGGACTGACGGCGAGGAATGGGTAACACTGGCGACCACGAAGGAACCCTCTCACGTTGTTAAAGGAGTGGTGAGCGCTGAGAAAAACCGACAGGCTAAAGCGGCTAACGATAAAGCCAAGTGACCGTAATTACAAGTGCATTAGCCCCGCTCATCCAAATGGGATTACCGCCGCCTGGTGGACGAACTGGAAACTGCATATGGCCCTTCTTCTGACCATGCAGCTGCTGTTGCTGTAGAACTGAGGCAGCGAGTGCGTAAACCTGGTGAGGCCCTGCATGTTTTCAGAGATGACATTTATGGGAAAGTGGCTGTTGCATATGGTGATAGAGCAGAGATTGAACAAGACTCTATAGCTGTTGAAGTTTTCACCAATGGGCTGGGTAATGCAGAAATAGTACAGAAGTTGCTAGAGAGGCACCCAGCCACACTTGACTGTGCATACGAAATAGCCCACCGACACGAAACCACTAAAAGGGCTGTGTCTTATGTAACCAGTGCCATGCAGCAAGGAGCCCGTAACGCAGCTGAACGCCGGCCCCGAGCTGCCGTCGTCAGAGAAAAAGACAAAGATAAGAATGTTGCTGAGCATGCACCTGCAGCTAGCCCCTCACCGAATCTTTTTGTCCCACACACACCCTCGACAACACCGAACAATCACAGAAACTTTAAAAGGAGTGGGGTTCGCTGCCATAACTGTCAAGGTTGGGGCCATGTCCAAAAGCAGTGTCCTTCCCCTCACAATACCACCAAGGCCTTAACATTGAACAGCAGCTCTTGGGACAGCCCAAAACCCACCGTGCTCCACCTTAAGTGCCAAAGCCAAGAAATGAGTATCCCCATGCGTCTCTACGAAGTGGAGGTATGTGCTGTTTTGGACAGTGGGGCCCGGAGGAGCGTGCTGCCGCTGCCCTACTACAACTCCATCCACCCAGACGTGAGGCCACCACTACAGCCCTCAGTTGTTGAGACCTTACTTGGTGTGGGACCTGGGGACGTGCCGGTGCTAGGTGAAGCCCAGATACCTGTCAATATCAACAATTGACAGGTGGATGTTGATTTCCTGGTGGCAGATATAGTAGGAAATGAGGTGCTGCTTGGGCATCCCTTCCTTACTCAAGCTGAAGCACGTCTTGATTTCGGCAAACGCCGCATCATCCTGTTCGGTGAAGAGGTGCTCTACTACCAAACTGAAGCCAGTACAAAGTCACACGCAGTGAGAATAGCTAGAACTGTGGTGATGGAACCGGGGCAAAAGTATATGGTGAAAGGCAATGTGCATCCTGGTGCAGCAGCTCGAGGTGACATGATGCTTAGTCCCACCAAAGGTTTTGTTGAGAAGCACAAAGTACTTATCGCCAGAGTCCTAGTCAACGCACAGCCTTCTAAAGCTGTCCCACTTCGCCTTTTTAACCTCAGCAATAAAGCAGTAACAATTAAGGCGGGATCCATTGCCGGGCTCCTCCAGCCAGCTGAGGCCGTGGAACCCTCCATGGTCTCCCCAGCTGCAGACTCTCTGACCAGCCGTCCTGTGGTTCCTCAGCACCTGCAGGAGCTCTATGCCCAGAGCTCCACAGACCTCAATGACTATGAACAGCTCCAACTGAAACGCTTGCTTTGCACTTATGGACATGTGTTTTCTACAGGGCCTGCTGACCTTGGCCGAACCAGCCGAACATCATAACCCGTCCTGGTGCCCCAGTCAAACAAAACCCACCAAGAATGGCAGGGGAAAAGCAGCAAAATGCTGATCAGCAGATCTACGACAGCCTACAGAGCGGTCTCGCCCAACGCAGCTGCAGTAGCTGGGCCTCGCCCATCGTTATGGTGCGTAAGAAAGATGGGACATACCGTCTCTGCATTGACTACAGGGCTCTCAACGACCACACCATAACAGACGCCTACCCGCTGCCCCGCATCCAGGACACGCTGGACACACTCTCAACTGCCAGATGGTTCAGCACATTAGACCTCGCATCGGGCTACTGGCAGGTTGAGCTGACGCCTAGAGCACGCAGGGCCGCCGCTTTCTGCACTAGGACAGGCCTCTTTGAGTGGAACGTCATGCCATTTGGACTATGCAATGCCCCGGCAACGTTCCAGCGGCTGATGGACCGCGTCCTGGCTGGCATGCAGTGGGAGACCTGCCTGGTCTACTTGGACGACATCATCGTGCTGGCTAAGGATGTGTCGGGGATGCTGCAACGGCTTGGCCAGGTATTCTATAGACTTCAACAAGCTAACTTGAAACTGAAACCTGCCAAATGCTGCCTCTTTCACCGCGAAGTTGCTTATCTTGGCCATGTGGTATCCAAGCATGGTGTGGCTACCGACCCCAGCAAAGTTCAAAAAGTTCAGATGTGGCCCACACCTACGTCCATCCAGGAGGTCAGACGCTTCATCGGCCTGGCCTCATATTATCGCCGGTTCGTGAAAGATTTTGCCACTATAGCCGAACCCCTGCACAACCTGACCAAGAAGAACGCACATTTTCAGTGGCATGCTGAGCACCAAGCAGCTTTCGACAAGCTGAAGTGTCGACTCACCTCTGCCCCTGTTCTTGGCTATCCACTTGACCATGGAGAAATGACACTAGACACTGATGCCAGCGACACTGGCATCGGCGCGGTGCTGTCACAGATGCAACAGGGCGTGGAACGTGTGCTGGCATATGGCAGTTGTAAGCTATCAAGAACTGAACAAAACTACTGCACCACACGACGTGAACTACTAGCCGTCGTGGATTTCACGTCCCATTTTCGCCAGTACCTCCTTGGACGGCCTTTCAAAGTGCGCACAGACCACAGCAGCCTGCGGTGGCTAACAAAAATGAAAGAGCCAGAGGGACAGTTAGCTCGATGGCTCGAGAAGCTTGCCGAGTACAACTTTGAGATCATCCACCGTCCAGGTCGAGTGCACACCAATGCTGATAGCCTCTCCAGAAGACCCTGTCGCCAGTCCTGTCCATGCAGAGTGCAGGACCCCCACAAGCATCTCGGGGGGACCAGTCATCAGGCAGTCCAATACGAGTTGGACTCTGACACCAGCTCCCTGTTGCTGAGTCCGGTGAGGGTGGAGGGACAACCGGCTACTACAGCGGTGTGTCTAGTGGGGGTAAGTCATAACACCACTACACCAGAAACAAAGACTTTAGACCAAACTGCTCTTACTATGTCAGACATTTTATGTCAAAACACTCCTACCCACACAGACATCTCAGAACAGACAATTCACACTAGAACAGACATATCACACCAGAACATTTCCACTAATACACACACTGTAAAGCTGACTGAGAAAATATATGTGGCTAAAACCCTTGATACTGCTTCTCTGTTTCACGGCTGGACCATGGGGGAGCTGAGCCAAGCCCAGGACGCTGATGCAGACATTGCACCCATACGCGCCTGGATGGAGGCCAGCAGTGAGCGCCCCCCATGGACTATTGTTTCACCATGCAGCCCAGCCACTAAGACATACTGGGCTCAATGGAAACGGCTCTACTTCAGAGATGGAGTTCTGGTCCGTCGTTTCTACTGCCTTGACGAGACCCAGTTCTATCCCCAAATCGTACTGCCACGCAAGCTACAACCAGAAGTGATGGGCCAGATGCACGAAGGGCCAGTGGGTGGACATTTTGGTGTCGAGAGGACTGTGGCCAGACTACGAACCCGATTCTATTGGTATCACATGAGGGAAGACGTCACTCTTTGGTGCCGTACTTGTACCAGCTGTGCATCCAGGGCCCGACCCCAGAAGACACCGCAAGCTCCGATGGGAACTGTCCGGGTAGGAGCCCCAATGGAGCGTGTTGCGCTGGACATTATGGGACCACTGAATGAGATGGAGCGCAGAAACCGATATGTGCTTGTGATACAAGACTACTTTACAAAGTGGACTGAAGCCTTTCCTATCCCAGATGAACGGGCTGCAACCGTTGCCGAGGTCGTTGCATCTGAGTGGGTGTGCCGCTACGGGATACCTCAAGCACTGCACAGTGACCAGGGACGCAATTTTGAATCTGATGTGTTCCAGGGGGTGTGCAGTTTGTTTGGCATAGACAAGACTCATACAACGCCATTCCGACCCCAGTCAGATGGCCAGGTTGAACGTTTCAATGCCACTCTCCAAAAGATCCTGGCCTCCACAGCAGAGCGTTGCCATTGGGACTGGGACCTGATGATCCCGTACGCTGTTATGGCCTACAGGGCGACCAAACACAGTGCTACAGGTTTCACCCCAAACTTCATGATGTTTGGCCGAGAACTGAGTGAGCCAGTGGACCTTGTCGCATGTCTACCTCCTGATCCAGACAACCAACCCTCAACTCCAGAGTATGTGCAGCAAATGCGTGAGCGGCTGGAGCTGGCCCACCTCATCACCAGGGAAGCCCTGGGTGAGTCAGTCAAGCGCGCAATTCAATTTCAATTCAATTCAATTCAATTTTATTTATATAGCGCCAAATCACAACAAATGTCGCCTCAAGGCGCTTCGCAAAAAGGCAATATGACAAGAACTGTTGCCACACACAGTATAAGACTGGAGATCCTGTGTGGTATCTCATCAAAGGAACACGTCACATCAAGAACAAGGTCAGAAAGTTCCTCCCATCGTATGAAGGACCATTCTTTGTCCTGGGGCAATTGGATGACCTAGTTTATCGGATCCAGAAGAACCCAAGGTCTAAAGTGAAAGTTGTCCACCATGACCAGCTAAAGCATTATCGCTGCCGCGAGCCCCTGGACAATACCTGGGTCCTTGATCGAGCTCATCAGTGTTCACCTACAGAGGTCCCACCACCAGCTTTAGAGGATGACCCAGCAGACCGTGATCTGGGTCTGCACAGTCTGTTCTCTACTGCAACTGGCAATGGCCCCAGCTCCTCTCAGCCATCTGTCTCAGTTGCAGCTGATCCCGCTCCGGTTGTTGTTATCCCATCGTCCCCTTCCCATGTAGACCATGAGAATGGTGGGGGTGTGGTAGGATAAGTTAGTTATTGCCAGTCGCCATGTAATAGTTAATTCAATTCAATTCAATTCAATTTTATTTATATAGCGCCAAATCACAACAAATGTCGCCTCAAGGCGCTTCATAGATACAGAGAAAAGCCCAACAATCATATGACCCCCTATGAGCAAGCACTTTGGCGACAGTGGGAAGGAAAAACTCCCTTTTAACAGGAAGAAACCTCCGGCAGAACCAGGCTCAGGGAGGGGCGGCCATCTGCTGCGACCGGTTGGGGTGAGAGAAGGAAGACAGGATAAAGACATGCTGTGGAAGAGAGACAGAGATTAATAACAGATACGATTCAATACAGAGAGGTCTGTTAATACATAGTGAGTGAGAAAGGTGACTGGAAAGGAAAAACTCAATGCATCATGGGAATCCCCCGGCAGCCTACATCTATTGCAGCATAACTAAGGGAGGATTCAGGGTCACCTGGTCCAGCCCTAACTATATGCTTTAGCAAAAAGGAAGGTTTTAAGCCTAATCTTAAAAGTAGAGATAGTGTCTGTCTCCTGAATCCAAACTGGAAGCTGGTTCCACAGAAGAGGGGCCTGAAAACTGAAGGCTCTCCCTCCCATTCTACTTTTAAATACTCTAGGAACAACAAGTAGGCCTGCAGAGCGAGAGCGAAGTGCTCTAATAGGGTGATATGGTACTACAAGGTCATTAAGATAAGATGGGGCCTGATTATTTAAGACCTTGTATGTGAGGAGCAGGATTTTGAATTCAATTCTGGATTTAACAGGAAGCCAATGAAGGGAAGCCAAAACAGGAGAAATATGCTCTCTCTTTCTAGTCCCTGTCAGTACTCTTGCTGCAGCATTTTGGATTAACTGAAGGCTTTTCAGTGAGTTTTTTGGACATCCTGATAATAATGAATTGCAGTAGTCTAGCCTGGAAGTAATAAATGCATGAAAGTTACAATTGTGTAATTTATTTTCTACTTAACAGCACTTGAAATGCTTTATTTTGCACATGTATGTACACCTTACTTAAGTCAATGTCTTTGTCACTGAAGTGCATTAGTTGATACTATACCTCACCTTATATGCGGTAATGGCTAACACTTTTATCTCCTGTGAGCTCCAAGTTGTAAAGGGGATTGTGTACCAGTTTTATGCATTACAATGCTGGAGTGGAATTATTGTTTAATTGCCATCCAGAGTGGGGGTAGTGTTGCGGGAATTGCCGTCTTGTGTGTGACTGGGTGCAGTAAGGAGTGTATGTGATGTGTGTGTGAGCATGCGCGTGAAGGAAACGTGGGGAGCGAAAGAGGAAAAAGAGAGAGAGTGTGTCATGGGTAGAGAGGGCGACCAGGAAGCAGCGTTCTAACGGGCTACAGCCTATGCAGTGTGTTTTTCAAAGTGTGCAGTACTGTTATTAAAGCCTCATCTCTTCAGTACTCTCCGGTGCCTCGGCTGATTTCTGTCTGCCTCACTACTCCACAAAAGTGAAGGGAGTTAACCCCGAAGGAGGACAAACTTCGGCCCTGGAGGAAGCATCTCCCCTCGCGTCTCCCGACCACGGTCAGGGGACTGACGGCGAGGAATGGGTAACAGTCAGTTACAATAACTCGTACTGCGTGAGCTAGCATGACGGAGTTTCTATACAGCTGTTCGGTTGCTATGATGTTACTGATAGTGAAGTTTATTTTATTCATAAGGTTAGTTAGTGAGTTGCCAATGGCTCCTTAAAAATGGAATGGTCCCTCATTAAGAGAAAATATTATGCGTTTCGTATTGAGCTGAGAAGAGACGCAGTTTGTCCCGGACTTCAGCTACAATGGAAAAAGACACAAAGCTGGATTTATTCTGTCGTTACGCTGCACAGCTGCCTCTTCTCTCACCCCCCCCCCCCCCTTCTGTTGCTACTTCAATCATGAAACTGATCAATGATCAGCTGATCGGCTTTTCTCTCTTGTTTGTTTATCGCCCACTTTGCGCCAGAAACTGGAAACCAGCGGATGTCGCGCTAAACAACAGCAGCACGTTTAAGCTTGATCAGCTGTTGTTAGAATTTATTTAATATTAATTTATAGTATCAGCTGATGTTTGCTGGAGCCACAGCTGTAAAAGCTGCTGGTCATGATGTCGGTTTGGATATCTGGTGAGAGGGAAACATGAAGATGAAACCAGGAGATGTCCTTACTGAATCATCAGAGCTGAACAGGTGATGGAGAAACAGGTTTACCTTTTAGGTGACATGGATGAGTTAATGGGAAGTTATGAACTGTTGCTGAGAGACAAATAACACCAGGATACTTTTCTGAGTAGCTGACAGCTGATAGCTGTGCAGGGGCGGATCTAGCAAAGTGTTGCCAGGGGCCCAGGTAGGGCATTAACGGGGAGAGGGGGGCACAAAGAAATTCTTATTCTCATTTAAAATATCTAGCTTTTATTAAATAATTATCTGAATCTTGCGAACAAAGTTTTTATCTGACGTAAAATGTATAGAAATCATACATATACCAAAAAGACAGTGTACATCATTGTCACAACAGTGTTTGTTTTCATTCAAAGGCTTTATGGCTTTAATACCTGGTGGGTCTGTAGTGAAAATTCCCAATTTTTTGTCCCAGTCCAGTCCTGCAGGTTAATACTGGCAGTGTTACCATGCCAGCTGACTGTATTTCATCATCAGCCAGTGTTGTTCTTTATCAATATTACCAAAGTTTACCATAAGGCAGCATATAAAGTATTTACTTGCTTTCAGGTTTTATTCAAATGTTAGTCTTTTCATTTGTTTCCCCACTTTTTTCCTGTTTCAAAATCAAACACCAGTTTGTGAAAAGATTATCTTCTTTTTTTAATAGGCATTGGTTTTGCATTGGCAAATTTGCCAATTGTATGTTAAAAATGTTCGTATTTTAATATTCAAAAATGTTTTTGCCCAAAACATATGTGCACTACATGTCAGTAAAAATACTATGCAAATATTGATGTCCTTGACTGCTGAATAAACACTGACTGATTGTATCTCTTGTACTTTATCAACGCAGTATCTAAAAACGTTGCACTGTAGTGGTTAAAATCTCTTTCTAATAAGAGTTAAAAGCGCATTCGGTTATTAGGTTTATAGGGTTATTGAATTATGGTTAACGGTTGGTAGAATTGTTTTTAACATTATCTGCCAATTACATCTGCCACCCTTCTCCAAATCTGTGCCCCTACCTGGCCCCCCCAACAAAAAATTTCTAGACACGCCACTGTTCACACCTCAAACATTTAGTAAACAATTAAGCAAATACAAGTAATGTGCAATAAAGTACAGGTAGTAATAAAATAAACTACTAACTCTGTTACGCTACGTCCGCACCTACACGGGTATTTTTGAAAACGCAGCTGTTTCGTCCACACGTAAACGGCGTTTCGAATCACCGAAAACTGAGATTTTTTTAAAACTCCTTTTTTGCTTTTACGTGTGGACGAGGAATACAGAGTTCATCACGCAGCATCAAAGGCATGTGCCTTTTTTCACGTCATGCTTTGCGCCACGTTATTGTTTACATGAGATGAATTGCAGAATGGCAGATAGAGACAAAATACTGTTAATCTGTTAATCTGACTATCTGCAGTATTTACACGCTTACATATATACACACAGTTACTGTCCCTCCATTTACAAAGGCAGAGGCGTCATGGTATGATTATTTTAAGTGTAGTTGTTTTTTTCCTGTGTAATAATATTCAACATTGCTATCAATACATTTTTCAAAAAATGTCTCTCTGTGCAAAATGGCTTTAAACACATAAACAACTGTGGGATACTGTTTGTCCGGGATTTGAACCGGGGGAACAAATTGTGGCAGGATCAGCCTGATATTATTTGTATCCCGCCGTAACTTTACTGTATAAAGAGCTAACATCTCCAAAATGTCAGGAGTAGTTAGTCATTATGAGAAGTGTTTGTGAACTAAAAATCAAGAATGTGGGATACTGTTTGTCCGGGATTTGAACAGCCCAGTGCTGCTCCTGGAGAAGGGAAAACCAATTTTGCAGGGGGAGACCTACCTTGGCACTTGTGCAGGTGAAACCAAAGGGAAGATATGCTTCACCATATTTTCTAGTCTTTTCCTCAGAATGAAGTTGGTTTGGAAACATATTCAGCGATGCTTCATCTCCTGATTTGCGTTTGTGGAGGCGCCCCGTGCTAGCAGTGTCCAAGCGTTGTTTTTTTTTTGTTTTGTTTTTTCCTTTTCATACGCCCCCCGCAATGGCCCCACACTTTGGGAAGGTCTATCCTAACAGAACTTGTCTCTGATCAGCTACTTCATCTGGAAATAGATTTTTATATTCAACTCTTTTATCCACACTTTGCAGTGGATGTCCTGCAAAACTGAACACAGCAACATGTAGCATTCTGTCTTATTTAAAGAGCTACCTGCGTTGCTGATACTTGGCAGTGCGTATGTATCTGTATGTAAATTATAAGTGCCTCTACACCAGGTCCTTTGACCCCAAATGATGCTATTTGATGTGTACATGAAAGTCGGCAGAGTTAAGAAATATTTGAAGAAAATATTTGAAGAAAACACAGTTGGACACTTACATACTGAAAGATGAAACCACTGACAGCTCAATTCCAGTTTTAATTTATTTCCCACATGTGGCTCTGACTAAAATGCTACATCAATGGTCTCCTACAGTCAAGCAACTTTATTAGTAACAAGCAACTTAATTTGAAAAGCTTCAAGTCAAACGAAGAGTCTTCATTTTCTGCATATTACAGGCCAGCGTATCTGTATAACAAACCAACACACAGACCCATGAATCTGTGTGCCTGGCTTCTTTTTTGCATAAATAAAAATGCAGTTTTTAAATGATGATTTCATTTATTAAGAGGAAAAAAGTTTTCCAAAGCTACCTGGCCCTATGTGAAAATGTAATTACCCCCTAAACATAATAACTGGTTGTGCAACCCTTGGCAGCAAGAACTACAAACAAGCCTTTGTTATAACTGGCAATGAGTCTTTCACATCATTGAAGAGGAAATTTGGTCCACTTTTCTTTGCGGAATTGGTTTAATTCAGCCACACTGGAGGGTTTTCGCCAAAGCCTCTCAATCAGTGTCACAGGTTGGCAGTGTAGCAGGCAGGCCGTGGATCCAAATTTAGCTTTAATGCTGAACTCGTAAACACAATCTCTGGAAAACATGGGACAAGGAAATACACTACCTAGGAGGAGGATGTGACTAAGGACGAGGGGAGATAATAAATAAACAGAGGCTAGGGGAACAAGTGGGAAAGACTGTGGGAACAAATCAAGGATAACAAGACAAAGGAAGTTAAACTCAATAAGAGGTACACCAGACAAGAGTCTCCCAAAAAAAGAGAGGAAACAACATGTGCTAAGACAAAAACTCAAACATAAGGACTAGACACAGAAAGACAACCATGAAGACCTGCCTGGACAAACAGAATGAGATCACAAATACGAAGCTAACAAACGTATAACCATCCTAAAGAAATATCTACAGGCACAAATAATAAAGAGACTCAAATGTACTAGAATTACACGATAAATAGAAGATTAAATAGAACTAGAACATAATCCCTTCACAAAACCCCAAAGAAATCCTGAACCCACAAACTCAAAACTCTGGGCTCAAGACCAGAGGACCATAACTATCAAATATAAATTGTTACTTTGACTAGACCACTCCAAAACCTTATATTAAAAAAAGTTTTATTTATTTTTCAATCCATTCAAAGGTGCTGCTGGTATGTTTTGGATAACTGTCCTGCTGGATCACCCGAGAACACTTGAGGTTCAGGGCACAAACCGATGGCTTGACGTTCTGCTTCGGGATTTTCTGGTAGAGAGCAGAATTCGTGGCTCCATCAATTACCGCATGTTGTTAGGGTTGCCAACTCCCTGAGAAATAAATAAGGGACACCTCGTGGCCAGGGCCGGGCGACCCAGTTGTCTTCACCCTTCCCAGTGTGGTGAATTTTTTAGCTCTTTTTTTGTGTGTGAAATTATTTTTTTTAACCATTTGACTTGAATTTGATTTAAGTAGATGCGTATTCTTTGTGATATCAACACATGGGAAACAAAAATCATTTAGCCATTTATTTTTAGCTCAAAATGACAACATTAACACAATAAAACAGGTCTCTTTCTTAAACAGAAGCCTGTCATGCTTAACTTTTGATAATAAAAGTAAATCTTTCTTTAAAAGAACTCTGTCCTGCTTAACTTAAAATTATATAAATTAATAGAAAACAATAGAAAGAAAAATATTCTTGTAACAGTGCACATTTAGTGCATTTAGTGCAATTGGCTTCAGCAGAGGCATTATTTCAGCTTTTGCTCCCGTTTGTAAACCCACTTGTTCCCATGATTACGCGTCATAACTCATCATCATTATTCATCTATGTATTACTTTTATGTATTACTCATCTATTTGTTGTAATCATCTATCCTTGCAGTTGTTTATTACACAAAATAAATTATATTATCACACTTCTGGCCACATAGCGCTGATATTCACTGCACATGCCCATTTTAACCTTAACCAGAGGGTTTAAAAACAAACAAACCAGTGTTTACCATATCTGGTTCTGCCGTGGCCTGGTAGACAAAAATTGGTTAAGGGTTCCCCGAGCTTTCACGCCCCTCATGTTCTTCATGTGCCCACCATTAGAAGCACGCCTATGGAAAAAGTGCGCCGGCACACAGTGCAGTGCGCTTTATAGGTGTTATCGTGCACTTTTCCAGCCAGGTGTTTTCCTTTTCCCATTCTTCCCTGCACTTTTGCAGCCTTTTTTTCTTTCTCTGAGAGGAACAAACATTGCTGGTCTAATGCCTGGCTCACACTGTGCGATTTTTGGCCCATTTTGAGCCGATTTTTGAGTCGTGCGACCAATTTGGTGATCGGCCCGATTTTGGCCTTCATCGTGCATCGTGTAGTATACGTGGGGTAACGAGAAGCGATTAACACCTCATGACCAGCTCCCGATCATCAATCGCTCGTGAGGGTGTCACCGCAGCCGCTCACACTGCTCACGCGCAAACACGTAAACGTCGGTGAAAAAGACGGAGCAGCACGGCTGTGCAGCGTGTGATCTGGACTCAAGCGATGGAGGCACAACTTGTAGAACTTTGGAAAGCTCATCCGAGCCTTTTCGATGTGGCATCACCAAATTATCACGACCACAACAACCGTGAAAATAGTTGGATTTACATTGCTGCTCAATCACAGCTGCCTGATCATGTTTGTCATTAGTAATTTAGCAAAGTTGATGGTGGTGTGTGTCTGTGTGAGTGAAAGACAAAGAGGGAGAGCGAGCGACAGATTTTCTGTTATAACCTTCATTTTATGGAGGCACAGTGTGACTCAGGTCGCATCAGAGCATCGGGCGGTATAGTGTGAGACCTGCATCGTGACCTACGAATTTATAACCCATGCGAGCCAATCGTGCAGTTTGAAAATCGCAGTGTTTGCCCAGCTTCAGGTGTACTGTCGTCTGAGACTTGCACCGCAGTGTCGGCGTTTGTTTCCCTGTTGGCCATGCTTTTTGTTGTGGTCATCTGTTGTCTTCCGGTATTGTCTCCGCAAGCGACCTTTCCTCAACCAATGAGATGAGCGGTAATCTGAATTGTCATACTCGAATTGTCATAAGTGTGCTGTCAGCTCATTGGTCACAAAGCAGGGGCGGGGCTGGGAATTATGTTTTCAAACAAAGCGTTAATTACATTAAAACTTATAGACTACTTTTGATTCTCACTGTATTACGGGACAAAGTGCGTCCCTTATTAGCTCAATACGGGACGTGTACTTTTGTTTCTAAATACGGGACGATTCCGTTTTTTAAGGGACGGTTGGCAACCCTACATGTTGTCCAGGTCCTGAAGCAGAAACCGTCACACTAGCACGACCATGTGTAACTGTTGGTTTGATGTTCTTATTATGAAATGCTGTGTTAGTTTTACACTAGATGTAACAGGTCTGGCAGTAACCATTTCTGGGTGTTGCTAGTGAACTTTAACTGGTTAATTAGTATAAATTGATGATTTAACAAAGAGGGTTGTTACTTTTTCACACAGAGCCAGGCAGGTTTTCAGATTTTTTTCTCTTAATACGGGACTGTAAAGCACTGTACCATATATGATTGCTGTTTCAGTAGTCCAGTCTTCTTCTCTTTAAAATCCTCGCTGGTACTTGGTGGAATAAATTTTTCTTCTCCTTTGAATGTTGCTATAATTGAATCTTCTGCATCACAGATTAAGTGTGGGGAGTGGTGGGGATCCCAACAGATTTTTGGTAGCACAATGCTCTGGGGCGCTATCTGTAACCTTCCAGACAGTAACTTAATGGTGGCAAGTGACAAGTGAGCACTGTTATTCAAGGCTGTCAGAGCTGGAGATGCAGGGTGCTGTTTAATATGCATGGACTCACTAATTACAGCCCTCTTACTCTAATGATATGGCCTTGAGACCGCCATGCTGAGGAATGGGCTCAAATCTGCATTCCTTTGACACACTCGAGCCACTAAAACACACAACATAACACCAGTTTGAATTGATGTGAGAAAGCCCTGAAGCAAATCAGCATGAAAGTGGAAATTTGAGAAGGTGCCGGTTGTGTAGATTGGCACAACACATATGCCACAACAGATACATTATAATAAAGCCTATAAACTAGAATTAAAAGACCAAAATGTAATAAAGAGACTGTCTAGCTACATGTGGGGATAGGAGCAGAAGACCAGAGATGACTAAAAACCACAATACATGAACATGCCCAGAGAAAATCATAATGTCAACTGGCAGATCAGTTGGGTAATTGGGGTACACGAGGTGCTCATGCCGTTTCTGATCCAAAGCTGACAGCAGGACATAAACCTGGGATGCTGCCTAGCACACTGTCACCCAGTGTCAGCGAAAAATCTGAAGTCCTCTCTTCTCCCATCCATCTCTCTGCTTTCTTCAGCTCCCAAGAAAACACTGCCACAGCTCACAAGTGCTCCCTCTCTGTACACACACAATTATCACCTCTCCCCAATATGTTTCCATTCACATGAAACATTTGCTTCTGTTGCTCTTTCGCTCTCATATGCGTACACTCGCCGGCACTTTCCAAAGGCATTTTGGGACCTTGTTGCGGCAGAAACTTTAAACACATGGAAGCAAAATATCCTTTGTGAGCCGGGGCCGACTGACACAACAATGCGGTGACACTCTTTGATAAACACCCGGCCAAAATTTCGAAAATACATTTCAGCAGAAAACGCTGCACATTCAGAAGCTGCCCGGTGTCGTGGGAGGTGACTGCATTGTGTTTGTGAAATGCAAATTCATAATTCACACAAGAGCGAAACATATTGTAGTTCCCACGCTGTGTTTGTATAGCCACAGATTGTGTTGGATTAATTTACATATTTTGTTTTTTATTTACTATTTTTTTTGTATTTGAAGTCTTATATGAAGATGTACTGGCAATTCCATTGAGACAGTTCTGACTGAAATTGAAAGCATCCAAATTGCTCCCCAGCCCTCAGCAGGGATTCAGCTCCTGGAATTCCGCAGCTCCGTGGTGCACCGTGGTTAGCAGCGGGGGAGGTTACAGCATTGTGAATGCTTTCTGAAGCCATATCTTCACCCTGCTCTGCGGGTGGTTTTCACACCCACAAAATGGATCAATTATCCAATCTACAAGCACCCATCCACACCACTCTCACACAATTAACTCAGCCAGACACACGTCAAGAGGACTAGATGATTTGGGAAAGGCTTCCTCGCTCATAAAAATCGATCAAAAATGCATACCCTCTAAACCTTTTCTAAAAATAGCACAAAAAAATTCAATTTTACTCTAGCGCATCTTCAGATCCCATCTTTGTTCCCCTCAGCACATGCAGTGATCCCTAAAATCTGGCAAATGTATCAAGTCCAAACAGTTTGGCCTTAGACACCACTAAAGCTCCCAGACTGCAGTTGTTTTTACAATCACAGCAATGAGCCACTCGGCAAAGTCATATCTGTGACAAAGCGATACGCTGTAAATGTGAAAGCCTCCTACTGTTCTTCTCATGTGGCTGTCATAAAACATGGTGTTGCTTTAATTGCTTTTTGTGCTGAGATGTAAGGGACATGAAGGAGGGGAGATAATTATAATAAAATTAATAGATAATTAATGATTATGCTGCATAGATAATGTCATTACTTTTGGTTAATTTCCAGCTTAGCCTAACACATGCAGGGGCAATCCTTGGACTTTGTTTTTAAATGGAGTAGCACACAGCCTTTAGGTTTATGTGCAGTGGCTTCTGCTTTAATAATACAGGTTGTATTGCATGAAAAATGACACTGCACTAAAGTGGGGAAGGGCGGCTTAGGAAACTAAAAAACTACATAGAGTGCACTATACAGGTCATCGGATGTTCAAGATGGGCTTTGCATCTACCAACAACTGCTCACACTGCCAAACCAACTCACCGGACAATTATATCCATGCTCTTTGGTTCTGTCCACCAGTTCAGAAGTTTTGGCGCGAGATATGTGAAGATTTATCAAAGTGTCTGAAATGTAACATTCCAACTTCCCCCTTAGTGTGTTTGTTGGGCAGCTTAGATAATGTCACTTCAGAAAAGAATATAGCCCATATGGTTTTCACTGCCCTATGCATAGCCAAGAAAACAGTCCTCATGAACTGGAAAAATAAAAACAATCTTAATTCTAACCAATATAGAAATTATCTATTAGATTACATTAGTCTTGATACAGCTTCTGCCACCACATCAGATCAATCGCTCTGGGCTCCTCTGATCAGCTCCATCACCTAGTGGGGGTGGGGGGGTCATATTTTGGTCTCGCCTTCACTGTTGTGATTGGTGTGGGGGTAGGGTCAGGCTTAGGGCGTCGGGGGGTTCCCCGGGAGCATCTTCCTTGGGGGCTCAACCCGGGGTAGCGGTCATGGCCAATTAGGGGCTCTGTTGGCTCTTAGGTGACGGTTTCCTCGTGGCTACGTGCAGCGGGGCTAGGGGAGGGTCTGTGCTGACGGACGGGGGTTACTGACCTGGTAGCCTGGCTGCCCCTGGGTGGATCCGGGACGGGCGTGAGGTTCTGGGGGCGCTCCGGCTCTGGCCTGGGGCCCTGGCCGGGCCTCGGGGGCCTGGGTCCTGGTTGGTGTGTTGCCGGGGTTGTGGGCCGGTGGGTATATGGGGGCCCACCACTGGCGCAGGGTGCCGCCGGTGCGCCGAGCCACCTGGGGGGCTCTTCAACTGGTGGGGGGGGGGGGGGGGGTTGTCACATCTTGCAGGAGCTTTCCTCTCTCAGGAACTCTCTCTGCAAGAGGGGGAGATACAGGAGAGGTGGAGGAAGATCTCAGCCTGGGCGTCTATTGTCTTATGTAGTCTGGAAGATGAGTGGATGATGGGGTGGGTGCAGTTTTCTCTGTGGTGGGGTTGGGTGGACTGCCCCGGGCTCTGTGGGGCCGGGCGGCGCCGCTGCACTGGGCCCCGGTTCGGATGGGCCTGGGCCCCCCTTCCCTGGCGGGTCGCGGAGTATGGGGGTGCCTACTGGGGTCAGCGGGGGAGCTGGCCCCAGGGAGGGGTCACTTGCCCCTCCCTTCCTTCCCTCCCCATCTCCAGCTGCCTCCATGCAGGGCCTTGGAGTAGGGGTGTGTCACCAGGGTGCAGAGGAGGTAACCCCCCCCCCCCCCCCCCCCCCCTCTGTCCCCTTCTGGCTGCCTCTGCCTCAATTTTATCCCGCAACTTAGACATTCACATTACTCACACTCTCATTACACATACATATAGGATCTTGGGGGTGGGCACGCTACACGGAATCCCAATTACCATCAGGGTGTACACCTCACCCCTGGCGTCGTTGCCCACCTCTCAATTTTAAATACACGTAGACATTGAGGGCTAGCAGGAGGGACTATGCGCTTACCTGCTGCTCTCTGGCAGGTAGCTCCATGCCCTCCTGGGTTTTAAATGCACCTTAGAACACACATACATCAACACTACAATGAGCGGGTGGAGGGAGGTTAGGAGTCTTCTCTCGCCCTCGTTCTCTGCGGTCGGCTGGAGCAGGGGGGCTAGGAGGAGGAGTTGGCCGTCCGACTGGGGTCCGGAATGTGGGGCCTCCCTGCTGCTGCGGAGTCGGGGCGGTCTGCTTCTCCCCACCGCAGGGAAAAGGGTAACACAACCTGGGTCTGGGTGCAGTTCCCCCCTCCAGGGGCAAGGGTACCTAGACCCGGTTCGTAGAGTACGCTTGGGGAGTGTGATTGTGTGTACAGCGTCTCTTTATGTCTGTCTCCACGTTGGTTGAGTGTGGAGTAAGTGCATATGAGAGCATGAGGGTGGGAATGGATGTTTGTGTCTGTGTGTGCCTGTATGTCTGTGTCAATATGTCAGGTTGGGTATCAGACGCCACCTCTCTGAGGACAGCTCAGGCCCTCCAAGGTTTGGAGGCCTATCTCCCCCCACCACTTCCCCTGCCGGGGGCGGACTCCCTCAGACATCGGTGCGTTGGTGGTTCTTTGTGTCCGGGGGTGGGCGTCCGGGTACACACCGGCTCACTCCTTGGCGGCTGCTTATCGGGGCCTGGAGCCTGGGGCTCGCTTGGGCCACTTTGGAGGTGGGGTGCCCCCGGCCTCTCGGCCTGGGGCTCGGTCACTCAGGCACAGCTGGCTGCCGGCGGAGCTCACGGGCACGTCACTGCAACCCCCCCTGGCTTCTGCTCCGTGGCTGCTGGGTGACCCCTCATCTGGGACTCTCCTCAGCTCTTTCTGGGACAGTGGCACGGCTGCCCCTCTGTTGGTCTTCCTTGGTCTCTTGTGTTCTGAGGGCCTCTGGATGTCTGGAGTTTTGATCTCCTCCATACCTGCTTCATGCCCTGGAGGACGGGGCAGTGGCCCCCCACACCCTCTAGCAGATCATTACATGAGGGAACCTTTTAAGAAAACAAGCGCGTCCATGCTCACAGGTGTACACACGGGTGATCACACACACAAACTACACCCTTTTTGGCTCCTACCTCAATGCACACTGTGCTGTCGATCTTACGTGCTGCACAATAATGTTTAATATTTAGTATTTACTGTCATATTCCCATATATCATTGTGATGTTGTTTATTGTATTACTCTCGTTTTCTTCTGCTTGTTTTCTTTTTTCTTTCTCAACAGGTGATCCAGGTGATCGATATATGTATTTTTTTTTTTTCTGCTTATTCTGTTGGTTTTTGTTTTTTGCCCTTCTCCCCCGTCCCTCTTCTCAACTGTTTTTCTTTCCCTCTTTCTTTCTCCCTTTTCTTTCCCCCAGTCAAGTCTGTCCCGTATTCAGCAAGTGAAAATAAAATAAAGAATAAAAGGTGAATCAAATGGACCATTACGGCAAAGCTGGGATGGTCAATTTGGTAAAGAAAATCCGTTGGGCATCTTTCTTCGCCTTTAGACAATAATTCTGATGGCAAAAGAGCCAAACGGGACAGGCAAGAAAAAAAAAAAAAAAAAAAAAAAAAAAAAAAAAGGAAACTAAAAAATGTTGGCTCCATATTGTAACCTCAGATTCTAAGAGCTGTTTTGCATCTGTATGTATGACAAGTGTGTTCAGAGCACCATATTATGCAATTTTTATATAGTTATTTTTACAGTGATACACTGAAGCAGACAACTATCTATTATTTATTTATTTATTGTTTTGTTTTCTCAAAAGAGAAGTCAGTCATATTAACAAATTACTTGTAAGTTTAACCTAAACCTAACTTTATTTTTGTCTAATAAAGACCTCCCCCACAGCCATCTATACCACAACAAAGCAGAAGAGTTCATGTTTTTCACTACCACATTTGTTTCCAGGTAAAAGTGACACACTTTTTAAGTTTCCTTTAATATGTTAAAATTATGTTATTAAATAGAAACAGGCGGTTTTGCATTTTGCAGCTCTGTTTCGTGCTCATTAAAAAAAACTACCACAGGTAATTGAGTGGTAATAACCATGTTATTACTATTACCACTTTATTACCGGGCTGTAAAAGAAAGTGCTACCGAAAATTTGGTAAAAAAAATGTTTGTTAAGATCAATTATGTGTCCCTGTATATCTACTCAATGTAAATTGAGCTTGACATCCCTGCTCTACACCAACAAAAGCCACACATTTGATATTCAAAGTGTGCCTTAACATGCAGCCAACATATATTCTTAAAAAGTATTTACAATCCTCAAGCCCGACAGAAATACACCACATGTGTTGTTCCACAGCGACAGTGGCAGTACCTGATTGCTTGCAAGCTTTGTGCTTTGTGCTTTGCTTGTATAAGCTGACATGCAACTGGTCAGGTTGTGTACGACGTGTGCTTGATTCACAGCGGAAAAACTTGGCACACACTTGACACCTGCTTTTTGCTCTGTTCAGAGTTAACATATAAACCTGTGTCAGAGCTCCGAGTGATGACACCATCTTTATATGCTTGATTTAAACCGCTACATGTGCATAAACCTGCATGACGGTAATCTTTAATAAAGCATGACTCGTTTCAAAGCTATTTCTTCAAAGCTGGGACATTAACTAAAATGTAAATAAAAACAGAATGCAATCATTTGCAAATCTCATAAACCCCTATTTTATTCACAACTTTATATAGAAAAGCCAAATGTTAAAATGAGAACATTTTAAGAAAAATCTTGGCTCAACATATCTTAAAAAAAGTTGGAACAGCAGTTTGTAAACATGGGGGAACTAAGGAGAGCAGCTGCTGAACCTTTGGGAGAGGAATGTTGTCCCATTCTTGTTTAATATAGGGTAATATAATACCCTACGTCCTAATAATGCAGTTGCTCAACAGTCCTGGATATTCTCTGCTGTATTTTTTGTTTCATGATGCTCTAAATGATTTCCATTGGTGAAAGCTCTGCACTGCAGGCAGTCGGTTTATCTCCTGGACTTTACTACACAATCATGCTGTTGTAATAGATGCAATATGCAGTTTAGTACTGTCTTGCTGAAATATGTAAGGCCGACCCTGATAAAGATGTCATCTAAACTGCACCATCTGTTGCTCTACCACCTGTATATACCTTTAAACATTAACAGCGCTTTTCCAGATGCTTTTCTCAATGCACGGCCCATGCAGTGATTTTGGGCATCCAATAATGATTTTTGCCTGCGTCCCTCACGGACAGGGATTGTCTGAATCTGTTGACGACGTTATGTATTGTAACTGGTGGCGCTGTCACTTGGTGTTCGCTCGCTCTGTGGTATAGTATCGCTTCCTGTTCCTGCTCAAACACAGTGGTGTTTCTGAGTAGCTTATTTGCTTAGCAGTTTAATTAACAACTTTTAAATACATTCTTTTTTCACAGTATAATCTTCACGTGCTTCATCCGAAGCACACTTTCTGTGTACTCACTACCTAATTTATAGCCAAAGTATTCACTCACTGTCTCTGTACTGTTTTGCTAGCTTAGCTCGTAGCCGACCCGTTAGCACCATGGCTACTTCACCTGTCCCTTCTGCACTTTCTTGCTCATTGTGTCAGATGTTTAGTTACTCCTCGGCCTCCTTTAGCAGTAATGATATCTGTAACAAATGTAGCATATTTGCAGCTCTGGAGGCCAGGATTACTGAACTGGAGACTCGGCTTTGCACCCTGCTCTCACCCTTAGCTAGCCAGGCCCCTGTAGCTGGTGCAGCCGAAGATAGCGTAGGCCCCGCTAGCTGTTCCCCGGCAGATCCCAAGCAGCTGGGGAAAGACGGCTGGGTAACAGTGAGGAGGAAGCGTAGTCCTAAACAGAAGCCCCAGGTACACCACCAACCCGTTCATGTGTCTAACCGTTTTTCCCCACTCGGTGACACACCCGCTGGGGGTCAAACTCTGGTAATTGGTGATTCTGTTCTCAGACATGTGAAGCTAGAGACACCGGCAACCATAGTCAATTGTCTTCCAGGGGCCAGAGCAGGCGACATTGAAGGAAATTTAAAACTGCTGGCTAAGGGTAAACGTAAATTCAATAAAATCATAATTCATGTCGGCAGTAATGACACCGGTTACGCCAATCGGAGGTCACTAAAATCAATATTGAATCGGTGTGCAACTTTGCCAAAACAATGTCGGACTCTGTAGTTTTCTCTGGTCCACTCCCCAGTCAGACCAGGAGTGACATGTTTAGCCGCATGTTCTCCTTAAATTGCTGGCTGTCTGAGTGGTGTCCCAGAAACGATGTGGGCTTCATAGATAATTGGCAAACCTTCTGGAGGAAACCTGGTCTTGTTAGGAGAGATGGCATCCATCCCACTTTGGATGGAGCAGCTCTCATTTCTAGAAATATCGACAAATTTATTAAACCCCTCAAAACATGACTATCCAGAGTTGGGACCAGGAAGCAGAGTTGCAGTCTTACACGCCTCTCTGCAGCTTCTCTCCTCCTGCTACCCCCCCAAAAACCCATCTCCATAGAGACTGTGTCTGCTTCCAAAAAGACAAAAAACAAACTAAAAACCAGCAACAAACAACTTAAACATTTACAAAGAAAGAACAATACAGTATCCACATCTGAACCAAAGAGTAAAACAGTGAAATGTGGATTATTAAATGTTAGGTCTCTCTCCTCCAAGTCTCTGTTAGTACATGACTTAATAATTGATCAACAAATTGATTTACTCTGCCTTACAGAAACCTGGTTGCAGCAGGATGATTATGTTAGTTTAAATGAATCAACACCCCCGAGTCATTCTAACTACCAGAAATCTCGAAGCACAGGTCGAGGGGGCGGTGTGGCAGCAATTTTTCACACCAGTCTATTAATTAATGAAAGACCAAGACAGACTGTTAATTCATTTGAAAGCCTGATGCTTAGCATTGTCCACCCCAGCTGTGAAACTCAGAAACCAGTCTTACTTGTTATCATCTATCGTCCACCTGGGCCTTACACAGAGTTTCTGTCTGATTTCTCAGATTTTATATCTAATTTAGTTCTGAGCTCAGATAAAATAATTATTGTGGGTGATTTTAACATCCATGTTGATGCTAAAAATGACAGCCTCAACATGGCATTTAATCTGTTGTTAGACTCAATTGGTTTCTCTCAAAATGTAAAAGAACCCACCCACCACTTTAATCACACTCTAGATCTTGTTTTAACATATGGCATAGAAACTGAACATTTAACAGTGTTTCCTGAAAACCCTCTCCTGTCTGATCATTTCTTGATAACATTTACATTTACAATAATTGATTACGCAGCAGTGGAGAGTGGACTTTATCAAAGTAGATGTCTTTCTGAAAGCGCTGTAACTAAGTTTAAGAATATAATCCAGCCACTGTTATCATCGTCAATGCCCTGTACCAACACAGAGCAGAGCAGCTATCTGAACGCTACCCCAACAGAGGTCGATTATCTTGTTAATAATTTCACCTCCTCACTACGTACGACTCTGGATACTGTAGCTCCAGTGAAAACTAAGGTCTCTAATCAGAAGTACCTGACCCCGTGGTATAATTCTCAAACACGTACCCTAAAGCAGATGACTCGTAATCTGGAGAGGAAATGGCGTGTCACAAATTTAGAGGATCATCATTTAGCCTGGAGAAATAGTTTGTTGCTTTATAAGAAAGCCCTCCGCAAAGCCAGAACAGCTTACTACTCATCACTGATTGAAGAAAATAAGAACAACCCCAGGTTTCTCTTCAGCACTGTAGCCAGGCTGACAAAAAGTCAGAGCTCTTTTGAGCCAACCATCCCTTTAACGTTAACTAGTGATGACTTCATGAACTTCTTCACAAATAAAATTTTTATCATTAGAGAAAAAATTACCAATAATCATCCCACAGATGTAATATTATCTACAGCTACTCTTAGTACCATTGATGTTAAGTTAGACTCTTTTTCTCCAATCGATCTTTCTGAGTTAACTTCAATAATTACTTCCTCCAAACCATCAACGTGTCTTTTAGACCCCATTCCTACAAAACTGCTCAAAGAAGTCCTGCCATTGATTAATTCTTCGATCTTATATATGATCAACCTATCTCTAATAATCGGCTATGTACCACAGGCCTTCAAGGTGGCTGCAGTTAAACCTTTACTCAAAAAGCCATCTCTAGACCCAGCAGTCTTAGCTAATTATAGGCCAATCTCCAACCTTCCTTTCATATCAAAAATCCTTGAAAGAGTAGTTGTCAAACAGCTAACAGATCATCTGCAGAGGAATGGTTTATTTGAAGAGTTTCAGTCAGGTTTCAGAGTTCATCACAGCACAGAAACAGCTTTAGTGAAGGTTACAAATGATCTTCTTATGGCCTCTGACAGTGGACTCATCTCTGTGCTTGTCCTTCTTGACCTTAGTGCAGCATTCGATACTGTTGACCATAATATCCTATTAGAGCGATTAGAACATGCTGTAGGTATTACAGGTATTGCACTGCAGTGGTTTGTATCATATCTATCTAATAGACTCCAATTTGTGCATGTAAATGGAGAGTCCTCTTCACACACTGAGGTTAATTATGGAGTTCCACAGGGTTCAGTGCTAGGACCAATTCTGTTTACATTATACATGCTTCCCCTAGGCAGCATCATTAGAAGACATAGCATACATTTTCACTGCTATGCAGATGACACCCAGCTCTATCTGTCCATGAAGCCAGATAACACACACCAATTAGTTAAACTGCAGGAATGTCTTAAAGACATAAAGACTTGGATGGCCACTAACTTTCTGCTTCTTAACTCAGATAAAACTGAGGTCATTGTACTCGGCACTGAAAAGCTTAGAAATATGGTATCTAACCAGATTCTTACTCTGGATGGCATTACCTTGGCCTCCAGTAACACTGTGAGGAACCTTGGAGTCATTTTTGACCAGGATATGTCCTTCAACGCACATACAGTGGGGCAAAAAAGTATTTAGTCAGCCACCGATTGTGCAAGTTCCCCCACTTAAAATGATGACAGAGGTCAGTAATTTGCACCAGAGGTACACTTCAACTGTGAGAGACAGAATGTGAAAAAAAAATCCATGAATTCACATGGTAGGATTTGTAAAGAATTTATTCGTAAATCAGGGTGGAAAATAAGTATTTGGTCAATAACAAAAATACAACTCAATACTTTGTAACATAACCTTTGTTGGCAATAACAGAGGTCAAACGTTTACTATAGGTCTTTACCAGGTTTGCACACACAGTAGCTGGTATTTTGGCCCATTCCTCCATGCAGATCTTCTCAAGAGCAGTGATGTTTTGGGGCTGTCGCCGAGCAACACGGACTTTCAACTCCCGCCACAGATTTTCTATGGGGTTGAGGTCTGGAGACTGGCTAGGCCACTCCAGGACTTTCAAATGCTTCTTACGGAGCCACTCCTTTGTTGCCCGGGCGGTGTGTTTTGGATCATTGTCATGTTGGAAGACCCAGCCTCGTTTCATCTTCAAAGTTCTCACTGATGGAAGGAGGTTTTGGCTCAAAATCTCACGATACTTGGCCCCATTCATTCTGTCCTTAACACGGATCAGTCGTCCTGTCCCCTTGGCAGAAAAACAGCCCCATAGCATGATGTTTCCACCCCCATGCTTCACAGTAGGTATGGTGTTCTTGGGATGCAACTCAGTATTCTTCTTCCTTCAAACACGACGAGTTGAGTTTATACCAAAAAGTTCTACTTTGGTTTCATCTGACCACATGACATTCTCCCAATCCTCTGCTGTATCATCCATGTGCTCTCTGGCAAACTTCAGACGGGCCTGGACATGCACTGGCTTCAGCAGCGGAACACGTCTGGCACTGCGGGATTTGATTCCCTGCCGTTGTAGTGTGTTACTGATGGTGACCTTTGTTACTTTGGTCCCAGCTCTCTGCAGGTCATTCACCAGGTCCCCCCGTGTGGTTCTGGGATCTTTGCTCACCGTTCTCATGATCATTTTGACCCCACGGGATGAGATCTTGCGTGGAGCCCCAGATCGAGGGAGATTATCAGTGGTCTTGTATGTCTTCCATTTTCTGATGATTGCTCCCACAGTTGATTTTTTCACACCAAGCTGCTTGCCTATTGTAGATTCACTCTTCCCAGTCTGGTGCAGGTCTACAATTCTTTTCCTGGTGTCCTTCGAAAGCTCTTTGGTCTTGGCCATGGCGGAGTTTGGAGTCTGACTGGTTGAGGCTGTGGACAGGTGTCTTTTATACAGATGATGAGGTCAAACAGGTGCCATTCATACAGGTAACGAGTGGGGGACAGAAAAGCTTCTTACAGAAGACGTTACAGGTCTGTGAGAGCCAGGGATTTTCCTTGTTTGAGGTGACCAAATACTTATTTTCCACCCTGATTTACAAATAAATTCTTTACAAATCCTACCATGTGAATTCATGGATTTTTTTTTTCACATTCTGTCTCTCACAGTTGAAGTGTACCTCTGGTGCAAATTACTGACCTCTGTCATCATTTTAAGTGGGGGAACTTGCACAATCGGTGGCTGACTAAATACTTTTTTGCCCCACTGTATTAAACAAATATGTAAGACTGCGTTCTTCCATTTGCGCAACATCTCTAAAATTAGAAATATCCTGTCTCAGAGTGACGCTGAAAAACTAGTTCATGCATTTATTACTTCCAGGCTGGACTACTGCAATTCATTATTATCAGGATGTCCAAAAAACTCACTGAAAAGCCTTCAGTTAATCCAAAATGCTGCAGCAAGAGTACTGACAGGGACTAGAAAGAGAGAGCATATTTCTCCTGTTTTGGCTTCCCTTCATTGGCTTCCTGTTAAATCCAGAATTGAATTCAAAATCCTGCTCCTCACATACAAGGTCTTAAATAATCAGGCCCCATCTTATCTTAATGACCTTGTAGTACCATATCACCCTATTAGAGCACTTCGCTCCCGCTCTGCAGGCCTACTTGTTGTTCCTAGAGTATTTAAAAGTAGAATGGGAGGGAGAGCCTTCAGTTTTCAGGCCCCTCTTCTGTGGAACCAGCTTCCAGTTTGGATTCGGGAGACAGACACTATCTCTACTTTTAAGATTAGGCTTAAAACTTTCCTTTTTGCTAAAGCATATAGTTAGGGCTGGACCAGGTGACCCTGAATCCTCCCTTAGTTATGCTGCAATAGATGTAGGCTGCCGGGGGATTCCCATGATGCATTGAGTTTTTCCTTTCCAGTCACCTTTCTCACTCACTATGTGTTAACAGACCTCTCTGTATTGAATCGTATCTGTTATTAATCTCTGTCTCTCTTCCACAGCATGTCTTTTATCCTGTCTTCCTTCTCTCACCCCAACCGGTCGCAGCAGATGGCCGCCCCTCCCTGAGCCTGGTTCTGCCGGAGGTTTCTTCCTGTTAAAAGGGAGTTTTTCCTTCCCACTGTCGCCAAAGTGCTTGCTCATAGGGGGTCATATGATTGTTGGGCTTTTCTCTGTATCTATGAAGCGCCTTGAGGCGACATTTGTTGTGATTTGGCGCTATATAAATAAAATTGAATTGAATTGAATTGAATTGAATTAACTGAAAAGATATTTAATGTCTTCAAAACGGTATGTTGATGAACATTATTCTGAAATTATTCCACACTTTGTAGTTGCAGTTTTTGGCAGATCCTTCAACCTCTGTCCATCTTTACTTCAAGAAACTCTGGCTCTCTTTTTAGAAACAAGAGCTGGAGAACCCCACAGCTTAAATATGGTTAAAATTAATTTGTTGTTGAAAAATTCCTACAAAATATAGTTTGGCTGCCTATTAAAACATAGCAATAATTTTCTTTTAAAACAGAAATGTAGCATGATGTTTGTAAAGGATTTAGTGGGTATTAAAGACACCTTTAAATGGTCCCGATTACTTTAGAAAGGTAAAATAACATGTACTCACTGTTGATTAGTGAGTATAGTTATTTCGTCTCTCCAAGCACAGATAACTATACACACAAACTCAATGGACAAATACAAAGCTGTGACAAACCACTGGACCTTTCAGCCCTGATTTTATAGGCAAAGGTGGACACTGTGCGTGAACTTGTGTGTTTGTGACTGTGTGAAGGTAATGAAAAGAACAAGAAGTACTGCAGGAGAGAGCAAGATGGGGGGTGGGTGGGTGGAGGTGGGTGGAATCCTGGGTGAAGGACAGAACTGCCTCAGCACTCTGTCACTCCAACAGCCAGGTAAGCTCATCATGCTCTGAGATGATCATCAAACTGCAAACACGGAATAACAATATCAGCTGGGCTACATTCAGTGATCCTTACAAGAATTTATAAATGACATAGTTACATTGTGGCAATTACTTTGGGACAAACTTTTCAGAACAACTCACATTTCCATTAACATATGTTCAGCCAGACATTTTATTGCCTCCCTCGATTTTTTTATTGCTCCAGCAGATGTTCTAGTGGCTATCATCAAAGAGATTTATGCAAGCTGATTACAGCCAAAGAGTCCCTAGAACTGAATAAACATATTCAGGCCGGAAATGGACCCAGGCTCCTTCTGTAGCTAAATAAGGTCTGGTCTCCTTTGGTCTATACAGCTTAACCCACATGTACCGAGACACTGGGAAAGGTGTGACACGCAGGACTTGAAAATATAAAAAGTTGTGCTCAAAAACTGAGTGAACTGACCTTGAAAAGTAAATATTGTGTTCGTAAAGTCATCTCTAACACACCGGCAGTAAGTGCAGGGAAAGTGGCTGCATATTAAGACTTGCCTTTCTCTTCCTTTCTCTTCTTTTCTCTTCACTTTGACATTGCAGCACATTGCGGAAATTTGCTTTCTTGCCATCTCTGCTACCGTCTTTTATGCATTATTTACAAAAGCATATGTTTTTGCTCTGCAATTACAATCGCCTGTCTTCATATTCTGCAACATTTTGGTTCCTGAAGGTTAGCTACTAATTTTCAAAAAGCCCAGTAGTACTTTATATACATATTAAAATGTTTTCACACAGACCTAGATTAAACTGTGTCTGCTGTGTCAAGTAAATTTAACTGTGACTGTGCTTACTTAGAAACTGGTAAGGCCTCAATCAGATAGGCCGGTGATCGACTGGCGACACCATGGCAACCACTGGTCGCTAGAGAAAAATATCTATTGCCTGACCGATTGATGAGTTGTTGCTGGAGGTTGCTGTATGTTGCTAAGTCAAAGTGGTCGGAAATATGAATACAGTGCTGCACCAGAAATGTTCTTGCGATTGCTTTGGAAGTTTGCTGTGATTGCATACAGTTTGCATGGAAGACATCAACTTATCTGCAAATACTCGCCAACTACTTCCTGGGTGGTAGTGAAACTGTCTCCTTTCCTTTCCTGTCTCCTTTTTTGCCTTTAACATAAAGGTTAAAAGGAAGAGCTTTTATTTTAAACACTCGTTAGCGAGTGTCTGCAAACACATCAGTCTTCCATGTAAACTAGGAGCGACTGTGGCAATCTGCTATGATCCAAAACAATTGCAAGAAGGGTTATGGTTCAGCACCATGTACCTCTTTGTGACCAGTGTCACCTAGGGACTGTCAGCAACCACTCACTAACTGGTCAGTGAATGCACATCTTTCCCTAGTGACCAATAGTTGCCAGGGAGTCGATGGCTGGTCTCTAGGCTTGTGTGACTGAAAGCTAACTTAAAAGCCTTTTTATTCTCTTTTGTCACTTAAAGTAGGCTTCTCAGGCAGACATTTATCTACAAATGCTTCCAAATTTTAATTTTCATTTATGATACTTATTGGGAACAGGCTTAAAATTTATAAAGCACTTAATTTAATTTAGTTTAGCACCTAAAAAAACAGTTGTAAGTTATTTCATAGTCACCAAAACACTTCCCAAAATCATTCATCACTGACTAAGAAGGTAATTGTAACTGGAAGCAAATTCATTTCCTACACACATTAAACCACAGAATGGTGAATTTCAAAGTTTAAAAAAATATTAGTTCAGTTTTTAACTGAGCAACAAAACTTAGAAAGGTCAAGGCTGGTTTATTGCTGTGTGCGCTTGTCTCTTTATTTCTACATGTTCTCCTGTGTCCTCATGTACCTGCTGCCAGTGTTGGAGTCTTTAGTGACTGTGAACAGCTCAGGCCAAGAGTAACAGCTGACAATGTTATGTGCTTGTTCCCACTTTGTGCCTGCACCGCTGAAGGCTGCGAATTAAGCAGTAAACAGGCTGTTTGTCTACAAGTGAACATTTAATTAGAAACTTTTGACTGCATGTCTCGAAATAAACACACAGTCCCAGGTGGCCTGTGCGGGCCTGTGGCATGACCTGTCTATCAGCATTCAACTCCTGGAAGCACTCACTCTTAAATGACTCAAATTCATTATATAGTCAGACAGCGCTAGGGACCACCAGGTGTACTGCTGTTGTCTTCTGGGTTCTGAGTTGGAAACATAAAGCACAGAGAAACAGAAACAACACAAATCAGCTACCAACAAACAACCTTATGCATTAATTTAAGGCCATCTCTTGACTGGGATACCTGAGGCTCCTATCGCAGTCCAAACGCACGTTTATTAGGTTGTCTTAATGATTCTAAATTGACAGCAGGTCCAAATGTATGTGTGTCTGTGTGTGTGTTTTGTTTCTATGTCTCTTTGTCTTGCCCTTGTACAGTACTAAAAACCTGTCCAGGGCGTACCCTACCTTTAATCACATCACCCATGCTATAGCCTTAACATGTAAGCAAGCGCTCTGTCAAGAAATACTGCTTCTGCATGTTGTTCAGCTGTAGCGCTTATTTTGAAATATATCTCAGTTCTTTTCAGAGTTTATATTTAGAAATTTTTGAAAAAGGCATTGTTTACCAGAGAAGAGTGACGCGTAATAGGATTTCATTTTATTTATTTTTTCATTAAAAGCTTGACTAAAAATAGTTTCCGTGTAACTGCACGGATTTTCAACAACAAATGTTTTTGTTCCAACATCACAGTGTCCTCTGAGTAATTATTGTCTCCTGTTAGCAAGCAAAAATCTTATCTCTTACTGACACAACACTATCCTTACCAGTCCACAGGGAGTCAGCTGCTTTCGTGATTAGCATTCATTGAATACAGAAAGGACTGATTAAAAACACTAGAATTATGTCTCCCGCAGCACAGTTGAAATAATTGATTTTCTGGGGGGTGTTTAAAGGGGATTTTTGTCCTCGATGATTGTTTAACCAACAATGATTGATTATTTCAACTGGTCTGAACCTGTAGAGAATAATTGTTATTGGTTTTGCAAACAATAACACTTTTTTTGTTGTTGTTTGCAAAACCAAAAACATGTGAGGTTAAGTAGGTTTTAGTGTAAGAAATATTTAAACTATCTATGATACATCAGCACTTCTTAACTGAGATGATTTATTTTGAAGACAAGCAGGATGTTGTTAGGTAAGAACATTATTATGTGAGCTGGGACTTCATTGTATCGTGTCACCCTCTAGTACCAGTTCTGGATGCTTTATCAGAATTTATTATTACTCCACAAACCCGAGCCTTCAAGCAAGCATTGCCAGTTTAAGATATCAGAAATATAAATAACACCTAGTAAATCTAGCACGCACTCATCCATGAGTTGGGTCTGAGCTGGTGTGGGTCTGTGAAGCACCTTCTGCTCCCTGTGGTCTGCTGGCTAAGCCTTTGTTCATTTCACGAGCCACCTTGGCCACACCGTCATCATTTATCATCTTTCGCTCCTCTTTTCCTTTCCTCTTGTTTCCTCCACCCTTCCCCCACATCCTCCCCTTGTATTTTTCTACCTTGCTTTATCGCCACTCTTCAGCTACCTGGTGCTCCAGTGTTTGTTAAGAGCTGATGTACGAAGATATCAACAATAACTAATGGCAAGAATTCAATAAAGCTGACAAATAATCTAGCGGATGCCAACAGATAATCCTGCACTGCACTGTTATGGGCCACAGTCAACAAAAATAAACAACAAAAAAATAGACTCATACCAAGTCACCAGTCTAAGCCTCCAGCCCCTTCTAACCGATTAAATACAAAACACAATAACATCACATTTAATATTCAACCACCCCGTTTCTTCCAGTTATCCAGTTATTCAATTTAGTGTCATGGTGGGAGAGCTGGAGTCTATCCAAGCTGCCATAGGGTTATAGGTGGGGGACACCCTGGATAGGACACCAATCTGTCACAGGGCGGACACACAGAGAGGCAGACAGTCATAAACACTCACGTTCACACCTGAGCATCACCAGTTAGCCAGTGCGTGGTTTTAGACCTGGAGAGAACCTATGCAGACATGGGGAGAACATCCAAACTCTGCAGAGAAAGACCCCAGACTGAATTCAAACCCTGTGAGGTGACACAGGGCCGCCCATTTGCTTTTCCTATATTCTTTTTAGTGGCAATGAAAGTGAATAACAAACGAGTTGCACTCAATTAGCCAACAAAAAGATGGGCTCGAGTATAGAAACTAAAGAAGAATTATTGATATGAAAGAAAAGAAAAATGACTCTTTGTTAGCATCACAAGTCTACATGGTTTAAGATTTCAGCAATGGCCAGAACCTCCCCCTGAGATTAATTATTAAGCTGCCATATTGCAACATTTGGGCAAGACTATGATTCACACATAGATCCATATGCT
Organism: Neolamprologus multifasciatus; assembly: GCF_963576455.1. Taxonomy (NCBI): domain Eukaryota; kingdom Metazoa; phylum Chordata; class Actinopteri; order Cichliformes; family Cichlidae; genus Neolamprologus; species Neolamprologus multifasciatus. Next base: position 16,228,644 of record NC_140447.1, on the reverse strand, counting down.
GCAATGTCTTTGTTTTTAGTTTTTTTAAGAAATCCCGTTGAAAGTACCTCTGTGGAAATATCTATTGTTGACTCGTCCTGTGGTTCACTGTTATATTGCATTTTTTCTTGCCACCTGACTGCTGGGGCTTGGAAATCGCGCTAATATAATAAGGATAATACTAGCAAGAAAGTTTCATTGCAGTTTTATCCGTCATTTTATCTGACCTGTGACCAGATACTGACAATACTGACTTTAAACCCCACTGTAAACAGCTTTGGGGGGAAACTAGCTTTCATTGAGCTGTTTGATTTATAGAATGTAATTTATTGATCTGTTTTTCTTTCTTTGATCAGCTTACTACTACCCTACTGACACCACTGAGACCCACAGCCAATGACAATTAAGCAAATATTTGGGTAGTCAAGGAAGCCAAAGTACTTTACCAGTAACAAAAACGCACAAAAAGAGGGAAAAAAAAGGGAAAGCCACAGCCGGCTGCTGCACCACCCTGTGAGTCTGAGCCTGTATGCCCCCTGAAATTTTTACATCTTTGGTAAAAGGCAAACATAGAATTTAGTGTTCAGTAGCCGAAATAATGTGTTTTTGTGCTTTCATGTCAAATGTGAAGTGAAGTTTGCAAAAGGCACAATTAGATACAAAATCTATACAATTAAGGCAAATGAGATGAGGTCATCCCAACAATCCAGCGGCACAAACAATCAGAAATGGATCGCATGCTAACTGATGCTGTTTCAGGGCAGCTAAAGATGTAGGAACTTGAGATGATAGGTCCATACTGTAAGTTTGCTGCTGTGATGCTTTTTTGTAATGTTTCCTCTTTACACCACCACAGTGGATGTGTAACCGGTGAATGTGTCTCTTCATTTGACAATGATGTACCTTCTCAAGAGCGTTCTTGTCTTGGCTAGATATCGTGAACCAAGAAAAGCATGATGCAATTATCCACTTTAGTTATCTTCTGTGGTCTTTGAGGCCTGTGAGCTTGTCAGTGCAGTCCTTTTTAAAGAATTTATCAAATTATTGATTTGGCCACCCCTGAAGGCTTTACTGGCATCTCTAGCCTAGTTTATGATCAGTGTGACGTCATTATCGCTTCTTCACTGGTTTTGGAGCCTGAGGGCATGCCAGACTTGGTACAGCCTTCAGCTAAATGATAGGTATTGCCACTCAGAAAAATAGGTCTGCATCGGTTTGGGTATAGGAGCAGAATAAGTCAAAACAGAAAGCAAAGAAACTGTAACCTTTGTACTTATTTATTTTTGAGTTTTCTTCAGAAAGTCTCATCTTTTCACATTTTGTGATGGCATTTTCGGCTCATGCCAGCTCCACTTAGCACGATAATGACAAGCATAAACTATCTGTAGTGATGAAATTCTTCATTTGTGTCAATATTTCTTTGGACCACATACAGTAATGAGAATTCCAGTCAAAAACTAACAAATTCTGGTTCAGCACTAACTCCAGATCATTTATCTGCTTAATATTTCATAAATAGAAAGGTAACAGACCTCACATAAAAGTGTTTGAAAATGGGAAACTTTGTATAAAAATGACTGTAATTCCTGAACAGTTACAAACAATGCAAAACTTCAGTAAACGACCCTTTGAAAAAAGGCTGAAAATCTGCTGTTCGAGCCCATATTAAATGTATGAATTTAAACCCATTGGTCTACATGTGTATGATTCTACTTAACTCTAGATAGACAGCACTTGGGAAAAGTAATTGAAATTGTGGAACATCATAGTAGTTTTGAAAATTTGCTTCTGTGACTTTTTTCCAACCATCAGGTGTAGTTCTTGTCGTTTCTTTGCCTAACGGTGCGTTCATCCCTAACACGATTAAGTACAAGTTAAGGCTAGGGAGAAATTGTGTCATAAACTGTGAAATAAAGCACGGGATAGGACATGTTTGTTAACATTTTGCCTGTTGCAAAAACCATGTAGGACTGCAAGTTCCAGAAGAGATTGCATTTGCCTCTAATTATACTTTTGCAATAAGTTAATCAATCAGTTAATTGGTAAGACAAAATTGAAAATTAACATTTTACGGTGATATTAAAAATCTCAGCACCTTCCACTGTTTGACTTCAGATATACAACTTCAAAGTTGGCATAAAGCTTTCTCTCCTCTTTCATTTAGACAAAATTATTTCTTCCTCTTTCATTTAGACTAAATTATTATTATAGACATCAACTGGTGCACTCTGCCCCAGAAAACTGAATTTGTCACACACCAGTGGTACAACTACACAAATCAATGAGTAGGTCAAGACGTTTTCACATCACACAGCTTCTAGACCAACACTGCCTGTAAGGGAGATGAGAAAGCTCTTGTTGGAGAGTCGAGTAATGTTATGTAACAATTTTTTTCTCCTTTCACAGATGAAATTAAGATGTCAAAATGTATCATTCTTAAATACAGAATTTGATGATAGCTGGTGTAATTATATTTAATTTAGATTATTTTATCTAACTGAATTTCTATTGTATTTTACCCTGATTAACTTTTTTAAAGAAAATACATGCTTCTCTGTGACATTTTCCACTGCACTGTCACTGAGTTCAGTGTAACTGCTAACTGAGTGAAATGTACCATGAGCAAACACAGTGGTTAGTCACAATGTGAAAACTGTGCAGGCATGTTTAAGGGTGAGATGATCTTAGCAGTTATGCTTTATCTTCAAACACTGGGTCAAATATAAAAGGTCATCTCTCTCCACTCCATGGAGCCCACCTGGCGTTTCAGCGGAAATGATCTCTGTCCATGCCAGCTTACAGTGGAGCATCACTGAGCACAGGATGAGGGCGGATAACATTTTTACACTTCCACAGTTGGTGAGGAAGTGAAAATTAAAAACCAAAATACATATTTATAACAGTTATAAACTGAATGACCTCAAGATGTTATTTCAGCTGACACGACACTTCAGTTTTGCAGTTTCTTTTCATAAGATTTGCAGATTAACTACTTACAATTTGTTATTTTTTAAGGAAAAAATGCATCTTTTATTTTACAGCAAGTGATCACTGATTCTGTATCATGTGGAACTTATGATTAACAACTTAATAATTTAAAGATTAACGTCACTAAATTACCCGACCGTCTCACTGAACAACTGAAAACAAAGTGTTCTGCTGTTGAATAGATGTATAAATGATTAGATGAAAATGAATTGCTGTACACCCATTTTTACTTAACATATTTTACCTTAGCAAAAAAAAGTAGCCACAACAGATTTATATGACAAAACAAATGTCAGGTACTTAAATTAGTTTTCTAATAATAACTTCACCACACAACAAGAAATCCACCCTTTTTCTCAGAACAGCTTTCTGCTTCAAGGCTGCTAGCTTGAGGCTGGCTCTGAGCACCGCACAGCTTTAGCATTAGCCACTCTATCTTTGATAGTGTCTTTAAAATGTCCATGTTCAAAAGGATGACAGATTTAAAGTTGTGATTTTGTTAGTTTTTTACACACACATTTTACTACAGTGGTCACCCCATAGTTTTTGTGTCTTCACTCACAGTGAACAGCTTCCAATGCTAACGAGATGTTAGCATATAGCTATAAATATGTGTGTGACTATTTTCTGCACAACTGTTCGCGTGTCGAACCTGCAGAAATCAAATTGGCTCGTGATCTGACATATGTCAGGCTGACCCAGTCAGTCACCGGTGAGGGCAGGAAAATGGTCCCTAGCTGGTCAATTGTTGCGTCTCAGTAAATACAGAAACAAATTTTAGTCCAATTATAAGTATTAAGTGTTTTGTTTACTCCTTTTTTGCATGACGAAATATTTTGATGTCATGTGGATATTAAATTTTTTATCTTTTAAATATAGCATATTTCCTCAAAAATAATATTATTAGCTAATGACATCTTCCTTACCTTTCAAAATACATGTAAGCTGTGATTCTTGCATCATTCCCCATACAGTATATCTATCTAAAATAACCTCCTTTTTAGGCGGTGGTATGACATTGGTGACTCTTACTCCTGCGCTGGTGTTATTACCCACAGAGTGCCAGTCCACAGTGTCCGTGGCACCCCCCCCCCTTCAACGTGGCTAATGAGGTCAAATGACAAATTACACAGTCGGTTAAACAAAGGGGCTTGGGACTTCATCCACAGAACAGATTGCAGAGGGTATGTTAGTGCAAATGCTGTGAAACAGCAAGCCATTGCTTGCTTCATGCTTGAGTGTATGGGAAGAATGAAGGAATGAACGGCATGTGGAGGAAACACTGAGAAAGAATTTGCTGAAAAGTGGTTAAAATAAAGGACTACACGCATATATAATTCCTCTCAATCCTGTAACTAGAGCAGAAATCTGCAGACCAGGCGTAGCAATTCAGCAGACATTTAGGTTCATAGACAGTACAGCTGCCCCTCTTGGGCTGAGATTAATTGCTGGATGGATAAAGCTACAGTGATTGACAGATGAGGAGAAACACTGAAGGGACTGAGAGAGATGAATGTGGAGCAGTTCGGAGGGAAATTAGTGCTGAGTGTTTAAAGTTTCTCAGATTATGGTTTGCTGGAACCAAATATTTGGAGTTCATCATGCAAAATATGATTGAAGGTCATTAGAAGTTATCACTTAACACAATCAGTGGATGAGTTGTAGTCATTGTAGGTGGGTTTTTTATTTCCTGTCCTACTGACGCTGTTAACCCCCAAATACGTATCCTGCGAGTGATGCTAGGAGTCTATGTCATGCCTGTGTGGTGCACAATATTGTGTCCGGTGTCCTTATAGTTTAAAATATTCACCCCAAGGGCAAGTAGCTCACGTTGCATCCATCTTTAAATCTAATAGTGTGCCGAGGTAACAAATCATGTTTGACCCGAATGTTCTATAAACAGCATCATGTATGCGCTGTGAAGCAAAATAAGAACAAAGTCAGGCATCAATTGCACTCAATTTTACAGCTTTGTTGAATGGATTACAGCCTTGGCATCGACTCTTCACCTCTAAGACTGTAAGGTATTTTTATTGGGTAAAATTTATGTTACCTTCATAAAACACTTTTGGTAATTTCCAAACTTTTCTGTAATAGTTAGTGCACCAGTATGAACAAGTTCTTTGACCAAAATGATATTTTTAATGCTAACGTGTAGTTATTGTTGTTATCCATGAATTTTCAAATTTACTGTTTTACAAAAGAGCAGAAAAAAATTGCAAAGCACGTCATTGTTTTTTGATTAAGATGCTAAATTACAGTTATTTACTCCCATTCCTGAACAGAAAAATTTGTCTTAGTAATTGAATGTTATGATTAATTCATGTCTGAGTTCTCCGACCTGTTTGACGGCTCAAATTTGGGTAAAACGATATGAAGTCATTTGCTGATAAACAGATAAAAAGTGCAGAAAAACAAAAAAAATTGTCTTATTTCTTTACAAATTCAGCAACATGAAAACAATGATTCCTTGAAACCTTACCTACTGACTGTTAAAGAGAAAATGATTTATTGGTTAATCCAGAAAATCGGCATCAGATTAACAGTTAATAAAACTTATTTAAAGGATAACTTTAAATCTCCTCTATATTAGAATTTATCTTCTGCATAACTGCAAAAGTGGTGAGTGTTATTTGTTTCTCCCATTTTGTTTGTGTTGTATGTGAAATATAATTTGCCTTCAATCTGATTTTTCACACCGTACCTTGTTTGCATAACTCAACATGCTCTTTTTTTTTTTTTTTTTTTTTGACGAAGAGCCCAGGACCTAAAATGAGATGCTGTATTGCCAACAAACATAAAACCACAAGTAGTTTATGGGTTATCATCTCATGGAATTATTTTCTTACTAGCTCCAGGTGCAGGGCCAGGATAAAGGCAGCCTATCGCCAGAGACCCAGACAGCTAATGTAGCATAAAGAGCAGCTCAAAATTTGCCCGTGGACGGAGCAACCCTTTCTTGTAACTGGGTCTTGCTTAATGAACTACAAGGCGTCTCAAATGACAAATAAATTGTGTTTTTTTAAGCCAACACGCTGCTCAATGCATCACTAATAAGGTTAATTTGAGTCCCAGTGGGCAAGAGGCATTAGCCTAAGTGTTTATCCGCTTTAGCACTGTCCCCTGTTAGAATGACAAAAAGAAAGTGTGCTGGCAGTGTCATTATAATGACAGTAAGTAGAAGGTGAATGCCCAATTTGCACATAAGGTCTGAGCCAAATGAACAGGAAGCAATCGTGAATTACTCTCTGTTTTGCGTATGCAGCAGAGTAATATACTTGTTGTGAGTGCATTTTTGCATGTTTTAAATGAAACTCATGAGCCTTGATGGGGTTTTTTTGTTTTGTTTTTGGGGGGTTGAGGGCACAGACTGTAGGAGTTAAATTGCCTCTAGACAATGAGCAATCGTGAAATTTAACTGAAGATGAAACAGCAAACAGAGCAGAACATGTGTAATGAACGGCTTCATTGAACTGGCTGTTTAGTTATGTGCGTGCTGTTAGTAAAATGTATAGTTCCAGACCTGAATGTTCCCAATTCCCCAAACTGATTACAATTACAAATGTAGGTAAAGCCGACACAGCGCAATACTTATCTTCAGCCAAATGATAGACTTCCTTAATTAAAAATGGCAGACTTTGAGACTGCTGTTGAATGAATTATTTCTCTGATATTCTCCCACTGCCTCTGTGCTACTGAGTCAGAGAGGCGGTTTATGTAGCTAAACTGGAGGCTGCTGTTAAATTCGCTAAGGCTACTCTTGCATACAGTAGGCTAGATAAGCCTCATTTGAATAATACCCATATAGCTCTGCTGCTTTATCTCCGAGTTTACCCATCAGAAATGTGTGCCGTTGTGTTTATGAAGTTGTCAGATGGCACAGCATCACTGCTGATCAATAACAAGCTTTGGGCACTCCATTGTATGATATTATTGACATCCCTTCAGACTCGAAGATCTATAATAAGCTTTGCCTTTGCTGAGAAATTGACATTTTAAAAAAATTTTCAGCATTTTTGTGTGTTTGTGAGATTTTGGAGGGAGCAGAGCGAGCTACACTGTGCAGCGGGTTACAAGTTTCATGGGAGTTTTTTGTACAGTAGCAAGAAAGTGAGTGGCTAAGCTTTGGTTCGTGTGTGGGGGTCCAAATCCCAAGTCCATTAAATCACTCTATAACAGATTAGCGGGAGCCTATTAGTTGAAAAGAGTTGTGAGATTTTCCACTCCCACATGCATTCTTGAAGTCAGCGTGGCACCTTCAGAGTCTACATTACCTGCTATAAAACCAAACAGTTTTAGAGTGAAGAGTAACAAGCCAATCTCTGGAACAGGATGTAATTAAGAGAAGGACGTTGGAGGTGATAGTGAATCTTTATCTTGCAAATCTCAGGTGGGTTTGTGACCTAGAAAGACACAGAGAGGAAGAGGGAGACAGGACAGGAAACAAAGTTGTACAGGAGTATGTCATGCTGCAAAAGATGAGACATAAAAGTCCACTATCGTGAACAGTTCTGTTGAAGCTGATTGCAGTTGCGGGGCAAATGCAAACCAGTAACAATAACATATGCACAGAGAAACCGAGTCCAAGTTTGCCACTGCAGTAGGAGTATCTGAAGATGGATATTGTCTGATGGGAGCCAAAAACTATTTTGGGAGCCTGAGCCCCTGAGTTGTCCCTGGGCACCCTCTGATCAGCTTTGTCATCAGGTGTGAGAGTGACTACACAGTCAGTAGAAGAGTGCAGATGCATCCTGACAATCACACTACAGGAAAGTCGCTGGCACGGTTTTAGAAAAAAAGAAAGAAAAGTGGAGTTTTCTCTGTGTCCTCTTACCGCTCTAATTTCTGTAGAAACTGGAAACATGAAGTGCAGAATTTCTAAAGATGCCATCCTTGGTCACTTGTTTGTGGATGGCAGGTCTATTGTTGTTCTATATAAACTACGTTAGCCTGGTTATGCGTTTTAGGATAGCTCCAAAACACAGCAGAAACAAATGGATGGATTCTTATAAAAGAAGGCGATGTGCATTTTTTTCGACCATTGAAATATGACTTGAGATTCCTTTATGCTTAACAGTGCATTTTCCGTTTGTTTAACCTCGCTCCTTCGTGTTCCTCGACTGTTTATTTCATTTCCAATCCCCTTGCCTTTTCTGCTTACCTTTCCCTTTTTATGTTGCGCGGTGGATCTAGTGAAAATGAATTCTGCAGCGCGTGCTTTATTGTTCAAACACGTGCGCGTGTCGTGTGTGTGTGTGGATGAAGTCGTGTCCTGGAGAACTTTTCGATGCGTGCGTCAAAAGTACGTGAGGACTGTGGCGCATTGGACGGCCGTAGCCGGTGGTGAATGAACGGGGGGAGGTAGAAGATCTTACATTAGCTCCTGCCGGCTGCGGGGACTCAGGCAGTTGACAGAAACCCAGGCAGAGGGACTCAGTGAGAACAACACTGACAGCTTTGTGGGGAAACACGGGGCGACAAATGAAAGCCAAACAAAAAATCAATTAATTATTATTATTTTTTGTATCTGTTTGGCAACCTCTTGTTTTCCAGAAGATTTTTACGCAGCGCAAAAGAGTACAGAAAACGCCGCAGAGATGAGTGTTGCGTGGTTTTACGTGCTCTTGAAGGATCATCTCTCTTGATAAAGGGACCAAAGCGGACAAAACAAGGTTGCCCGTGATATTTTCTAAAAGAAGATTGCAAAGGTGGAGCGATTAGAGAAGGGCTGATGAAGGGACTATTAATCCTTTCAGTGCAAACGCGCCAAGGGGTACTAGAAACGTTTGGATGGAAATCGGGCGAGTGTTTGGAACTGTTTTTGGTTTTATATGAAACTGGTGATTAGTAGTTGTTGTGACTCATCTGGAAGGATTTTTTTTTTCTCTCTGAGATTTTAATAAGGAGTAAAATTTCGCTTTTTTTTAACCCACCACCGAAAGGTTTGATAACATGAGCGATATCTCTGCGTGAATACTCAGAAACTTACATCTCTATCTTTTTTCTCTCTTCAAGTATTCCTAATCTAAATGGAATTAGTTGAGCCTAAAGCCGTTTGTGAAAGGAACAGACATGCTACATGGGCACAGCTTCCATCACGGTAAGACATCCGTATTCACCAACTGAAGCACACTTGCTGAAAAGCTCTTAATGTTTGTCCTACCCAAGCGCAAAAGCGGCATGATAATCTTTTAATCAGTTTAGACGGACTGTAAATATCAGAGCAACAGATCGAAATCAACATAGGAACAAAATGGTGATTCAGTAGGGATAAACAAATATGAGATGAAAAACGGATGCACTGCATCCTGCAACCTGTAAACTCACAGTGAAGGTCACAGTCTTAAGTTTTTTTTAACCTCCAGTTTTATTTATGGCAGGAAATAGTCATATTGAGGTTGTTGCAGTTTGTGATGTGGGCTTATCGTTTAAAAAATATATAATTTTGAAGCCTTTGGCTAAAAGGGGCTTTATATAGGTGTAGTCTTTGTTGGAAGAGACTTTTAGTAGCAGCCTGTAGGTTATGTTCTTACGTGATCTCTAGGTTGCGTGATCTATCTATTATTATTATTATTATTATTATTATTATTGGAAGTATTGTGTGTTTTTTTTTATATTTTTAGGTCGGGACCAGGTTGTTACATTATGTACATAAATACAGTATTAATACCTTTGTTCCAACCTAAATGAAAAAAACAAGACAAAGACAAAAACTAGTGTAATTAAAAAAAAACAAAAAACAAAAAAAAACCAACCAAAAAACCCCCACAATATTAATTCATCTTTCTTTCCTTACAGTTGTTGCAAGTCTACTCATACTTGGGTTGTGTGGGGCAACAAAGAAGGATACAGCAGGTAATAGCCATCACCAGCTTGTCTTTTTGATGTCCAAATGTCCTCTGTTCAAATTTATATGTATATGCTTAACACTATCAAATACATAATGTATGTATGTGTATATTTCAGTGAAAAACAATTCTGGAGTGAAGCCTGCAGGTCAGTGTGGAACGTGGGTAAAGGAAGCAGAAGGAGGGCTCTTCACTTCTCCCAATTACCCAAACAAATACCCCCCAGACACAGAGTGTGTTTTACATCCTTGAAGGTAAATCATCTCTTTAAACACAGCAGTAGTGAAGAAAAGAAGTCAACGTGATCTAGCTGTTTATTCTCAACTAAAGCACTACTGAGGCTATCCTCAGTGAGCGATGATACACATTGGACTGATTGGCAAGCCTAGAAAGCCTTTTTTTAAAAAATATAAAAACATGTTTTTTGACAAGTCAGTGCACATAGCCTCATTAATGTAGTACCAAAGTGAATGTGGAAATAACATCTCTCGTTATTTAGAGATGAATTGACTAACAGCCAGAATTTGAGTTGAGCGCTGATAATGAAAGAAGCTGAATGTTCATCGCTGAAAGCATGACTAATAGTTTACCCCATTCTTTGTGCTAGGTAGTAATTATTTCCATTGTGTCTTGCAGCTCCCCCAAGGCAGTGTATCGACCTACACTTTGACGAGAATTATTCAATCGAGTCCTCTTGGGAATGTAAATTTGACAACATTGAGGTACGAGATGGACCGTTTGGCTTCTCCCCAATTCTCGGACGGTACTGCGGTCAGCACAGCCCTCCTGACATCAGGAGTAGCGGCAGATATCTGTGGATAAAATTTGTTACGGATGGTGAACTGGAAGCAGTGGGATTTTCGGCAAGTTACAACTTTACTGCAGGTATGATTGTTTTTGTGGCTTTTTAGGCTTTTTTTTTTAGACTTCCTTTATAAGCATATTCAGAGTTTATAGCTCTAACAGCAGGTCCCCAAGTGAATAACGAACATCATCCGGGGAGCTCGGCCTTGAAATTTGTGGAAGCCTCTTAGAGTGTTATTGATTGTCTGTCTGCACACGCTCACTGTTACAATTGGCATTATGCTGTCATTGGCTGGGACACTCTTGTGACTGGTTGGCTCGCTCTTGTTTTTCTCTCTATATGTGTAGAGACATGGAACGGTTTCATCAACACTGATTCACAGGGAGAAGCTAACCTATCTGTAGTGTCGAACACAAACCTTGGCGTTTTTTAATTTACCTCATCTTTGGTCGTGATAGCATTACTGAAGCAGCATTAGGATTGGTGACAAAGAATCAGGGCATAAGAATGATTTAATATTCACTCACCCACACTTGACTGGGTTTAATAACACTGTCAACTTTTTTTTTTTTTAGTGAGTCAAAGGCATGAAAGGCATAGTGCCAGGAAATGCATAGAGTATGCCAATTTGTCTCCAAACCTTCTGGGGCATTTTACCATTGGATATTTGAGCGTGTCATTGTTTAAATAATGAACACATGCAGTACATGAACCTTTCATCTGAAAAACACGCTATTAGCTGCAGGCAGTTGAAAAGAAAGCTATTGGGGTGAAAAGGGAGAGATTTATCTGCGATTGCTTTGTGGAAATCCGAATGGTGAAGCTGTTCATAGGAAATTGTGGGTTTCTACTGTATATTGACAAAGCAGCCCGGGGATAAACCCAACTTTTACCTGAGGGAGGGGTTTCAATTTCATGCTGTTCATACTGACTCCTCTTCACCTCAGCTCCCACTGCAGTACCATAGCCTTGCCCATCGTGTCATTCTGTTCTGTTGGCTTTGGTTTATCTGAGTAGGAGCACACCATTTAGTTCGCTCATTAACACAAAGATTCTTTTATATTTATGTTCGATTAGCTTTGCCAATATTCTTCAATTCACTTTACAGAGGCAGATGTCAACTCTTGACCAAAATGAATAATTATATATGAGATAAGCACTGTTTCCAAAATGTTAAAGGTGATCATAAAATGTCAAAATAGTAGCATTTTCTGAGTTTTTACCCTGACTAAGTCTGCATAGCTTTATTTCCTAATGGGTGTGAATAAGAATTCACATGCGGTAATTGCAATTAACATCTGTTCTGTAATTTGCAAAATTGCTCTGAAAAAGAGTTGCACATAAAGGATGTTTTTTTCATCCCTGAGAGTTAAAGACCCCTCTTTTTTCCCAGTGGTGTGTAATTCAAGTATTGTTTCTCCTTCCTGCTTCTCTTGGGAGTCCTGTTGAAAATTTGCTTAGAGAACAGTGAAAAGCTTTGCCTCTTGACTTGATAGGAAATATCTGAGGCATATGATTTCCATAATTAATGAAGATAAAAGTCTTGAATTCACTTGACTTGATACTCTGAAATCTGGCAGTGTGAATAGTGTCTCACATCTGCAGCTGCTCTGCTAACCATGCTAATTTACACAGCCCTCCTCTCATGAATGGAAGCAAAAGAAAAAAGATGTGGCAACAAAGGTGACATGAATCATCTCCTCTCACTCTCTTTCCTCAGTCATTTTAGCAGCTGCCAGATAAAGAAAAAAATGTGCCTCTCCTTCACATTCTGCTACTGTCCTTTCAGAGCTCTTGATGACTAATTCGGTTAATACAGCAGCCAGTGAATGAATAACCAATGACTGGAATCTCCAGTATCTAATGTCCTATCATAGATCTTGAGGTACTTGAAGTCTGAAGGTGCTATGTATTAAATTTTTATATTTATATAAGAGATTTAGAAGACAGTAGAGATCCAAATATAATAGATTCTTCATACTCAGTCTATTGTGTCACAGAACTTGTACAGCATTCTTTTTTCCCCTCTTCAAACTGCGCTGTAACTTGTTTTTTGCAAAGAAATCAAAGTTACGTTGGGATTTGACAGATAGTTTGGAGGTATATGTACAGTAGCTTCCGACTCAATTACTTACAGTCACTCAGACACATTTTTAATTACAAGATTGCCTGGCACTTTTGCAGGATTTATAATGGAAGCTTACCAGGACATGACAAGCTGCCTGTGTGACTCACAAGCGAGCCACCTGACTGAATTAGAACACCTGACACATATAGAGGTTCCTCACATGACATCACTCATACCTTGCACGAGAGTTGTCCGCCATATTGGATGTGATACAAGTACCAGTTATGAGGAAAAAATGTGTATTCCACATGAACTGTTACTGGATGCTCCTGGCTATCACTAAGCACAATCAGTTGAAAAGAGAGGGCTGCACCAAAAACCTTTTTGGGATTGCTGAGACTGGGTCAAATTAGCATTAAAAACAAGCACTCAAAGTACTAAAAATTGAAAAAGTGTGATGCAAAGAGGAAATGGAAAGCTTTTGCAAAGTCAAGTAGGTATGCAACATTTGCATATTCCATACAAACTACAGGTGACCAAAGAAACCACAAGGAGATTAATGGCAACACTTTTCTTTCACGTTGACTGCCATCAACCTCCAGCAACCACTTGCCAACCAGTTTGGGAGCATGTGTATTTTGCTTGCAACGGTTGATTGGTAGATGGGCCCAGTCCAGTCTCAAGGCCTGTCTGACTTGGACCTAATTTACTTGGCCTTACATTCTCATACATCCAACATGGCTGATAAGTTAACTTCACCTACTTAGCTGTCACGTAAATGCAAAACCTCATTAGGTTCCCCAGCTTCCCAATTGCAGCCATTTGAGACATGGCCTGTATAACACATAAGTCACTTAAAGTAATTTTGTTGGTAAAGGATCAGTGTGAACTCCAGTGAAACTCCAGTTTTAAACATTTAATGCATGCCACTGTACTCATTAAGAGCATGATCTATGTGTGTTTGTGTGTGCTGTATACAGAAACCCTGACTTCCACGCAGGCTCTGTACAAAGAAACTGTGCTTCTGAAGAGGGAATAGTGACAATGAGTTACAGACAAATTTCTTAATCTCACTTTGGATTAGAGGCAGAGTTGATGATGCATATGACTTGCTGTTTATGCAAAAGCATGAAGTTCAGACTTGCTAGTCATGCTATTATCTACTGGCACCCACAGTGCAAGAAGTAACCATTTCGCAGCCTTCACACTAAGCTAAAAGGTTATTGGTCATATTGGCAGTAGCTTAAAGACATGTGAGTGGCTTCAGTCTTGGCAGCGAACTCTTTGCAAGAGAGCAATTTCACCAGCGTATTTGTTAAAATGTCACACTAGTTTCTCAAAAAGACCAAAATGCTGTACACTTAGTCTTGACATGTAATCTTAATACCACTTTGAAATAGCACGCAAACCTCAGTGTATCTCAGAATTTATCACATTCTACTGCTCAGTAATCAAGTGAATATATAAAAAAGCCTGTTTAGCCAGAGGGGATTGAGACCAAATAGTGATCAGCAAATATTCCAAAACAAAACAATTTTAAGAAAGAAGAATAAGGCCTGAGGCTTCCTGCGTTATAACTTATGGTTTTATTTTTGTGTTAATCTGCCTTTTTCATTACAATGCCTGAATATACATGTATTCATGGCAGAACCATAATGTAATTGTGAACTAGTGGCGAAATGTAAAAGTGTGATACTGAGCCATTGTGTGCAAAAGCCCGTTGTGTGGCGCTATGAAAGAAACTATAATGAGCGCAATTTAGTTGTCTGTCATAAAAGCCAGCACAGTAATAATCTTGTTATATTTTAAAAGCACACGTGAAGTTGTGGCCAACAGATTTGCATCATCCGTGGAGGTCAGCGAGAGAGCTAATGCTTTAGGTTGATGGGCAGCCTTCTAGTAATATAGTGTAATATAAAAGTACAACGTGTGCAGCAGGGGAAATTACTCAGTGGAAGAGCTGTGGTATGTGTGTTTCTGTGTGTATGTGTGCATTCAAGACTGCTGGGGGATTTCAGCAGCATTCTGCTATTCAGGTTGTCCTAGGGCACCGTGACCTTGGACCCTTGTGGACTGGTAGATTAAGTGGTGTTTCAGCACCTTAAGCGAAAGCCAGAGCAAATAAAAGCTGCAAGTTCTCCCGCCTCTTGCTCCCTGCACTCGGCTGTTTGCAGAGCCAAGACCTGAAACTGAGACAGATGCTGTGTGGTTTGTGATAAAATATGGAGACTGTGGTGCTCCATGAAAAGCGACCATACATTTATAATGTTGACTGTTTTAATGGTTTTTGTTCGATCTTCTTGAAATGTGCTGCACACAATGTAATATTCCTCATCGTTTAAATTCCACAGGAAACCTCAGATGTTAACCGAACATCTTCTTAATGTTTTCTTCTATTTAAAATTTTAACCGTGCCTGGTAATCAAGATGACACTGAGCGATCACAGTGCTTCAGAGCCAACCGAGCTCTAACTGGGCTGAGAATTATTTTGAAATGAGTCAAATGGCATTTAGTATTATATCTGGAATAGGATGTATGGGCCTATCACAAAGGAGGCAGGGTCATGAGATTGAACCTAGATGGGCTCAAACAGGAAAATTGGAAATTGAACCACAGAGATCGACTTGTCTCTCTTGGAAGCGGCTGAGTACAGCGACACCATGGCTGGGGCTGGGTAGAAAGTTCAGTAACTTCCCAGTAACACATCTCTTTCCAAAGCCATTTGCCAGCAACTGACATTTAAATGTTTGAGTCACATTTTATTTAATTGCATCCACCAAACTCTCAGAGGGAACTTTCTAAAGACACTGACATTCAACAGACAGGCAAAGAGAGGTAAATAATCATTCATAATAGTTGTAATTTATGGTATTGTGTGTGGCAAGCGAAAATAGTCACATAGGTGTTTTAGGCTGTAATAAGGACAGTTTTAAGGAGTTTGTCCAACGTTTGCCTGTAGAGAGAAGTACAGGTCTGGAGCACTGTTGCAGACATATTCTACATTTGTCTGCAAAAACTCACAATATGTCATGAAAGCGTAAAAGAAAGACAAAAGTGGGAGTCATGGAGTCTCTATCAGGATCGTATTATTATGTAGCACTTTTGTGATCTTCAGTAGTTTGCAACACAGTTATTTGCCATCCATCACAATATCTGTGTAACCGGAGAGGGAAAAAATAACCCTCAAGTGACCTGAAGTGTGTATTTATCCACTGCACCATAGCAACTGATCTACTGTTTCAACCATTCAGTTATGTGTCAATTTAGTTAACCAACCACCTATTGGGTCCCACTGGGTAACCTTCTTATTTCTCCTTCTCCACTGTTCACTTTCTTCACATTTATGTGATAAGTTCCACCACAGGAAGTCATAATGCAGTGACTCTAGTAAGTCTGAATCCATTTGAGTAGCTCCATAGTTTGTGCCAATAATTAGCACGATGAAGCAGTACAATGTTTTTCTGTATCGAGGTATTGAATGTAATTGTTGTCTGGACTGTTCTCTCCTGATAAGCATTTTCTTCCCCGACTGCAAACTATTGTTAGCTACTGCAATTGTTCCTCGAAGCTCTTTTCTCCCGAAAGACAAAACGATGATGGTTTTCACGCTACAAAATCTTTTTCAAGTACTAAACATGTATCCAGTTGTTGGCTGATAACACTTAGTTCAAACACATTTCAGTCTTGTAGTGTGTGCATGTGAGATGCGGTCCACTTGCCATCATAAATCTAATAAAAACATTGTCAAAGTGGCATAGCACCTAAGGTAGTGGGAGTTAAATTTCATTTTCCTTGGCCCAGCAGTGGTAGGGTTTCAAATTCAGTGGAGCACAGAGAACAGGTAGAAATGGAGAGAGAAATCTCCCATGGTACACTTTTGGGTGTTCCCTTAAGCCCTCAGTGTGTTTGCCTGAATAAGATTCTTGCATATAGTCATTACTAATAAATCACAAAGCCACCACCAACAACAAAATGATCTCCCTCCTTATGTTTTGCTCCAGTGCTTATTGCCATTAGCGCTGCCTACAGTGCAGGACACATTCTCTGGGAGTTTCTTTTCTGATTGTTCAGGGCTGCCTGCTGTTTCTCTGATTATTATGGGTCTTTCTTTTCCTTACTGGAAACACATGTAGGTGTACTTTTTTTTTAACACACTCCCCATGTGTTATATTGTTTCACCAAAGGAACGCTATCAGGCTAAAGGCTTTAGCAAATATAAAATAACCCGTGTTAAGAGAATAGGCTCTCCTGCGTATTTTCTTTTCTAACTTTTTGTTTTTGAGTGGTGGCTGCCAAACAAAAATCTAATTTCAAGAGGAATCTCATGCGCTCGCATCAGGTGAAATACGTCAAACGACAGGTGGTACGTTCGAGCTCAGCTAAAGACTCCCTTCTCTCTGCGCTGAGCAAAATGAGACGGATTGAGCGAGTTAGCATTGCAGGCACACCTCTTGCAGCTGTGGATGAGGTCAGCCGTGCCCTCGCTCCCCTCGCTCATCTCTCTCTGTTTTCAGCTAGCACACTACCTCTTTTCTTCTCTCCTATTTTCTCTCATGCCATGCATGGTTCACACCAAGTTTATGAAAGGGAACAGCACACAATTCTTGCGCTTTCTGTGATGTGAAAATTGAAAATTTACATGCAATTAAAAGGTAAGTCTCAAATATTAAAACCCCGTTTCTATCATTCCGATTTATGATATTTACACCATGTTGTTTAAATAAGATACTAACTTGGATTTTCCCCTCTAATTACTCCCTTTGTAGAATTACGGTGGGTAACTAGCTGGTTTGTTAGTGGTTTTCTCACCAGCTAGCTATATAAGCTATCTTGTAAAACTACACATGTTGGAAAAAAGTGATTGAACTTAGCTGTGCCGCTTTCTTGTGTGACTGTTCACCTGCCCCACTCAACTCCTCTCACATCCTTTGCTCTGATATTACACCTTGCTCCTTCCTGCTCAGCAATGGAATCTCAGCACAGAGTGTTCCCCAGCTTATCAGACAACAAGCCTTCACTCAGGGGACAACCAGTCAGAGTTTATCGCTCTTGTGGAACTTAACTCACTGTCCAGCGGGATGGCTGATATTTACGTCCTCTGGCTGTTTCAGCCACTCCTAGCCAATTACGCTGGAGATCAATCAGCAGCTCAGCCTGCCTCCTGCTTCTATCCTCTGTGGTGGTTTGTTAGCCAGGCCTGCTGTTCAGCTACAGATGCTTCGGGGGTCAGGGCATCTCTCTGTTGTAGCTGGAAGTCTGCAGTAATGTAAACCATGCTTTGGTGTGGGGGTTTATTTGTGGTGTGGGGATTGGAGTGGGGTGTGTGTTTTTGTGTGTGTGTGTACATGTGTTTGTCTACACCATGCAACTCTCCAATCTGTACCAAAATCTTGGCTGCCTTCCTGTTCAAACCCCTGTGTCCTTCCTGTGCGACATCCACAATAGAGTGCTCTATTGTGTATGCACGCTGTGTTTGCTACATTGTGCACATGATGCATATGGTCTCCACTGCATTGGAAATTAGCTCGAGTGTTGTAAGGCTTTTTTTTTTTTTTGCATTCTTCCTACCTCTGTAGGTATAACAGCTTGCCTAAGGCTCTTTGTTTCATTAGCCTATCGCTGTGGTGGATCCATGGCTGTCAGACCGAGAGCCCGACTCTCTCCATTATGCTGTATTAGGCAGGAATGAGATTGAGCTCTGTGTTTTATCTCTGTACACATTAAGGCCTCAGCCCATCGAAAACGTCTAAGAGAGTTATTCCCTTAAGAGCAGATTGAAAAGGTCTTTTGATTGTTGGAAGGTGAAGGAATTTTGTTTGTTCATCACTCCTGATTTGCACCTCTGATTCCATATGGCTTCACAGAGCAGACTGCTTTGCGTGCTTGATGGATTTTACTTTTATTTTCATCTTCTCATCAGTAGGACACTTCCTCAGGGATGAATGATGAACATTCTGTTTTCATTATCTACACTTTTGCTCCCCCATTTTCTTACATCCAGTTTGGCAGCGGCTTGGACTTTAAATTCCCAGCTTATCATCTAAGAGCAAATGTCCGATTCCAAAGGGACCTAAATCACATTTGGCTTCTGGGTAATCTAATAGGTAATGGCAGGCTTTTGTTTGGCTACTGGAAGAATGATGTCAACAATGAAGGAGGGCATCCATGATGGGATTATGAAATGTGGAATGTCAGTAATCCTCGTAATATTGCAGAATAATAAAATAGTTGCGGATTCAAGCAGATGGCCACACCAATATATAATATTCCCTTATAGAAAATGACAATAAAATGAGTTGATGGTACATTTCATGAACTAATAGTGCAGCTTGGGCCATATACCAGCTACTCTACTTCATACACTGCTGAGACCGTGATGGAGGTTTAATGTATATCATTACCATCTGTTAGGCTTACGGGCAAACCGTGACAAGTGGTTTATGGTTTACAACTGAATGAGTTTCCTCCTATTTCAGCTTATTTCATGTATTCTTCTTTTCAAGGTTCAACCACGGAACAAATACAAGGAACAAATAACATGATTATAATGGAACAAAATGTTTACACAAAGCAGAGCGCAAAAGATAGACTGTATTATGTTCAACAAAACTTGAGTTTGCCCGCTTAGTTCGGCTGCCTCATCCTGCCTTTTCTTATGTGTGCAGAGGGTTACTATGGCGCCCAGAGGATCCATTAAGTGAGCTTGCAGGGTCCTAAACTGTTCCTATAAGAAAGGCCAGTTTAAATTGGACCGCTTGTCGTCCTAAAGGTGCATGTGACATTTGGTTTCATAGAGGTGTAAACCAGATTGCACGATGTTCCGTGTTATTTTGTCTCAGTTCACTTTTTGCTTGAGCTGCCAAGCATTTTTCTCGCTGGAGTCACACACCTTGACAAAACTGTCAAAATGACAAACACGAATCTCCTTTTACCCTCGTCAAAGCTCGAATTGCTCATTCGTCTACGATTTTTGAGGTTCACGCAAGAGAATTTTATTTCCTTCTCAGACCATTGACTGTACACCGGCATGCTCCAGCAGCTCATTTAAAGCCATCTTCTTTCAGTGAGCGACTGAAGTCTTTCTGGTAGAATGGAAGGACGTGGAAAAGTCAGGAAGTCAATCGTGTGTGTTCGTCTGCGTTTCTTTCTCAAACTAACACTAACAGTGTGTTGACGGCATGGCCTTGCTGGCATTTTCATTTTCCAATTGGCAAGCTCGATTAATCACGGCACTCCTATACAATGGGATGCACATGGCCACCCACTGTTGCTGGTTCTCATTATTTCCCAACACGGGAAAATGTACAGCACGGAAAATGGAGGCAGAGAAAGAGCAAGACTATACAGGAAGGGTATATATGAGTGATAAAAGTAACAGGGAAAAGAGAACAAGAGACAAAGATGGAAGAAATTAAAGGAGGATTCAGTGATACAGAGAAAGATTTGGATTGCTGTGAATAGGTTGTGGCTGCGCTGTGAGGAAGACTGATAAAAGACTGGGGCTGCTCCATGTCCCCTCAAGGCTTCTGCTTCTATCTGAATATTCATTGAGCTGACACTGGCTTTTCTCGCCACCATCTATAAAAGGATGCCAATTGGCTTTTACCTTGTGGCTTCTAATAAGCCCGTGTGCCTAACATGCATACAAATGACTCTTCGTAATACACAAATGTACATGCTCGTTCCTGTAACCTTCTCACGAGCAGCCTCAAAACAACTTAAAGTACCATGACAGTTCACTCTCAGTAAGTTTCCATTGCTGTGCATTAAAGATATTACTACATTTTTTTAAATGCCACTTGTTTGGCTCAATATCTCCGGGATTGAAATTGAGACTTGCTGACTTTATCTGCTTTCCTGCATGCAGTATGATTGCTTATTCTTTCTTAATAATGAAATATCTGATCTGCTGTAGGGGTTGGGGGGGGGGGGGGGGGATTGTTTTAGGAAATCTTTCAGTTTGTCAAAAAGCAGATTATTCATCCATTCAGCACATTTATATAATTTTTATTCAGATATGATCCAGGATAGTCAGGTTTGCAGTGATTTTTTGTAATCACATTGCATCACTTTGCAGATATCTTTGTGAGAATAAATGAGTTCGCTGGAGAATCTGTACTCTGTAGGTACAAGATCTTTCCTGTGTAAACGTCATTTTTAAGGCTGGCTGTCACTGTCCACGTATATGGCCGTAAAACATACAATCTGGTTCTTGTAGCGTGTGTGTGTGTGTGTGTTTGTGTGCAGAGGATATTTCTCATCCAAGAGTTGAGTCAATCTGGATTTTGGTTGGGCGAAACTGCTCAAATCTGTATGCTGCTCCTAATCCCTGTGCACAAACACAGACATACACTCTGGACCTCCGCTGAGCGGCTACATCTGAACCCTCAGATCTAAAAATCCTTTTCATTTTGTCCTCCAGTTTATTTGTAGGGGTGGTGTTGGTCCTGGGTTTGTGTGCTGGCAGCAAAAAAATAAATAAATCTCCATGTTCATAAGGAGGAAAGCTGTGAAGAATAAAATGATGGGAAGTAGCTGAGCAGCAGGGCTCTATCTTCAAGTGGAATACGCACACAGCACAATGCTGCACACATTTTGTCCATTTTATACACCGGACAATCTTCAATATTCAGGCGTAATCCGTTTTGGGGCTCTGCTGGAAAAATGTAGAATTCAAGTGCGATTTGAATCATAGTCCTTTCCCTAGATAACTGGGTGCCACAAGGACATAATTTCCTTTTTCTTAAATTAGAAAAGATGAGGTTGAATCTGCAGAGCTCGGCTGAAAATTTTGTCTCCCTCTGGGCAACACTGTATTTCCTGGTATTTCAAAAGTCTGCCAGCTTTTACCTTCTGACTTAGTAGATATTTCACACTCTGTCTCTGTTGTAGAAAGGGAGATTATGTGTGTAGGTTGCTGTACCTGTGGGAAATTACTTCACCTACCACTTCAGAGACATTTGACTAATGTTCTTGTTGCTTGACATGAACTGAGCCACGCCACATGTAATGAAAACACCAGAGCACAGCGAGGTAAAAGGGCTGGAAACAGCATTATAGGGTCACGCTTCAGAAGGAGAAATAAAGAAGAGTGGGAGGTAGAAGATGAGATTAGATTTAAAACCTCCCTTACAAAAACTCGTTGTGTGTTTGTAGCTTATAGGAGAGATTGACTGTGATCAAGAAGAAAGTCTGAGTCATTGATTTTATCGTGCTCTGCCTCTGAAGAGCAGGGCTTTGTGGAAACTTATATTGTAGTAGAAAAAGCTCAGTGAAAATGCCTAAATTGAGTGCTTGGAGAGGAGGGCTTTGGTGTGGCTTAAATATTCATTTTCTAGTGGCAGTAGCTCTGGAGTAAGGTTTTAGCTCCAAGCAGTGGATCTCTTGACATACTATTTGTCAAACATCAGTGATTTTGCCCCATGGGCTGATGCGGAGCTGATTTCAAAAGCATGGGGTTTGAATGTTGAGTTACACGAGCATTTATTGTTCTCCTGTGGAGAAAGGTGTTTTTGTGTCTTAATAAAGAGGCTTGCTTTAGCAGTTTAGAAATGATAAGTGGTTTGTTAATGGCTGGGTATGCTATTTCTGAAAACCCGTCATCCTATAGCGCTGCATCGTCTGTGTAATTGTTCTGTTTGATTGTTTTTTTTTTATTGTTGTGTCTCAAATTGTGTACTTCCACTCCCAAAGCGTAACATTTTACACTAGGTGACAAATCGTCGGTATATTACGCTGTCGGCCACCCAACATGTCCCTATATTAGGAGTTTGGAGAAATGAGGAAACATGGGAACCGTTTGGAATGAATCTTCACATGTGTGTTTATTTTACTTAAATCGCTTTGGAAAACACTTTCTAACATGATTAAGGTGGTGGTTAACGTTAGGGATAAGGTTGTGGTTAGGGCTGGAATACACGGCTGGAACGTGTATTACCGAGGTAGCATCATTCTATTCGATTTCCTCTACAATCTGGCGTGTAACATTGGGACACGGAAGGTCACCTTTTGTGTTCCCATGGGACGTCTCGGGACATGAGACGTTAGCCCTCAATGGATGTCGTGTCTTGGCAATGCAGAGAAAAGGGAGAGACCACCAAACATCCAGCAGGAGGACTCTATTTAGCCAATACTGATGTTGTCATTGCAAGCCAGGAAGCTAACAATAGAACAAGGTTGTTATAGTTAACTATAGGGATGGGTATCGTTTAGGTTTTATCTGATACCGGTGCCAAACCGGTACTTTTGAAACGGTGCCGGTGCTTAAACGGTGCTCGAACCGGTGCTTAAAGAATGGAGAACACAAAATTGGTCCAAAAACCTCTCATGTTCAGCTGTTTTTTTTGTAAAAAGATAACAATGTTAGCCTTTTCTGCAGCTATAGGGCATATATGAGATCACTCTTGGCTGGAAGCAGTGCTTAAACAATGTAAAAAACAAACTTTGTCCAAAAACCTCTCATGTTTAACTGTTTCCCACTTTTTATTTGGTCATTTTAGCCTTTTTGGCCAGGGTGAAGGGAGTATCTGCCATCAAACAAGAAGACAGCTGCATGTAACTATGATGATGTTTGCTAGTTCACCTTACATGCATTAATGTAATAACGTGGTTAGCCTACTCAACGTAAATTATACACAAACAACATTAAGCTACTCACGCAGAGAAGAACGGCTGCTGCTGCCATCATCATCCTCATCATTTCTGCTACACTAGCAGGGCTAGGGGCCAGGACTCTACTCTTCAGCTTTTTGGGGGATGTTGCTAACTCTGGGTCCGATAACAGGCACCACACCTGCAGTAGATGCGCTCGGTGTGAGGTCTCGTAGCAAGCTATCAAATACGGCGCATTTTTCGGCTTTAAAAAAAAACGCTATGCGTCGCCAGGTGTTTCATCGGATTTGAGGTGTTACCTCCTTTCCACAGTATCACCTTAAAGCACTTGTTGCAGGCTGCTGAGTTTGCATCTTTTGCTGTGAAGTACAGCCAGACTTTTGACCGCTTCGCCTCGGGCATTTTTAATCTGTAGCTCTGCTCTAAAAGAACGTACGTACCTGGACCCGCCTACTATCCCCGGAAACATAAAATGATTGGCTAGAATTCAAAGTGTATCACATCTCAGGAAAAAAAAGCACCGAAATAAAGCACCGGTGAAATAAAGTACCGGTGTCCGGTGCCATGATGGCACCGGACACCGGTACCCATCCCTAGTTAACTAAGCTAAAACCTAAAACTAGAATATTATGGCAGAAATAGCCTTAGTTTTGTATTTGTTAATCTGATTAAAACGAAAAAAGATTGTCAAACTACCTGATATTGTTTTTATGGACATGTTTATTGAGGCTTTGTATGTCTTCTGTTTACGTTGGAATATCTATCATATAAATGTGCTAATAATTTAAAAAAACACTAAAAACTAACATTAAAACTAATAAAAAGTAAACTGAAAACCACTCTGGAAACTAACCGAAACTAAGCTGAAAATGAAAAGTAAAAATGAAATAAAATAAAAACTAATTAAAGAAAAATCCAACATGCAATAACTCTGCAGTGGAAGGCTGCAGACCTAACACAAACACTACATTACAGAATTAAGAGGCCTACAACAATAAGTAGATACATAATGACAACAGACAGAACAACAAATGAGGGATTCATGAGTTGGAACGGGCAAAGTGTAAAAGTGGATTTTGAGATTCGATTTAAAAGCAGAGATTGAAGATGCTCTTTAAAATAAATGTAAAGATCCAAATGTATCACATGAGCAAAACAGTCTTTGTTAGCAGGCATGTTATTTAGGGGAGACTAATTCATATTCACGACTGCAGTCTACACAACACCCAGCTTTGTTGCCGTAACACATGTGAGTAATTAGATAATGTATTTAGTGCGCCACATGAAAATATCCAGAGAGAAACATTATATGACGGCATCGACTCAGAATGCATTCTGAGCTGTCAAATACTGGTTTATCTGGTTTTTTGCCCCAGTTTGGCAAGACACCAAGTAAGCATTTGGACATTAAGTAGCTGCTGGCTGTCCGTCAACTTTTCCTGATGTCAAATCATTGTTGGAAAATGCTTCCAAAAGGAAAGTTCAGGAACATTACCATGACATCAGTTTGAAGTACTTCTTAAGCATCGCCTAGACTTCCCTTTTTAGACTTTTTAGCAAGAGATGCTTTGTTTTTTATCAATTACAATAAAGTGACGTAAACATTTTTTTAAGTTTCTCGATAGAAAAGAAGAGAAAGAAGAAAGCACACCAACTCACAATGTCATCTGACTGAGTTAACTCACTTCACATATGCATCATAGGATTGCTGATGTCATAAGTGTAGACATCTGTAGAAAGAGATGGATAAGGATAATTGTGTAAAAAAAAAACATAAACAGCTTAAAAGTTTTTATTTATCAAAAGAAAAAGTGGGAAAAAAACATGGTCAGGTAAAACACGTCTGTGTATGTGGAGAAAATATTGTGTGGACTCCATATGAATTTTTCTTTAAGAAAAATATGTATTTAATTGCTTTTTTGCAATAATTAGATTCCTATTTTTCACTTTGTAACAGCCTGTTTGAATTTACCTCAGTTCTGCGTAGGACCACCGTTGGCATTCGTCCTTTTGCGCTTCAGTTTTTGCTCATGAGGATGTTGGGACTTCAAGCATGTTTGCTGTGTAGCTCTTGTTTACAATTGTGTTGCTCTCAGTTCTGATTGGACAGATGTTTCTGTTACCATTGCCACTATACTGCTGCGCATAACAGCTTTTCTTTCTTCTTCTTTCATCTACTACCGGAAGGGGATTATCTGCCTCCATTCATACTTCAGCATCCTGTAAAAAATTGTATTACAGAATTATTCAGATCCGCGTACTGTCTTTGATTAGACAGCTATGTTAATATGTTACTTGGCTACAGATATGCCTTCTTGACACAAACCTGCCCATTTATTGGAGAACACTGGCTAACACGAGTGCTACAGTTTGCTGCGGCGTGCTGGAAACAGTGTTTTGAAGTTCCACCTTTCTTGGTGTTGGCAAATGTTGAGTCTTAGATGTTCTTCGGTTCCATTCGATAAAGGAAACAATGTCCTACTGGTTTCTTATCCTGCATTTGTTAAAACACCAAGCTTCAGGTATCACTGCTTTGAACGGTACTCTGAGCGTCTGTTGGTAGAGAAGAGAGAATTTCTTCCCTCTGCTGCCAGCGCACCACCTCATGAAGCTTTATTTGAAGATTAAATCCGCAATTTTCAACCCATAAATGTCTCCTTCCTAAATGGTTTCCTCCTAATGGAAGAAGCCATTTGTGTCATGCCACTTACGCCAATGGCATGACTTACAGCGACAAAGGCGGCTGTTGTTGGTTAGACAGTTGTGAATATAAATTAGTCTCCTCTAAAGAATATGCCTGTTAAAAAGGAGTGAAGATGCTATGCTCACGTGATGAATTTTGAAGCTTTGATTTCATTTTTACCAACTTAAATTTGCCCTTTTGATGCCAACCATACAACTATATTGATAATGTTAATTAAACAGCCTCGCAGAGGCTAGCCCTTAAGGTTTGGCATTTCTCAAAGATTGGAAACTGTTGTAGTGTCTTTACAATTTCTTTTAGCACAGCTTGTGTTTTGTCAGTGCACTTGGAAATCTCTTTTGGGTTTTCTCAGTGCAATCCTGATCGGGACTTTTCTTTTCATTAAACGCGACAGGGATTTCATCACCTGGAGGCAACAGCTTGCCTGAGGTTTAGATGTGTGAAGCAGCCGCAACTTTAGTAATTTCCTAAACTAGCAGATGGGATTATAAGATCGGCATTATGAGTGACAAAAGAGTTTACATGAGGGCAGGATATGTAAACGAGTAAGCGCTTCCTGTGTAGGATGGGTGGGTGGGTGGGTGGTGAGTCCTTATTTAGGCATATCCGATTCCCACCTCTGTCATTGGACTTTAAGAAAAAAAAAAGAAGCTGCGAGCAATCGCTGCTGCACCGCGGCCGGCATAATTAGCCAGCGCACCAAAGAGCAGTGTTTCATTACGCTGGAGTGAGATCTTTATTTGATCTTTCTCTTTTAGAACATTTCCCTGTTAATACCCCTTCTGATGCCTGATTAAAACTCTCACAGTAATGTGCATACAACACCCCCCTACACACACAGAGACATGCAAACACACACCCTCTATCAGACACAAAAAGCCAATTTAAGAAAATTAAAAATCTTTTAAAAGGATGTAGTTATCTCGCTTTTTTTTCCAGCGGACATCTTTATGTAACTCAATTGATGCATGACTGTTTCCATTAACTTCTGAACCCTAAGTTGGTATAAATATTCTTTTCAATTTAGATAGCGGTGAGTGGTGAATGGGGCGTTACGTTGGCATGCATGTAGCGCATCGACCTCCACGACAATTCTTGACAAATCCTTCATTCTTGTTTTTGCATTAAGCCGATGTTGCTCTCTGCTCTGTCTGCGAGCCCGGAGGACCAGCTGTCTGCGGTGACGCACAGATATACAACGCAGCTCTTAATTGCGGCATTGTGATATTGCATGTGCAAATCCTTCACAACAGTGTGTCATTTATTTTTTTTCCCCCCACTCATTTTGAGTCATCTCGGGCAATTTGCCTTCCCCTTTCTGAAAGCATCTTCTCCTTTATCCTCGTTTTATACAGCATCTGAGCAACCTTGTATTTTTGCCCTCAAACTGGTTCCTCTGAGTCTTATAGCATGTAAGCGCTTGCGAGAAAGAGAGAGGGGGAGATAACGACAGTCTAATAGGGTTTATCAAAGTCAACCTGAATACTCTAACAGTCTGGGCCTGGACATCAAAGCCTACTCTCCACTCCACTGCCAACTACTCTGGGCATCCGTCAAATAGCCAAGCAGGGGAGAGCCTAAATTGACTTAACTGGACGACGGAAATGTTTGTATTGTAGGGACAGATACTCTGATGAAGGTGTAATCCCAGCCTGTCAGTGTGACTGTGAATAAACCTGACATTTTGAAGAATTAACTCGCAGGTGTCGCAAGAAGCTCTGTCCTATTTGAAACTGTGTGAAAGAGTCAGGAAGCAGCCGTGCTCATCAGTAGAAAATGCCAGAATGCCGCAAGGTCGGCCCCAACATACTTTACGACATGGTATCGATTCAAGAGGAGATGAAATGCTGTGTGATTTGATTTCTCATTCATTGGTCTTAATTTCCCCTGACACACATTGAGAAACACACGGTCCTTTTGATTGCAGTGAATCTGACCAACAGGGTTATTCTCTCTAGGAGATCAGAGCATTTCTTCCCATTTTTATGAGACTTCAAAGGTTACGTGCAGAAATAAATGCAGCTCATATACAGTATGAATATATATATACATATATTCATCCTCTGGTAGCTGTGGATACACCATAATCCATCATGAATCTGCATATGCGTGTGAGTCATGCAGAGCAATGTTTGCATACTTTCCTGGCAATAAAAATTAAACAAGATTCTGAAAACAAACACAGAGGCTTTGCATAGTAAACCCATCTATGGGATGAAAATCCATTATGTGAACTGCACTTTGTACTCTCCACAGGTCACAGAAACAGATATTTACATATGGCTGATCCTGCTTCAATGTGAATCTGTAGTATTGTTTTATATTTTGCCACTCGTAACTGGGGCTTTCTAGTCAGGATTGACTTCTAATTATAAGTGGATGTAATGTCTAATGTCTGGAAAGTCGAGGTTATTGATGAGATAAGGTGACCACATTGACTGTGCGTTACAGTTTGTGGTGACGTAGTGCTGGCACAATGGGATCTGTCTTAATTGTTTTAAGTTGTTTCCATTAAGTTGTTTCAAATTAACACAATTTACAGTCTGTCTGCGCTGAAGCCATTGTCCGTGTCATGCTAGCTTGTGTTTTACATGTGCTCTAAACCCATAAACACACCCAGAAGAGCGTATTTGCTCTTCAGAAATAGACACAAAGTGTACAATATTTTTTATACTACTGCTACATTTTATTCCCTGTGAAACAGGTTACTGAACCGCAAACTGAATATGTTAACTAGCAGGATTAGCAAATTAACAAAAACTACAAAGTACACTGGAGGTTGATTGGATTTCCGTTATTTATTTGTTTTATTTATTTTTTAAATGTTTTTTGTCATAAGTATTGAACAGGTAAAAATGTGTCCTACATAATGTACGATCGACAGTCTTGTAGCGGATTTCATTCATCAAATTTCATTCCGGTTGATGAAAGTTTACAATTGAAACCACCACACTGATCCTTGCAGGATCACCAGAGTCAGAATAAATCATCACAGATCCACGAACGCCTGCACAAAATCCAGTGGCAGTTCATAGCGTAATAGTGGAGATGTTTCAGTTTGTTAGAGCCAAGTAAATATGGGGCCAATGCTGCATGTGTGGACCACAAGCACCAAAAAATCTAAGTCAAACTGGGTCAATGCGAATACACAGTAAGTCCACCAGGTAACAGTGAAAGTCAAAATCTGAGGAATCTAAGAGATTGTTTGTTTTTAGAAGGATGCAAAAAATGACTAACCCTGTTATAGACTGATGACTTGTGTCGTATGACAGACGGAATAAGCTCTAAACCATGAAACCCCGAAGTGCATATGCAGTTAAGAAAACGGATGGACTTCTAGCCCAAACACTGCGACTAAATTTTCTTAAACTAGTATTAATACTGCCATCAGTATCAATTCCAAAACTCGAGTGTCAGTCAGGTTATCTCCATCATGAAGATTTATCAAGTGGCAGGCAGACCAACGCTGCCGTCCCCAGAGTGCAGCTGCGAGCAGATGTTAAAAATCATAAACAGTCATCTACAAATTTTCATGTCATCCACATATCATACATTTCTGTCATAGTGCAGCTACATAGATGCACTGTAAGCACAACTACAACGGCCAGTGCAGGCGTAGCTCACACACACGCACGCATAGAAGAGTGCACCCACACCTTAACTGTATAGTTATTGATTGCTCCTCTCTATTTTGCTGAGACAGATGCTGTTTCTCCCAGGATGGTGCTAGACCACTTGGCTGGTGGCTGGTTTCCTGCTAGAAAGCTATCCTTCATCAACAGCCATATGCAGACTCACGCACACACACACCCATACCTTGAGTCATCACATCACTACTAATGACCTGCCTCTCTCATCTGAATGTAGACAGCACGCAAACCTTTTTTCCCTTTTTTTCGGTCTCTCTTTGCTTCTGTCAGGCGCTGTTTTACCCACTCCCCATCACTAGCTTTTCCCATTTCTCGATACTCTTTAATAGCCTGGATTTCTCTTTTTTATCTCTTCCCTACTCTAGCTCCCACTGTTTCCCAACATTCTGCTGTTTCCATCTCCTCTTTCTACTCCAAACCCCTCTGTGTCTCTGTTTCTCGCTTTCTGTTTCTCAACAGCCAAGGCCATTTTTTTATGCCCTCGTCAGTTTTTGTGTGTCAGTCTGTTTTTTATTTTACAGGTGGACAGGTGCTACCCTGGCTGTGTCTCTTAGTACCACATTGGGCAGCTCACTATGTCACAGTAGATGATTTAAGTAAGCGTCAGCGATGCTTGTCTCCCTTTATCTACAACACTAGAAACGCATCATTTCAGTTTAGAACACAACTAATTTCTATATATCATCAAGTAGCATCACAATTATGTTTCACTATTGATTAATATGTTTCATTAGCAACTCATTCATTATTTTATTATAAAAATTACAGAAAATGTAGAAAAGTAGTTCCAAGACCCAAAAGACACAATTTTTCTCTCTGAAAAATCTGATGTATACAGTCAGACACATGCAGTGCTACTGTGAGCAATTAATTGCACATAAATGGAATTTTATTTATTAATTTACATTTGTCAGAATGTTTAATAAACACTCCAAAATTTGGATTTATAAGAATTATTTCCTGGTTCAGGCATTACAGGGTTAATGTAAAGAGCTAGTCAGCTCTTTACATTAACCCTGTAAAGTAAAGTGATAGCTATCTAGCTAGCTAGGTGATAGCTAGCTAGCTAGCTAGCTAACTAGATAGCTATCACCTGTATATAGAACTTATATAGGTGCCTGACAACAGACCCAACAGACTCCCCATGCAGACTGATGACGTTAACATTCCTCTGCACTGCCCTCTTAGTCTCCTTGCTAACACCTTGGCTTAAAAAAACATGTTTGATCATTCTCAGGGTTTAATCCTGGCCAGAAAATTTTCAGCAATATAATATCAGTCAATAAATCTGCTTATAAAGGGGGACACTGACTTGACGCAGTCCAAAGTAGATCATTAGCAACTGTAATAAAAGTAATTTACGCTCCATTCGTATTTTTATTATGTTCATAATCATTTTTTGCCATTATTATTGCCTCGCTGCAGAAACTGGATTTCTCCCAGTGCTTCAAGCAAATATGAATCAGTTGTGGAAATCGAAACCCTGACACAATCAATCCCAGTGGTCAGTCTCTCTCACCTCAGATTATTTATTTTGTAAACTGGCATTAAGGGTGACCTGAGGAAGGCTCAAATCTATTTGGCATGTTTTGACTGGACAATTTGACGGACAGTTTGTAATACTAAGAGTAGTAAGAGTAAGATGATTTTTGTTGAATCACAAACACTTATCGCTCTCCTCAAACCCGTTATACCGGTTTAGACTCAGAAATAAAATCAAACTCATCAAAACCATCTTTGTTTCTGATTCCACTGATCTAATAACCTCAAATTCTGGTTTGTTCAAAATAAAACCTTCAGTAACTTACTCTGCTGAGTTAGATGTGAAAACATCAGGGGAAAAATGAGAATCAAAGCAGGTAATCAGAAAGATAGGAAATGAAACAGCAGGTAGAGCCTGATTGTGTTTTTTTTTTTTTCTTCAATGTTTTTTAATAGAATACTGCAAAATCTATTGTGGGCTTAACCACTTGTGGCTTACACTAAACAAGGTAAGCTAGAAAATTACTGTCTGGAGACTGACTGACTGCCTGCCTGCCTAATATTACGTTCCCATTCAGGGCTAAATCACTTCATGCTATTAATTAAAGAGATCAAATATGTTTGGTTTAATTTCTCCCCTATACGTACATGTTGCTGTCTCATCGTGCCTCCCATGTGCAGATGTGCACCTGCACGGCTCTGCAGCTGTGTCACACAATTAGCAGTTTGCATCATAGCGGATGAGTAGTGCCACATTTACGATATGGAAAGTAGTGGCGCTGCGCTGCTCTACACATTCTGTGCTGTATGTCTGAGTAGTTCTTGTGAAAGATATCCCACTAGGATGTGAATCGCTGATTGCTTGGCATGCTTTTGACAAGTACAGACAGACTCGACTGTGGCTTTCGCTCGGTTCAGCAAGGTGCTACTGAGCACCGCTGTGTCTCTGACTTCTTTTTGTGTGCTATGTTCAGCTTAACCGGCCGCACGATTCATGACAGATCTAAGGAATGTGGAGCATTTTGCAGAAAAGGGAATTGAGCTCGAGTCCAATTGATCTCATTAATTCTGAATTTCTAAAACTGATTTCTGTCCTTTGCAAATTGCAGTGAAGTACAAAAATCTTCCTAATGCAGGCAAAGTTGTCCTTTCAGTTTGCACATGCTCCAACAAAATGTTGAAAACATCCAAATACTAAAAATCGTTGTTAAATTTCACCACTGCTCAGCCCCTAAATGATGCTTTGGGCTGCCTTCTTATCCACAGAAGGCTCCCTTGTTTTCTAACAAGTGAACTGTGACCTGTTGAGTAATTTGGTTGTGGGAACCACAGTGGGAACAGCTTAACCAGCAGTAATCTCCTCATCTGGCACTATGTGCTCTGTCAAACACAAGTGGGGCTTCATTTCACTTACTCGTTGGCATCCATCAAAAATGGATAGAACTATTTTTAACTTGGCATACGCGAAATAATGCATGTGAGGAAAGGATAATGAATGATCATAGCAGGTGTCAGAAGTATTCTGGTATAAAGCCTTGGGGCTAAGGGAAAATTGGACTGATCTTGCTGCATTTATTTATTCATGCTCAAATCTGGCAGACATGTAGCAAAAGCTATGTTGCAGAACAGCTTCCCTGCTGCTTAGAACCTTACAGCTAGTGCTGAGAGCTAGTGCTTGGCTAGCTTCCTGTTGCCTTCTTATTGTGCCGGTGGCAGGCGAGAGTCCCACTGCCAAGTAGGCCTTATCCTTCCTTAAAGCTGCATTTATTATTTTTCGGAGAAAAAAGTATCACTGCTGCCGCATGAGGTTTTTCAACTGCTTCTAAATCAAACTGGAGATAAATATGAACTTCCAAAGTAGTTTTGCATGTAAAAAATCCAGCAAAATGTAATTTTTTCTTTCTAATGTTGTTAAGAAGTATTACGTCTGTGTATTCCTCTATTCTATGATAAAATCTAATTTAAAGTAATTCGTAGGAAATCAGCACCTCTAATGTTGTGATTGATCTGAAATGTCTACGCTGGCTGGAGGAAGGTAAGCCTAATTTTTGAATTGGTGAAAAGTTCAGGAAAAGCCTGAGAAATCAAATGAATTCAGTTGATCTGCCATGTTTCAACAGGCAGAGAGCTGCACTTTCTTATTTTGCACATCCTACACCTATAAACAAGCGCACACTACCTGTCACGGAAACTGTCAGAATCAGCACTGACAGACAGATGACATGTTTTCAATTCAGTATTGTTAAACTATTTTAAGTATTAATGTCAGTCCCAATATGCACAAGCGGTTCCTCTGTGTGTCTTCAGCAAAATCAGGAAACCTTAAACTGAAATCTATTTTTTAATCTCCCGTGCGGCTGCAAAGGGCGCTGAGGATACTGTTAATGGATACTATAAATTATGTAGCACAGTGCAAGTATTTACTGTATTTACTGTACCTTTGTGTGCACAGCTACTGTGCACACATGCATATGCACTACACTCACAATCCTTAGACAAACCCACCCACACACACAACCCACATAAGTTAATCCACTTCCACTTTCAAATTTGCCCTCATAAAGCTTGTGATGCAAACTCATAAAGTGGCACTTATATGACTTATGAAGCTGCTGATTTAAAAAAAAAACAAAGTGCCAATCTGTGATAAAAGTTTTACGAAGTGGAAGAACACTCATATCTTTGTCATATCTCTGTATTCTGTTGCGCTTTATTGGTGTGTGAGAAGTTTGTGGAACAGTTGTGCACCTACTGCACCGTAAACTACACGATCTGAACTGCTGAGCATGTAGATGTTTGACATTTCAGGTAACGTAAGACGGTACTTCAGCACATGCTGTCAGTATGGAAACTGTGACATGGAGACATGCAGAGGGCGATGGAGAAGAGCTCGAGTGGTTTTAGAGTTCATTTAGGAACCTTGTTATCAACATTATGTGCTCTGCAGCTTTGATTCAGCTTTACTGGTCATCACCATACTCATATATCTGACAGTGGGAAGTATGTGACTTGAATTAAAATGGCTGGCTGCAAATATCTTGCAAATGAAACTCACTCTGCTGGCTGAGATTGGCAGACTGAACGGTGTAAGACAGTTAAGATGCAATTTGCTCACACGGGCCAAAAACCTGTGAACAATCTGAGGTGCATAATTATTACATGCGAAATTCCATCATGGAAAGAAAGAAAAAATAAAATAGATGAGATGTTGATCATTTTTCCCCATTTTTTTTATCGTGTGAGTAATTAAAATTTCTTCATTTTCAGCAAATTGCAAACAGCTTAATTATCATTGCCAGCAACTGCCACTTGTCATCATGAAACGATGCTGACTGTCTTGCAATATTAAATTAAAGCTGCCCTCTGGAGTTTTTGACCACTATTAGCACAGAGTAATTTTTTTATGAGTGAGTCCTTATTTGATTTCGGCTTTGCACGCGCACGAGGGCAAACATGCGGCTTTTCTTATCAATTACTGACTAACTATGTAGGAAATGCGCCCGCACGGGCAGTGCAAACAGGAAATCGGCACATCCATTTTCTTCCATGTATCCAATTCAGGGTTGCACCGGGGCTAGATTCTCAAAACAGAAAATAAGATGCAAACCACAACAACGGAGCAATAGAACCACAGTTAAGTCTGTGTTATGAAGACTTTAAAGACCACCTTTGTTTTGGTTAATTAACGAGAAAATCCTACAGGAGATCTTCAAGTTACATATTTTAGTGCGTGCTGTGCAATTGATCTATAAATGAAAACTAACAATCACTGATAGATGATGAGAGCGTTTTATGTTAATTTATGTTTGTAATTGATGCTTGCATCCTTTTTTGCAGGATCTGCACATTTGAGTGTAAATAAGGGAACTAGAGGCTGAAGTGCTCATAATATCATAGTGAAAGTCGGGATTCACATGGCTGCCCATCAAGTTGGGTGTCTCGACAGAGATGTCACACTGCTAACAGGCCGGCATCCCTGCTGCAAAGCGATGCGAGGCATGTGTGTGTGACACGTTGAAATGATGCAAACCTCTGGGCCTCAGTCTGGTGTCTTTGTTTCTGGGCTGTCATCATTCTCATGAGTCCAAGGCTGCTGACCTTAGACCTTCACAGTGACAGCAGGACTTTGAAACAACAGACCTAGAAGCCCATACTAAAGCTGGAGATGTCAGACACATGAACTCCAGGATATGGACCTCGGATGTCAAATAGTAACAGAATACAATGCCTGCACGGGACACTCAATTTGATGGGGGGGAAATGTTGACAGTGTGACGTATAATGGTGCAAAGACTGTCGGTTTGACATTTGCAACTCAAAAATGACGGGCAAAGGCAGGAAGATGAAGGAGGGGAGGGGAGGGGAAGAGAGGCTTTCCTAACCTCTCTCTGTTCTGCACCATGGGATAGAGAGCACAAGCAGAGAGAGGTTGACGGGACAGGAAGGAGAAAGGCTGGCATGTTGACAGCTGAATTCTCTCTCTCTCACACACACACACACTCACACACATTCTCACAGGTATGCATTTGATTACATAAACTGAGTAGAGCTGATTTTAATACAAAAGAGGTGTTTACTGTTTATATTAGGCCTCACTGCTGACTTCTGTCAGAGGTCTGGCATATGGCTTTTCCCAACATAATTTGTTGTAAAGAAAAGTAGGTGCCCTGTCAACACTATCACCTTGACGAGTGAACTATGAAGCGAGCTTTTAGAATGCAGAGTGCGCCAGCAGCTCCCCAAAGAGCACTGCTAAAATATTTCAGCAGGATATTATTAAAAGTGTACTGTGGGAGACGAGAGAAAGCAAAGCCATCAAAACAAAAAGTGCAGAGCCCATAGAAAGGACCCAGCAAAGATTACAAAAAAATGATAAAACTCTGGAAGTTTTATAGATTGAAACAAACTAAACCTTTACTGTAATGTTTTGGATGAAGGAGAAGGAGAAACTTGTTTTGTACCATGGCCCAAGCATGCATATAAAGCAAAGTACAGCTGAAAGGGGGAGGTTGCATTGTTCTATTATGGACTGCCTCCGCTGAGAGTGCTATGATCAGAATTCTGCAATTTTACTTTGTCTGCGAGAAATGAAAATTATTGTATCAATATCCACTGAAAGCGTTTCTCTCCTTTTATCTCCCCAAGACAGAGAGATATTTCAGTATCCATGGGGTTCAGTCCAGTGGCTCACAATAGAGATTGGAAATAGACAGGTACTAAAGAAAGGTTCATGGGGGGAAAAAACTGAAACAGGATATGAACACGGTCCAAAAAAGAAGCAGATCCACATTCAGTAATTAGACCTTTCACCCCTATTCCCAAGCCTCCAAGTCCCCTGGGTTCCCAGGCTTGGCATCGCTACATTTCATGGACACTGTAAGCACCAGGGACACATATAGATTAGCCCTCAAGGGCAGTCTCACACTGAGGCTATTGCTCCTGACTGATTACAGATTCAGCTCGAATGTTCCGCTCCCGCTTCAACAAAAGATATCAGCACCAGGGGTTAACTCCACTGGATTCATTTCTTTCTACAGTCACAGCGAAGATTATTGTAAATACTCACCAAATGCCATCACAGGTGTCTCGCAGACCTTATTTACCCCATTCGACAACTCTATTTTACGTTCATATGCGGCTCTAAACTCTTTTTTTTTCTCCTCGTTTGGAACCAGGAGTTTAAAATGTGCAGCTGCAGTTCGAGTTCAATAAGTTTCAGCAATTCATGCTCATCTCTCAGATTTGTAACACTGTCAGCCTCCATTTTTTTCACTTTGTCTTCACAGGGACATGAATTTCACGGGAGTATAAAAATTGAGGGGTCCTACTCCAAACTGAGCCGCTTTGTGGCTCTAGAAGACGTGTCATCGTAGTCACGGGGAGATCAGAGCGATCTCAGAGAGATCAGAACATGCTAACAGGCTGAGAAAACCAAGTGTTTAAGAACGCTGTGAATGTTTGTGTTGCGGGTGCTGATCCATTTGTAAGGAACACTGAAAAGAGATGGATGTGCTTGTGCATCGGCGCTTCCAGTGTGAAATCTGGCAGCAGTCCAGTCTTAGTAAAAAGCATGTGAGTGGCCTTTGCTGACTGAATGATGAGCCCGTCACTAATGATGTGTCCATATGGGAGCATGGGATGAGCAGTCATGAAAGCAATGACAGAACACAATACAACAAAGTGGAACATCTGGATGCTCAAAGCTGGAGACACGCACCAATCTTGAGAGCACATGTGCAGCCATGTAATTGGATAAAGGATCTCTCTATATAAAACACATTCCTACATCCTCACATTGAGAGATGGGGGGAAAAACTGCTTGAACGTTCCCTGCAGGAGCTCCCGAGCACGGTTTGATCAACCACAACATTATAACGATCTCAATGAGATCCATCGGCGCTGACAGTGATCACTCATGTGCCCGCTGTGATGAGGGTATGTGACGCTCAGCCATCTCTGCCCTGTAGCACAATGATGGTGAGAATGGTGTGTGAGGAGAAGATATGGACACAGTGCTACGTGGGTGGCTTTTAGATGACAGTTCATCAGTAGCTCTGTGTGCATGTAGATATTTGTTGCTGTGCCAACAGGGACTTAATCAAGTGTCACTACAGTAAGTGGAGCCGGAGGTATATTTATGTGTGCGAACCTATTTGTGCCTGTTTGATAAAGTGGAGGGATTAAACACCTTGTTCCGTTGTAGTGCGTAAATCTCAAGTCTTTTCCACTGTGCAGGTGTTGATTTAATGGAACAGTTCGACATTTTGGGAAATAAACTTGTTCAGTTTCTTGTCAGCACAGTAAATATGAAGTTTCAGCGAGCAGCCAGTCATCTTACGGGTAGATCTTTGTTAGCGTTGGACAGAGCAGGACAGCTTTCAGCCCCTGATTTTCTAAGACTAACAGACTATTAGTGGTAGCTTCGTGTAGATAGACACACGGTACAGTGCAAAAGTCTGAGCCAAAGGCAAGTATTCTTCAGGAGAAGTTCTCCAGGCTTCTCAAAACATATTCAAAGCTCTTCTTTGGATGTTTCTGCCTTTTGTTCTGTTCTCTGTCACGGCGATCCCACACTGCTCGAGTTGAGGTCTGGGCTCTGCAGGGCCCAATCCATGACTGTTTTCCATTGTGTGTTTTTCTATTCAGTTGTGTTTCCTGCTGTCAATGTTTTTTAGAACTGACAGATTTTCTTTTGTCCTCCACTTTTTTTAAGCACACACTGCATACCATGCAGATAGATGGCAATTTTTCAGTTAATAACTCTTTGGTATGCATAGGCAGACTTTGTGCACTGGATGTCCTTACCTGAAGCAACCCCAGAGGAATTAATGCCCCCTCCTGGAATCAAACCAGGGATCGTTTGCTCATTAGGTGAGTGTGTAAAACCTCAGCTAAAGAAATGGAAAGAATGTATGTGTCTTTGTGACAGGCTGCTAGTAATACAGTGTTTAAAGATACAGTTTAAAACCAACCACTTAGCCAGAGAACCATTGCTCAAGACTCACTCCTTAGAGGGTGACCTCTAAGGGTGACTCTTAAGGTCAACCGAGAGGTAAGCCATGAGGTAACACCATTAACGTTATATTTTTAACATGAGTAATTGACATTGTGCATGAATATTTCCAAACCTTAATCTTTTCCTAAACTCTATGTGATACCCTGGTATATAGGGTAATATAGGATATTTTTTTAAACTATACCTTTAAACTTCTTGGCAATCAGTCATTTAAATTCATGCTCTCTGTACACGACTATACACTATACACGACTAAAACAAACAAAATGTACACTTATTATTTGGGTAATAGTCCAGTTAATTATACTTGTCATGTGTGCATGTTGGTGTGTTCAGGCCTTAAAGCTATGCTGTTTGTTATCGATTGTTGTCTTCCACTGAGATTGCAATTAAGGTGAACAGTGCGAACCTGCGGAAGTGCTGAGCTTTTAGACCCTGACCAGTATGAGAGGAATTGACGAATAATCAAACACCCTAACCTGGTCTGCCTCACTGTGAGTCCAGCAGGAATGCTTCTGTCAGCTTTTTTTATACAGTGTGGTAGCTGCTGTGAAAGACATCCACCTCTGTATGGATTTTTTACTTGCAGCACACTAGCAAGATTTTCCCAACAGGTCATCATTAGGATAAAATGCGAGACTTTGGCAGAGGTTTCTGGGTTAGAAAAATTAGCTCTCAGTTGACATTCAGCACATCCAGGATTTATCCCAAACAACCTGGGTGAATTTATAATGTGACAGATGCATGTCTAAACCTGCCATTATGGGCACAGGTCAGACATCCTTGGCTTCATCTTTCACACAAACCCTGATTATCAGGTCATTGTTCGACCTTTATTACTATTACTACCATTAAAAAGGGATAAAAGGCAAATAAGGTATGGGTTCAGATTGCTGAACTATGTAATAGAATGAACATCTAAAGCAAGTCGCATTTCAGTTCACATTTCAGGCACTGCATTTTCTTCATTGTTCCCAAATTACTGGCAATATGAAGTCAAAAACGTGGGTCACCCATTACTCTCTCGTCCACACTGCTGAGAGCTGTTTGAAACGCTTTCAGTGCGCACATAGAAATTTAAATTCTATTAGTATGTAACTATGGTACCATTCCACCCTCCAACAGCATCCCCCTCTCTATCACTGTTGATTGCATTTACTTATTTGGGTGTAATGGAACTGGCTTGAAAATATGCCATGCTGCATGGAAAAGCTCTCTGCCTGGAAATATGCCATCATTGTGCTTAACCACTCTGGGTGATTACCTACCTGCCAATTTCATCTGATTTCATACTTCATGCAACATATTGGGGAAGAAGTGACATAGTCTAAGATGTATAAAAGTGAGTTTTATTTTATTTTTTCCCACTAAACAGCATCCTGTGAAATGACGGTCACGATGGACGTGGAGTCGGATTTGGCAGTTCGCTGCCAGTCACTGAATACGCTCTCCAAGAATAAATTGCTGACTGGCATAAATATTTTTTGGCTGTTGTGGCCTTAATGTGCAATCATGGTTGGATGGGTGCTATATTTTAACAGGCTGGGGTGTGTTGGAAATAGACTGTGTGGAGAAAGTCAAGGAGGGTGAGTAAGATAAGGCCAAGTAGTTTAGCCCAGAAACAGCGAGTGTGTTACATTATTTCTATTACAAACCCAGTGAGACCAAATGAATGCAATTAAAACCGATCAAACCTGCCTTTATTTTTTATGAAATGCTAATTATGTAGAACAATAGGAAATTAACCTTTTTTTAATCAAATGGCCAGTGATTTAATTAGAGGGTAAAATGTCTGTATGTGACCCGAGCACTGGGTGAAGAAAGCTCAGCACTGATTATCCTGCAGGCTCAGTTGGGATAGACTCATACAGGCCTCATGCAAGCAGCCCACCATATAAACTAACCACACAGATAGCAGCGTGCTAAGATATCAGAGCATTTGTGACAAAAAGAGTGAATAATGGACTCTGGATATTACTCAGCTGCATAGAATTACAGGTCAAAACGAGAATAAATGCAGAGCACCGTCTTCTGGATGTGTAAAAAAAAAAGGTTGCTGGTAAATTTGCAAACTGTTAAAAGTAGAAATACACTTTTTTATTCCTTTGGTAAACACCGGATGCTACATTTTCCAAAAAGCTACTTTATAGCTATTTTCCAGGAAAGAAGAAAAACACATTTCCATTCCAGCTTCTCAAGCTCGACAAAGCTCCTTCTGAGCCGCAGAATATATTACATAACAGTTTGCCTCCATGAAGCCCTTTGATGTGTACAGTCAGTGGAGAATCCCTTAAAACTTCATAAATGATGTGTGTTTTTAGACAGATTCCTCTGTTGGTCTCCATAATTGATTCAAAATATTCATCAATTTATTCACCACTGGTGTAAAATCCTAACAGTAATCCAGTGCTTAGGGCCATAAAAGTGGATTTTAGCTGCTGTTCACCAAAGTCACTTCCTAATTAAATTACCTCATTCTTTATTGTAAAAAATATCAATCAATTTCATCAAGCTCAAAGTTTATAGCCTCAAAAACGTGTCATTCTCTCTGTATTCTGACTGTAAACTGTACTCCACCCTGCCAGCCGTGTTTCCAGAAACAGATTTTAGAAGTCGCTCGGGTAAGTAGCCCATATGTTGTTGGGATTATGTTCTCAAAGGGAACATGAATGTCGGAAATGTATCAGCGTGGCTGACAGTTGTGACTGTTACCAGAGCTGTAGATTTTATAGCTTGTTCTGCCTTTGTTCTAATGACCAGATCCCTTAAGAGCTCTTGTTGTGCTACTCGGCTGCACTGGTGGTGTAATATTCTTAATGCAGCTGTCAATCCTATTATGGTCCGTCACTTTTGTGATGGAAAAGTGTAAGCAGCAGTCTGGGAGACAAAGTCTCAATCTGCGTCTCTCAGTTTCTTAATCTCTCGCTCATAATCCCTCATCCACTGTTAGTCCTCTCACTCGCTCCGTAATTAAAGATTCAGCTGTCAGATTGCAGTTTTACTGTTTCCACCCTCATTCTTCTTAGATTTCACCCTTCTAACCAACTGACGGTTTGTTTAAGAGTTAATGCTGCACACAGTTTAACCCTGTAATCACATTATGACTAATCTTAAACCTGTTACCGAGCTAACGTGGAAAAAATAAATGCTTAGCAATCCCCCTTTCATGTGTTTGCATTGGCTACTAGTTGAAGTATGTTAGCCTGTAGTTTATCGCCCCGCTGGGTCAAATTGCAGCCTGTTGTTGGTATAGAAATGTCTGTGAGCCATCGATCGCCTCCCCGGGCCCTCTGGAACAGATGCACAGCGGCAGTGAAAATTGAAACAGGAGTCTGCTACCACTCATAATTCCATGACAGTGAAATGAAACACATCTCAAGAAAGCAATCAGACTCTTAAATTACCTTTCTTGAGGGGGGCATTGTTTGCAGATCAGCAGAACTATCCTTGCTCTGTCCCTTTATGTCACTGTATCGCTTGCTCAGTCTCTCTCCCTGCCTCTCAGACACTCTGCGTGCAGTAATGAGTGGCAGAGTGGCGATGTTGTGTTGATTTATTGCATGGTTGCCCAAATGGAACCTGGATGGAATTTGTCTGTCATTGGGGTGTCACTTAGATGGAAACACCTGTGATGCCTAGGGACAACTAACCGCTCCATCAGGAATGGGTTCCCGACTGAGCTATCAGCCTATTCTAGATGCATGCACACAAATTTACACAGGTACACAATCGCGTGCGCTAGTACTGAAAACAAAATGCACTCTGTACTGACAAAGCTACACAGTCTTTACTGTGAATAAAATATTGATTTATTACCATTCTATTTTTATTTTTATGTTACGCAGCAGCCCAACTTTTTCAGAATTGGGTTCACAGCATGAACCAAAGTGCTTTAGCTGCTCTAATCTAACAACAACAGGCTGTATATAAGAAATAAATATGGCCTCCAGGTCTGAAACGTGAAGCCAGCTCTGCAATTTTTTTCTAAAGACCAAAGGAGGGAGTGACTCGCCTGCTTGTAAAAACAGATTATACAGAAATCTGCTTACTTAATCTATATTTCTAAGCACTTTTCTATTTAGATTATGATCGCAATTGTATAACATATAGTGAGCCACTGATAAAGAAAACGGAAATCCCCTTTTCACTCCATGAAAATATCAGTTTTGTTACTTTAATAGAATATTTTGCATAGATCCAGTAATAAAAGATGATTTTATAAGTTAAGCTACCCCAGAGTAAAATAGTTCAAGCTCTTCCTACCAATATACCACTCCGAGACTGCAGCATGCCGTTTCTTAACAACACATGCACACATACCTAAACAGGATGGGGGACATTGTTGGCAAGATGCAGGAGCAGCGTTGTATCAGCTTTGTGTCCTTGTCATTGTTCCCCGGGGTATTCTGGAAAGAAAGAGGAGGAGAGAAGGAGGAGAGCAGTTAACAGTTTGATCAATGGGAGAGATGGAAGCACATGCACACACACGCACATAGAGCTATGGGCACACACAACC
The DNA here is from genome assembly GCF_963576455.1 of Neolamprologus multifasciatus. Lineage (NCBI taxonomy): Eukaryota > Metazoa > Chordata > Actinopteri > Cichliformes > Cichlidae > Neolamprologus > Neolamprologus multifasciatus. The sequence goes on along the minus strand of NC_140447.1, from coordinate 16,185,476 downwards.
ATAAACAGATTTCTCAAATCCATCAGTGTAAATAAGAAAGGAAAATAAAGTAAAAATCCATCCCAGTGACTGAATTCCCCCAGAAATCTGGATGGACACATTTATTCAATGCGGCATATGCACTGTGAGTTTCTGTAACAAACTCCTCACACTAGCATTGTTAAAGGAGCATACTACACTCCAGAGGATATGGGGACAGAAAGATGGATGAATGGACCATTGAGCATATTTATTAATAAATATGATTCTTTTCTCTTCAATGTCGATGTGCTTAATGGTCTGTAGAGAAGAAAGACATTTCAGCCTGTGAAACCAAAACTAATTAAGACAGTAAATGAACAAAACACATAATTAAAGACATTGCAACACTTCAGTATATTTTCATAATGCGATTCTGATTGAAGAGATTTCGAGCTGTAATCTGCCAGAGGTGCTTCTGCGATATGTCTACATTTGCTCATACATGGAAAGGTTGCAGAGTAGATTATAAAAGACACCCCTTATGGTATTTTTGGCTGTGTGATTTTCTTAGGAGCTATGTCTCGCCATGCCTGGGTGGAAGGGTAGTGACCAAAGTTATCAGCTGAACCAATCTAGCTTGGTTACTACAGTGCACAGGTACCTGCTAATAAGAGCTAAAATGTGAAGAAAATTATACTGGAATGTTATTAGCTGAAATAATCTAACTGCACACTTCTTAGGCTGTCTGTTATTTTAAAAATAAGTGCACAGCAAGTCATGAATTCGTGAGATAATTACAGTTAAAGCACTAAAACACATTCTACTTGAGTAATTTGAACTAGCTAATGTACCCCAATGGACTATAACACCTTGTGTTGGTACAGTCTGTACCAACAGAGCTGTTACTCAAAGTAGCCACGGCCCTTTTCATGCAAATTTTAAGCCTTAATACAGTTTAAAGTGGTAATTTATCATACAGGGGGTTGAAGTAGTATGCAAACATTGTTTTTTTGTACTGAAGTTCAACATTTGGTAGGAACTGCCTCATTTTTGGAGCTAAACTCAAGTGGCCACTCTTGGAACAGCAGGTTTTGGTTCTAGTGGAGCGGTCCCCAACCTTTTTTGTGCCACGGACCGACCTTTAAGGTGTCACGGATAAATACAACAAAATAAAATCAGTACCGGCACCAAAAAAAAGAAGATTGATTCATAACACACGGGAAAAGACCCAGGGAAACTGAGTTAACGATAAAAACGATTTAAAAAATAATGCTAAAAACCAATAAAAAAACCCTGAAAACCATAAATTTCACACCCGAGCCTCAAATCTCGCAGCCTGGTACCAAACGACTCACGGACCGCTACCACTCCGTGGCCCGAGGGTTGGAGACCGCTCTTCTAGTGGACTGTCTTGATATGATGAATAAGTTGTTACAATTAAGTTCACATGTGTGAGTCGTCTTAACTGAACACTAACTTTTGAATACTGAAAAGATAACAGCATATGATCCAAATGCAACATGGTGAATGGTGTCAATCAAGGGAGAGGACTATGGGACAAAAAGAAGCCTTTAGAGGTTAGAAATAAACCAGATGACCCTGAGTGTCATGTTTTCCCTGCTGAAGAGTCCTTGACCAAGACACTGTATCTCTGTCTGCCTAAAGAGCTTTTCTATAGTCGTTTTCCTTATGGAGATCAATAATGTATCGCATGAATCATAAATTCAACCACAAGGACAGAGATTCCCCACTTCTTGTAATTTATATGTCTCTGAAAACAGTGTAACAGTCAGTTCTGCTGACACAGGATTTTTCTTTTTTAAAAAAAAGGATACTGGATACTGATCACCTGCAGTAGAAAATACTGAGGGTTAAGTGCTTTGCTCAAGGGCACTTGAAGTAAAGGTGGAAGTCACTAGCTGCTTTGACCTGTATGGATTTTATTTTTTCAGCTTTTTTCATCCTACTCCTTTAAAGAGTATAATTTTACATTCGCAGGTCAGTGACATCCTAGCCTATCATTTTGTGCACCATAAGCACAAGTTGAACTCTTTCCATCTGTCTTTTTTTCCCTTTGCAGACTAGTTCAATACAGTTCTTAGCAGGCACACTGATGTGTGGCACTGGGATACACATCAGTGCTAATCACTGTTTGGGGCAAAGACCCAGCTCACTGGCCGTGTCACCAGGGTGTGGTGAATCCTATCAGTCCCCAGCAGATATTGCCCCCCCCCCTCCCCACTTTTTCTCAGTTACTCCTCTGTATAGTTGGGTTGTCATCCACAGGGTCAACAAAGCACTGTCGAGTGTGTATTAGCTATATGGCTAATCTTTACAGCTCCGTTTCATTGAAAGAGGCTTTCACAATAGCCTTTTGTTTGCTCAGGCAAACGGTCCAGTATGTATTTTGCCTTGATAGTTGAAAGCTGGTCAAACTGCAGGAACGAAAAGTGCACTCAAAACAGGAAGCCGTGAAAGAACGACACAGGCAATCGTCTCTGCCAGAATTGTTCTTCAGATTGAACTGATTGAACGGGCCGGACTGTAGAAAATCTTTTGTTTTCAGGCCCTCACCTTTCTCACTCTGCCTCTTCCTCTGCTTGTCTTTTGAACTCAATCCTCAGCTATGCCTGGTGTGATTAATGGCAGCCATTCATTAACTTGATCAACCACTTTAGCAGAGATTATTAATCAGATGCTTATTTAAATGTCACCACTGAGCAGCTGAGAGGAAATGAGGCCACTGGGAAATTGAGTTTTTGTGTGTGGGCTGCTTGTCTGTCTCTGTGGGTGTGCGTGTGTGCGTGTGCGCACTGTGCATGTTTACTTGCTGGAATATTTCCTCACACCGCTAACCTTGAACTCATTCATATGCTGTTATACATGCATTTGTGGGAGCAGCTAATACTGAAGGGATATGTAGCAATGGAGCCTAATGTTCAATTCCAAATGAGACGTATTGTGTCTCATTAATAAAACATTTTGTTGTGCCTGCATTATGAAGAGCATTACAATACTTATGGGATTGTTCAGTTATTAGAAATTCACACCTCCTGACAGCTTTGCAGGGCTCTGCTTCATTTCTATGTGTGGGCCTAAAGTATAGGCTATATGTGCTGTATATAGACGATTTATAACATTTATCACAAAACATGCTGCCAAATAGGGATAACCAGGACCTACGTATCATTTGTTTCAGAAAGTTTTACCACAGCAAATTCGTAATGATTGTTTTCGTGTCCACTGCCAAACTGCTAGTACAAACATGTTTTGAAGAAATGTAATGAGCAAATTTGAGCTGGCATTTGCAAGCTGCTCATGTTTGCTTCTGGGGGCATTTTCACATACAGTCCAGACCGTGTGTATTTTCACAGCCACATTTTTTTCCTGCTCATTCAGGGCTGTGCTTCAGCGCATTCAGTTTGAAATGAAATATTGGATATTACACTGAAGTCCCTGGTCTTTGCTCAAACTTGAGCAGGATTATGCCAATATTGAGAGAACTGTGTGGGAGGTATTTTCACACATAAGGGCCAGATTTTTAGGGATCTAAGTGACATGAAGTCAGAAAAAAATTTAATATTCTGTGGAGGAAAAAAAAGAGCAAAAACTTCAATGACAGCCTGAAGTCTTTGACACACAAACCAGGCCCTTTTATCTTCCCTGGTGTTGCTCACACAGACCTTCAGCTATTGCTTATTGTGGGGAAGTTTTTTCCATGCGTGCTTTTTTTATACAATGAACTCATCTATTTGTGGATTTTAAAGTTGTATTCCTTTAAACGGTCACATTCTTACTCCTCACATTCAGAATAGGTTTTCTGTGGAAGCTGTTATCACAACCTTTAGTTACTTTAAAAAAAAATAAATGACAACTAAACACCATGTGAATATTTGCAAGTAAAATGTGTGGCTTTGTGTGACCTTTAGATGTGCTTTTTTTAAAAAATAGATGGCTAACAGTGTACTTTAACCCAAACGAAGATCTAACCCTAATCAAGTAGTTTCTGTGGCTGTGTGAACAAATAGTTCTAGCGACTGACTTTCTTCTTGTGGCTGCTTCTTTCAGGGGTTGCCACATCTGCCTTTATCTATCTTATAAATCTATCATTAACATCCTAATTGTTGTATGCCTAAACGTAAATAAACCAGGAATAAAAATGAAAGCAAATGCAGAAATTAAAAATACTCCCAGACTGGAGTCTCTCAAGTGAATGTCTGGTATGCTTGTGCCACCTTCAGCCTTCCTGCCTTTACTGAAGAAGCTTGTGCTTGGCTGCTGGTCTATTCGTTGCCTCTCTTCCTCTTTTCCACTCTGTAAAACTCAGTGCCGACATCATTGCTGCAGTCCAATGATCTATCTGCCCGCCTTCTTTAAGCCAGTCAGCCTCCACTCTGTATACTTTAACTTGCACTGCTCCTCTTTCATTCTCCCTTGCAGACTCCTTCGTCCAAACCACCTCCTCCCCATCTCCGGGGGGTCTGCCCTAATTCCCATCACCACTAGGATTTCATTCTGCCGTGATGGGCCATCAGAGTCAAATCACAGAATACCATAATTGAATTCTGTATTCTGTTAATTATGCTCTATTTCTTCTAATGATCTCTCCTCACTGCACTGACTTTGTTTGTTGGTTTTCTTAAGTAGACACTTGTATATGTATTTTCTGGGATACTTGTATGGATAATGTCAGACAGTAATACCAAGTGACTGATAAGAGACATGCCAGTGCCCCTTTTAGCTTCATACCTCTAGACTTTGGACCCTGTTTGTTGAAGCAGCTATAGCTTGTGCAGAGTTCCTCAAATATTCAAAAAGACTCAAACTGAGGTTGAGACTTGGCACTTTGTTGTAGTACTTTTTTAAGTAGCCTACTTAGCATGCAGATTATAGCTTCTGTGAATTCTGCTCTGTCTCTGGGAATTGCAGCGCTTGTACTACCTTCTCTTTTTTTAACCATACCTGTTGTACATATAATAATATGCAAAAAAGCTGTTAGTGTGGTTAAGATTAAACTGTACGCTGGAGGTGTTTTTCTCTTTAAGTTGCTTGTGAATAAAGAGCACATATAGGACTTAAAGTCTGCATCCCAGGCTTTAAAGTGAGCAGTTCTGTGCTGCAAAGGGTAAATGCAGTAAGTCCCAGATTACACTTAGGCGAGCTTTATGAAGGGAGGAGAGGGTGTGGCCAAGTGTGGATGTGCTCTGAATCCAGCTTGCTTCGAAAGCATTTATACGATAAAGCAGGGCCTTTAAAGACACTGCAGCGAATACGTCTGCAGAGAACGCACAGATCCCACATGTCAGCTTTCTCAGCTGAAATCTCTATTTTATGATATTTACCTTCAGTGTAGCAGCACACAGAAAGAGCCTTCTGAAATTTCCCATTCACAGTGTAATCAGTATTAATAGTGCTGGTGAGCTGATGCATCCAATTTAACAGGGTTAAATCAGCTGCTGTGGAAGGAGTACACTTCTTCTGTATATGGTTCATGAATCATTCCATCAATCCATGTAATTGATTAAATTGATTAATCAGCGAGGGCAGAGAAGGAGAGGCGGTGATGGATGGCGAGAGGGATGGGACCCATCAGAATGAAATTCCAGAGCTGAAGTTTAAAAAGGTCAAAGGTCACACAAGTGACATTTATAGGCATAGCACCCTCTTCATTCTTGATGTTAAGAATAACCTTTATCAAAGGTTCATGAATGTGTGTATGTGCGTGCATCGCCATAGATACATGTATTCCACTTAGGTTCCTTGCCCCTGTGATCGTGTTTGGGTAAGTGATGCCAAAGCCCAATAATAAATCTGTGCCGCAACTATCATCGATGACCTGAAGGTTACCGTTTCATTAAGTGTCTTCCACTTTGATTTTCTCATCCCTCATGCCCTTCTGCTCTCCTGCCTGCCTAACTCCCCACTACACCTAGTAAAGATGCTCTGAGAGGCAACGTAGACACGGATAATGAGAAGGGGGGGGGGGGGGGGGGGGGGGGGGGGGGCTTTCATAAGTGGTGCAGTCAGCAGGCTTTGAGGAATGCATTGACATTTAAGGAAATATACTGGTTACCTTTCTGATCAGCCTAGTTTGTTATTGATCCTTGCCTTGTACACGTCTGCGTGTTTGCAGATGCAGATGAGATAACAGTTTAACTCTGTTAATGCCTCTTATTACTTGATGAATGTTGATATCTATCATAACATAGTTTTATATTTCAGAGTCTATAATTACTCCATCTTTAAGGTGATCACGAGTTAAATATACGTGCCGTACTAATTAACATCAGACCTTTGCAAGTTGGCTGATATCCAAACCAAGGCTGCCTCAAAGTCAGTCCACAAGAAGAAGAATCAATGCATCATATTTTGTTTATTTCAAACTCCCGTGTATGAATAAACAATACCTGCTTGTGTGTGTGTGGATAGAGAGCGAGATCCTCCTTTTACTTTCTTGTTTTTCATTATTTATAGTATATGTAAAGATAAAATGAGCTTAAACGATCAATGGAATAAAGATGCTAAATGGGCTCTAAATGTGTGGTTTTTAATCGTATACAAAAACTAGGCCACACCGCTCTCATTCGCAAATTTAACAAATGTTATATTACATTACAGTAAATTCACATGTTTTTCTTGTAAAAGGAAAAAAAAATCACTCATAATATTGAAGCATATGGCATCTTTCGCCACTTCTCCAGATGGAAAGACGACAAGTGGGTGGATTTGTTTGAAATGTACAAGCAAAGCATTGCTTTCCCCAAAAGACAAAAAACATGTTTACTACCACTTAGCTGTCCAAGGCCAGAGGAGCCACTTTTAAAATTGCGTGGTATTCCCCATTCAGCTTTTTAGAGATTGAATCATTGAGCCTAAGTTGAAAGCAACAATTAATCAGGAGGGAAGTGTAGTAAAAGCCTCAGGAGAAACTCTTGAGTACACTCTAAGCACGTCTCCTGACTGCTTTTGTGCTCACATGAATGTTTTACTGTCCCAGACGGTGTTAAAGTGCCAAAGAGAGAAGGGGTTTCGGCAGCCTTGCTACATTTGTCACAGGTATTCAACAGGCTCGTCTTCTCACCATTTGGGGAGGTTCCCAACTTCTGAATCTGTGAGAACAAAGCAGAAATTGAGCCAAGAGTGCCTATCTGAATCCTATCTGTTCCATCATTTGACTCCCTTTTTTTTATATCACCGCAGCACAGGTGTCGGTGCAATGTTTTTCCGAGTCCAAAGTGCTCACACTCAAGTACCGATCATGTCTAGACAGAAAAATTAGGGCATACATACAGACAAAAAAAAAAACTTTGACATTTAGACAAGGTGTTCATGCTGTGCAATCAGACCTCATTTTCCACACAGAGCTCAGTCAATGGTAGCCATGTCTCGATTTGGCAAGGAACAATCAGATTTAATGTGAAGCCTTTTTTTGTGTTTCTTGTTTCTGCAGGCTCTGTCCTCAAAAGAATGCAGCCCGAAGATCACAGCTAACGGCATATCTTTGAAAGCCCAACCGCTCTGTTACTAGGCTGGAATAAAATGGGTCTCTGGGAATGTATTGTAATTCTGTGGAGGTTTTACATCAAAGAGAATGCTGTATTTCAGGGCAGGTGACATGCAGTGGTGTAATAATGGAATGCTGCATCAGAAAAGTAGCCTAATAACTTCATTGCTCTTTCCTTTTATTGAGAAACGATCATAAATAATCACACATCGCATGAATTTTAGATGCGTTTAAGCTTCACCGGTTTGTGCTTATGATATTCTGATAGACTGAAAAAACACACACAAACCTCCTTGACAAGATACACACACTGAAATGATGATGTGAAAGACTAGTGAGAGTGTTCAAGAGTCAATTTCTGTCTTCTGTGAAGTCATCTGAAGAGTGATATTGAGTCTTTGGGGATAAGAGATGAGACTGTGATGTTGCGCTAGCAGGAGGAGGGAACACAGCTCAGAAAGGCTGGCCTTGTTGATGTAATTTATTGCAACATTATTCAGGAAAAACTGCTAAAAAGCTCTCACTTAAAGCTGACTTTTTAAACTTTGCGTGACACGTTTCTTATCACGTACAGCTGGGAAGTTGAGTTTGATTTTTGTTCTGAATATGTAAAAGTTTGGTGGAGGATTACCGTCACAGCCTCGCAGTCTGCTAAAATTTTAAAACCTTTCTTTAGGACATATTTAATGTTTCTTCTCTTCCGTTTAGGTCTGTTAAGCCTCAGTTATGCTTTGTTCTGGCACTGCTAAATGGAACAAAAATGAGACTTATGCGGTGAGCTCAGGGGAGCCGAGCCCAAGAAATGTTATCTTTGCTGTATACTTTCCAGAGGCTTACAGCGTCATTTGCACAGGAAGCAGGGTCAGATTAGATCATCTGAATGTCATGAATTACTGGATACACCAATTCATTCACTGACTTGCAAAAAATGTAATCTAACCCGAATTGCTTTAAAATATAGCTAAAATAAGTGATGTTGTGTGTTAGCTAATGAGCTAAGCTAGTGCTAGCATTATCCATGCAAGCTATCTGATGGTTAAAACAAAATTCCAACCCTAATGAACATTTTTTTAAACACTGGCTATCTAACTGAGAAAGATTCTTCAGCTCTGACATGTTTGTGCATTTAGCTATTTGTGTTCCAGTAGTAAAATTAGAAAAGTGAGGATTTGTTATGCTTCCTAGCAAGGTGGAGTCATTCATCTATCACTAGCAATACAGCGCAGTACCAGTTTTCAGAATCAGAATCAGAATACTTTATTGATCCCTAGGGGAAATTATTTTAACAAAAATGCTTTATGCTTTTAAAAACACTTCTGCAACCCGTCGTGGGTAGAGACTGGTCAGGGCTCTTTATATGGCTTATTTAGCAGGTCACAGATCATAGCAGATTACAGGTTTTGCAGTTTTGCTAACATTTGCATGCACTGCTGCCATCATGGATTGTAAAGTCAGGACTCTCAAAAGTCAGGATTACCAACATGGACCTTGAAATGCACCACCAAGCAGGACATTTTTTAAGAAACGCAAACATCTTCATCATAAGTTATTAAACACAATTGGTCACCAATTTAAAAACTATTTTTGCCTTTTAAGGGTGTACTTACGATGTGATTAATAATCGTTGATGATCTATAATTGAACAGTTTCTTTAAGTTTCTTTAAAGAATAATATTACATGATGCTGGTTGCATGTGATCTGTCGTTACTCAACCCTGATTGTGCGTAAATACTGACTTGACGGTGACCTCATGTTGGCATCAATAAGTTGGCTGCTACACTTCACAAAATCATCACCTGTCTTGGTTTAAAGCCAAATTACTGTAAAAAAAAAAAAAACAGCTGCAATGTCCTGATAACAATATTGAACTGAAGCCCAAGCGTGCATTTGCCTCAATCCTCCAAATCGTTTGATTTTATCCAGAGCAATATCTGACAAACATATTAAGAGGTTGTTTTATTGTACTGCAGGACTTTGCATGTGGGTGGAGTAGATTTCTTTTTGTAATTTTATCAAACTACTCTAAGGAAACAAAAAAGCGTTTTTCAAAGACTCCATAGATCAAAAAAAAAAAAAAAAAAGAATTGCCGCTCAGTTTGGTTTATTCATCCTGCTTTATCAGTTTCTAAAACGTTGGTACTTTGGTTCAATGATTTCAGCTAGACTCGTTATCATGCATGCCCTGCAACGGTTTGTGAGCTCACACTTAGTTACATTTCCAATGTTGTAGATGTGAGTGTGCTAAAATGACAAACTAAACTGTATAGTAATTAAAATGCTAGCATGGTGATGTTAGCATCACCATGCTAACATCACGGGTTCAGATAGACTAATAGATATTGGAGCACTTCCCAGTTTAAAACATTAATGGCACAGCTGCCTTAACATTGTTGGTACCTGTAGTTAAAAAATATTTTTTTATGTTGCTTTAATGCTTAATCCACCAGTGCAAAGTGCAAACGTCATACATAACCAGATGTTATATGGAGAATATCTGGAGAACTTCCTGTAGGTGACTTCAAAGAGGAAAAAGCAGCAAAGCATTCAGAGACGCTGAAATAATTTATATGTGAGGACAGCAGTTTGTTGTCTTTGCAGGAAGTTCCTCAGTACATAGATAAACCTTGTTGTGTTTTCCTCTGTAACGATTTTGATTTTGTAATCATATATTAAAAAATAATTTCCCCCTTCCTCTATTCTGCTCTCTCCTCAGATCCAGACTTTGGAGACATGGGAATACCCCCACCTCTGCCCTGTAGGTACACTCCTTCTCTCTCCCGCTTACTGCTTTCTTTCTCTCTCTACATCCATTCTTCTTCTCTTGTCTCTCTAAAGTGTATTTATGCTGTTTTACTATCACTTATATACATACTGTGTGTTGGTGCATATGTTATACTTCTTAATCAGTGTTTGTCTGCATGAACCACACATGTGTGCATGCATTTGTTTTGGGTGTGTTTATACATATGTGTGTGTTTCAGCCTGTCAGTATGACATGGTTGGCCCAGAAGGTATCGTCGAGTCTCATCAGATCACCAGAGATGGAAAGGCTGGTGCCACCGAGGCCGTCGACTGTAAATGGTACATCCGTGCCCCGCCTCGCTCCAAGGTCAGTGACGTGAACTACGCTCCCATCAAACTGTGAATTTGATTTGAAGTCAAATTTTGAAATGTCACATGAAATAAAATGGAAATGAAATTGTGTCCCCATTAGCTGGGCTGATGACAGCACAACATAGTTACATCAGAAAGACTAATGTTCAGCTGACAAATCCTGGATGTATTCTTTGTGAAATTTCCGGCTTCTGTTGAGATATTGAGGATATTTTTTTCTTAATAATTATCTGTTTCCTTTCTATATTTCGCCACACAGGCAGTAAGATCCCGGGTTGCATCAGGAAGCTTTGATATTACATGTCAGTTTGTCTGCAGCTGTCAGCAGTATCCCGACGAGAGTGTTTGTGGCTGGGGGGAGGACTTGTTTCCCCGCTAGGGTCAGACAGATAGGCAGAAGGGTTTATTTGGGGTCAGGCCCATTTTTTTAATCAGTGAGCTGTTGCCAAGAGGAATAGAGGGAGGGAAGAAAAAAGAGAGAGCGCTGCAGAAGGAGAGAGGACTGAACAAACAGAGGCAGGAAGCGTTACCATTGATAAAATGGCGTTGCGTTGCAGTTTGACCCTGAGGCCTGCAACATCCTGCATTTGTTTTCCTCGCCTGTGTTGTGCATATACAAATACAGGACATGCATGCACACCTTTGCTCCAACCCCTAATACACACTAGACATGCTTCCTTATCTACTAGAGGTACCTGTGCTGCATTAATGCATGGGATTAAGTGTTTCCTAAGGGCAGAGCAGCAGTGCAGGAAAAGGCTATATTTTACAAATGCTACCACCTCTCATATGAGTCTATATGGTTTGATCCTGTACATCCATGACTGCAGTAAATCTGCTGCTCAAATAGTGTTGGCCCTCTTCTGAGTGCATTTGAGGGGTTTGATTTAATAGCATAAGGCCACAATTTTACTTTGACTTTCATGGTTAGAACAATTCTTTCAAGGGCAGGAAGGAATTATGGTGTCTGCATAGTTAAAATGTTAAAATATTTGATCTCCCTCGTAATACTAAAACTATAAATCGTGACATTAAATAAACCCATGTTTTATATTACAGTGTCTTTTGGATCTGCGCGTGTCTGATTTGTACGTATGTGAGAATGGATTTATAACTTTGGTCATGACGGGCTTCTTTAACTATGACTCACTTATGGCACAGACATGTGGTTCATTTATTTTTATCATTCTTATTATCTTCATTATGCCACTGTAGAGAGTCAGATGACCAAAAGAACTGGTTGTATGTAAACACTTAAAAACAAAATGTATATACATTTAATAAATATATATACATTTATTTGTCTTCTTTGCAAGCTACATAGAAATCTGGTCAGTTTTAAAGACAAACAAAACCTAATCTGTAAGCTTTGGGTTTGATGTTTACCTGGAATACAGTAATGTTAGGTGTGGCTGGTGATGATCACCAAAAACCATACACATTTAAATTGTCACTTAAAAAGAGACATTTAAGGCATTTAAGGGACATAGTATGTGTTTGATTTCTTTGGTCAATAATTTAAGATCCCAGTTGCAATGCACATTTGTAACCTACTGGATTCACATCTTGGCTTTCGATCTAAATTTACCCGGAGGCTCATTGGTTAGATGGAGCCACTCTCCTAGCTTGGGAGTCACGCCACCAAGTGCTCTGAATACCACTGCACCGCTGTTACCTTCACCCTCCACATCTTCTCAAGCTCTTCTCTGAGCCCTTGGTACTTCTCCAGCCTCTCGTGTTCCTTCTTCCTGATGTTGCTGTCATTCGGTATCGCTAGATCGATCACTACAGCCGCCTTCTTTCGCTTGTCTACCACCGCTATATCCGGTTGGTTAGCCAGCACCATTTTGTTCATCTGTGCCTCGAAGTCCCACAGGATCTTAGCTCGGTCATTCTCCACCACACTAAGGGGGGTCTCCCATTTTGACTTCGGGACTTCCAGGCCATACTCAGCACAGATGTTTCTGTATACTATGCTGGCCACTTGGTTATGGCGTTCCACGTATGCCCTGCCTGCTAGCATCAGGGCCATCTTTAAACAGCTTGCACCTGGGGTCTTGCCTGGTGTGGTAGACCCCAGCCTCTATGGATCTTGTGCCTAGAGCTTACTCCTGTGCTGCCATGATTAGTGCCTCTGTGCTGCCTTTCAGTCCAGCTTTGTCCAGCCACTGGTAGGATTTCTGGATATCAGCCACCTCCTCTATCTGCCGGTCGTACATACCGTGCAGGGGCCTGTCCTTCCATGATGGTTCCTCCTCTTCCTCCTCTTTCTTAGGTTTCTGCTGCCATCGTCTCTCAGTTGGCAAGAGATGATATGCTATGATCATTATAATAAGATACTACAGCAGGATATGAAATAGTGACATGCTCTGACTTAATGTTAATAGGAATCAATTTTTCCGAGTACGTGCATTGTTCAGTTATTCCAGGGGGTGAGGTAAGGTAGCTGTATTGTCAGCTTTACTGTGTCACTATTAGTTTCACTAATTCAGTGCTTATTAGTGATGCCATGCTATTATGGTTACTGTGGAGATATTTTAAGATTTATAGAGTACACATTAGAGAAGCTATTAAGGCATAGTTTATATCAGATGGAAGCTGTGATTAGGTTCACAGTATTTTTTTCTACACAGGCTTTTCATACGGAACTGCCGGCTCTCTGTACTGTACACACACACACACACTGGCTTATGATATGACTGGCTGATAATGGTTCGACTGTTATTCATGGGCACAGTATTTGTTCTTATCTGGCATATTCCTCGGGTCGCATATTTCCTGCTAATGCTCTGGTTTCCCTTCAGAAATGACCTTCGGATTCAGCTGTTTTGAAAACTCAAGGCCACGGGAGTTATACAACTGCATCAATCAGGAGACTTACTCTTAGTCGTCACATGGAAGCTTACAATAAGTGTTAAATTGAAACAGTTATTAGCAGGGAGTCTTGCCAGGGTTAAAGGTTATGCTTGATTTTTTTTAAAAGATTGCGAAAAAATCAATTGATGCATTGCCAGTGAGCCATCAAAACAGACAAGTCAAGTTTGTGCGCATCACATGCATTCTCCGTTTGTGTGTGAATATGTTAGTTATGTGCATGAAAGAGTAACAAAGCAAGCAAGCCTGGCAGTATGATGTATTAGTTTGAATAAGTGTCACATTTCGTATTGCAGAAATGCCTCCGAGGCCAAGTCATGGGCCAGAGGCTGACAGTCATTGGCACTGATGGACAAGGCAGCAAATCACATTTTTAGTACAACTCTATCTTCTGTAAATCACAGTCCTGAAGCTCCCACCTGCACTACAACTATTCGCACTCAGTTACACATAAAATATAAAAAACCTACAGTTTCTCTCTTTGTCTGCTCTGGTTCCTCACTACCTCTGTCAAGCAGACACATGCATGCTCACATGCTGCTGCAGAGAGCGGGACTACATTACTGTGTGTACGCATGCATGGAGGTCGCACAGTGTGTAAGGCAAGGTGTTCATCTCCCTATGCTTATACACTACTGCACTACACCCAGTGTGCCAGAAACAGCAGAGATAATGACATCCTATACCGGAGGCTCTAATTAGACTGCACCGGAGCACTCCAGAGAGAAGCCGGGAGAAGGAGGTAGGAGAGGAGGTGGAAGCATGAGAAAGGAGGGGATAACGGAAAGCAATGCTTAATAATGCGTTTTATTGAAGATCTTAAATATATAGGGATGGAGTTTTGGGGGTGAGATGGCACATGGCAGATGGCAGAGAGAGGGATGGAGTAAAAAGGAAAGAAAGGTGGAGACTGACTGAAAAACATACCTGCAAGTAAGCAGTAATGACCATGTGTTGTTGCCAGAAGTCACAGCAATGCACCAAATTTAATACCATCACGTTACTTTACACCACCATTCATCCTCCACTTCAGAATAGTTTACCCTTCACTAGGATTCACAGTGCTATACATGCCTAATAAGAGTGATTTACAAAAACTTTGAAGTGAAACTGCATTATATTTAAATTTATAAACTCTTCCTATCACCACTGCTCTGTTTCTTTAGGTTCTTTGGGCTATTTTGGACAGCTGTCCAAATTCAGCGCAAACGTATTAGCTGTACTGAGGGATACATTCAGTTACCTCATCAGTTTCTCTGTTTTCCACAGAGCATCTCTGTCCCGTCTGTTTTACACAGTCTGGATTTTTCTTGCTCGCGCTGTCTGACACCTTCTACATCCTTTCATGATAATGGTCAAAATATGGACATTCATTCTGACTGTAATGAACAGCACGCGCTGTTACAGACACCCTTTAGCAACAGAGCGAGCATATTCTTCCCCGGCCAATGATGGATTCGGCGTCATTATTGGGCGCTGCAATCAATGGAGAAGCAGCCTATTTCCCTGCTGGAGCCAATCTCTCACCGTACAAATTGGTGATTGTATCTATCTTATCCGTTGCTGTCATTCTGTGTTGTGATGCCATCTGCACTCAGATTTTTTCTTCATCATCGGCCTGTTAGGGCTTAGGAGCCACAGAAAAACAACATCAGAAGCTTTTATTTGTGAATTTGTTAGAAAATGTTATATATTTGTCACATAATGAGGCCTTCCTGTTCACCTTCCAGTCAGTGCACACAGTAACTACATCGGTCAGATAATGAGTTTGTGTATGCAACGCCTGATCAAAGACAATACTGAAAGGATTTTTTTTTTTTCACAGACATGCACATCCTTATGGCCTGCCATACAAAAGTACTCGAGTTAAGCATGTTAGCATGCTACAATATTAGAAACTCTCACCCTAGAAAGCCATCGGCCAGTCTGGGGGCCAGTTTTTCAGCTTAACTGGTTAGTGTGCAGGTCACTGGTTAGTCTTTCATAAGGGTTATATATTTAAAATTAAAAGCTACATTTTCACACGATAACTGACAATTTTGAGATATCAGCAAAGGAACTGATTGATTAAAAGAAATTGTATCCATATGATTAAAAACCAAGCCTAAAATAGAGCTGACCTTATTCTCATTATTTGCGCATAAACCAGCTTTAGAACCAAGACTCTGTACACAATTTTGTGACAGTGCATCCGTTCAGATATTCTAACGTGATCGGTGTGGAGAAGCAGTCGATGCCCCCTTCCTCAACACCATCACTGTCATGCTTCCATCCAGAAACAGTCATGATGGTCAAGACTGGGAATTATGCTATTTAATGGCTGTAGTTTTATTGCTTTAATTAGCCATTAGCACCAATTGAAGTCTATGTCAAAATCCTAATTTGTTCATTATATCAACATTGTTTTGCATTAGCAATTAGTCTCCGCTTGCTGAAAAAGTACTTTTATCGGTTACAGATGGCTGAATTTAGTGCATTCTTTGTGCTGTAGGTGGAAAACTTCATGTCTAATTCTCCCACCATTCGCTGACGATGAAACGACGGGGCCAAGTGTCCTAATTAACATGCTCATTGGTGCTTTTACCAATTATTTGCCTCTTCAACTGTAGAACAGACAAAGAGAAAATTGGCAGAGAGTCCCTAACTGTAACCTTAACCTTCACTATAACCTTAATATTTTTGTATTAAATCTGTCGTCTTTGGTAATCTGCCATATGGAAAGGAGCCATCATCCACGTATTATAAATTCTTTGTTCTTAGTCAAAGTCATTTCTGGCAGTTTTCCCTTAATCCAAAGTTTTCCTTGTTCTTAAAAACTGTCACGGCGAGTGAGATGAGCCGTGTGGAAAATAAAGGAGGATCCAAATGCAGGCACTTGTAAAGGTGTGATGGTGGTTTATTAAACACAAACTAAAAATGGACAAAAGGCGAACCGAACAAAGACTAAACTAGACTGGGAACAAACTGAGTACAGAACACGAACATGAACGAGAGCGGGCGGAAACAGATGACGGTAGACTGCAGGGAAACACACAGATGAAGCAGGGTGGAAACACAGACAGACCAGCAACTACAAACACAGAAGACACGACTTAAATACACTCAGAAAATCACAGGGAGATTACACACAGGTGGGAGACACAGCTGGGAATCATTAACGGGACGAGAGGTAAAACTGAACACACTCACATGAGACACAGACCTTCACAATAAAACAGGAACAAGAAACCATCACACTAAGACGCAGACTCGACATTGAGAGACAGACAGAAAATGACACATGGAACTAGACATACTAAGCAGACACAACCGAAGAGCAAATCCTAAACACAAATAAACAGAAACATGAAACCCTAATAATAAACATAATCGACATCATCAACACAACAAGAGAACAAGAAAACAATCCCTGATGGAAAATTAAACCAAAACATTATGAACTCAAAATACTGGGTAGAAACTGACCCAGAACCGTGACAAAAACTTAGAACTTCTAAACTTAGAAACCTTTTTTATATTGTACTACAATGTCAAGTGACATTCGTCTCCGATCACTAACTTAATCACGGCATTATCCCAACTGCTGAGAAACCAAATTTTAGGCACTTACTGCATGTGTCTCCAGTCTAAAGCTTTCAGTCATATTTTATGCTCTGTACTGGAAATCATTGTAATATTGACAAGAACACAACAGCACTCAAAGTGGCGTCAGCTTAAGTGTATTTTCCGAGTATCTCCCCCTCTCCCAGTGTAGAGCCATTAATGTGAATGTAATCTATACACTCCCTGGGACAAATCACTTTTAGTCACATGCTTCCTATGTGATTGAGTTTATAACTGGATACATCTTTGCATCAGAAAGCCTGCAATGAATTTGACAGTATTTAATTCCACAATCGCAGTATAGGAGAGAAAACGCTGCCCCAATCCCTGTGACAGTATAGCTGAATTGACTGATTATTGACATCAGTGTGATACCTCGGGAGAATTAGCTAGCTTGTTTTCCCCCCTCTAGTCCATTTTGCTTGTCATGTTGGTGAAGCCAAGTTGACATTGCAGGGTCCATTATCCTGCTCCATCTGCAGCTTTTGTCTTTGGGTATTTAAAGCGTCAAATTTTCCTGTCACAGTCCAGGAGCCATCCGCTCATTAACCGTAATGATGGCAAGTGCTGTGCGCAGCCGACCAGAACCATAGCTGTGATTGGGGGATCTCAGCCTGATGAATGAGTGACAGAAAATTGTGCGGATACAGTTAGGAAGTGCAGAATAGCTACTATGAAGAGTCAAGGTGGATAGCAAGGTGGATATTTCACTCAACGAGGGATTGTTAGGATATTAAAACAGAGCATGTGTTGTATCTGTCTTAGTTGCTTCATGAATAGTTAGACATAAGGTAAGTCTGTTTATATACCAAATATGTCCTTTGGGGTACAAGTTCTTTGAATTTTAATTTTAAATGATGACATTTTTTTTGCTTAAATATCCAAAACTGGTGGCAAAATGTCCAACATCTCCTTAAAGTTTAACAAGGTTGTAGGTTTTATGTAATTCTTTATCTCAACAGATATGGATGAGTGCAAAGCTAATAGACTCCGTCTGTCTTTGAGTCTTCATTTGAAATGCGTATGTAATGACTTTGTGCTAGCTGCTGTCTGTCAGTCTTATTTCATTACAGGGCTGCTATATCAGGCGCTTGGATAATGACTGAGATGGCTGGGCAGTAATAGGAAAGAGCTGAAATCTTTTCTCTCACTTGTCTCTCCTCTCCGCTGTTTGCTTCACATCTTTCTTCTGTCACCTCCAAATCTTACTGTGTCCTTCGATTTTCCTCCCCTGATCGCTTCTTTTTCTTTCTCTTCTCTTTGTTGTTTTTCCCTCCTCTCTGCCTCCTCGGACAGATCTACCTGCGTTTTCTCGACTATGAGATGGCAAATTCCAATGAATGCAAGCGCAACTTTGTGGCAGTGTATGATGGCGGCAGGTGTGATTTTTTTTTTTGTACATCTTTAATGTGACATGCTCTTGTTGCACAAGAGGGCTTTGTTTTAAATCTTCAATTGTATAAATGTTACTTAACTTTACTTTATCCTCACATAACAACTTTGTGCTGTTCAGTTAATGATAGGAGGTTAGTCTTACATGAGCTTTTGTTCTGAAAACATGAAATGGAAGTCGCCTAAAAGAAATCAAATTTTAATTTAAGAGGAATTGATTTCTGTCAACTGGAAACTGTTTAAGTATTTAAGCTGAGTTAAAGGGTAATCACATATTGGCTTTGTTGATTAAAGCTGGATAAAAAGAATGATGCTACTCATGTCTATATGGGAAATACAGATGAACTGAGCTGAATGACTGGAAAGGGTCAAGTCACAGCATATGTAACATCACAACTTCATAATTTTCATTTATGCAGTCAAAAATGGGAGTCTTCTCCCTCAATAAACATGAAGCAATAATTTTGAGTAATATGCGACAGAAATATATAATATCAAAAGGTTAATTTATTCAAATAATTCTTTACTAAGGGAATTGTGCTTGCTATAAACTGAATGTATACCAATTGAGTAAATCAAATTTGATTAAATGTAAAATTTTACAATTGTAAAAAAAATTACATGGAAAATTTACATGCAATTAAATTATTTAAATTCAGGAATTTGGGCAGGATTTCTTTTCAAGTTTACTTACGTAAAATTTTAAGCAGCAAGCTTTAAAGCAGGGATGTCAAACTCGTTTTATGTCGAGGGCCACGTCCGGCCCACTCTGATCACGAGTGGGCTGGACTTTAATTACAGGTTTAATAGAGATATTTCATTATAAGAGAAAGAAGGTCAGTTCCAACAGTACATCTCAGTCTTTCTACATGATATATGAATGCTGCTGTCGCAAATGAAAGAAATGTGTCAGCATGACTGTTTGGGCTTTAGCTGTAAGAAATAAATGTGTACAGTTCAAAAACTGTCCTGTAATTATAACACTGAGCTTACAGACAATGTCAAAATGTCTAAAACTTATTAAAATACACTTAATTGTCCAAAAATGTAAGACCTCTTTCACATTTTCTAAAGCTATCCATTGGGCCGGACTGGGCGATTCTGGCCCCTTGGCTTTATGTTCGACACCCCTGCTTCAGAGGATCTGGATGCTGTATTTTATTAGTTGTGGGTAGAACCAGGTCAGGCTATCCATTCCAGTCCTCATGATAAGCTACACTAACCAACTGCTGACTGTAGATTTGCAGTTTAAGGACAGATATGAGAGCGGTATTGATCTTCTTATCTAACTCACAGCATGCAAGCTGCACACTTGCTTCTCGCACACTTCTCACAAACAAGTCTATTAATATAAAGTAACCTGTTTTTAATCTCCAAATAATGAGATTTCGAAATCCAGATTAAAGAAAACGATATTTGATACACTGAGATAAGGATATAATTGAATCACTATCTACTACACACTTGAGCTCAGTGGCAGTTTATTATCTTGAGAGATTCAGAATATTTAGCCGCGATCAGATGATAACAGCCCAGTAAAAAAAACAAAAAAATATTAAAGCAACCACGACTGCTCTTGCCAACACTGTGGATTATTAAGATGCGCAGTGACTGCCTATGTTACTGGATAATAAAATATGTATGCTTATCTCATCCCGTCATGTCTCAGTTCAGTGGAAGACCTGAAGAGCAAGTTCTGCTCCACGGTGGCCAACGACATCATGCTGGTTTCCACGCTGGGAGTCATCAGGATGTGGGCAGACGAGGCCAGCCGCAAAAGTCGCTTCCGCATCCTTTTCACAACCTACCAAGAACGTAAGCTGATCTTTACTGCAGTATGATCTTCCTGCTTAGGCAGCTTTCTTCATCTGGTCTTTGCTTAATTGCAGTTGCCAAAATAAAAGCACCTACAAACTGTGAGATTTCTGCACTCTTATAAGTTTATGTAAACCTCATGTTTGGTCTGTGCAGACAGTGCAATGCAAATACCTGCTGAAACACACACACACATGACACATTATTACTTCCTCTGATATTTGTTTTTCATGCTAAACCCCCCGCGGTGCAGTCATAATAACAGCTGGTCGACACATCGTGCAAACAAGTCTTTTGCCTCAACTAGATTTTCTTCTTAATTGAGTGTCGATCAGTGTGTAATTTCATGCTGCATTCCTGTTGGTTGCCTAGTAATCGCAGGTTATAGAGGCATTTACATTTTCCCACACTATGTTCAGTTGCAGAATTATTCCAATAACGAGTTTTAAAACACAATCAGACATATCACTGTGATTCTTGCACATTGGTCATATTTCATCTGGAATCTTTCGTCATAGGAAATGGTCTATAATGAGTTTCCATTAAGATTCATAACAATGTAAACAGCAGCGAGCAGGAAACCACGGAACACCATTTCCATCACAGGGAATCTTGCCTGTGGGTAAATGTGAAGATGACAGCACAGGTGGATTTGAGTTCAGCTTTGCTGCATTAACACAGGTGGAGCATCTGCACCAGCTAATTCCTTTGTTTAAAATAGGTAGAGACTGTGACTGCACCAAACCTACAATATGTTCACATCTACCTGTTTTGTTTCAGAAAAAAATCTGAGCGAGATTGAAATTCACACAAACACACTCACAGTCTGTCTATTTCTCATTCAGCGGATTTTCATTGATAGAGATAGTCGTGTGGAGAGGCCATTCTTTGTACTAGCGACATGAATGAAGAGGGTCTGGGGCCCATTAGTCTACACCGTGTCAGCATCAGTCGGTGCCTTTTAATGACAAGGACGCGAGGAAATAGGTGCACGCAGCTGCACACTATTGAGCGTTTTCAGAAACTGAATGGGGCTTCTTTCTGAATGTAGATAGGATAAGAAAAAAATCTTAGAATATTATTTTCAAACTGTTTAAATGAAAGGACTTACTGCATTTTAAAGTTATTTTAGTGCTTTTTGCTGCCATTTCAAAAGGACTGGAACCACTGACATTATCATTTGTGAGAAGAACCATTAACTCGTAAAAAGAGAGGTTTAATAAAAGACTGAACTGCAATCTGTTTATCACTTTACACACCTGCACCTTGTCTTCATTGGCTGTTTATTGTGTGCTTGTGCTTAGCTTAATCAGTAAGCAACTGCAATAGCGACAGAGTTGTTTACGTTGTGAAGTCAGTGTCCCCTTTGTGAGGCCCTTTCACCAAGCAGAGCCAGGATGTGCTGTTGCCGGGGCAACGCCTCTGCCTAAGTCACTCAGGCGATCCCCGGCCAGACCTCAGCCTTTAGAGCAGCATCCACCACAGCTCAGCAGCACTGCAGCAACCCTGTCAACAGTGAATGCACTAATGTACCAGCGCTGCGAAAAACGCAAACAATTCAGACTTTGCTTGTTTTACGCTCTCAGGACAGATGTATTTGCTTCTATCTGATATGTATAAAGTGGTGTTCTGTGTTGGAAAACATACTATATTGTTTTTTATTAAGATGCCAAAGCACAGTTAATAACATGTATTCCCGAAGAGAAGAGTTTGTTTTAGCAGTTAATTGTTCCCCTTGACAATAACATTTTTGGTTTTAGCAGATTTCTAAAAAGTTTGTGGGGTTTTTTTTATGACAGGTGGTCTGATAAATTTGAAAAGGACTGTATTTGATATTGTTAGACACATTTACTGAACAGGTGCCCTCGAGTCTATTGTTTCAGTTACATGAACAAAACATTGCTTTTTCTGCTGTTTGTTTTTAATGAACTCATCATATATTCCGACTATTTAAATGAGTCATTGAACATTTATGTGAGATAAAAGATCAGCCAAACAGCCAAATGTAAGCTTAGAAAAAGCAATGTCAAAATATAGTTTAGATTTAGTTTTAACAAATAAAATGACTTTTTATTGCACAGAAATGTAACAAAAAGAAAAATGAAAGCTCAGAACAGCAAAAACGAGCTGATATGAAAACAAAAATAATGGCTTTCATGCCCTATGTGATCACTGCAGATGAGTGACTCTGCTGTGCGCGCATGCAGCTGCTTACAGCCCAATTGTTACCATAAGTGCTCCCCAGCCATGGAGATCCTAAACCATTGGATGTTTGTTCCCAGCCGTTGGTTCCCAGTAGAACCAACGGCTCTTAGAGTATCGTTCAGACCTGCTGACACCCGGCAAACTGCTCATGTGGGAAACGCAATGTTCTCAAACACAAACATGCAGCTTTACCATCTGTGAAGAGTTTACACCTGCTGACACTAGCACTGAACTTTACTGCTTCCATCCTCTCTCTCACATACACACACACATGCACGCACACACACAAGCACATAAACAGCCTTCTATGAAGGTAGTATACAGTTACAAATTTGAAGCATAAGTGATACCTACCTCTACCCAAGAACCAATTATGTCTTAGGTGATAAATGTACGCTCGCGACATCTCAGCTGTCAGCATTGTTACGGCTCATCTGCAACACGTCTCCGGGGTTGCAGATGGAAATTTGCTCTGGCTTCATTACACATGTCACTTTTTGCCTATAGGAAAGCTTCTTTACTGTGTGCATGAAAGAGTTTGAGACCAACACAATATGCTAATGCCTGTCAGCGTGCTTGGTCTTAGATTAGATTATATCATCATCTGTAGACACTGTGGTTGCTTTGCAGGTAGAATGCTTTGGGAGACTGTAGTGCTGGGCATTGTAAAAAATCAGTACCAAATGCACTCTGCTGGGTAGTGTTACTGTATTTATTATCAGCAGTATTGAAATCTAGATAATCATAGCAGAAAATAAAAAAGAAGCATCAAAAAGTCTGTGGAGTAACAGAAAATAACTCCATGGGTAAAAAAAAAACAAGACTCAGGTAGGTGCTGACTATCCCAAATCATAACACGTGAGAGCTTGCATTATTGCATGTGTTACCATGTACCAAATAAAAAAGATTTAAAATTTAAAGATTCATGATAACCAGGTGTTGCTTATAGCACTTCACTGCAGACACCTCTTTGCTCTTAGACCCCGCTCTGCAGAGACACCCAGACTATTTTCATCAGCCGCTCATTTGCGACTTAATTTATGCTTCCAGCAGCGACTGTGGACATTTCTGTGTGGGCAAAAGAGCACTTTTATTACAGAATGTCTTGAAATTAATTTTGCAGGAGATTAGTGTGGATCACGCTCTTTATAACATCTGGTCTCACCCTGCCTTGAGTGGAAAACAAGAAGGCGTGGGCTCCCTCTGGTGGCTGTTAGCAAAAACAAACTGTCACAGCTTTGGTGTGGAGTGTACTACATGACATAAAGGATTAGGAAAAACAGACTGAGGCTGGGGGGAGAAAATGAGAAGAGGAGTATTAGAACACACACAGAGAGCCAATATGACTCAGGAAATGCTGGCAAAGGCCCAGACAGGATGGGTTACAGAGAGAGATACAGATAAGTCACTCTAATTTGGTGTGTTATTATTCACTTGGGATGAGAGCTGGGATGAAAACAGCCATACATCACAGCGGTAACACTGTCAAATAGTCCCCAGTTCTGCCATACCACTGGCAAGCTGCTTTAGCACCAGTGCCAGTGTTGTGTGTGAGTGGGGAGAAGGTGAGAGATAAAGAGAGAAAGTAAGAGACATGCAAGAAACCAGGGAAGGACAGCTCCTCTGCAACAAAACAGCCAGCAGCTAAACAGAGCTATTCTGTTCACATGTCACTCACGTTTAAAACACAGAGAAACTGAAAGTGATCCTGCATTACTTCTGCTTTCTGCATCCTTTTCACATAAAGCTGCATGGAGCCGACATATTCAGCTTCGTATGCTTTAGGGATACTTTTGCAAAATAACAGGAGGGTCAGCTATCAGTTACAATGAATAAATAGTAAAAAGGTCAATATCTTATCTTTTAATTAACTTATTTATTTTTTAATTTCTAACTAACACAGTTACAAAATTACAACCATGTGTGTAAATGCTTTAGACTGGTAGAATGACATCAAATAGTTTATACAGTGTTAAACAGAAACCTCTTACTTAACACCCAGAAAATGGTCCGCAGGTCTGATTTGGTGTTGAGGATGTGCATAACTTTGCAAATCTAAGCCGCATTTCCAGGTTATTTTTAGAGAAAAGAGACTTTCTCCTAGCAACCCAAACTTGCCCATCCCAAGGTCTCATCTTGGAATAATTTTGCCAAGACATCAATTGGGAAGACTGCAGAATTGTCCTAACACTCAACTGAATGTTGCACATCCGAATATTGCCAAAACCTCTGCTTTTGTAGAGGTGCTCAAATTTGCTCGTGATCATTTAATCAAACGTGTCTGATTAGCAGCACCTGGCTGCTACTTACCCTCTTAAATCATAGGGAAGCAAGAAGGGTGTACTCAGCTTTTCACCTAACTACATACAGTAATCCGAAAAAAAAAATTTCACGTGAACGTGAAAATACAGTGTATAATAGCCTCATCAGCACATTGATTTGGAGGCCATGTCTTTCTGAAGAATGGCTCTTCTTCCTCACACTGAGACAAAACGCGTGAATGTTGTGTCTCCGACAGGTCACACCATGGGGGCAGGTGTCACGGTGAACAAATAAACAACATGCAGTATAAATAGAAAGGATTTGCTTTGGGTGTGTGTGTGCAAATGATTGTAAAATGTCATGACTTTTTCTCCAGACACCCCGCACACTCACCCGCATACAGCTCGCACACATACGCACACATAACAAGAAATTCATTCATATCCACAAGTTGTTTGAAGAGGAGGGTGAGAATGAAAATTCATGAAGAACAGATGGGTTCAGGGGAAGCAGGTTTGAACTGAGTCTGAAAATCTGCCACGCTGGACTTCTGCTCTACTTCTTATAATGATCAGTACAGTAGCGCATGTAATCGTCCTTTGTGTTTGCTGTTTTTAGAGATGGTAAATATACTAAAAATTGCATTGAACTTGTCCTGTGAACTGAATGTGCAAATATAAATAAACTTCTGTAATGTCTTAATTGCTCATTGTGCTCTCTCCCCTTCCAGCTCCATGCGATGCAGATGCCTTCTTCTGTCACAGTAACATGTGCATAAATAACACACTCGTGTGTAATGGCATGCAGAACTGTGTCTACCCCTGGGATGAGAACCAGTGTAAAGGTGAGATGTTACGTGTAGTTCTCTGACCTCTCATGTCACAGCTTTAGCAGATTTCCAACAGCTAGTCACAGCAACACACAAAGATAGGAGTGGATGTTTAATGTTTCAGCACCATGGAGAGTGACACACAGAGAAACCTGCCACTTCTTGCTATATGCCACCCCCTTCTTCCTTCTCCCTCTCCTCCCTCACCCAAATTTGAACCCATCGTCAAACTGATCCAAGCTGATGCCACTCCACTGTCCTTTGTAGTCCCGTACTTTGAGCTAATGCCCATTTTTTTCATTTCCTCTGTCGCTCAGTCCTTCACTCCTCTCAGAATTGTAATGCCACCAAATCCATACATTGATCCCAAACATCTTATTACTGGCTGTTCGTAATTTATAATGAGGAGGTGTGCTGATTGTAGTGTCCTTGATCTTATTCAGTAATTTAAGAAAGTGGAGTAAGAATTGACTAGGTCGGGGTTTTTTTTTCTTTTTATAATGCAGCATCCTTTTTATTCAATACATGTATTTTTTAGACTATTAAAGTGTTTTGCCTGGTTTGCAGGTAAGATGTGTTCTTGCTATATTATTTTGTATATATTTTCTCCCTCGGATCGAAAAGTTGCACAGAAAAGATGCTTGCGTATTCTGAATGTGCACTCTAACCCTCTGAAGCTTTAAGCAGAACCGCTGACAAATTTTATCAATTAGGTAAATCCTGCGTGACCCATTACTCACTCAGACTACCAGATACCTTTCCAGCCTACAGTCTGAGTTTGAAATTGTGCAGAAATCAGCAAGAAGAGGGCTTGTCTCTCAGACTCCTACTCTGCTCTGGTAGTGTGTTGGCCCCACATTTGTCCTCATTAGCAATAAAATGTCAAGTTTCATTTCTTTCTCCTTTACATGTCTGAATGTAACCATTTGCTGTCATTGAAGCTCAGTCCACTGCACTACAAGTTCATCAAGCATTTAAATGTCACAGACCGTCACCCTGATTGGCTCTCTGTACTGTGTGTGTGCGTGTCTTTATAGTAACCCGTGTAATAAATAGACTAAAGCTGTGATCCTGTAATAAAATATATGTCCATCTGTTTGATAATTCATGGAAGTCTGCACTTAATCTTAAGCTCTTTTAAAGGACATACCAGACCATTTTCTCATCCCATCACTAATTCCCATTTAGAAATTCTTCTGTTATGTATAATTGGTCCTTAAATTCAGACAAAAGCATGCTTCCAATTTCAGTGTAAGCGGCAGCTTTCATGTTGCTATCTAGCTAGGCAATTAAGGCAATAACCACTAAAAGGTTTCATTAATTGGTTGACGATGCAAATCTCTAACTGATGTAATGTTGTAAGATAGCTTAAGTTAAAATAAAAACTCAAGTCTAAAGTAAAGCATGGCAAAATCTCTTCATCAGACATTTTTGTTTTGTGGTTTAGAGATTTTTTTTTTCTTCTAGCGTCTACAAATTTGTGCTGACCTGGTTAATGGTTCAGTTTGGTTGGACTTGGATAGTTAGAAGTGGATACTGTAAGCAGAAAATCCTATAGAGCAGGACTGAGCTGTGTTAGTTCATACTGTTCCCCCACAAAATAACCAGTATGAAATCCTCAGAGTGATGCAAAATGTGCTGGTTATCAAGGCTTGTGCTGTGCTACAGTAAACAAGGCATGCTAACCAACTTGTATTATGCTTCATTCCCTTTCTCTTAGAAAGGCTTAAAAAGCATTCAGTTGTATTTGTCTTAAAATATATTTGCACTTTGTTTTAAAATGTTACCACAACCTTTGTATCCAGTGTCAATCACATGTCCCCAAAGTGTCAAGTTGACTTTTGAAGATTTCTGCTCTGTCTGCGTGACTTCTCCTACCAAGTCGTTTAACCTTTTTTTTTTTTTTTTTTTTTTTTCATCCACCTGTCAACAGTCAAGTGCAGCATTTGTTAGGATTGGCTTGCAAAGAAATGAAGTGTTTCAAGAATCAATATGGCTGTACGGGCCGTTCTAGTGGTTGAGCTGGCAGGATGAAATAAAAAGGAAACAGCCAATGTTTTATTTTCATTTTTTTCCCTTAAAGACCAAACAGATACAGTGGTGTGAAAACATGTTTGCCCCCTTCCTGATTTCCTATTTTTGTATGTTTGTCGCACTTAAATGGTTCAGATTATCAAACAAAGTTAAATATTAGACAAAGATTGCACAAGTAAACAAAATGCTGTTTCTAAATTAAGGTGTTTATTTTTAAAATCCCCAAAAGATAGCCCAAAAAGTAGGCCACACATCATGCCATGGTCCAAGAAGTTCAGGAACAAGTGAGAAACAAAGTAATTGCGATCTCACAGTCTGGAGAAGGTTATAAAGCCATTTCTAAAGTTGTGAGACTCCAGTGAAGACACAGAGCCATTATCCACAAATGCCAAAAACATGGACCAGTAATGAACCTTCCCAGGAGTGGCTGGCTGACCAGCACAGAAATGACTCGTCCAGGAGGTCACAAAAGACCTCAGAACAACATCCAAAGAACTGAGGGCTTTACTTGCCTCAGTTAAGGTCAATGTTCATGACTCTACTATAACAAAGAGACTCAGCAAAAATGGCCTGCATGGCAGAGTTCCAAGACGAAAACCACCGCTGAGCAAAAGAAACTTTAAGGCTCACCTCAGTTTTGCCAGAAAATATCTTGACGATCCCCAAGACTTATGGGAAAATACTTTGTGGACTGACAAGGCAAAAGTTGAACTTTCTGGAAGGTGTGTGTTCCATTACATCTGGTGTAAAAGTAAGACAGCATTTCAGGAAAGCAACATCATACCAACAGTAAAATATGGTGGTGGTAGTGTGATGGCCTGGAGCGGTTTTGCTGCATGGAAGACTTCCGTCTCCTAAAGCATCCAGAAGGAGAATGTCCGGCCATCCGTTTGTGAACTCAAGCTGAAGCGCACTTGGGTTTGCAGCAGAGCAATTATCCAAAACACACCAGCAAGTCCACCTCTAAATGGCTTAAGAAAAACAAAATGAAGACTTTGGAGTGGCCTAGTCAAAGTCCTGACCTGTCCAGTCCTGTCTGATTGAGATGCTGTGGCATGACCTTAAAATAGCGGTTCATTCTCGAAAACCCTCCAATGTGGCTGAATAATAACAATTCTGCAAAGATGAGTGGGCAAGAATTCCTCCACAGCGTTGTAAAAGACTCGACAGTTATCGCAAACACTTGACTGCAGTTGTTACTGCTATGGGTGGCACAACCAGTTATTAGGTTTTGTCACAGATTATTAGGCAGAGGACTCACTCGCAGGACTCTGAAGTTTAGAGAAAAGGTGAGGGTTTATTTACAGTGTGGCACCAAGTGAGAATATCTACATATATACAGTGAGACAGATAACACGGGGCTTCAGGGGGTGGAGGGGGGCCCGAGGGGAAGGTCCAAGGCGGGGTACATACGCACCTCTTCAACTTAATCCACAGCTCACTTTGAATGTCCACTCCAAAACGCTCACTCACACACATCCACAGAAATCCAGACGGCAGGGAATCTAGAAGGCGCTAGGTAATGTGACGATCCAGCGAGGAAGCAGCCTCTCTTGCCAACTTAAGTAGTCTGCCAGGATCAGTGTGAATGAGCCACAGGTGTGTGTTCAAGGCGGGTTCAGAGGCGGGGAATCAAGGTCCAGTTCCGCCCTGGTGGGAGAGGCGAAGACAAAAAACACACACCACGACCTCTCCAGATCTTGAGAACCATGACAGTTTTTCTCTTTTTCACACAGGGCTATGTAGGTTTGTACTTTTTCCCCCATTATATTAAACACCTTCATTTAGAAACTGCATTTGTGTTTACTTTTGTTGTCTTTTTCTAAAATTTTTTGATGATCTGAAACATTTAAGTGTGACAAACATACAAAAAACAGGAAATCAGGAAGGGGGAAAAGACACCTTTTTACAGCACTGTATGTATGTAAATATGTGGCCTACAAAAGACATGTGGCCAAATGTGTGAAGTGGTTAAATGTTTGAATCACAGCAGGTCTTGGCGGTTGTTTTAACTTATAATCATTGCTGACCACTTCTGGTCTAATTGCCCGAGATACATTTTAAAAGTAAGTTAAATCAGGCTCTTAGTGTTAACACTGTACAATTACTGTTTCCTGGAGGGGTTTATCCTAGTAAATCCCTCAGGATTATATTGCATTCACATAAAAAACACTTTACCTCTTTTGTTTTGCTGTTCTTCTCCCACACTACAGAAAAGAGGAAAGCCAACATCCTGGACAACCTGAACAACACTAATGGGACCATAATTGGCGTCACCTGTTGCATTGTCTTCATTCTCCTCATCATCTCTGTTATTGTCCAGATCAAGCAGCCACGCAAAAAGTATATCTTGCGACGTGAGGACTTTGACCCCACCATGTTCCAGGAGGTCTTTGAGCCACCTCACTATGAGCTGTGTACGTTACGGAGCGCCACCACACCCACAGCGGCCTCAGCGGACTTAGTCGACCTGGCTGAAGACTTTGAGAACTACCACACCCTTCGCCGTGCCTCTTCCCGCTGCGTTCACGATCACCACTGTGGCTCCTCCTCCAACCCCGGCTCCGCGCACATATCCCAGCTGTCACTCAGTGGACGAGAGAGCCGGGGCAACTTGAGCGCTCGTGATGCTGCGGCTGCCACTCTGCTCACAGACCTTCCGCAGCCTTCCATGGCAGTGCGGCCGTTGTTGCCGGCCACGGGAAATCGCAGGAGCATCTTGGTCATGAAGCACAGCTACTCACAAGAGGCAGCAGACAATGGATGTGACCTGGACGATGACCTGGAAGAAGTTCCCACCACCAGCCACCGGCTTTCACGCCACGAAAAGGCAGTACAGCGGTCAGTATCCATAGATTTCTGATCAGGGAAGAGCAACAACCCCAGAGTTAACTATGGGGATGTTTTGAGATATATGTGGGATATTTACATTTATTTTTGCATTCCTTTCATTTTAGCTTCCTATTTTCTTTTATTATTTTGATATTACAATAACCTTTATTTTTGCATTGATCCTTGTTATTTCCCCTTTTTCCTACATTAAAAACATTTTCTCAAAGGGCTGCAATACAAAGGACAAATATGTCTTTGTCCTGTCTTGCATGTTAATCCTTGAAAATGTAAAAAAAACAGACAAAAAAACCCTCTGCCAGCTAGCTTTTTGTGAATGTTGATTCATAGCTTTCCTACTCTAAACTCTACTGTGCTTTGAGGTTTGTCAGAGATCTTTAAGAAAACACAGACCTCAATTTAGCAGATGATAACTCTGTAATCGTCTGGTTTGACAGTTTTCCACAAGGGCTTGAATCGGTGCCTCACAGAGATATTTAATTCACTGACATCTATTCAAATGAATGCAGTTTGCTATAAAATACGCATTTGTATTTCTAACTGTAATAACTGAAAAAAAAACATAA
Source organism: Neolamprologus multifasciatus (assembly GCF_963576455.1). Lineage (NCBI taxonomy): Eukaryota > Metazoa > Chordata > Actinopteri > Cichliformes > Cichlidae > Neolamprologus > Neolamprologus multifasciatus. The sequence continues at coordinate 16,154,466 of NC_140447.1, read as the reverse complement.
CTTGTAATCTCTATCCAGTAGCACATTATTTTGGCATGAGCAAGATTTTCTATAGAAAAAAGATTTTACTCTGTACTTGTACCGTGACTGCTTGAAAAGCAACTGTATATGTTTACAAAATCACTATGTGAATCACAGTACATTTGTTTTTGGTTTTTTTGGAGGAAAAACTTTAAAAATGCAAGGTTTTCCTGCATGCACTTTCTATGTGCTCTGTGCAGAGTGCTTCCAACTGAATTAATTTTCTACCAAGTCTGCATGCATGGCTCTCAGACGCCATCAAAGCACTAATGATGTTTATTGCTGTTTTGTAGCACATTATGCATTTTGATCTCTCTATGCAAAAGGAGTTTGATATTAAATGAAAGAGCCATGATATTTCAGGTTCTGCCTCATTGGCTCTTTGAGCAAACATGAATCAGAGTACAACACCACTAGGGTCTAAGAGACAATCTCAAGGTAAGCACCCTTATCCAACAATCAACATCTTTATATGTTGTTGTGTATCCATCGTTTGCCCAGTTAATATATACTTTTATGTATTTTATTTTTCTGTGATTTTTTTTGTTTGTTTGTTTGTTTGTTTTGCGCAGGTTTATATTTTATTTTATTTTTTTATGTTTATGTTTTAATTGTTCATTTTCACCAAGATGGTTTTCTTGCTTGCAGCCATCTTGGCCGTGTTGAGTTTGTTTGAAGTCTTTGTGATGCTCAAGTTTACTGTATGTCCTCTTCCCCTTGAAGGCATACATTATGTCACTCAGTGGATATTCATTAGCATGGACTTCTCCAATTTCATCTTTAGTTGGTGCTGGTATCAGTTAATATGTCTAACCCCTTCCCAGCTCTCCTTAGTTAGCCTACAGAAAATCATACTTCACTTAAGTTCACATAAAGGCCCAAAAGGGAAAAGCACACACTCAAATGTTTTTATTACAACATCACATTACATGCTTTAAAGGAGACACATTGAGATGATGTAAATATCCTGTTAGTCTTTACTTATCACACACTCATAAAGAATTCCTCTGTAGATTTGCATGATCAGTGGTAGTGTTTGATTTTGTGTTTGGTTAATTGCGAAGCGTAGTGTTTATAGCTGTGTGTAACATTTGATGTGCGTATGCTCCTTAAATGTGCTTTCATGAAGTTGCAAAAAGCAGCATATGAAATAACGATAGCAACGTATCTGATTCATATTTGAATTTAATTGACAATTAAAGTTTCATTTGGTTTAAATGTGACTCAGCGATATATAAGATCATGCTTGCAGCTTCATGCCTGCATAACGTGGAGTAGCCACATAAAATGCTACCCACTGTTTTGTCTTCTACTGTGAAAAAAATGTGCTGTCCTGATATACATATATATATGTGTGTGTGTGTGTGTGTGTGTGTGTCTGCTTATGTTCTGCATTATGTTGCATTGTCTCCATCATGTAGACTTCTTGAGAATAGTGCAATCCTGGATCAGTACGAACGGGCGTCACTGACATATGAAAAAACGGAGCGGAGATTTACACCAGCATGATGCTGCTGCTGCTGCTGCTGATGATGATGATGATGATGATGATGATGATGATGATGAAGGGACAATTTGATGAAACAAACTAAATGTGCAAAGATGAACACGAAGACTAGATGAAACTGCTCCAGATGCAAAGTTTTGAAAATCGTCTCTTTGCTCTACGTTCGGTAGCCAGTGCAGATGTCTCACTGCAGAAGCTTTGGACCTTTACAACAAATATCATTCCTGAACTTTAGATTTGGGACATTTAGAAACATATGTGTCATCATAGATTCTCAAGTGATCAGGAAATTTCACGTTTATTTTAAGCATGTATTTTTTTTGTAGCATACATGAGTTTGATAGCCAATTATAGGTGCTTGCGGTTTGTCAAATCTAGAAAGATTTACATTAGTCAAAATTGGAATTAAACTAATTACTAACCTAATTGAATTTAATTCTATTGGACAACTGTTTATTTGGGTAACAGCTCAAAGTCCAGTTTTATGACTCCTGCATGCTTCTTCTATACCCATTAAAGCATTAACATACTAACAATTGAGTATGAAAATAACGCATCTACTAACAATACTTAAGTCATACAGGAATAAGATGTGGGTTAAAAAATAGATTAATTACACTGCATGTTATTGTGTGGCTGAATCATTACAAAGCAGAGCTCCAATTTCCAACATAATAAGTTCAACTTTTTAAATGTGCTAACTTTCCAATAAGCATTTTTCTTTAATTTTTTTTTTTTATTTTTGGCAAATTTGATTCCTTCAAATCTGTTTAACTCCTAATTCTCTTACTTACTGTAGAAGCTTCATATCTTTGTATTAAAACAGGATTTTATACTGAGACAAATTGAAAAAGTGAATGTTTTTACAGTTACTCGAGTTATCTTTCAGGGCTGATTTTACTGATGCTTTATAAAATAAATAACACTGAAGCTTCACCTTTCCTTTCCCTTTGTTTTATTGCCCTTTGGTCAGTAGTTCCTCTGTCCATTAAGCGTGTCCTCAATCTGTCAGCACACCTCGTTCTCCTCTCACAACCAATTAAATGTTGCTCCTTTTTTTTCTGCCTGACTTGCTTCTGAGGAAGCGCAGACTCAAACCGGAAGGATTTATTTCACCAAGCAGTACACTTCTTTTCAATCTCTGAGAGTTTAAATAATTCTGGGTAATCAAGGTATCTGACAGGCAAGTTAATTGACTTTTTGTGATGCGTTTATCCAACTCAATCAGAAGTGAAGGATTAGCCTTGCACTCGGATAACACTTGCTACTGGCAGGCTGGTTAATATAAGACGACGTGCACTATGTGGAGAGTAAAATAAGTGGATCTGAGCACAGTGACACATGCAACACATTTCTTACTCACTGTCATTGTGTCCTTACCTGTATTTGTGGGAATTTGAATTTACCATCTATGTGTTCATTATTTTTCTGTGTTTAGTGTCATTACTTACATTCATACTCTCCACCATTTTTTTTTCCTTCCGCATACACACAGCCATGCACATAAATATTCCTGCAAATACTGAATAAAATGCTTTTCTTTTCTGTACACACATTTGCACTGCCTGGTCTGTGTGTTGTCTCTCTGCTTCACACGTCTGTCAACAGACATGTTCAGCACAGGTACCATATCCATTCTCTCTCTGTTTTTTGTCTTCTTTACTCTTTCTTTCTCTGAAAACGGACACACACACAAACACACACAGTCTCAAACTCATCCGCCAGTTTATAGATGGAGGCGGACACGCCGCTAATTAAGTAAGTCTGAATCAATTCGATCAAGCAGCAGCAGGAAGCAGATGAGAAAAGCGAAGGGCCCAGAGCGGACTTAAAGTAATAGTGTTTTCATTTCTCTGCAGATACATCAGACAGATGCATCATTCCTCTGCATCTTGCCAAGCTTGACAGCATTTGGAGCTAAGGTTTCTCTCCCATGTGCATCTTGAGTGAACTGTTGTTAAAGAGCAACTTTACCAATGTAGAGTGATGTTATGAGAAAATTCCTTAAATCAAAAAAAAAGAAAAAAAGAAAAAGGTTTGTGATGTATGAATCAAGTTTTTTTCTTCTTTGCTTTGGACTAGAGGTGCATTTGCTCCCCGCCGGGCTTGGATTGAGCCGCTGATAACTTCAGATATGAGACTGAAAGGTTTTTTTTGTTTGTTTGTTTTTTAAATTTAGAGTACCTTTAATGTAAAGTGATTCATGGAGGCAAAGAAAAAATGCAGAATCAGGTTTTTACATCATTTTAATGTAACCATGAAAATATAAAATTGCATATTTCAGCTGCTGATTTCACATATTTTCCTATTTTGGTGCCGTGTCTTTACAGTAGATAATCAGGTTGTTTGGTGGGGGGATGTGGTGAAGTGAAGAAGTGACTAATGTTAAACTGCATATATGGGTGCATACATGATTGTCCCTGCCTTTCATCTAACATCCATTTCATCTCATTTTTACTGATACTTTTACCGATTTGTTTTTCAGTCTCCTGGTCAAAATTCATAGCATTGTGGTATTTTGTTTTTGTTTTGTTTTTTTAATTCATGTGCATTTTTAACTGAAGACACATTAAGAAAATGCTGGACTGAATGTTTTCAATAAACTCATGTTTACTGATTTTTTTTGTGATGACTTATTTAATAAATGAGTACAAACTGAATTAAGTATTGTGTTTAGCATCATGTCATTATACATTTTTTATACATTCTTATGATATTGATATTGGTATCCGATCAGATGTAGGGATGTTGTTTTTGTGTCTCCAGATGGTTGTTTATTGCACTGGATTTATGCTTGGGGTTGTTGTCAGGCTTAATGTTTGACTGATCACACACCTATATGATGATATTGCACAGTGTGGCAACCTGAGCCTTTAAAGTGCCCAATTAGACAACATGCAGAAACTGCAACGAAGTTCAACTACATCTTCAAACATTTTGAAGGACACACGCTACAATTTTATATGTTGACACATTTGGACAGTTTAAGAACAGGTATAGGTTAGAAGATGAAATAAGCACATACAATGCTATACTCAATGAATAGTGTAATGGTGTAACTGTCTGAGAGTAGCAGATGCACCAAGGCCACTAAGAGCCATTACGAATTTCAGTACTAAACTTTGGGACAAAAGTTTAAACCCTCAAAGATTAACAGTGTCATTTGTACCATCGCCTATCAACCTTTTTAATTTGTATGGATGAAATTTAAGTTATATTTAGTTGTTTTTGTATTTATTGTTTGTTTAATGCTTTTTTGTGTTTTATTTTTAATCAAACAAGCTGCACCACAAGTTTTCTCACTTCGGACAATAAAAGTAGGGGAAAAATCTATGACTACAAAGCTACAATCAGTGATCTGTTCGTAGTATAAGTAATAATTGTTAGTAGTTAGCATGTAGTGTTTAAATGGGAGGCTGTAGTTCAGGAAGTAGAGGGCGCTGTCTGCGATACACACCCAGGGCCCCCCTCTCATCCTATGGCACTTATGGTATGCACTAACCTTTATATATAAGCTGCATAGGATATATATATATAGTGAAACAGTGTTTGGTGAAGCAGTGTTTGGGTCATTACTCAAAAAAAAAGTAATGTATTACACTTTATTTGTCACTTTTCATAAAAGTGATGGAGTACATTAATTAAATACTTGCCAGAGAAAGTAATTTGTTACACTACTTATTACATTACTTTCTCAGTACTCTGTGAAATGACCTGAAAAGCATGGTCACATAATTACCAGTTAATGATATAAATGTAATGCTACAGTCCCACACACCAACTCCAATCCCTATCCTAATCTTTTTTTTAGTTTTTAGGTGTAAACAAAGCCAAAAATACAAAAAAAAGATGAAAACCAGCACAGAGAGACTTCAAAGGGATCTTCCCTGTAATTGTACTGTAAAACATGAACAGGAAGAAACTGACGCTACTAGGCAGAATGCACATCACTACTTTGTTACCTGTAGAAGTTTAGGGTCTGGGTGCTGGGCCGGGTTTAGCAAACACTCAGTTTCAAAATCCTTCTGGGTTCTTGGGTTCTGGTCTTTGTGTTACCATGTTGTCTGTTCAGATGTTCAGTTGTATTAGCAGTATATTGCTCTTGTTTCTATCTTGGATGCAGTTTGCACTTTACCATCACACACTTGTCCTTTTGAAAATGAAAGTAATGTCCACATCTCCACTCCTCAAAATCTGTATTGCTATATTGCTCCACAACTTTGTCCTCCCACATGAACTGAAATCGCCTGATTGTAGTCAGAGTGTGGCGAAAGATAAAAGCATGTTTGATTGATGTTAATTTTTTCTTTCTATCTGCCCGATGTGAACTGAAGAACCTTTTTTAACATAAGTAACGACACAATTAGTGCTGATTAAGCATTGACAGTATTGAGATGCTATTTTTATTCTGTACATTTTTCGCTTATTATCTCCTTCAACAGCGCTCAATTTAGAAAAACACCATTCGATTTTTCTTCTTTTAGACATGTGTGGTTCTATTTCTGTCATTTCTAACTTTTAGATTTTTTTAAAGATTCAACTTTATTCAACAAAAATGTATAATGTATTTCAATTGGCAGACTCTTCAAATTCTCATTCAATGTACTCCTCTTTCAACTCTAACTGCTTCCACATATGTGCACCTAAAGACACCATTCAAACTTTAAAATGAAGCCAAGGCATTGAACTATTCAGCTTTTAATTATCTTTTCAATATCTTTTATAGTTTTTCTTCACTTCCAGTTTAAGATCCAAGCTTTCTTCACCAGTTTCAAATTTTTTAATGGGTGTCTTTGTTTCAGTGAGTAGACCAACTGCCACATTGGCAGAAACCTATGGCATTACTTTTGTGCCTCAATTCTGAGCGCACGTTTAAAAAAAAATTGCAAGCGCAAATGTTGAATTTCGAGGAGAACATTTTTTTGAGTGAAGAAACGTTTAATTTGAGCTAACAAAATTCATTTCTGCGTGCAAGAAATGTATTTCAGTATTTGCTATTATCCATATACACACACACAATAATACCCCCTCTTGCTCAGTTGTTGGCATTTGCTCTTGCTCTTTCCGGAAACACGGTCCAGAATGTAGCTAAATCCAGTGGAGTGGTTTGGTTTAAACTAGATTAAAACCAACAACGGTCTTAAAATATATATATATATATATATATATATATATATATATATATATATATATATATATATATACAGTATATTTTAAAATAAAATTATTAAAAATACTAACCAAAAATGGACTGAGCTACCTTCTGGACCGTGTTTCCAGAATGCAGTAGCTAGCGAGCTGATTGGAGACTGTAACAGCCAACCAGAATTTTTGCATCCAAGTCTGTGATTGGTTCTGTGGCACACTTATAACGGTATACAGAGAGTTGAGCGTGCACGGAGCAGAGATGCTGTGAGCGCGAACGACACACTGAGAGCAGATGTCTGTCAGCACACAGAGCAGAGATCTGAGCAAGAGCAAATGCCAACAACTGAACGAGATGAGTCAATGTCCCTCACATGGATCCTGGAATGGCTAGAACTGTACAAGATCAACAGGACCGAAAGAACCTTCATCACAAAATCAGTGGGGGGTGTGGGGAACAACACTAGAGGCTAATTTAAAGCCAGGAGAACAGTCGCCATCAACTGCAGGATCTACCGAGGAGATGTTCTGTTCCAACTGCTGTTTTTCATTGGCCTCAGCCCACTCAGTAACATCACTAACAAGACAGGCTACACACACGAGCCAACTTTTAGGAAAAAGATTTTAAATGTTCAGTGTATGCAACGAAGACCAAACCCAAACCCTGATCGAATAGAAGACACTTTACTGGACATTGTAAGACCAAAGACAAGAAGAATGCAACATATGCAGCAAAACCTTGATCCCCAGGAAGGGACCTCATTGGCCGCTGTCCGCCCTAACTCAAGAGCAATGCAGCAAACCCAAACCTAAGAGGGAAAAACCGGGCACCAAATGAGGTGATTCCATCTGACGCTGCCAAACCAAAGGGTGAAAATAAGAAGAATGCAGAAAAATGCAAACCCAAACCCCAGAGCCAGAAGCCCTAGACCCAATCAAGGGCCGTGGCCACATAAGTCCAATGCCCACTTTAAACCCAATAATGGGCCTGGGCAACATTGGCGCAATCCACAGTTTTTACCGAATCAAGGGCCTCTGCAACATCAGCCTAATCATGACCTTAGAACCAATGATGGGCCATCTCAACCACAGCCTAATCCTCACTTAATACCAAATAATGGCAGACGTCCATATAATGAGACTGATGAACTGGGTGCGCTGAGATTCCACCTGCAGGAGGCTCAGCACATGTGCAAAACCAATCTTTACAAAATGACAGCTGCAAACCACAAACCTAAAACACAGAATGATTGGCTTCGCCTGCAGCTAAAGTGCTGCAGAGAAAGTGCTGAAAAAAACATTCTTGAGCTCCAACAACAACTGGAACGGGCTTGCAGAAACAGACCCGAGGAGAACTTCACCCCTGCGGTGAATGCAGCTCCTGTTAAAGACGACAACACAGCTGTGACAGCTGCAGAGCTGAGTGTGGACGCTTCAACACAAATTACAGAAGTTCCACACACAGACTCTACAGACATGAAAACCATTCGAGAAGCTGAGTTGGAGGTCCAATGTAAAAAACAGTAGGAGGAGATCGAACAACTCCGTGAGCAAATCCTCAAAACTCAGAAAACTCTAGAAGAGGAAGTTGCAAAGCGCAAAGAACAGGAACAAAGAGACAGCTGTGAGTTCGCCAAACTCAAAGCCAAACTCTGCTCCAGTGAGACTCTTTGTGAGAAAAATGATTTGGAGGTGCAAAACTTAAAAGAAGAGCTGGAAAAAACCAAAGCTTCCTACCTCAAAATCGTAGAGAAGCAAAACCAGGAGAACACAACAATGCAAAACCAACTCAGGTAAACAGAAGAAGAAAAGATCATCAGGAGTCTTTGCAGTCTCTGCAAGAGACAAGAAAAAAGAGGAAGAAACCGAGTCCAACATTGCCAATCAAGATCATTCTGCTGCCCAAAAAGAGACAACACATCAGTCAAGTTCAGAAAAAGAGGCCAGCGTTAACAATCCAGAAAATTCTCCAGCCCAAGCCAAGACACTCCAGGACAAAAACTGTCAAATACCGTCCAAATTGCGTAAATTGTGTAATGTGAAATGCAGAAATAAAAAAACTCTGAACTCAATGGTTTCTGTTGTACAGATGAGCTGTTTTTAAAGTCTGATTAAATTAAATTAAAGTCAGATTTATTTTTATTTTATTTATTTATTATTTATTTAATGCAGAATTCTAGAACGGTCACCGTGGAAATACTTGATGCAAGTTTAATGTTATAAAATTAAAAGAAAACACTTTATCTACATTACACTAAACTTTATTATCATATAAGTAGATAAGTGAAGGCTACAGGCATCCTTAAGTCACTCCTGTGAAAAGATGCAACATGGTAAATCAGAAAAGACAGAAAGTCATTCTGCAGCAACAATAATAATAGCACCCTAAATAATGAGGTTATTAATTACTAGGATACCTACTGTTGTAGTCAAATTGTTAAATGTTGTCATTGTGTTACTTAAATTTGTAAGTCTTAGTTCAAACTATAGGATCAAAGACATTCATTTGTCTCTTACCACCTCTCCAGCCACTCTGTTGGTGGGGGAGGCTGAGGTGTTTTATTATAGGCACATCCTATCTGGAAGTTCTGTTTCTTGTGTGGTAAGCTTCCTGCTTTTATTACCCTTTTGGTGAGCAGGAGGTCACACAAACGCACCCCGAAACACATTCTCACACTCACATACCTATACACACACACAAACACATTCTCACACATACATGCATACACACACACACACACATTCTCGCACATGCATACACGTACACACACGTGCTTACGCGTGCACACACATACACACACAGAGCCTTGTCTTTTGTAACCATAGGGGGGTTTTACAATGGGAGGTGCTTGTGTGTACTGTAACTGCTGTGTAAACTGTGTGTCTTGGAAATAAAAGGCTGCGAGGAAGCCTGCTTAGATGAAGTTGGTTAGAAGACAGGTGAGGAGCGTTCAGCTCCAAGAGCTTGGGTTCCGACCAGCCTTCCCTTGCTAGCAACCAAAAGCTGTTCGTCTTGTTTCTGTCGTTAATGAGAATAAGTTTCTAAACTAGCGGGGCCTGTGGAAACGCAGACCCAACACCTACTGCCATGTTTTCTTAGTAATATATCTCTCGTGTTTTCTTAGTAATGTATCTCACATTACTGATGTTTAGAGAGGCCTTGTTATGTTTCATAGGAGTTCAGGAGTGAGTGATGAAAGTGATGCTACACCACCACTCTGTCTCTGGACTGGTCGGTTGCTGCTCTATGAGCTCAGCAGGAGAAGTTGAAGCCACAGCGGTTCCATGGTGGGTAGGAAGATCATACTTCAGGTTCAATATTATAGTTACGTTCTTGATGGTCTGAACCTCAGACAGGAACTGGTCAGGACAACTGACTCAGTTTTTTCAAGTTCTGTTACAGAAAGAGAACTAAGACAGCAACACCTACACCTCTACCTGACCACACAATGTTAATGATTTGTCTTCTCAGTGTTACTATAATATTTTCGGTTGCTAAATACAGCTAAAAGCAGAAAATTCATTGTTGAAAAATCAATACAACCCTACTTACGAAATTAATTCATTCCGAGGGTCTTTCGTAAGTTGAAATTTTTCGTAAGTCTAAGCACCCATCGCGCCTTTTGAGTGAACGATAGGCTATAGGCTAATTGCTAAATGCAACAACAATCGTTCAAGTGGAACAGCGAAGCGCAAGTACGAAAGCCAAGGGGTTGTCACATGATTCGGAAGGCATTGTGGGCTCAGCCAATCAGAGCCAGCGGATTTTGTTACACGGTCATTTTGCCATACCACAGGCAGAAATATTGCCGTTAAGTGCCTTCCTAACTTGAATTTTTCGTTAAATGGGGTATTCGTAAGTCGGGGTTTGACTGTACTAAAGTTCTAAATTTTTACAAGTTACCCCAAACAGTCTACAAAGGTTTTTTTCTGTCCACCAAAGTAAATATGATTCAAGAGATTTTTGTAACTTCACTTGTCCAAAAAGCAAATAAGTGTGTTGTAGAGCTCTGTCCATGCGCTTGCATATGAAGTATTACTCAATATAGTTCCTTGAATTTCCCCCCCCCCGCCCAAAGATTAACTTTGACCTTGGAGGGCTTACAATGAAGGTCCCCCAATGAAGGTCTAATCTATTGTTGAGAAGTTGGAAGCCAAAGTATAGTGGGTAATATAAAGCAAATAAAAAGATTAAACAAAGATATACTGAATGACAGTCAGCATTACCAGAGTTAGCAGAGCTACTGTAGCTTGGTTTATAGACTTGAATTAGGAGGGATAAGAAAAGTGAATTCACTTGACTGGAATCTGCAATCTACTGACATCTAATGGTGAGATTTTACAAGCTCTAACCTTAATGATACTTAAACAATAGGCCAGGCGCGGCATTGCTTTTGCGTGAGCCTGTTCAGCCAGCAACACAGCTGTGTAATATGTGAATAAAATCAAAACCTGTTCCAATCAAATTTCCCAGTAGAGGTTTTGACCTTTTTTTTATTGTACTTCTAATTTCTGAAAAATTACTCTAAAGCTTCTTCTAATGCTCCAGAGTCTATTTGGACCATTTGGACATGACAACCATTAACTGAAGTATGAAATTATACATTTCAAGGTTCACGTCAGAGTGCATGGAGTCAGGAGTAAATTGCAGTAGATTTTGTCAGTGTCTGTGGCAAATAAATTCAACTTACCTCCAAAACTGACAAATACATTCATAATTAACACACTTCCCACTGTGTGAAGACTGCAGCAAGACATCTGCAGATCTAAAATAAACCAAAAAAAAAACCACAACCAACTATTAAAGACTAATTTACCTGCTCATTTGATGTCCCTCTTACATGGTAATTCACTCACTTGCTGAAACAGACACACACACAGCAGATGTTTTGCAAATATTTTTTTTATCAAATCAAATCAAATCAAATCACTTTTATTGTCACATCACATGTGCAGGTACACTGGTACAGTACATGCGAGTGAAATTCTTGTGTGCGAGCTTCACAAGCAGCAGAGTTGTGCAAAATACAATAACATAAAACAAGCAAAATATAAGAATGGCTAAATCTGAGACTAATAAATAGATGTACAATATATAATAGTATATGCATCACTGTGTATGTGTATACTAAATATGTTTTTCTACGTGTGTGTGTGTATACATATTTTACAAGTTAAATAGAGTAAGCAATAAAATAAAATATATAAAATATACAGAGGTTTGTAGTTGGATATTGTGCAAAACAGTGGCATTAATGTACAGTATGTAGTGCATAATGTTGGAGTTCCAGTAGTGGAGCTGAGGTGTCTATGAAGTGTTCAGCAGTCTGATGGCCTGGTGGAAAAAGCTGTCTCTCAGTCTGCTGGTACGGGACCGGATGCTGCAGAACCTCCTTCCTGATGGAAGTAGTCTGAACAGTTTATGGCTGGGGTGACTGGAGTCCTTGATGATCCTCCCCGCTTTCCTCAGGCACCGCTTCCTGTAGATGTCCTGGAGGGAGGGAAGCTCACTTCCAGTTATCCGTTCAGAACACCGCACTACTCTCTGGAGAGCTTTGCGGTTGTAAGCGGTGCTGTTGCCGTACCAGGTGGTGATGCATCCAGTGAGGATGCTCTCAATGGCACAGCGATAGAAGGTCCTGAGGATGCGGGGGCTCATGCCAAATCTTTTCAGTCTCCTGAGAAAGAAGAGGCGCTGCTGCGCCTTCTTCACTGTTTTGTTGAGACTGTTTTATTTGAGATTCTTGTGTTTAGACCTTTAAAAAACATAATTCCATTCTTAAAGTGATTTAAAGAATATGAGATTTTAATATTCATTTAGATTTTTTCTGACTCTAAATTTTCTTTGGTCATTACTCCATTTTGAAGATATTCAGTTACTTTCCAACTTTGAAACTTCGTCTTCTGTGTGAACTTCAGCTTTCAACAGTTCTGCACTTTGGCTTATAGGTGAAAGATTTGGTGTATGTCAGTTAAATTTAACAAATATTCACGTATCAGCATTCGCACTGCAATTTCTCCAGGAAATACATTCTCTAGTTGTAACCGTAATTTTTTTTTTCTTAAAGATTTTTTTGGAACTTTTTATTTTATTTTGTTGAAGACGTTTTCGCTGTAGACGATGATGAAGAGCGAGTGACGTTTTATTGCTGCGCTGTCGCTTTAACGGTGAGTGACGGCAATATTGTGCGCCGGTGAAGCACAAATCCGGCGACTGACTTTAACCAGTCCTGTTGCCCAGTATTTTGGGTTAGTTTAGTGCTGTGTCCGTTTTGTTTACTTAAACCACACAGTAGGCTGGTTAGTGTAGTTTTGCGATATTGGGAAGGGGCTAGCAGTGGCTTGCTCAAATCAAATCATGGCTTATATTCAGGTTTTGAAGGTCCTGCACCGAAATCTGCAGCACAGAGCACCACAGGTCAGCGTGCTTATCCATACTCACAGGAGAGTGTCAACATTATCAAGACTGGCCTTCCACAGTGGACTAGAGGCTAATTCACCTGTGCTAAGCTGCTTAATACAAACACACAGACGGCGGGGTATTTGTCTCGACTTTACAGCCAGAAATAAAAGCAGCCCCGAGGACCGAGACAGGTCAGTGTCCAAGTACCAGAGTGGGAGTCCAAAGCCTTCAGCTGCACAAAAAGGTATGTAAGGCGAGGAAATAAAAAGGATATAAGTCGTGCTCATATATGTACTCAGATATTAGGAGCGTAGTTTCATGATAGCCTGCTATTTTCAAAGCAAACCATTAGGGTTTGTCCGTAGGCACTGTGGAGAAAATGTACTATATTTAACCAAGCAATGATTTATTCCACTGCAGCAGCAGTTTTGGGACTAAAATATACGTGATTGTTGTATTTATAATCATATATGGTTATAAATCAATCGCTCTGATTATCACCAGCAGCAGAGGAAATATCTTAAAATGACCCAGGAGTTTATTTACTGAATAACTGAACAAACACTTGCCTTTATTAGAGAGATTCTAACTTTGCTAATATAAATGAAAACTATGCACAGCTGTTGCATAATAACCCTCCACACTGAATGCCTTCCAGTGAAAGAAGCTGGCAGGGACTTCACCTACCTGATCGTGGTACTCATCGGGCTTGGAGTGACAGGTGAATACAGTGGAATTAAAAAGCTGCAGTCATAACCCAGGCAATTCATCATCCTGTTTGAAATGATGTCTGTGTGTGTTGTCAGGTGGGCTGCTGTATGTGGTGTTCCAAGAGTTGTTTGCATCCGCGAGTCCAAATAAAGTGTATGGGAGAGCCTTCGATAAAGTCAAGTCACACCCAGAGGTATGAACGATATTAGTGACTGTCAAACATGAGGCCAGGCTAACAATGTTACAGTTCAGTATTTAAGGTCCTCTTGATGATCTTATGAGGTCATATAAAAAGTTTCTTGTTTATTGAAAATGTAGGTAATTGGTGCATTTGGTGAGCCAATCAAATGTTACGGGGAGACCACCCGTCGAGGAAGGAGGCAGCAAGTCAGGTTGGTGTTTTGTTAATTAGTTCAGCAACAAAGCCCGCTTTTAGTTAACATGTATAATGGCAGTCTTTGTCTCTTCTCCTCAGTCATATCGAGTACCTGAAGGATGGAATGAAGCATATGAGACTTAAGTTTTACATTGAGGGCTCAGAGCCGGGAGTGAAGGGGACAGTGCATACAGAGTCTAAAGAGGTTGGTATTCTGCCACTCAAAAGCCAGCTTAGGAAATACATACATGCACAAGCACTGACTGACACTTCTGCAGTGAATGTTTTGTGTCTTTTCACTAGCACCTACTCAACTCGACTCTGCTCTATTCAGTTTCGGTCATCTTCAATCATATTTGAGTACCACCTCGATGTAGGTGGGGTCGTTGTAGCAAGGCGACCTGGAAGTCCCCTGGCGTTATTTGTGTGTGACACAAACACAATGCAAAAATGGAGGTGTGAACCAGCACTGCACTCCTCACTCCAGGTCCTGGCATCACTAACTAGGGAGAGCATAATTAGCCAGCCACCCTGCTATTGCCCCCGAGCCCACTGCACCACCCCTCTACACACCTCTGACACACGAGGGCATCAAGCTAATTGTTTACCTGCTACCAAACTGATGCTAAGACTCTGCATCTCATCATTGGACCACGCTGTTGGTTTGTGTTTTTATGAAGGAGTTGCTCTCATGACTCACCCAGTGATGTCACCCTCTGCTCAATCAGCGGTCTATTGATGTCATATTTTCAGCTTGACTCAGCTCGCTTGGAAATCCAGACTAATAGGTACTCAAAAAGTACCTAGTAACAAGTACTACCATCTAATAGAAAATTGAGTAATTTTCAAATTGAGATCAGCTGAGTAGGTGCTAGTGGAAAAGATGCTTTTGTGGGGCCTACAATATAACCTACCTATTGTAGGCGCGTTGTTGCCAGCATTTATGCTTGTGCGGTGTATTACGGGTAAGTTTATGTTGATGTTGTAATTATTATTCCCCATATTGAGGCAGTGATTGTTGTTCTCTCACAGTTAAATTGAAAAACTGTGGCAAAAAAGTATTCCCAAAAATGCACAGAAGAAATCGGCTGTACTGGACAGACCAATCACAGTGGTTGCGGGCTGTGACGTGTAGTTAGATTCAGGTGCATGTCAGGTTACGTCATAGTTTCAGAGGATTTTGCAGTTACAAAACGGCTTCAATGGGTAGATTTCACACTGAAGTGTAAATCCCCAGTAAGTGGCACTGTGTGTATTCCTAAAGCTTTACCTAGTTTCATATGTGATGGCCGTCACATCGCTGATGTTTTTTTATGTGTTTAATAAACCAGTTTTCTTGTTGTTGATTTTACAGAATCCTGAAACTGGAAAATATGACTTTCGTTATATATTTGTGGACATGGATGTCTACCCAAGACGGACTATAATTGTGGAAGATAACCGATAAGGACCGTAGATGTGTGATTCAGCGCTATGGAAGCATGAGGAGTGTGTGTTAGATGTGTTGCTGGACAAAAAAGCTGGAGAATTCACCTTCACATACTGTCAGAGGCTGTTAAACAATTACAGCTTTGGTGTAGCATTTGGTGTAGAGCCTCGCAGAGCAGAGATCAAAGGATCACATGGCCCCGTGCTACTAATTTATAAATGTTTGGTTTTTTTACTAGATTGTGATCTTGATTTTGAAATAATATCTTAATTTTGGATAAAATAAAACACTTGGAAACAAACATACAACTGAAGCGGCGCGTGTGTGTGTGTTTTGGACCCTCCCAGGGAAGGAAGTATGTAATAAGTTCTGTTTGTCGTTAGCAGTCAGTTTTCAAGATATCATTTTCAAATCTTGTTCGATGGTAGATACCAATAGCAGCTTAAGCTGTTTTCATTTTAGTTCACACCAAATGTGAACTTCAGTAAAAACTTTATATTACCCACTATACTTTGGCTTCAAACTTCTCAACAATAGATTAGACCTTCATCGGGGGACCTTCATTGTAAGCCCTCCAAGGTCAAAGTTAATCTTTGGTCGGGGGTGGGGGGTGGATTCAAGGAACTATATTGAGTAATACTTCATATGAAAGCGCATGGACAGAGCTCTACAACACACTTATTAACTTTTTCAGTACAATGCCCTACAGCGTTACAATGACCCCATAAATTTTTACAAACTCACACACTGCATAACTGTATCTTAAAATCTCAGGTTTCTATAGCTTGTACAGCCAAAGATTTCAGCCAGTTTTGCTGCAATCATATGGATAAAGATAATAAAAATACACCATTTTAGTATGTAATGCTTCATGGTCAAAGGTCACACATCAGGGTGCTGTAATAAAATCAGGCTGACGTCAGTGTGTATTAAAAGCCAGCTAAAGTTAGCAAGTTTAATAAAACCAGGCTGATGTGAGCTTGTTGTAATAAAACATAATAAAACAACCATGTTTTAGCGTAGCCTTTGTCCTTCTAGGGGAGTTGCACTCTCTCGAGTGCTCTTGTTTATTGTAGAGATAATTTTCATTGGAGCTACAATTCTTCCTTCATTTGTAAGTTGTTTTTAGGGTGTAAGGTCCAATGACAATTTAACACATCTTTTACATGTTAAGCTTTTTTTATATACATAAAATACAGGTCTAGAAAATATTATGGATGCTTTCCTGTCAAGTTTAGTTGTGTACAGAATTACATTTTTAGAAATGAAGTATGAAACAGTCACCACTAGATGGAGGTAACGCATTGAGCTACAGTATGTACTGCATGACATGCCCTTTTTTACATTTTTGCATGTATTTTCCATATAGAATGTGGAAACCGTAATAATAAACCAATATTAAAACTTGTCTCAACTTAATGTCTCGTTTTAAGCAATGGCTAGCAAGATTGCTTTGAATTGTGTCTGTTTTTCCTCTATTATTTTTAACTTCAAAACAGTGCTAATGTCACAGGCCTGGATTAAACAGGATAAAAAAAACAAAAGCAAAAGCCGGGAATAATTAGAGACAAACCAGACCACTAAACGTTTGCTTAGGCTTTCAGAGGCGGTCATATATCCATAAAGCTTTTTATCACCCTATAATTTGGAACTGAGCCCATCTATTGAGCAAAAACAGAAAATACTGATATTTCACCGAGTTACAGCAAGAGGCGTTTCGTAAATCCAGTTTATCCAAAGTATATATGCATTTTTCTATCAAGGGAACAAAGTTTGATTAACAGCTTCGATCTTCTTACGTCCGAGATACTGTTGCTGGAGGTCAGCACGAATAAAAACCTCTATAAATCTCGCGTTTAATGGGTTTATGCTTCCAAATATTTGCACTGATCTCATTCTTGTGTAATACTGTATCCCATGTGTACCCAATCGTCCCTAGGACTCGTGCTACGTTCCATGACCCTCGGAAATAGTGGAATTTGTGATGGACCCCCAGTAAATCGTTGTAGCAGTTATCTTGGAAATGTCGCTTTTTATTACTGTTTCTGCGTCAGTGCTGCTGCTGAGATATGAGTCTCGTAGCTTTATATTACACGTCTGTAAATCATATAAAAACAGACAGATTTAGGTGTTTCTTTTTTATGAAGGGGTTAAAAGTTGTTGGGTTTTTAATAATTAAAAATTATAAACCATGGACGTACCCAAGATAACGTTTCTGGTTCGCATACCGAACACGAATTAGCTTGATGCTACTCGACTCTAAATAAGTGCTGTTTCAAACAGACAACACTTGAACGGGGAAATTTACGCGATTAATTATAATAACTGCGTCCAATAATTTGTTCCCAAGATGGGGCAGTTTACGGGAAGCACGAAGACAGGAACCCTGTGAACATTTGAACACCGCCCACTGTGAAAGCGAAGGCATCGCTGAACACAGGGGCGTGCTCAGTCAGTCAGAGCTAGCTAAAACTCTGTAGGACTAGTTTAGTTGTTTCTCCAGGGTTAAGCCAGCGTGTAGCTGTTGTAGTAACTAGCTTATGAACTTGTATGTAAGAGCAGGAAGGTATGCTCACCAAGCAGCCCAGTTTCCGTCGTTGTTTTGCTTGCGGTGTGGGTAAATAGTGTACGGCTGCTGCTGTTCCTGTTGTTGTTGTTGTTGTTGTGGCCTGCTAGCTCTAAACTAGCCGTAGCCTCATCTGACTCACGGAGCTCCACTCTCATCACATCCCCGAAGACGCTTGGGGGTATGGCACACCTCGTCAGCTAATCAAGAAGACCGACTTGTCGCTACAGAGTAAGTTTCGTTCTTGTGTCCGCTTTTACTAGACCAGGAAGCTATACTAACTGAGAAACCGCCGTGTTGAACTCACCATCTTTTTTTAAGTTGCATAAAAGTGCTCTGTGTGGATAGCGGATGTGAAATTGTCAACGATCAGTTATGATAGTGCGATGGATTTTTTCTTTTTCTTCTTGGTTGAATAGCCTTGGTGAAAAATGAGTTAAAAATTGCTTTAAGTGGAAGTTTTTCCTTTTTCTTTGGGCAGGAATCTGCAATCTTCTTCCTCAGCTATGAGACTCTCTGCTTAATAATTAACATCTCACAATAATGGAGCTATACTGGTACATGTGAGTATATTGTATGTATTTTTTGTTAATTAAATACGGAGCTTAAAACCGATCTTTGAATCTGATCAACCCTCCCTCTCATTCTTTTGTGTCCTTTACAGAGTTGTCATTATATTCATCGTCATAAAGATATTTTTCTATGTGTGCTGGTACCGGTCGAGACAGAGGCAACTGGCAGCATACCTGAGCAACCCACGCAATGCTCAGATAGTCATTGTTGGAGGAAGGGCCTACCTCCATCAGATGTGTGAGAGACAGAGCGTAAGTGCAGAACCTCCAACACACATGAACTTGCACCTCACAGCGCAAAAATCCGGCTGTGAACTTCTGAAGTGGTTTCACACCTTAGAGGAAGTGACTTTATACACAAAAGTTCAAGGGTGTTCACAGTGAAGAGGACCTCCTCATGTTGCCTGAGAGACTGGAGCTGAGTGAGAAAGAGACAGTCAAATAAGGTCGCGGTTGTGTTACTTTCTTTTTTCTTTTTTTGCAGGGGAGTTATTTGCTTTCTCGAGAAGGCATGCGGTTTCCAGTCGAGTCACTTTTACTTCGATAGGCAGCATTTCACTTTTAGTGTCATACTGAGCAAGTTTGTGGTCGTCCATTAATAGGAACACATTCTGGTTTGAATGTATGTGGGGGTTTTCGTTGATCTGGAGCTTTTCCCCCCCACCGTCTCTGTGTGAACTATTGTGCAAAACCCATTAAAGCGAAACGCAAACACAGGGAGTAATTTAAATGATTGTCTTGAAAAACCTTTTTTAAGATCCTACCATTTACAAACTATTCATGAGATGTATTGGGAGGAGGTAGTCTCAAATGTTTAATTTGCTTGAGATTGTGATTAGTTTACATGGTTTATTCAGGCTGTTTATCCAGCCAGCAGAATGGCTTTCATAGTTTGCTTTGAAACCTCTAATGTCTTCCCGAAACACGTGCTTTTCATGCTCATTTTAAAATTAGCTATTAAAGGCAGCCTTCTGTTTTATGATCCCCTTGAAATGCGTGTTGGATTTGCCTGCGTTTCTGTTGATGTTCTCAGGGATACGTCTAGAATAATAATGCCTTTCCTCAACTTCGGCCTGTAGCAACTGTTTTCTGTGGGCTACGCCACAGGTTTAGGCATCATGTTTGTACCTTCCCCAGGCCCGTTCAGCTTTACTGCCTCTATAAAACACCTGGAAGCAATCTCCATGATGCAGAGCTTCCCCAAAATGAGAATTATTAACAACGGTTTCTAACTCCAGACCGCTACATTCACTCCTTGTTAGGTGTTGTAAATGCTGCATGAACGGGAAAGTTAGAAACAGGTTTTGTAATAGATTATTAATTTAAATGGAAATGTACATACAGAAATTCATCTTCACCAGATTTTGAATTATTTTTCGGTGTTATCCGTCCATGTAGCAAGCACACAGAGGGATATTTTTAGTATTGTTTGAAGGATATTTGCAACAGGAAGTGACCCATTTATAAAATAAATAATTTAGCAAATGATGCAGGGGAGACTGAGCAATGCCGAGGCTTTTGACCTTGGGTTTCCCAAGACCAATTATGATATTATGTGTGCTACCTGAACTGAAGGAACATGCAGTCCAACACAAGATTGCCGGCTGGCTATACCTCCTTGAACTCAGCATTCTCATTTTGCTTATTCACTCCTCTCTAATCTTCCATTTGTTTCACAGTTTCTGCATTCCCCCGTTCCCTCTCCCACACTTTCCCTTTTTCTCCCCTTCCTTTTTTCCCCCTGTTCCTCCCTTTCTTCCTTTCTCTCTTCTTTGTTTCCTCTGCTGTCTCGGATATATAATGTTCCCTGTTTAGATTTTAATGGAATGTGCAGCAGGGAGACCCCTGTGGTCATCCATAACCCGGTACCCTGAAAGTTTTCTGAAGAAATGCCAAGACAACTCAGCTTCATGATGCAGCACTACTTGCTAAACCTCTTGGACAGCTGTACTCACTCAGAGACTAATATGGCAAAAAAGGACAAAAAAACCCCAACCTTTTGATAAATAAAGGCCATGGAGAGAAATCCAAATGATTTGATAAGCTATGAACTGGTTTCAGTCCTCTTTTTTTAGGCCTACATAAACAGTTTCTATTATGTAAGTGGTACCCAATACCTGGGCCATGGACTGGTACTGGATGAAAGCATTTAATTAGATTTGGAAAATACAGATCACAGTAATTGTGCAAGTTTAGTTTAATGTAGCTTATTAGTGTGGTAATTATCTTGAACTATTCTGTCGGTGCTTCACTTTCATCATCATTTCCTATCACGCCCACAACAACAGGATGATTAAACTAATAAGCTCATTAGTCTGTCATCACCGACTTACAGCATGTACACCTGGATCACCAACATGTGCAACAGGTTCAAGAGAGTTTGAAAGCGTCATTCAAAGGTGCTGATCTGTCACTTAATAAAACTGACTTCTTTGTCATATGTGGGCTGTATCACAAATCTGCAAAAAGCATTTTAAAACAGAGACATTTTTTAACATCTCAACTATTTTCCCGTCTTCTCTCATTTCTCCTCTCATTCAAGGAAATGATTGTATGTGTATTAAAAGCGTTCCAGCCTAGTGTAATGTAAGCAACAACTGCTGTTATGTTTATACAATGAACTGGCAGATGTCCTCGCTTCTTCTTTTGTGTAAATACAGGCTTAGAAAACGGTTTGTCGGGTTTGGGGGGAAAACGTTCCATGGTGGTGATCTGTGTTTGAAGTCAAACATTAATGATTTGATTCTTTGAAAATGCTGCCCGGCTGTTTGTGTTCTGCCCTTTGTTCATTGGTGGTTTTTGACTTGTGAGCCGTGGACTGTGGCAAAAAGAAAACAAAAAGTTTAAAAGAGCTGATGCATGAGTGTAATATTATGATAACCAGCAGCAGCGTCATCTCCGGAGATGTGTACAATAAATGCGGCTCGTTTCCTAATAGTGTTAGCGGTGTTATGATGTTGGCTTTAGCTAATAGATTTCTGTCTCTAACGGCTAAGTGTGTATGTGTGTATTTTATTGTGCTTCTGCTTTTTGTGTGTGCATGTGTGTAATTAACTCTGTTTCCTTCCTCCTGTAGCAAACATCAGTCTGGCCTAGTTGGTACGGTGTCCAGGATGACCTTTCACTAGAGGAGCCCTCCACAGCCCTGCCACCAGCAGCATCCTTCTCCCAGCTCGACATGCCACCACCATACGAGGCAGTATCTGGAGGTAACAAAGCTGAATAAGTCACACACATCTTTTGCCTCCTTGTCCTGTTGTTAGCCTGCAAGCGAGCCCCATTCAAAATGTTTCCCCCTTCTCGTACTTCAACATCCTGTGGGGTAGAGCGCTCGACCGTTATCCACTAACAAGTTGGTTCACAGCACCCAGTAAAGAAAAACAAGATATTTGATTGGCACGAGGGCTTAACTGGAGTCCCCTATTCCACCTGCGGTGCTGCTTTGAGCAGTTTAGTGTCAGATTACACAGCGTGATGGTTTCACTACAACATAAGGGTGGTTGTGTCATATGTACTTGAGATGAATTGTGCGTTAATTACATTCCCTGAACCCCCCCCCCCCCCCCCCCCCCCCCCTCAGTAACTGCATTTACATCGATTTCATTCACAGAAACGGTGGGAAAGTCCACCACGTTTCCTGACTGAATACTCTGTGTGGTCGCTGTGATTACATAGTTTCATTTACTACGATGCAGAATGCTTGTTGCTGACAGTTTTATAGTGGAAGTGGCTTTTTTCAGATATAAGTAACTGAAAAAGAGAAGACAACTGCCGGATGATGTTTTTCGCTCTGAGCAGCGTTTGCCAGCTTTAGAAAGTCTCGGGACACACATCAGCTTTGGCATTGCTTCAGAGCCTGTGCACATAACGGCTGTAGTTTCATCCAGTTCCCTTTAGTGCTCCATAGTACTTATATCTCTAAAAAGAGCTGTCCTAATTAAAATGAGTTCACGTGCTGGTTTGCAGTCAGAGATTTGTTTATCAGAGTAACTCCATCAAAATGAAACCATCTGTTTCAGTTGTATCCAAGTGCATTGCTTTTGTGTGTGAGTTAACTCGTTTTTGATGACTGTTATAAACTGCGCCAGAAAAAGCAACACTAAAGAGGTCAGAAGAAAGACCCTAGTTCCCTTTTCCTAACAGAGGCTCAAATACTGGACATGTGACTGGCACTTTGAGAGCTGATGACTCTTCCCAATTCATTAGATTTTTAATTCCATTACCCCACTTTTGTTTTTCAATTTTAAATAATATTGCTACTCTTAATCATTCTTCTCTCAACTAGAAAAGGGATTTTCTCTCTTTTCTAGTTGGGTTTAAATGTACTTGCTTTCAGTTTTTCCTGTTTTGCATAATTAGCTGCAAATATGTGTTTTCGTAGGAGGGCACAAGCTAGCCACTCCAGCTTTTAAATCTTTGTATCAAGTTTCAGAGCGTCCTCTTTCGCAAATGGCATCTCATTTGATCTGAAGTGGTAGTTGAGTCTGACAAGCAGGATGTGGTTACAAAGGCTGGAAATGGTGACATTTCAGCAGCAGTGTAATTACACAATGTGACTGGTTCCATTTCGCCCTCATATCAGATCTTTTTTTTCCTATCGGAGACACCGGGGAGGGGACGTTTGGGTTGCTGTAATACAACAGTTTTAATAGTGCCACTGCATGAAGGTATAATAAGCACTGAATTCGGCATTACAGCCACACAGCACTGTGTAACTCCTGTATCCTGCATCTGCTGCGGCACAATTTAACATTCGCTGTTATTGAATATATGAAAGTTTTGTGACTGTATGAAGCATGAGTAAAAATTCATCATCTCAAAAAGCTCAACCGAGAAGCTGTGAGAAGTACCGAAACCTTTTTTTCCTCTCCCATAAAGGGAGTGGCAGGAAGGATTAAGATTATTATCTTTTTTATGATTTTTTTTTTTAAACAGCTGACTAAAGTCAAAGTCCTGCCCACAAAAAAAAAAAAACCCACACCTTGCAGCTTCCTAACATTACAGCTTTAGAGGTGATTTATGTTTTTCTCTGTCGGATGTTATGGTTGAACAGTTTGTTTGTAGTTTATTTTGGTGCATAGTTCTATCATATTTAAGGTAAGGGAAACATTTATCCGGTTGATATCCCTAAACTGAGCAGCTCAGTCTGGGACAAGTGTGTATGATTTCCTGTTTCCTTAAGCTGTCTTCTCTGTTCCTTCCAGAGGACGACCTGAAGCCCCCTCCCTACAGCGAGTGTGCCCAAGGCGACGTGCCCGACGCCCCGCAGCCCTCGCATAACACTCTTCTTATTTCTGAGGGAGGAGACTCCACTAGCGTAAATGAAGCCCCGCCCCCCTACACAGCATCTCCCCCTACACAAGTCAGCCAACAGGACGGCGCTGTAAGTCACAGCGGGTCCACTTAATCAATCCCTGATGCCAGTTTGCCTTTTCCATGCACTGCCTTCCTACGTTCAACCTCAGTGATTGTTGCCAGCCTAACTCTCACAGGAGAGCAAATGTTTATTTGGATGTTTGTGCGTGTATATGAGTGTGTGCGTGCATATGTTTGTTGTTTTGTTTTTTTTTACTTTGTGTTGTTTAAAAAAAAAAAAAAAAGTGGTCATCTGATGAGTTTGGCAATAACAGATGACTTCAGTGAGCCTGTGTGCCTCAGTCAGGACTGCCTTCCAGCTAGGATGAAAATAATCCCCTTGACCTCTAAGTTTCAAGGGTATCAGTGGAGCCACAGATGAACGAGAGAGACTTTTAAAGTGTGCTCTGTTTTATAAAGGGTTTCTCTGAGGCCACCTTCTTTCACACAACTAAAATAGTTGATCAGTCTCAAAATCAAGCAGATGCTTTAGTTTTTGTTCCAGATGCTATGAAGCATAATATGTGGGGCACGGCTTCATATTTGTGTCTGTCTGTAGACGCTGTTCTGAAACACAGTAAGCGAGTAACAGCCTTCCATACAAATTCACAGTGTAGACAATCTAATTATATTTCAGAGGAACTTTGCTATGTATAGCACATGTGCATAATAAATACTTTCAACTCCAAACTGTGTTTACTCAGTGCTTCATTATGAGTGCACTTGAGTGCTATTTGATAACAAATGCACCAATTGTCTTAGATAATTACCCCATTATCCCGTGTTTTTTTTTTTTTGTTTTTTTTATTGTGGTGATTATACCGGGATGTTAGACAGTTCAAGTGACTATTAGACCTGAGAATGGGATTGAGCGAGGGCGAACAGAAAAGGGGAACAAGTGGATGAAATAAATGAACGCTGGCAGTAGAAAAGATACGGTGCGAGTGGTCGTAATCGGTGTAGCTGCTGGGTTCTTTCTGCTGCTCATCATTATTATCTCCTATACACCAGATTGCAAATAGTGTAAACATGAATTCTTCTTCTGTTAAAAGTTGGAAAACTGGACAATCGCTTTTGTTCAATGGGTTGAAAGAAATGCAAATGTGTCTTAAGTAGATGTAAATCCAGCTGGAGGATGATCAAAATTATTGTAATGAATTGTAATTCAAATGAAAACGTGTAACAACCCTAGAAAAACACTCACAGGGCTACGAGCAAAGGCTCTAAACATTTTTGGATGTGAAGGCTGCTTTTTGTGGTTTTTAGAAGTCACCAAAACTGAGCTGTCACTTTTTTCTTTTTTTTTCTTTGTGAAAAGAAAACTAACCAAAAAAACCTTCTTTTTTTTAACAGTTCTGTTTCTGATAATCTTTACCTCTGCCACAGGGTGGTAGAGTTCAGCTGTTTTACATATATATGTTTTCTTCTGTTGCAATTTTTCAAATACTATTTCTTTGGAAATTTTGTTTTTGTTCTTTTGTCTTTTTTCCTGTCGCTGCATTTTAGTTAACCCAGAAATAACACTGTACTCCCAAATAATCCATTTTACGTGTTTGTTTAATCAGTCTGTGTGTAGTTTCTGAACATTAAAGGGGCGGGGCGTGAGATATCTAGAAAAACTGAATGAATTTTAAATGTTTTCTGGACTTTTGGGTAAACGGGGTCTGTTCGGAGAATCACATGTGATGTACTTTAATGGTAATTCTTTGTATTGTGATGACAAATCGTCCAACGCTGATGCATTTTTACCAAATTTACCTGTGTTGGTTTTACAATCTGGAGGATGTAACGGAGAAGCTTCAAGGTGCAAATCTGAATGTGGGCTTGAAATGGCATCTCTTGTATGGCGGCAGCATGATGACGATTGACGACCTGAGTGTTACGAGGCTTCTGTCCGTACTGTGTCCTGTTTGTTCACTTCACGTTCATTCCCATTGTGGGCAACATATCACATGTCCCCACTTAGTAGCTTTGCAAGTCGAGGGGAATTAATTATTTTTTTCTGCTTTGGGAGAAATGCATCTTCTGTATTAAATTGTTGTTATACAAAATATTGTCAGTTTCATTTTCTCGTGTTTGAGGTCACCCCTGGGCTGCACAGCAGAAGAGCAACACTCACTGGTTCGAAAATACAACACAATCACTTTCTAATGCACACTTTGGTCTCTGAAGTCTCCACTGTCTTTAAAATCTGCACCTGCACTTTGTAATGCAGATTTTTCCAAACCAGGAAGCTATCACGTTATTGTCCTTTTCTTTTCTTTCTTCCAAACATTGAAAAGCTCTATCTGTAGCCAGAGAATTAATGTATTAAATGTAGCTGCCAGTAGCTTCTTGTATTTTCTACGACAATGAAATCATTCTTTTGCTCCCTTTAGGGTCACCACAGAGGATCATCTGCCTCCACCTCACCCTAGCGTCTTTCTCTGTCACACCAACCCCTCTGTATATACTCCCTTATGACATGCATGAATGACCTCTGTGGTTTTCCTCTTTTACTCCTGCCTGGCAGCTCCATCATTAACAACACTTGTCTAAAATATCCACAATCCCTAATCTGCACCTACAAACGCTCAACCTGAGCAGTCCCTCTGATGTACTCTGTTTCTTGTCCATTCTTCTCACTCCCAGTGAAAATCTTAACATCTTCATACAGAATTCACATTTCCTCATGTTACAAACTTAGTCCAAAATGGATTATTTTATCATTTTTTATCTCAGAATTCCACACACAATACCCTGTAATGATAAAGTGAAAGTTTGCTTGAAATTCTTGCAAATGTATTCAAAGTGAAAAACATATAACATGTACACAAGTATTCACAGCCGATCTCTGATGCAATCCCACCCCCACCTCGAGCCCATACATCACTCCAACCACCCACCTCATACATAACGCACCTTACTTTTAAACCGACTCTGATAGAGCTCATGCGAACATACAGTAGAGAATGACAGCTAAATACACATCGGCACTAGTGCTTCACCCAGTATGAACTCCTCTCATTTGTAAGGCAGTGAAAGGTTAGCCACGGGTTCTTCCTCGCAGACTGCTGTTTTCCTCACCGCATTGGAAGTTCTGAAAAATGAACTAGGTACTGAGAAATGCGTGCAGCCAAGTGTAAAAAGGCACTATTTAAAGAGTTGTTTTTTTTCTTCTGTCACAGATGTGTTTCTTGTGCTCATTATGTGAAAGTAATTCCAGCACAAAAGGAAAAAAATATCACCAGGAAAGCAGTCTGTACTCATTCTGCATTCTTAGCTTCATCTGTGGCTAATATGGGGCTGCAGTGCTCTGAGTTAGTCATGTCTTTGATTCAGTGGTCCTTTAAGTGTGAGTGTACCCTTCATTAACCTCAGTTGAGCTGGTAAATACTTGAACCTTGTTATCAACTGATCCCTCAATGAACAGTGGAGGGATTATTAAATAGAATAAAAAAAGTTTAACCATATGTGAGTACATGTAGGAGCAGAACAAGCTGTGACCCCGTAAAGCGCCACCAGAGAGCAGTCTCGCACCAGTGATAATGTCAGCCACACGCTTTCGAGCAGCCCGCACCTGTTGCTGAGCCCGGCGGTCTTTGAGTGCCTACTGGCTCTTGCTGGTATCCCCTCGGTGCAGGATGATGTCTTTTATCACACGTTTAAACGGCAGAAAGCTCAACTGACCTTTGTTCCACAGTTTTAGATTTCTGATGGAAAAAATAATTGGGTTCAGTCACGATCAATTGTAGAGCCCTCTTGTGGAATGAATGCTCAAGGACGTTCATTTTCGGAGCTGCATACAAATAAGCTCAGCCTAATGTTGAATTTTCTTCATTAAAAAAAAGTTTATGAATCGTACTTAAAGCACATTAAATGTGGTCAATCAAAAAAAGATGAGAAAAATGTATTTAAGGAAACAGCTCCCGCGACATTAAAGAAGACTATAACCTTCGTTCACTGATTCCTGTGTTCATGCTGACAGATCGTGTTGTGTCAGCTGTGAATAAGTTATCTAGATAAGATGTGTGGCACTGATTTTGATGTGCGTAATTTATGGTTTTGAGGGGAAATATTTGCATTTGGGAAAACAGGCAATAATCCATCATGTATATCGCTTTACTGGTTATCACATCCTGGTATAAACAGCTGCATAATGGAGACTGCTCTCAAGGATATTCACCGAACTGCCTTTGGAGATTACCAATGTCTCGAAGGCCATTCGAGGAACACAATAGATGGCTCAATTACCCACTGTTGTCTGTCAAAGATCTATTGCTCTCCCAAGACGTGCAAGTGGATGCGGCACCTGTGAAGTGACGAGGATTTTGAGAGTAAGGTGTACGCACTGAACACGGAGAAAGCGGTGCCTTTCGAAGTCTCCAGGAGAGCACATTCCGGGCATGGGTGAGGACGGATAAGATGTCAAATATCCTTCTGTTTTTGATTTTCCACCACAGAGTTGTTTCAGATCAGGACATTTTTCCAAAACCGTGCTTTTTTTCACAGTTTGAATTCTTCAGTTGCTTCAAATTCACATTACATTCCTGTGCAATGACAGTGTATATCGTCGCAACTCTGAGGGAGCGTTAATGAGTTTCGCAGGTCATTTAACTGCTAACAGGTTCCATCCTGTCTTGTGCTGAATACCTTCATCACTTTTTGTTATCCTTCTTTTTACTTATTCATTACAGTTTGTATTATGCATTAGAAAATAAGGAGTTGCACTTATTTACGGGATAACTGCCTGCGTAACTTAAGTCCTTCAGCAACTGCCAAGTGACCATCCCTTGCAGGACACGCATATCCTCTGTAACTTGTTGGAAATGAAAGTGATTTCCTGCCCCAAAGCACGGCGCACGTGTGTTTTGACATTGCTTGAAACATGTGTTCAACTTTCAGTCTTGTGCAGCAGCAGTTTAACTTAGTGTGGACCTAAATTGTTCCTCTGGTACTTTAGTGGCTCGCAGAACCTAATTTACCATTAATGTCTGTTTGCTTCCCATGTGAGAAATAAGCGGGTGAAAAACTGCGGTGCTTTCTGTTCCGTTCTACTTTATACTCCTACTGCAGTACAAATCAGTGCTGCTTCCTACTACATTTGTTTGACAGATCTAGTTACTGGCCCACGGGGATTCACTAAGGTAAAGTTCAAACGTGTGTTATTGCATTTAACAGAGTTCTATCCATTTTTCTCTTATATGGGATCATTTAATAAACAAAAATGTCTGTCATGCAAGAGTTAATGAAACCCCTATTAAATCACACGGCTCTTGCTCAATCTTCATTTGGGGTGAGAGGAACACAGGAGTAGGGAGCTTATCTCCAGGAAAAACCCTGATCTTTTCATTAAACCTGGGATTTGCTTCTGCCCTTTTGGACACAGAGATTATGAGAACTGATGTTGCTTGTTCAGATAGAAAATGCCCAAGAAGGATATTTAGACCCCGTGATTATCCAGCAGTTTATCATTATATTGTCATGATTTAATGGAGGAAAACAAGACACCCTGAATAAGTTTATGTTTCAAAGTACTGCTGCCCCTAACAGCTTTCATCTCCATCAGGTGGCAAAAACATGATAAGCAGGTTGATTGTGTCTCCTTGGCCCCGCAAATATAGATATGATCTAGAGGGCAGAGACATGCCTGCTCCTGTCTGTGATGACAGGATAAGTGAGGATGTCTGAATGTCAGGCAGGAAGGATGAGAACTCAGTGCAGACATGCATGTGTCTCAGTGTAATGATATAGCAGTCAACAAGGTAGGGTTTTTTTATGTTAAGGATTTATTGTACCTCCTGGATATAATCATCATTCTTTCTTCAGGACCTCATCTTGATGGCTGCACAGTGCTTAACAGTACTTATAAAATGTGCAAGCAGTGCAGCCTTCCCCAGAGGTAATTTGTTAGTAACCGGTATATTTTGCATTTTTAATCCCAGAAATGTTATCCGAAAGGAAAGTTGTCATCCAGGCAAGTGAGTTTGTGACATATAGGCTACCCACCGCCAGTTTCATCAGAACAAGGAAAGGTGAAAATGAGAGATTCTCTCTTCTTGGAGGACCTGCAGCTCTCCCCGGCACCGGCTTGTGAAGGAAACCATTCATCTAGCCCACTGCCGTTCCTTCACCACTGTCAGATTTCAGCTGAGAGCGGGCGCAGAAATTGTTTGGAAACATCTCCCTGACTTGCAGTAATGCAGTAATTCTTATCGGGATTCGCTGTTCCAAAGTGTTGGGTTTGCCCTTGAGCATATTGGATTTGACGTGAGGTGCATTGCTGACTTGCTTTGAAACTACGATGAATTGAAGACGTGTGTCAGCTCCTTGCAAACAATGCTTCTCCACTTGTGCAGTTTATGGAAAAACGTAAAAAGGAGCAGGTGCAGACCAGATTGAATGCTTTTCTTTTTTTTTTTTAGCTGTCAATGGAGCAGACATGGATCTGCAATACACAGAAGCAATGAGGGAAAGAGCAGAGACACTGAGAAGTCTGCAAATCCTACTCAGTGCTCTGAGTTCTTCCAACCTTTGACCTTATGTTAATTTCACCTACAGCCTGCTGGGCCTCAGTGATTACCTGCTGTCCCAAACAACAAAATCCAAGTTCCTCTGTAGAAAATGACACCTTCTGTCTGGTGCCAAAGGAACTGTTGTTCCCCGTTTATCAGCTTAGTGAAAATTTACATTTTAATTGAATCCTGATGTTTGAGCCAAACTATACTTACTGAGTTACTGGAGCCCCTTCAGAGAAACGACTTACAGGCTTGAAGTGCGAGTGCAGCGAAGATGACGGGCAGTCAGAGCCGCTCACATCAACTATGCAGAATTTAACTTCATGTGCCAAGATAGCTCATTCTGCCGTCACCAGGAATATCTTTGGCTTTAGTGTGTGTGGAAAAAAATCACAAAACTCCAGCTGGACTTTGTGCGTGTGCATATTTACCCATCAGCTTGTATGTGTTTTAATGAGTTTGAATGTGCCAGGATTTTCATGCTTGCCAGGGGTGTACATGTAACGTGTGTAAAATCAGAGGGACTTAGGACTGTGTAAGTATGTGCATGCGTGTGTGTGTGTGAGGGTGTGTTCTCAGATCACTCACAGATCAGCGCTCTAACATACTAATTAGGATGGCCGCGTCCACTCCTACTCTGTCTTTGATGTGGTTGTGTTGCCCAACTGTGCTGATGTGCGATACTCAGTCTAATAAGACACAAGATAAAAAGATATGATTCATCAGCACCTGTCTGTGTTTGCTCGACCTTTTGCATCCATTTAGAATATTATATTAGACAGTGGTGGGGGTGTGAGCTGTGCGCCTGTAGCTGACAGAACAAAACCCATAGGTCTCATAATGTGGGACACGACAAAGAAAACAGAAATAATGTAGAAGCTGAAACCAGCAGCAGCGCAGTATTCACGCTTGACCAAACCAAGACTGAGCAGAGACTGATGAGACTGTGATATTGTACTTATCAAGCTATTATTACCTTTGGTATAATGATAATAATAGCTTAATACCTTTGTATAGCACTTGTCAACATACAGAGTTACAAAGCGCGTCACAGTTTGAATAAAATCCACGAACAAAAAAACTAAACTGAAATGAGCAAACCCACTCTGGGAACTAACAGAAATCAAACTGAACTAAAAAAAACTAAATTTAAATGAAATTTAAAAAAATCTAGAATGGAAATCTAAAACTATAATAACTCAAGCACAGTACTGTAACAGGATGCATCATCTGTCATTAACATCAGCATGAAAACTGTGTACAGGGAGCTTCACGACATGCGTTTGCATGGATGAGCAGCTCCTAGCAGGGGCGCCTCCGGAGTTTTTTCATAGGGGTGGCCATGTGGGGGCCACTAAAAATATTGGAGTTGCACACAAAAAACATAATGTTCAGTTTTGTTGTGCAGATGTCAAATATAGGTTACTTGAAAAATATGGCAACAACGAGAGAAAGAAAATAATTATGCCTAGTTAATTTCCTGTTATTAAAGTTGATATCATTGAAAATAGGTACATATGAAAACCAAATAAGATTTTGAAATTGATAATAATATGTTTGAATTGATTGATTGATTGATTGACTGATTGACTGGAAGTCCCAGCCATTACTTTAATGATTCTCAGCAGAGCTGAGCAGAACAGCAGCTTACAATTCACTCTCACCAATAGGCTAAAACCAAAACCAGTACTAAAACCAAACGACGAGCTGCAGTATGGAAGTTATTTGTTCTTTTTATCTTTTTGTCTTTTATCCATGGTGTAATTTTTTGTAAATGCTCTGCATTTATAGGTACTACAAAGCACTTTACATTGGTTTTTTCCCCTTCACCTATCCACATACTGATGGCAGTGCAGTGCAACTCAACCTGGTGTTGAGTCCCTTGCCCATGGACACTTCAGCATATGGAAGGGCTTAGGAATTAAGCCTGGGTCATTGATGATGAGCCCCTGGGTCATATGACCCAGGGGCTCATCATCAATGACCCAGAGGCTCAGTGATGATGATCATCAAGACATCTCAAAGAAGCGTCAACCTGCTGCCTGAGCTTGCCGCCCCTACTACTGACCAGTTTCAGTCTTGAAGTAAATGGTTGGAGTAAACCTTTCCGAATCAAAAAGATGGCTTCTGTTTGAAAACACTCTTTCTTCCCAACACCAGTCTTTAGATTAGTTTAGTATATTACTAAAGTGTTTTATTACACAAAGAACCCAATAAAGGACTATACATACTCTCATATGGACGGAAGCGCAGCCCATTAAAAAGCAATTAAAATGCTGATTTCATTTGTTATTATTATATGAATGCCCGAATGAGGCACCTGCAGGCTTCTTCCAAGTGCTATGCATTGTAGCCAGATAGTGATTAACTTATGCATTATCCTGCTGATAAAGACAAACTGAAAAGTCAAGAGCATAAATAGAGAGACAGTTTTGCAAAAGAAGTCATTAAGATTCTGACTAATTACATCTAGTCTGACCTTCCAGTCACATTACTTCAGCTGGAACAAATAGACATTCTTGTCTATTGCCCTTACCTTGTGCTTTCGGGGGCATGGGGAAAAAATTGTGGCAATAGATGGGAGCCTTGTAACTTAAGGAGATTATGCTTTGGCGTGACACTAGAAAATGTTATCATTTTAACAGAAAGCAGATAAGAGTTAATTAACTGATAATGGCTCTCTATTCACAGAGATAAAAGCCAGTGCATTGAAATGAAAGGGTGGGAGTCGAAGAGAAAAATGGACGTTCTGTAAATCTCAAAGAAAACGCAGCTAATTTTATTCCTCCTGATTAAGTTTCACATTGGGATGGCATGAATGCTGAGTAATCTTTTTCACAGCTGCCACAACAATGACCTAAACCGAGGAGTATGAATTTAATCAGGTCTATTTCTATACAAATTGCATTACGAGCTTCGTGGAGAAAACACTACACCTGTCATATCAGAGCCTTTGATCGCACGATGATGACCTCTTTTTTTCTTCTGGATCTCTGCTTTCTGGCACGCAGCATAATACAACAAAGCAAATCAATAACAGCATCACCATGAAATTTAAAAAAAGAAAATGCTTGGGAAAAAGTCCGCTTAACAAGAAGGCGAAAAAACCCCTACAAATCTTCCTCCCTGTATGCAATGTCTTTGATCAACTTTCCAGCTGGGCAAGTTAGGGCTTTTATCAGCTGTATCCTCAGCTCCCACAGATGAGAAACAATGTGCTTTATTCCATTACACTGTAAATCCAATCTCATGCTTCACGCTCTGTAGAAGAGTAGCAGGAAGAGCGAATGGATGAGATGACATGGGGAAATGTTGACACCAATCCCCACAATCCCTAAGGCGACACCAGTCGGTCATTGGGATACCTTTGAGGGATTCTCAGCAATTAACCAATCAATTAAGGGTTTGATGGGGCTCCATGTAGCCATTATGCTAATGCACATGTTGCTGAAGTGAGAAGCGCACGCCTTGCTCGACAAAGTGCCAAAGTCTGGCTGTTTATTCCTTTGTTGCCTTTTCCAGCTGAGAGGTCACACTTGGGAAATCAGTGGCCTTCCCGAGGGAAAGATTTCAAGTACACAATTAAGAAATAATTAGCTTTTGCCACTTGGAATATAGACTTGTGCACATAAATTCTGATATGTTATCACCACTGTGGGCAATGTAACACACTCTGATCTTATAAGAGCAAATGAAAATTTCTGAAAATGACTGGACTGAGAATGTCTCTAAAAGCTCCGCATTGCTGCAGCTGACTCTCCCAGACATCTGATGAATGCCAAATTATTAATGAATGGGGAGTAATGTGATATTTAGTTCTTTAAGTCTCTTCCAAACAGCCTGTAATGTTCACTGATCGATCGCCTGCATGATTCACATGAAGATGTAATGCCTTTAAAAAGGTTTTATATGTAGTGGAACCTATATGTTTGCGCTTGCTTGTTCATTCCCTGGCACCAGTTAGCTAAATGTCTCACACATGGAACTGTCACTGTTAGGTGTTGAACACTGTTGGGTGCTGAGGAAGCTGATGCATGACTAATTGCTGTTGAAGCTGTTCTCGTTACAATGTATCACTTTAAAAGATGTCATTTTGAATATTACAAGACAAAATCTGGTTTAATCCCTGCAAACTGTAAGTATTATCTAATTTAAAGTCAATAAATAAAAACAGACATCTTTGCTGAACTGGCTCTTATAGAAGCGAATCTCATGAATGCCAAAGACAGAGGTGCGAAACATAAGGCCTGAGGGCCAAAATTGGCCCAGCAAAGACTCCAATCCGACCAACTAGACAACTTTGAAAAATGTGATGTTGGCATAAATTTTTAGACTTTTAAATGTATTTTGGTAACTTTTACTACTTTTCCCATTCATAACGACCTCTCCCATGGCCTTTCATACTACATCAAAGTAATGAAGTAATAGATAAAGAATTAAATGTGGAAAAAATACTGGGCATGAAGCTTCTGTAATTTTACACATTACACAGGGATATGCAGACAAAACTGCGAGATATTTTTGAACTGACACTTGTTGCTTATTATCAGATATCTTAAGGAATAAGTGTGTACTTAAACTTCTTCTTTCACCAACAGGAAAGTTTCACTGGTCCGGTTCGCTTAAGATTAAACTGGGTTGTATGTGGCCCTTGATGTGAAATGAGTTCCCTCCCATCTCTGGTCCTAAAGAAAGTGACACACTTCTAGGCATGCACATCAGGTTCAGAAAGTCTGGACTCTTTATCTGACTATGTTTGCTTTGCTTTGAGTCCATGGTGAAAACATGGTCTGTCTAGAAATAGCAGTCAGGATGAGATGTGTGGAGATGCATGGGAAGATGATGTTGATGGGTCTCAAGCCAGTTCCAGTTAAGGTTTTTAAAATGTGATCTCATTTTTACCTTTTTGATCGTACCTCATATGGCGAGTTCAGACCGAACACAAGGTAAGATTTTTGTTGATTTGCATCTATGCCAAGATGCAAATCAACTCAGTTTCAAGCATGAAGGCGAACAGTTGATAAAGAATTTTAAAATATCATGATATATCATATCAGCTGCGACCCTCTGACAGACTGTGGATTTTCCTAATGACGCTGACAGTCAGAAATAAAGGAGGAAACTGATTCAGCTGTTACACAGAGATGGATTGTGCCTGGAGAAAACAAAGGAAAACTGCAGGACTTCCTGGTAAATTCTCAAAGTATCTAATTCCAGCTATAGGTGATATTATAAAGAAGCTTGTTTTCCCACTAGTTGGTCATTACAGGCAAATATTTGTTGATGTATTTGCATGAGTAATGCAAATACAGTGTTTTTGTTGTCTGTGGTGTTCTTTTAAAGTTCAATTCAATAAAAGAAAAAGACAGAGAAAACAAAAACAACTTTTAATTAAACCTATGCGTGAACAACAAAAGGTGCTGCAGGGAAGAATAATCCAGCCGAAAGTCCCACCAAGGAAATATAAACGGGGAAAATAACACTGATTGAAAACAGCAACAGAGAAACAAGTGAGACATCCAGACGGAGCATACCTTGATGGGCTGACAAAGATGTAGTGAAAGCATCATGAATAAATGCGCATGTGGGAAACCACTGTAATGACAATCACTACATGTGTTTTTATTTGGGGGGTTTTTATGCTTTTGTGTGCTATTTCTGGATTTCTGGGTGCATTTATTTTGAAAATCACTGTTTTAAATGCCTGTACATATTTTAATTTCCACCTCCCTTAATTAAAGTAATAAATTACCCCTGCTGAGGAAAACGGATAGAAAATGACAGAACAGCGGGACTAAGAATAGAGTGGAAGTGCTGCAAAGAACATGGAAGGGTAATGAGGAAAACATCACCCAGAAGTAGTGAGCCCCAGCAGGGCATCAGTCCCAGCATTTGGTCAAGTGGAATACAAAGAAATCAGCAGAGGGATCGGGTTATGGCAAAGAGAACGTGGACCGATGTAGTGGTTGGTGACCCCTGTTTTAATGAGCTGCTCCCAGTGTGAGCACCCCACCAAAGGACAGGTCAGCTGCACTTTACCTCCCCAAAACTGACTGTTTTATTCCTCCACTGTAGGCCACAAGACTATTTTAAAGACTCATCTGTGACTCATTTTTAGCATTTATATTGTTGATGATTTATTTTTATTAATCCACACGCTCTCTTGGTCTCTTTGATTGCCATCCTATATTGGCTGCTCGCCCTCCAATGTTTTAAAAAAGGAACTTTTAAAAAAAATCCCTGTTATAGTAACATAAAATGTGTGAACACAATCAGGTCAGAAAAATTGCGAGAGCAGGAAGACACAGAGCAAAAGCACCAGAAAAAGAAAAATAACTGCCATAATAAAAAATATAAAAGGACAAAGCAAGAAAGGTAGATAAAGAAACAGACAATGTGAAGACACAGACAGAGAAGCTCTATAAGCAGAAAGGAACTATAAAGAAACGGGGGGAGTTTTTCACTTCCTTGAAGTGTGTTCCTGAATACCAGGCTTGATCACATAGATGATTTCATTATTGAACAGAGCATAGTGTCCACTTACAGTTACTCCCCTAATCTCAACAGAATATACACTTTAATCAGCCACTTTGTTAGACATAGGCTGTATGAAGTTATTGGGCGGTTTAACTGCTAGTTCTAATTACATAATCAGGCCATCACGTAGCAACAGCACAACAGCAACTCATTGCCATGTGAGTTTTTTCACATGGCACGTAGATGACCTGCTGAAGTTCAGATCAAGCATCAGAATGGGAAAGAAAGCTGATTTTTAAGTGAGTATGAACATGGCTGTTGGTGCCACACGGGCTGGTCTGAGTATTTTGGAAACTGCTGATCTCCTGGGATTTTCCTGCACAGCGGTCTCTAGGGTTTACAGAGGATGATGTGAAAAGAAAATATCCAGTGAGCAGCAGTTCTTTGAGCTAAAATGTCTTGTTGATCTTCAGAGGACACCTGCTTCAACCTGATAGGAAGGTAATAGTACACGGTTCGTACGGGTGCTTGAAATCCTTGGAAATGTTTGGATATTAATATTGCCTTTTCAAGGTTTGAAAAGTGCTTGAATTTCGGATGTGGTGCTTAAAACTGCTTGAAACTGTGACTGTATTTCATTCACCACAAATAACTATCAGATTGAATAGTTTTCTTATCAGATAGAGCAGGGGGAGGCAACTCCAAACCTCAAAAGCCGGTGTCCTGCAGGTTTTAGATGTGTCCTTGATCCAACACAGTTAATTCAAATAGCTAAAATTACCTCCTCAACATTTCTTGAAGTTCTCCAGAGGCCTGATAATGAACTAATAGTTTGATTCAGGTGTGTTGAACCGAGGTGATATCTAAAACTTGCAGGACACTGGCCCTTGAGCCCTGGAGTTGGCTACCCCTGAGATAGACTTTGCAAGTCATTTTATTTCTCTAACAGCAAAATTTCAACGCTTGGGCTGCCTTGCACATCTGCATGTCAGTCCGTTTCAATTGAGGCCTGTGAGGCACTATCAGCCACTGAGACAATAGACAAATTTATGTGTTTTCATCTATGAATATTTCATATTTTAAGGCTTCTCGTTTATTTAAAGGAGATGAACAATATAATATCAATATAATAATCAATATAATAATATCACAGATGATAGATTAAATAAATAAACTGATTTTAGATGGATGTTTTAGAGTATGTCATCTGTTCAAAGCCTCTCCCGGTCAGTGCTATTGTCCATGTCTGTCTTAGTGTACATGATATTATTAGCATCAACACGTTAAAGGTCCAGACAGCAATGTAATTAAACATCTTACAGTTAATTTTATTAGGAATGAACTTTAAAAAAAAAAAGTCTCCTATGTTTTGCGTCATTTAGGAAATAGGCATCAATATCTGATTGGAAGACTTATTAATTTGCCTTGCTGTATTTTTTTGTGGTGTTTGGTGCAGTTTTCTTGTTTTGTGTGGTTGGGTTTTTTTCAACAGGAGATGAAAATCTTTCTTTAGCTGGTTTGTTCACATTTGCACATCATAATTTTTAAGTGAAATGTGTGTTTTGAGTGTATACACTTTATGCATATAAGGCCTTTTCCTTCATCCTTGTGTGGTGCGTTTTTCAATGTTTTAACAAAAGGGGAACAAAGGTGTTTAAGTCAACCTAAGAATGATTTGTTATGCAATGGGCGATCATGGCTCAAGAGTTGGGTGTTCGCCTTGTAATTGGAAGGTTGCCGGTTCGAGCCCCGGCTCATACAGTCTCGGTTGTTGTGTCCTTGGGCAAGACACTTTACCTACCGCCTACTGGTGTTGGCCAGAAGGGCCGATGGCGCGATATGGCAGCCTCGCTTCTGTCAGTCTGCCCCAGGGCAGCTGTGGCTACAACTGTAGCTGCCTCCACCAGTGTGTGAATGGGTGGATGACTGGGTGTGTAAAAGTGCTTTGGGGTCCCTAGGCAGGACTAGTAAAACCACTATACAAATACAGACGATTTACCAAATTGAATTCTTTTTGCATTTTCATGCATTAATGGACCTTGAAAGTGCTTAAAAAGTGCTTGAATTTAACCCTGAAAAAGGTGTATGAACCCTGAATAGTAACTCATATAACTACTTGTTACAACCAAGGTATGCAGAAGAGCATCTCTGCATACCCAAGTCACCAAGCCTTAAAGCAGATAGGCTTCATCATACCTGTCAGCTAAAAACAGGAAACAGAAGCTAAAATTTGCCACAATTTGGGCAACAGGAAACTGAACAGAAGTTTCCTGGACAGAATCTCAATTTCTGCTGCAACAATCAGATGGCAGAATCAGAATTTGACGTAACACAAAAGCACGAGCCTTACATCAGCGGCTCAAGCTGCTGCTGGTGTAATAATGTCTGGGATATTTTCTTGGCACACTTCAGGCTCCTTAGCATCAATCATTTAAATGTCACCGGCTACCTGAGTATTGTTGCTGTCCATGTCCATTATGACCAAAGTGTCACCACAGTGGATCTTCTGATGGTTTCTTCCAGCAGGATAACACGCCATGTCAGCAAGCTTAAATCACCTCAAGCTGCTTTCTTGTACATGACAATGGGTTTATTCACTGCACACAAATGGCTTTGATATGAGAGCAGCTTTAGGATGCGGTGGAACAGAGTTACATCGTGGCTGTGAATGACAAATCTGCAGCAACTGTGTGATGCTTTCTCGTCAATATGGACCAAAATCTCCAAGGAATATTTCCAGGATTTTGTTGAATCCATGCCATGAAGAATTAAAGCAGTTCTGACAGCAAAAGCGAGTCCAACCTGGTACTAGCAAGTTCTACCTAATAAAGTATCCACTGGGTGTACTGGTCATAAAAATAATCTTGCACATAATATAAATTCTTTCTTTTTTTCTTTTCCTATTTAGCACAAAACCGTGCAGCAGTCTAACCAGCACCATCAAAAGAACGTTGGTAGTCTCTTGTTCTTAGAATTCTTCCTTTCGGGGACATTTACTTCATATTAACTTCCTCCATATAGTTTATCTAGCATAGCCTGACTGAAGTGCTCAGACATTTACTTTCATCTTGTCCAAAGGCATACCTCAAAGATGGGAAAAGGTGAAAGTGACTCTGGGGGGAGGGCACGTTCAAAGCCAAAGCAAAAGAGTTTCTTCCTTTTTGCCGAATGGCCTAAATTTCTTAAAAACAAGCAAGTGCTTCCATCTTATAATGCCGTTTTGACGGCTCCGGCTCTACTGCGCGAGGACAGCTAGACTCTCCCGAGCTCATTTTTCCCATCAGTAGGCAAAGCAGCTCCTAAGACAACTTCAGAGAGAAGACTTTCTGAACAAGCTCACGGTTAAATCACCATCTCAGCATTACACTTGCGTCTCGGCTAATAAATGGAAAAATAGATATTTCACTCTACCTCCTACACACATCCTGGTGCAGCTCTGACTTCTAACCTCTAAATGGAAAGCTGACAGTAATTAAAATGACTTTGTTTGTCCAATGTGGGGTAAAAACAATTACCCAAAAACCCCTTTGCCTGTCAAATAAAGTTCATTGTTATGAGCAAGCTCCTACAAGAGATGATGGATGTCTGAATTTCCAGTAATGCCTCCTTTCTAATGAGTTCCCCTGCCATATTGCAGGCTCATTATAAAAAATACAGGATCTTTATTGCTGAGAATAATAACAAACGATAATATCCCAGTAATGACTTTGATTATTATCGGTTAAAGCCAGTTTTGGTCGCTGTTGTCAGCCTTGCTGGTTATTTTCTCTTCTTTAATGGGCCAGTTTATGAAAGTCAGCGTTGGCTGAAGATGCAGATATCAGCTCTGTAATAGGCAAAGACAGTGATGTGTTTTATTCACCATAAGCGTGCATATTTTAGGGCAACTTAAACATCTCTTCCAAATCTTTTCAATTTCCTCAGTCTGTGTTTAGCGTTTAGTCCAGCAAACTGTGAAAAGTCTGACATACTTTTTGGATTTTTATGTTTCCTCTGCAGACACATAAATCATGTTTCCTAAACTCTGGAGATAAAACAAAAAAAAAGGAAAAAAATGCACTGTAGCGAGAAGACCAATCTTGGTTTCCTGTGCATACCTGCTTGGAGTGCATCACGGTCACACAAACCTGCACAAAGGCAGAAAGCATATCGGGGACACCTGAAAATATGTGCACGACTGTAAACGTGTCGTGTTTATGTATGTAATATAACTGTGCGATGCCTGCACCCTGAGTCGGTGCGTAGCCATGCTTGGATGGATGTGTGCATTGAGAGAACAGACAGCACCATGCAGTGAGAGGCCAGTGAAGTCACCCTGAAATACAAGATAGCGTTGAAAGAAACAAATTGCTTCTGCCGAGTTAGAAATTGGAGGATTTATTCCAGTTTCCGGAGACGGTTCGGTCAGTATTGGTGAAGAATCACTTTGGTCCCAAGAGGCCCTGAAGCAGCAGCGTACAGTGTATTTGTCTGTTTAATCTGAGGTAGCACTGCCTATGTAAACTTCACCTAAAAATGTGGTGGAAAAAGCTGGAGGAGCGACTCTGACTGCAGACGACGATGTACGTTTAAAGATGACCACAGACAGTTTTGCGCACACATGGTAGAGACTATAGGGTGATCCCACTGCACAGACGCATTAACAAGTCATTACAAATGAAATCTGAATTTTAAACTGCGCGTTATTCCCCTTTTAACACCACGTCTGCCTTCAGAAGATTACAATGCACGGGAGATGGCGGTAGTTTTCCCCACTGTGGCTTCTCCGGATTATACGCGCCTTTAGTACTTACATAAGTGGCTTTATTTTTCTATCCATTTAGCCATGGGTAGCTTTCCCTAGTCTATCTCCACTTAAATTGCCTTTGGGTCTTCAAAATTACTGACTGGGAATAAAATACCTTCTTAAGACAGACAAAAATCAGCACATTGCTCTCTCTAGTGGGAATGGCAAACATCGTGTCCACCAGTCACATATATAATTGTTCTCTACGGCCTCGGTCTTTCCATTTTGACATTAATTAATCTGAAGCAATCTCCAAACTGCCCATGGGGCCAAGACCTCGTGCCTCCAAACCTTCAATTCCCATGATTGAATTTCACAGAGTTCATCTCTCCAGCCCTTAACTTTGCCACCTCACTAATGGTGATGGAGGAGGAGAAAAAAAAGAAAGGATACTAAAAAAAAGAAGAGTAGGGAAGAAAAAAAACTTTCACTATCAGCCATATTCTTTTTGCTATCCATCATGGGCCATAGAGGGGAGGACAAAGACAAATACAGCCAGCCAGAACCTCAGCAGAGAGCGAGAAGGATGACCCTCTTGGACTCTGGCGCTGCATTTCATTATCTCACCAAGTTCATTCATTCACTACCTTTGGACGGATTTGGCTCTTATAAACACTCCATCATACCGCTGCACTGCATTGTAGCAGGCTGATGAGAACAGGGCAGAACCACGAGGGTCAGATAAAGATGGAGTAAACGTTCATAATGATGTTATAAGTGAGAAAACAGAGTATAAAGCTCAATCAGGGGAGCGCTATATTTACCTCTTGTTTCAACTTATTTCAACCATGCTAATGTTAATGCGACTGTGGTAGCGTTTGGAGCTAATTGCTAACATCAGCATGCTTATACCTTGTAGTTTTTTATGCGTAGCACCATCAGACAATAAGGCTAAAGGCCTTCCATAAGAGGAACGATGGGTATTTAGACAATAAAGAGCCAGTATAAAGAGGCATGCTTTAAAAGAGGAGGGTTACCCAAGCTAAAACTGCTTAGGGGTGGTACTCTGTTTAAGATGGCTTAAACAGCTGAATAAAAATGAAGGTGCACTGCAAGAGATGAATAGAAAGTACTTCATAAAGCCAGTGGCAAAAACTCCCTCCTTGGTCATAATTTCAAAAACACTCCAAGTGACAATGCTAACGTCTAAATTTAGCTCGTTAGCATGATAATATTTGCCGGTACTAAAAAAGTAAAGTCATTATTTTTTGCAAGCATTCAGTCTGAAACCAAACTATTGCACAAGTAAAACCTTTTTGTCTGATGGTGGTACTATGTGGGAAGTAAAAATGATCACCAAGGATGCTTTAATTCATCTGTTGAAAACGTAAATGTCAGCAAATTTCATTTAATACGTTCTCGAGGGGTCACCCACTGAACTGATCGCCTTGGAACGTCTTCACCAACTCTAGGCTAATATTTCTCCTCTGCTAAGAGAATTCACAGAATCAGTAAAAACTAACCTCCTGGTGGCGCTAGAAAAGGTCAGTGGATCACTAAAGGCACTGAGATTCACCCTCTGGGTACTATGGGTGTATGTGCTTCTATTCATAGCAATCCATCCAGTATTCTTATGAGCTATTTCAAGTCTGAACCAAGTGGTGGGCTGACAGATCAATATCGTCATCCCTACAGCATGATGTTAGCATGACTAATAATGTGTAAGGAGCTGAATAAAATAGCAGCCTACAGAAACTTAAAGCCCTTAATAATTTTACTGAGTCTGACACCTCACGGAGAGCCCTTTGCCCCGTCGCATACATACTTCCTCTGACACTCTGACAGTTACGGCATCATCGTCCAATCCTTCCTCCCATGAAGCGTGGCGGGGGAAGTAGACTTTGTGGAGTCTTGGCACTACAAGGCCCTAGATGCTGCTGCTGCAGGGGCACAGTAAGGCTGAGTAAGCCTGAGAAATCACACGGCTTTGGCCCTGCTGCAGCGTGGGATGGCTCATTGAGTCTGCAGGTATGGAGCTCAGAGTGAGGAATGACTGCAGTCTTTCACAGCTGGCCGGCTCTTCTCTCACTCTTTCTCTCACCCTTGCTATCTTTTCATGTGCCCCCTTTTATTCCACAACTCTTCCTCTCCTGGGAAATGACCAAAACATCTTTCTTGCCTCTTACTCACACGTACTCTCAACCTCCTGAGTTCCAGCTTGACTCAGCCGCTTGTAGTCACTCTCGTATTAGCATGCGAGTGCTCCACAACATGTGAGCGCTGTTGCACTTGCGTGTCGGCGAGCGTGTGCTTTGTGAGTGTCCAGGCAGCTGCCAGGTTGGCTGACGGGTTGTGTTTGCGAGGTGAGAGATGACGTGGGGCTTGAAACGGCAGAGAAACTGCGTGACAGATGGCCTGTGTGACAAA
Source organism: Neolamprologus multifasciatus (assembly GCF_963576455.1). Classification (NCBI taxonomy): domain Eukaryota; kingdom Metazoa; phylum Chordata; class Actinopteri; order Cichliformes; family Cichlidae; genus Neolamprologus; species Neolamprologus multifasciatus. Next base: position 16,110,254 of record NC_140447.1, on the reverse strand, counting down.
GTGATTTTAGGGGCTCGACTGTGGTCGGTTGAGGTTTGGCACTAAAGCAGGGGCTTGGCCTGCTGTTAGTATCTCCTTCCATCAGTGTATAGAGACACACACTAAAAATGGACATGCTTGCATGAAGGAAATTTGACAAAAAATGAACAGACATTGCTTTTTCCCTCTGGTATTATTTTTTTTTTATATACATAAAAGCTGGCCTTTAGTTTCTTTCATCGTGACAATATTTTTGAACCATTATTCAGTCACATAGAAGGCTGAAATCTCCAATTCCTCAAAGAAGCTGCCAGATGAAACAATACACAAACAGTAAGCACACACACACAAATACATCCCACGAAGATCTTACATGACTGGGTGAATTATAGGAGACTTCTTCTGTGGTTGCCTAGAAACTTGAGTGCATTTGCCTGACATCAAAACAGGAATGCAAAGCAACAAAGGTAGCTGCACACACCTCCACAAACACACACACAGAGACACAAGCTCCTGTGTAACTTTGATTCATTCTTACGCCGCCCCATCACAGGCTAATATACTCACAATCATCCATTGCCGACTCTGATGGCCCATTCAAAGACACGCCATTGTTTTTCCTTCGCTCTGAAGTTGAGCTGCAGCTCGGCGGGTTTTCGCCGTTGGCCTTGAGGGAGTAAAACATCTATTGTGCGGGAGACCAAACCAAGCGAACTAAAAGAGAGCCTGAAATTCCTGAAGCAAAGTGAAAAAGTTCTGGAGGTCACAGCGTTTTCAGCTGATGAAAGTGCAAGCTAGTGCCTCAAAGTCACTTCATTGTATCAGAGCTCAGTTTATTGTTTCATTGTATTTGTCAGTCACTACCATTGCCTTTGGCATTGCATATCTCTATCCAATCTGTTCTGATATTTTAAGAACGCAGATCTGCTCCCTTTGCATCTCGCTGCGCAGCAAGAGAACGGAAAAGGTTACCCACGCATTTCCCAGAGTTGCACAGAGGCCACTTGAAATGTAAATCTCAGCTTTACCCCCCCCCCCCCCCCCCCCCCATCCCGTTGTGGGTAGCGACATTTTTATGAAAATTACCTGATTTGAATTTAGATGTGGATACAGGGGAGCAGAAGCATTCACAGAGGCATGTTCTGGTTTAACGAAGAGGCATATTAACAGGCTGTTGTTGACTCTCCAGCGTGTCTGTCAAAAAGACAGACACACTTTCAGTCACAGCCTTAAAGCTGTGTACGGCTGTTTGGGCTTTTGGAGCTTTTGGAGCTTCATAGAGGGCTGCGCTCATTCACCAGGGGATAAATAGGTAATTGAACCGGGGGATGTCGGTATTAAAATATACAAAGGCGCAGACACACGCCACTGTCACTTTCTGTCTTGCTTCTCTCTTCTTTCTCTCTCTCTCTCTCACACACACACACACAGAAACAGACACACATATCATAACCTACATGTTAAATCTTTACTTTCTAATGAGAAGAATTTGCTGTTCAATGAACTTGAGAGAGAGCTTTTGTCTATCTAAAGGATTCACACAATATTGAGCAGCTGGGTCTCATGGTTAGAGATATATGCATGACAGGGTTCAAACCCACTTGCAGCGAGCACCCTCTCTGCTGAAGTGTCCTTCACTAGCTCACCAGTTGTGCACGTGATTGGTAGCTGACTCACAAAATCTATAATATATGAAAAATTATCCTTTGAAGAAGGATTATATTTCCAAATGTAGCTGAACGCACCCTGAAGATTCAATGCAAATGAGTTCAATTTAAAAAAGGGAGGGAGTGCTTTTCAGATTATGACACTGACCTCTGACCTTCATGAAAGAGAAGGTCTAGAGGAGATTTTCACACCTGAAAACAAGTGCATGACTAAATAAATACGTTTAAAAAGAAAGAAAACAAAAGAAAAAGCTGAAGATCTTCCAAATCTGTCATCCCACTTGTAGCTCCAGCGCTCAGTGAGCTCTAGTCCTCTCCTCCACCTGCAGGACAGCTGTGCGCCGCTGCCACGTCTCTCCTCGTTGCTGCTGCTGCTGCTGCTGGAGTGGACGCGCAAAGTGGGGGCGCAGTCCTCAGCCATCAAAACCCTGCTCGCAACCCCGCGCAGCTGTAACCGCCAGCAGCACCGGGCGCATCAGCCGCCTCCGCTCCTCCCGTTCCTCTCGCCTCTCGCACAGGCGCTGAGCGTTTTAGCGCAAGGAAAGTTTTGCTTTTAACGCGCCGTCGCTTTTTCGCCACACAGCGGAGCATATTGTCTGTGGCGCAGCGCGACAGTGCGGTGTCCGATTACAGATCGTGCGCCGAGGAGCCACCGGCACCAGAGCGCTCCTCCGTGGGAGCAGATATAGCACACGGGGCTCCTCCGGAGGTACGGAAACGGCATCATCTCCGTTTAACCGAATTTTACTGAGATCCATTTCTGACCAGAGGCACAGCTGAAGTGAGGATATTTTCTCCTTAGCTCATCTTTGCTTTCTGTCTTTTTCCTCTGCGCTGTTCTCACCGGGACAAGACACGCAGTTTCGCTCCCTACTAGATGACCGGGAGTTGGACACCTCACTTGGTAAGACATGGAAAATAAAAAGCGTTTTTTTGCTTTTTGTTTTATTTTGAGCTCTGCGCCAGTGTTGATGTTATTCAGATATGCTTCTGATTTCTGCATTTCTTAACATGTTTTTCTCGTGATCACAACGGACGACTTTAACTCATCTTTAAATGACATTTTGTACTTAAATCACACGTCAACATGAGTAAAATATCCAAACAGTATCCGGCAGGATGGGGATAGGGTTGCATGCCTTGGGGCACATGCCTGCACTTCTCCACAATGGGGTAAATAATCAGTTTTAGAAGTTTTGCATTGTGCTCTGCGACGTCTCGCCGCTTGGTGGTGCTGGCAGAGTGCGGCCATCAGCAGGTACCTCACAGCTTTCATCAGATCTTTACATCTCACACATTCGAAGCAGTGTCTGGCTTTTCGCTTTCCTCTTTCTAATATCTCATTACAGCTGATTAGGGTTTCATATCACGATCTAATAGCTAAGCCTCTGCTTCATTCTCTGCTTCTTATTTTGGGAGATGCTTGGAAAATATGTGTGTCACAATTTTTAAAAAGAAAACAAATAAGGGGGGAAAGGGCCCAACAGTACAGCAAATGGCAGTGCACCAATCCTGAAAACATCAGGGGCTTCACAGGAGACAAGCTGTTGAATTTTTACATCCACATCGTCTTTAGTTAACCATTAAAACAAAATTTGATGTTATTCAAGGATTTATTCCACTTATTATTATTTTTCCTCATAATAAACGTCCTTGCTTTTATATGTAATGTTTTGCTCCTGCTTTGACAGAGTAAAGATTTCAATCTCTCCAGTTTTTGTTGAATTTTTCTTTCTCACCGTTTTGATTCCACAAGAATGAATGAGTGCCCTTTGAGAGACACTGATTTTCCGTGGTTTAATGCTAGTAATTTTCATTTAATCACAATAACAAGATGTGCCAAGTTTATTTCATTCTGCTGATCTCTTTGTTGAGGTATTCAAACTTTTCAGCCGTGCACCTCAAATTTAATTCTGCTCACTCACACATTGCACGGCCAGAGCTGTCCTTGGAGGCTTTTTTTTTTAACCCAGGGTTTTTGTAAAACTATCAAAAAAAAGAAAAGAAAGAGGAGTTATTTTAAAGTTATTTTAGCTAAAGTCCCTTTGGAAAAGAAAAAGGGGAAATAAAAGAGGAAATAAGTGCTAGGAAGTTTTGGGGACAAAATTGCTGAAATGCTTGAGAAATATTGAATGGGGAGAGAGGAAAAAAGGAAAAATGGCTCAGAGCTGTAGTCATCAGTTTAAAGAGAGAAAAAGTAAAGAATTAATTGAGGAAACTGCCATTTACTTTGAAGATTAATAAATCTTTTAAGTAACTTTTAATCCAGATTAGTGGTTCTAGCTTCTCAGATGTGAACATTTGCTGCATTTTCTTGGTCTCTGGTAAAAGTGCATTTGTTATCTTTGAGTTTTGGATGGTTGCTTGGACAAAACAGGAAAAACTGTGTTTGCTAATGATCGTTTACAGGGGAAACTGTAATAAGCAGTATTTGCGGCGTGCAAAAAAACCCCACCACCAACTGCTGCACTGACAGAGAGACGAGCAGCAGGCTCACATGAGCCCATTGTATGTAAACTTGCTCCACATTCCAGCGCGCTGTGAAGAGCAGCATATGATTAGCCGTGATTGATATTTGTGTTGCGTGGGGAGTTTGCCTGAGCGCTGACACAGAACCCCAGCAGAAACACAGCAATTAGTCCCAGCCTGAAGATGTTCTGCGATGACTCTTGTGGTGTCGGAGCACGGTGAGACTGTGTGGTCACCGTGGAAACTGATTGAATGACAAGCCCCATTGTTGTCGACCTTTGTGATTCAACATCCCCTCGGGGGTCGAGCTCCTTTGGGAGGGAAAGCGAAAGGCATTGTCTTGCACATGCAAACTAAACAACCATTAGCCTCTGGCCTCTCTAAGGCCCCATTGGTTACTTATTTGTGTGACACCAGCAAGATGGGGTTTTGTTATAGTTTGTCTCTGTACACGCAGCCTCACAAAAGATGTGAGTGTATTGGGTGAGAACTGCATGGAAGGCCAGATTTGACTAATTCTCCCCAAATGGATGATTTATTGCTCCTAAGCAAGGAAACTTGGAGTCGCAAACAATAGCTGAAGTGGTTTTCTGCTCATTCCTGCTGTGCTTTGTCCTCAAGCTACCACAGGCTATTTATACATCACAACCACTTTGCCATTATCTCATCCCTCCTCCTTGGTCCTCCTGCCACTTTTGAGTTCAAGACTGTGGCAGCTCCAGAGAATCATCCCACATGTTGGATGACTGTTTAACTTTATAATTCATTTTGAAGGGAGTTCAGTGCCCGTTTGTGCCATTTCTGACCTATCCTGACACAAAAGAGAAAGTTGCCAGGGTGAAACTAAGCATTTTTTCTCCTTTTCTTCCTTTTTCGCTTCTGTCATTGTCAGTGATATAGCGAGATGGTGCAATGTTGCTATGGCTACTCTCAAGGTTTCCTACCGGGGATTTGAAAGGCTCTTGAGAGGAAATGAAAATGTTGGCAAAATGAACGTTTATCAGCCACGCCACTTCTGTTCTTTAAAGGCCAAAGTGTCCTAACAGTTGCCATAGAGAACGCGAGGAAGTTATGAAGTGGGATGCATAATGCAACCCCAAAGCATCTGTTGTTTATCCTCACAAAAGTCGACGTCTTTGTGTGCCGCACGGAGATTCGAGTCCCTTTCCGTCAAGGTCACCCGTGAAAGGTTTGACGCTTTTTAAAAAACGAACATGGCGCCATCTTTCCCAAAACTCACGTTGTGAGTCTGTTTTCCTGCGAGGAATATTATATTACAGTGCTGCTCAGAAGGGGTAAAGTGAGCTAAAGTAAAAACAAGGCACGTACAGGTGCAAAATTAAGACTGACATGCAAAAGAGCTGGAAATGAAATGATAAAAAAAGTGCACGTGTAAAAAGAGACACACACAGACATGCACAAACACACCAGTTCTCTGATGGGACCTATCCTTGTAAAACAGACAGAGGAAGCTGTGGTAATTTCACACTGCATGCTAAACAGCAGAAGCAGCGCAAAGGCAGGTGTAGGAAATAATTTGAGTTCAGAGTGAGGCAGGGAGGTGCGAGCGAGCGATATGTGATCCTGGATGTGCTATTGCTTCTGCTGCTTGGATCCAAGAGTGAACGCCTGCGGTTTGAGTTAAACATCCCTTCGCATGTCCACACGTCAGAAGGAATTAGCACCACTGAACCAGCCGTCACTCGCCAGCACAGCTACACTGCATTAGCTCTATCCCCCTCTTTCGCGACAACCTCCAACCCCACTCAGATAGTGGAGGAATCTGTCTTTTAACCACGATGCCAGCGCAGGCAAAACACAGAGCGGACTATTTGGGTCATGATTGAATAATCCCCAAAGCCTCTTTCTCCCTACTAAGGATCAAGCTGAGAGGATGTTTGAAAGGTTAAACAGAGAGGGCTCCCAACTTTCACTCTTTTTTGTGACATCAGGAGAGGCGATTATTGTAAACTTTAAGTTTCGGAGTGTATTGTAGTCTTCCATTTACACTTGCGTCGGGATGAAGCTAGCCAGGAGAGTCGCTGAGAGGTGGGGGGTAGGATGAGAAGGCGGGAGCGTGGAGAGAGTGTGTGATGAGGTGTAATGAGTCAGGGGAAAAGAGGTGAAAAGAAGCTTTTTTTTCTTTAAAAGAGAGGCGGGGGCAAAAAAAGAGTGAGGGAGAGGCTTTGCTGGTCTTTGTTTATTGACTGATTGAGTGCCACGGGGCTGTTTGAAGGGTGAAATGAGTCATGAGTTGTCACCGAACACACATGCAGACATACACAGGGGGAAATACACACTTTTCTCCCTCTCACCCTGCTGTATTTCTCTGGAAGATGAATGACTTTGAAGCATGAATGAGAGGATCATTTGATAGCGGCGCTCAGCTCGTATATTTCCCCTTTTGTAGGAGCTTCTTCTTTCAGGCTGCAGCTTGTACCTCTGAGATGAGAGCAAAACTGGACTGCCTCCTGCGAGACTTTGAGACTCTTTGCTATGTATAGTCACAACTAAATTAGGCGACCGCCCACTACTAAAGCAGGCCCATGTGTGTGATTTCTGCGCTTTTATTTGTGTTTACCGTATGCCTTCGAATAAACAGGAGACTATGTAGCTCGCAATCGGTCGCGGGTTTGAGTTTTGTTTTTCTTTAACTCCTCGTGGGACGAAAATGCTTGCGCCTTATCTTTATGGAGCATATCATTATACGATAAGAAGCTCTTTTGATGTAATGCGTTTAGTACTATCGGAGCTTCATCTATCGCAGCGCCGCAAACAGCCGGAGAGGCTCTAATTTGATCAGTGAGAGGATATAAATACAGAAAATACTTTAATCTTCAGCAAATGAAAACATTTATCTCTACTTTGAAATCATTACGATGGGCTAATCAGTGCAATATCCTCGAAAAAAAAAAGACAAGAAAAGGAAGGGAAGAAAAATATTCAACTTGCAAGAGGATGCTTCCCTCAGCAGATGAAGGAGGAAACGGAATTACAGAGGGTGCTATATTCTTTTTTATCCGACCTCATATGAAAGTTTGCGATAACATCTAAAAAGATAAAGCGGCCCACTTCTTGTAGTTTGGCCACGCGGGGAAAAAAATGGGAATGGAAGAGAGATGCAGAGGGAGATTAGAGGAGACATAAAGAGAGAAAAGGAGAGGCAACAACGCAGATATAGGTGAAAAGATAAGAGCTTAAGTTTGCCCAACAAAGAGGGGAGGAGCCTGCTTTTTGAATGGAAAAATAAAGGGCAGGGGAAAGAAAACTGAAGAAATGGAGATGGAAAGGGTGATAGGCAGATGAGCAGACAGGCAGGGTGAACGGGTCTGAGGGAAATTGTACAAGGAGGAGGTTCCCTCAAGAGGCAGCAGTCTAGTCTGTTCCCGGATGCATCTGTCTGCTGGATTCAGCTGTCAGTGCAAGACGTCCTCAGAGAGGGAAAGAGGGGCAGGACAGGACCAAACAAGACAGAGAAAAGAGAGCCAAGACATCAAGAGAAGGAAAGATGATGAAAGACAGGAGGCAGAGGAAGAGGACAGGTGATAGAAAAGAGTAAGGCAATGGAAGGGAAAATTGGTATAAAGGTTATAAGTCTATGTCACTTTTCAAAATCCTCAGAATCTCTACTTTTACACTTTCAGATCTGTCCTGACTGCATTCCTTTACTGTCTCATCACAAAAAAAAACATTTTTTTTTTTTTGCCACAAAGATCAGAGAAGCTCATTTCCTTGTCCCAGCTGCCTCAGTTTAAAGCAGAAATTTGGCAGTTTTTGCCAAATATCTGCATCCCGGGTTGTGGAAAATAGTTAAGAAGTTTTTAATTATGAATAGGTTGACACAGGTTCTCCTTTTTTATGCTTTTACAAGTTTCTAATCCACTCTACTTTTGGAAATATGTGTCAATGGCTGTTTTGTAGCTACTTTTCTTTTTTTTAGATCTTATACAAATACCCATAATCAGCTTTAAAAATATGCTTCAATATAAGAGATTAAAGAAATAGCTCCCAAGATTTCTTGGCTTAAAAACTACACTGCATTTGGGCTTCTTATTGTTGGCAGTTCCCCCAAAGAATCATTGGCATTTATCGTCTAAAATTTTACACCAAAAGATGAAAACGCCACAAACCAGAACAAATCCAGAACAGAGACTGTCTTTCCCACACTGCTTATTATCTCAGGATTATACTTAGATCACTCTTATGACCCTTTGGCTCTTACTTTGAATACCTGTGGACTAAATATTTAACATCATAAAAACCAACCACAACGGTAGAACACTTTTTCCACACTGATCCATTATTACTGCTTATCTAAGGTAATCATTTAATTGGATCCATCCATTTTCTACTGCTTATTTAATTCGGGATAGCAAGGGGGTTTTGAGCCTTGACATATAGTAAAAGGTGGGGTACAGGTCGGCAGCCTATCACAGGGCCAACACAGGGTGACAAACAACCAGTTAGATTTACATTCACGCCTACGGTCAATAATATAAAGGTCAATAATAATAGGATCATATGTAGTAATAACTTACAAAAGAGTTTTTACGTGATGAACTATAATTTAATTGTATTGGTATTTTAACTTTTTAAACTTTTTTCACACTTGCACTGTTTCATCCATTTAGATCAAACTCTGGTCTGTTTTCCCCCTGGGTGTGGTTCCTTTATGCAGGTGTGAATAAAGTAATTGTGGACCAAAGCAACCGCACCAAGACCCATTGGAGGAGGTGGTTTTGGTGCGATTCCAAATTAACTCAAGAGACGTTCGTTTATGGTGTGAACGTGAGCCAATCTCAGTCTGAACCAGCTACCAGGTGTACGTTTGAGTTGAAAAACCTCTTGTAGCCATGGATTTGTTGTATTCTGGGATGTGGAAAGGTACTAGAAATGTGCAATGGTCTGTAGGGGACAGCAACTAGCCGTGAAATCAAGGTAAATTCTCTGTGTTCTCCAATAATTAAGAACATGGCACCTTCTCCCTGTCTTTACTTTTGTTGCTTTTGGTCCAGACACATCTGGCCATTGAGTGGACTGACTTGGATTTTTCTCTGTGTAGAAAAATCAGGAGGAAAAGCTTAAAGTTTAGCAAATAGTAAACAAACTATAGGTTAAAACACTCTTATGTGAATGATCTCAATACTGCACGAGGTTCATGCAGCTGTTTTTAGCCTGACTGAAGGAATCATGGAATTAAAAGCTAATATCTCCCTTAAACATGCAAAAGTGAACAACAAAGGTTAACAACATCCATTTGTCTATCAAGAATAAGTTGTCTATCAATTCCACAATGTATATAACATCGAAGCACTTACAAATGTATTATGTTTAATAAAATACCATAACATAAAAGCAAGAAAACACAGTCGTGTGGCAACGAGCTCCTTCGCGTGCACCCATTGTTTTCAAACCTTTGCCCGCAAACAGTCTTCAGACATGAGACTCATGAGTCACCTTCTTTACCGGTCTGTGTGGAGCTTCAGTGCGAATGTGTAGTCTACCCGGTCATAGGCACAATGCCTTCTCAGTTCTGAAGGTGAAACCACACAGAGGATGTGTGGTCCAATCTAAACCACCAGCAGTGAGTAACAAACCACTTATTATTCCTTCTGAATAACATTTCATTCTTACTTGAATAAACTATTAGGAAGAATGAGCCCTCAGCTGGAAACTGGGTGGATGCCTGCCAGGAGCAGGTACCTTATTTTATAGCTTTTCAGCATGTTGAGCTGGCTTGATTTTTAATATTACTATTGTTGTTATTATTACAACAATTGTGAGTTATGATAAGAGGATGTGGTCATTTGGAGTTGACTGCTGTTGCACGCAGGTGAGAGTTTGATTTCACGGGCTAGTTTGTTGTGGAACATTAAGTCGAGCCAGGTACTGGGCTTCAGCGATAAGGATATCAGTTGCTCCAAAAGACAATGAGTAATTGTAGAGGTATTGCCATCAGTATCCTTTTTTTTCCACAGACAGTGTAATACAGTCATCTGATTATGCTGAAACCAAAGAATGTTTCTAGCCTGCTCTGGCTCTATTGTGTTGCTCAGTTCCCCAGAGAAGTGAGTTACGTTCAAGAGTTGTGCTGACTCTCTTCCTGTGCTGCTTCCGCCGTGCTGCCCTATTGGGACTGAAGAGGATTGTTAAAAGATGCTTTAGGATGAGATGAGATGTTTTTTTTCCCTCCCCTCCCTCCTTGTTCCTGCATAGAAAAAAGAAAACTCAAATACAAGGAAACTCCAAAGCGCCTAAAACACACATTGCATTGTACACATAGTTTAAGGTGTGTATTGTGTGTATTTCTGTGGTACGGAGGAGATGAGCTTTAAACCCTGCAGCATCAGTGTAGCAGTGTAGGCTGAGATTCGACTAAGGAAAAGAAACAGAGGCTGTCAGATGGAAAAGTGAAATCAACAAATAATTCCCTGAGAATAGGCAGAGAGAGTAGAGGCAGTAACAAAAATATCTCTGTGTACAAATATGAGAAATAAGAATACTTCTGCTCTTTATTTCACATGCAGCTCAGGCGCATATATGCAGGATTCTGGAGGTCAAGCAGGATGCAGTGGCTCAAGAGGAAAGGCTCCAATTTCACTTTCTCAGGAATGGGTTTGGTCGCAACCCCGGCCTGACCCTAAATCTGACCCCTCCTTCCCAGCTGCCCTTTCAAATACAGATACATGCAAAAATGGAGGAAATGTGCACAGATGCAAAAAACATCTTGCAAATTTTGCACAAAATTTTGCACAAAACGAAAAGCCCAAGTTTTCCTTAATGACCACCAGCTGAGATGAGCTCAACAAAATAGATTTTCTGTTGCAGGTAAAACCCTCTGCAGTTGTTTTTGATTTAAGCCTCAGAACTCTTCAGACAGGCGCAGTGAGCGAGGAAACTCCTACGCAGAGGATAAATTTCCTCTGGACTTGCCCTGCCGCCACACTGTGTTGCGGTGCTCCTCTTGTCATTAAAAATAGACTTCTGCCCTTATGAAGCCAGGGGCCCCGTAGCATCCTGATCTATTTTGTGCTTCACGCGATTCCCCAAGGGCTTTCTGAGTAGAAAAGTACTCCCATCACTGCAACAGCAGAGGGCAAAAGGGCACCCTTTCTAGCAGGGTCGATGTCGTTTTATTGACTTTAGAAGAGCACACAAAAAAAAGAGTTGTATTGCACAATGTGAAGAGGAAGCTGTTGCTAGACACCATCAAGCAGCTGATACTCAGGAGGTAATTGTGCGAATAAAGCCCATTTCTTTCTTTTTAATGTCTCCGATTGTGTTACAAAAGCCTGAGATATGCATCTGGAGATCCACAAACCATTCTGAGTTGTTTTAGAGAAAATCAGACATCTCTTCCTCCCTTTCCACAGCCGCATTACAATATCCGCCCTCCTTCTCACCCTGCACTGAAAACCATGATGTTACTGCTATATTCATCCCCAGAGGGAAGAAATCTTTTTCGCTTACCATCGTCTGATATGGGGGAAGGTCAGGGAGCACAGTCACGATTCAGTAGCTCACTGAGGGGTGCCAACAATCCTTCTTCCCACTTTAACTCAGAGTGTTTGTGTGTTAATTGCATAACAGCAGAATTTGGAGCCGTTTTGTTTTCATTTATTGCTGAATTATATTTGGCTTCCAGCAATTAGGAAAATAAGATAATCTATATAAAACTGTCATTCCATTTTCCAGGGACGCTGATCCTGATTTGTCTGGTCTTTTAAACCCAGTGTGCTTCTTAGCCTGTCTGCAGTTGCTGCTGCCTCTGCAGGCCACTTTGCTACCCACCTTTACCCCAGCCCTTCCTTTTTATGTTGACTCGAACTCCATCAAAGCCATGTCTTGTGTCCATGATGGCTACTCTCTTCTGTAGTCTTGTTTTTGCTCCTCTCAGCTTCAGGCTTTATATGTATGCACGTGGAAGGGCAGAGAGGTCCCAGAATAGAGCCATACCTCTAAATATAATTAACTGCAGATAGGATACTAATCTCCTTTGAATGAAAGTATCTCTGGCTGAACTAAAGTTCAAGGAAATCCTCTGTTAAAAAGAACTTTTTTAAAAAAAAAACGTTGACTAAATTTGTGATGATAATTGTGTTAATTAATGGTGATCACAGTAAAGTCAAAATATAATTAGAGATTGCCATGATTCACTATGGTGGCTGTGGCAGATCACCTAATCTGTCACTGTCGTCAACACCTGCGCTGACTCCTTATATATTTTGATTAACACTTTCTCCTTCCAAATATATGCTTCTTCTTAGCCTGGTTTTTAAAAAATATGTGGACACCTGTGCGATCCTACGTGCGATTTCTCAGCCTCTCTGGGATCCAGGGTTCATCGTTTTTAGCTGAAGCAATTATACTAATTGGCAGATTACACTTACGTTATTTCTTCTTGGATTCTCACTCTTTAGTGCTACTTGCTCATCTCCCCCCCCCCCCCCCCCCCCCACTGTCAGTGTAAATCGATGACATTCAGAGTTCTCGCTGAACTCCTGAGCTTCCCAGACGCCGTTAAGCCAATTAGTTGTTGGCAAAATAATTAAAAACAACAAAAATGTCTCAAACACATCAATATTTAGCCGCGGAGCATGATTAACGGGAAGGAGGCGAAAGGATGTTAATTACAGTTTACAGCCACATGATTTACTGCTTTTGTTGTAAAGCATTGGCAGCAGAACGTACCTGGACAATTACGCAAACTCTTATCTCTGCCTCAGTGACTACACTATAATTTAGCCGCACGTCTGATTCGTCGTCTGATTCCTCCCAGTCTGTCACTCAAAATTACCCATTTCATTTTTTTCTTTCCATCGTGTACACGCACACACATATTGTGGCGCCCTCTCCTTAAAAAGAAGATAAATGTTCAGCGGTTTCATTCTCCTGAAAACAGCTTTCGTGCCCACACGAGCGTAACAAGCGTAACATTTCTAGCCATATACGCGGCGGTGTGGACGGTGCAGAAGGAACAAAGTAAAAGTGAGTGTAGCCTTGGTTTAGAGGTTAAGAAGTAACATTGTAGAAGTTAAGCACACCTGGAGGCCACATGTGGATTACCCCGCCCGCCTCCACCAGCGTCCCCGGGTTGCAAAACTCCATCGTCATCATTACAGCTTAGGGTGGAGGGGATCATTAAGTCATTATTTATGTGCTTTCTGCTGTTTTATCACCTCCAGACACCGTCTCACAGTGCAGACACCCACACTCACAGTCCCAGAAGAATAACATAATTGTACGAGGCAGCCAGGGGGTCCCGTCTAATAGAAAAAGTGCAGACATTAACAGTCTGGGCCAGCTGTAGATACGATTCAGGCCCCCCTCCACCCCCATTAGGCTCATTTACACCTAGTGTTGTTTGTGTTTATTCACATGCTGCTCCCAGAGTGAGTCTTCACCGAGTTTTTACAGGCAATTTCCCCCTTTACAATAGTGGTAGTTTACTGGACGAGGCCAATTAAAAGCACGCTGCAAAACAGAGCGCTTTAAAGTCAGCAGCTTCTTCCCGTCCCCGCAACATGCTCGCAGCCTGTAAAAGCAGACAGGCTGTCGCAGATATTTTTGTGCAGACTGGTTTATTTTAAGCTGCACGTCCTTTTTGTCAGGGGACAAATCTGAATCCATTTTCACCCTCTCTGTTGTCATTTCACAGCGTGATGGTTGATTGCAGTCATATGTTTGCAGTTTACATTAAACAAAACGATAAAAAAAAAGGGTGAGACTCGAGGTATAGAGGAGGTGGTGGTGGTGGGGAACAGGCTGTGAAACAGACCTGCTTTGTACTGCACCTGGAGCCCTGGCTTGTGTGAAAGGCCGCGTAGAATCAGCTCTCTGGACACCTCGGTCTCCAAATACCACTATTTCCCCTGGTTGTTCCTTTCCATTTTCTTTAAAAGAAGGGTCTCTTTTGCTTTCCCAGCTGCGCCCGACCACCTCAACGTGAGTCTGTTCTGTTGTTTTTGTGTCCTGATTCAATTACCTCCGCGGGGCCACTTTTCCTGACAAGTGCTGGACTGCAGAGATGTGAAAAACTCTTGTTTTATGGCATGTAGTATGTTTGATTTATGGAGATCCCAGGAACTCCTCACAGCAAAGCCACATTTCATCTCCAGCCCTTCTTTCCTTGCTCTGAAGTGCTCCTAAACTCCTCTTTGTTTCCACCTCGATGTTCTCTTAATCCCCTCCATTCTCCTCCTCACTCACTGCTCCTTTTGTTCACACCTAACCCCTAAGATCCCTCTTCTCTTTACTCCAACCTCCTCCATCCCTGCCCTCTCCCTCAATTTTATCTCACCCAACCACTACCCTTCATCCTCTCCTGCATCTCCTTCATCCTCTGTTCTTGTATGCATCTCATTATTACCGGCCTCTCTCCAGTAATCTACCTCAAGTGACCCTCAACGACTTTCTCGCCCCATCTCCCTCTCAACTCCTTCGCCTATCGCTGTAGAAGAGTGGGTCAGTGTGAGGCTCATTTTCTTCTTGGAGTTTCAGCCTTTCAGTCAGTTGAGTAGCTCAGTGCCTCCGATGAAGACACACTTGCACTCGCGCACATTTGCACACTTGAACAAAAATAACACGCACAGCAGATATCACTGATGCAGGCATCCACTTGCTGGAGAGTGATTTGCAGTAAGGACCACTTCTTAGGACCTAAATTCGTTCTGACTTCATCTATCGACTCCACGCGTTTGAGTGTAACCACGTGATAATTCCCTTTTGGGTTTCTGTGACGGTATTCTGTAGGACAATTCAGTTTACTGAAACGAAACGGAAAATCAGAAGAGCTGCCTGTTCACATTTCACCACGAGAAAAGATTTATACTTTGAGTCGATAAAATCGCAGACATTACAGCAACAAAAAGTAAGCAGATCTGTTTGAAATACCGCTGCCGTTTTTGATAACATGCCACCCGCCTTGACACGGAGGAGCAAATTCATTTTACAGGATTCAACAACTCATCTCTCTGAAGCAGTCTCTTTGTAAACAAAGGATCTTGAAATATCACAAATTACATTTTGAAGTTGCTTTTGTTTAGCAAAACAGAAATAATGTGGTCAGGTGATCACGTGATCGCATCTTTACCAGCCTACACTGAGAAGAGCGCCGTGGGTGACCGCAGATTGCTGAGGCTTGCTGGGGAACCAGACGAAAGACCATACTGAAGCGCCGTTGAACCTGCTAATTTAGCTGCTGTCTGCGTGTGACAGTTATTTGTGAAACAGGAGGCTGGCAGAGTGTATCGTGCTCACAAATTGCTTTTGTGAAACATGCCTTTTGGTCTCAAGTGAGCCGATTGGTGGCTCTAATAGCCGGTTTGGGTGCTTATTTCAGCAAATTACTGTCCCAAGTGATCGTCTCGCAGATCATAGAAAAAATAAATTCCTCTTTAAGGCTCTTAATATCATTGTACCCCTTGTCATTAGTCCAATCCGTTTAAACTGATAAATCCAATTTCACACACATGGTTTGTTTAAACGAGGTTGATATTGAGCTCCCTTTCCTGATTTCTTTAAGTTATGATTTGCTTAGCATGTTGCTGATTACCGGTGGAGACGCTTCGCCCCAAATCACATAAGTGTAAAAGAAACACACGCACACCTGAGAGGCGAGAGTGTGGATTTTCTTCCATATTGCCAAGAGAGGCAGATTTCTTCACAGCTTCATAATTATCAGCACATAAAGCTGTTTTATTGTATGACTTACAAAAGACTGGGGCAGCAAAAAGAGATTATTATCGAGTCTTCTGCTGGTTATTTCTTGATTGAAGAGATCCGGCATATTTCTTAGTCTAACTAACAGTCCCAAGCCCAAACATATTCTGATTCCACTGATATAAAATAGAACAAAAACAGAAAATCCTCACACTTCAACAGCTAATCTACAAACAAATTAAATCACAATCAAATTATTTTATCTTTAACACATACACACTCTCATACTTGAGGGTTTGAGTCAATGTGATTTTTTGCACAGAGGAACATCCATGTAAATACTAACTAAGGCCTAAAAAATATAACCAATAAATTAAAAAATATGACCACTGTGACAGGCAGCACGGTGCTGCAGTAGGTAGCTGCATCTCCCAGTACTCGGTCTTCTTCCCACAGTCCAAAGTCATGTTTATTAGGTTAATATTTGATTCTAATTGGCCATAGGTGTGAATGTAGCATATTTTCCAGACCATTTCTCCTGCATTTGATAAGCGGTTAAAGAAGTGTTGAGCTTTGAAGCTTTAAGTTTGGCGTTTTGGCCGTCCCAATCTTAGTTTTAGCTAATGCTAACTACCTCAGTGTTTAAAGTGCATCCACAGACTCTACAGATGCATTAGAAATGAAATGTTGATGTATAAATAGAGTAATACCAGAATTTTATTGACCAACACAGAAGGCCTTTTAGCACAATTAACTGCGCAACAAGCCATAAACATAGTTCAGAGGTCCAGTTCAGTGTTTCAAATTAGCTGAGGTAGTTAGTATCATACAGCTAGCAGCTAAAGCAGCCTGTGTCATGTGTTATGGACATTATAAAAGATGGACAGTCCAGAGCTTTGATGCCATAAAATGAAGCCAGTGGAGAAATCTGATCAGAGCTATCAACATTAACCATCTAACAGTTTGTAATTCTTTCAGTTTAAGATAGAGTTTTAAATTATTATTTAGATATACTTGATATTTATGTGTGAATGTAATGGACATATGGGATTTTTTTTTACTGTCTATGTGGTTTAGAAATAATTGGTCTAATTGCATTAAATTGCCATCCGCATTTGCATTAGTATAATTTGTCTATTGATGAGGTACAATACAGATGGTGATAGCTTCAGATGCCATAGAAATCTGTGGAAAAACAGCTCTGTCTTGACCTCTGTTTACCTCCATTATGGATGGGCCAAAGGGGCCCAGGCCCACCTGGTAAAGGCACTTTGCACCCTCAGCTAAATTCTGCTGATACATTTTAACTATAAGTTGCAGTAATTCATACAGTTTGGTAAAACCTAAAATACCCATATCACTGATACGCTATTGCAGTGTGAGCTCAGTTTAATTATTCGGTTCATAGTAGTTTAGTGCTATTGCAGCAATTGTGGTAAACAGCATGACTGAGGAGAACACTGAGGATGCAGGTCAGACAGTGGGAAGTACCCTTGATGTCTCTTTGAAACTAATTCATCAGCTTGTGCAGCTAGTTTTAAAGCATGATTCTACTAAAAGATTGCAAAACCAATGGAAATGTGTTGCGTGTATTGTGCACTCACAATCAGCTGTAGTGTGTGAGTTCACTGATCCACTTCTGCACTTAGAGAAAATGTTTGTGTTCTATTTGTCTCTGTAACTTAAGATTTAGATTTTCTACCTGTAGCTACATTTCTCTATGAGTCTACTTGGCTTTTTGGAATAGCAAAGTGAGTTCCTTGCCCCCCATCAAAGCTGGTTGCCCGTCCACTTCTTATGGTCTGCTGCCTCTGTAAACGCTTTCCTCTTGAGCTGATGGGCTCAGTCGCTCATTTCGTCCTTAATTTAGTCCATTTTCTACATCTTGGTCATACTGTGATTGAGTAATGATGATTATCTGGGGTACGCTGATGGCTAATGATTCATGATTGGTAAGCTATTAACAAATGAACATTTAACAGTCACCTCTATTCCTCTAATCATATCAGGATTCAAAACATCTAAATGGCGATGGTGAAAGTCCTCACCTCGAGTCGGTGGCTTCACAGTAGCTCCATTCCTCTGGTCCCCAAGCAGCTTTCACTTAACGATGCTAAACCCTTAATAATGCTAACTTAGTAAAAATTAAAGATCTGAGTTGTGAAAAACAAACAAAAAGCTAGCAGCAGCTTTTTTTTTGTTGACTGTAAAGCTGGTCGTGTTATCACAGGGGTCTTTTGGGATTAACTTGTTTTTGGAGCCAGCCTTAAGTGGCCATTTGGGAAACTGCTGTTTTTGCTTCATTTTTCAGTCAAGGTGGTTGCTGCTTGATGCTAACGAGCTAAAATTAGACAACGAGCTGATGCTAGCGCTGTCTGTTGTAGGGTTTTTTGGTCTCTCGCTAATGACTCCTTAAACTTAAACTGGTAAAGTGAACTCATACTCACACCCTCAAAAAGCACACAAGTAAGCATAAACTGATAAGTGGGTCATGTGCACACTGACAAAGAAGCGCTTCGGCAGTAATAAATACTTTTAGCCCAGGTAAACAGCTGTGCAGACACACACGTACACATTTTGCTTTTTTACAAACAGGCTTTGAGCTGGTGAAGAGACCATACACACACACACACACACGCACACGCACACGCACACACATTTACAGAGAGAAACATCTGTTTTTGGCCTATAATCAAGCTCATATGGACCCCAGGGCCAGTGTGACAACAGCAGGCGAGACCACACATTAGATCCTCCCACTATTTGTATGACTGACTGCTGGGGATTTAGAGCAGTCAGGGGGTATCAACCAAGAGTACAACCTGTAATTGTTCTTATAATAACACAGGAAGGTCTTTTCCAAATGAATACATGCCATAATTTCAGGAAAATTTAGGCCAGCTGACCAAAATCTCAGGAGCTTAATGTCTTATGTGGTTCTTAGGTGCTGTAATGTGTGTTTGTGTGTGTGTGTTCATGCTGCATGAATATGCATTGCGAAGGCAAGCTAACTTTTGCAGCAGCAATATGAGCCAAAACCTAAACATAGAAAGTGAATTAATATATTAGAGTTAAAAGCGATGATATTCAGCTTTGATGTTGAGCCATCAAAGGCGTCATGAAACTGCACAGTTCAGAGGGGCAGTGTTGCGCTGTACTGTATATTTAGCTGTGAGCTTAAATTAGACGTGTCACCGCTATAGACACATGCCATGCGGGCTCACGCGTCTCTTCATCTGTCAGGGAAGTTGATGTAGCTGTTGCAGCTGATTAGATGATATTGTTTTTGCTCCCAGGTGGCAGTTTTTGGAGGACTCTGTTTGCATGAAACGAGAGGGGTGGTCGGGAAAGAGGGTAAAAAGACAGACAAAGATTGCATGTGTGTGTCCCTTTGTGTATTGATTTGAGCGTGTGTTTGTGTGTGCGTGTGTCGGCTCGTCCTTGTGCGCGCTATCACTTCAGCCGAGCGAGAGCGCACTAAGTCCCTTCCTCATACCTGCCTAATCAAGTTGTAGAGGAGCCTGCAGCAATAACGGCTCAGAGTTAATACTGGCTGGCCCAAATACAGACTACAGCTTCTTACTCCCTGAAACCCTTTGGAGTTTCCCCCCCACAAAACTCATTAAACGCCGACCACAAGCCTTAAGTTTACGCTTGCACACACTCATGCACACCTGCTGACACATGCATTCTTATAATGATTATAGCCCATCCATCCACTTCCTAGCAAAACAGAGGGTGTTTTTTTTTTTGATAATTATGTCTTTGCAGGTTTAAAAATAAAGGTTAAAGATTTATGATATGTGGCAATTTCCAGCTTTACAAGTGTGTTTTATGTGCTATTTGTTCTGACAGATGTAGCATTCTCACTTTTTTGGGCTAGAACATGAGCAGACAGACAGGATGTGTATCCTCACTCTTTGTAGCCTCGAATCCCTGATGCTATCTGAGATTTCTTTTACAGGAAAGTGATGACACACTATCAAAGTGATTGCTATTTGTTACGTTGCTCATTTGGGCCAATTAGAAGAAACTTATTATGTGTTGTCAGTGTTTTGGGGGCACAGTGACACCGCACCCCAAGGACTTGCAATTAGTCTGACTATGAATTCCTCAAATAGTCACTAGTGTTCGTCATAGTCGTCAAAGTGTCGTTGCTACAAGGTAGTTCAAGGCAGCCGTGCCATGAGCTGAACAGAGAATAGCTGAAGAGTGAATGCTTGCTTTCTAAACCCAACACTATGATAGCAGAGTGATATCTCTTTGAATGTTTTATTTAAAAAAAAAAACACAACGATTTTTTAAATTATGTAACACCCGGATCTTTGCAGTAGTTAAACTCGCAGTAGCACAGATTTAATATTTGCTTTCAAAGAAGAATTTGCAGTTTAATTAAAGCAAACAAAGAGGAAGGACACCTCCTGTGTCAAAATTTATGTTCAAATTAATAGTAATGTGTTTTATGTTGTGCCTCTCTCTGTGAATGAAAATACCTTTAAATAACGAGAACTAAACTCTGCATGTCTGCTGGTTTTGGAGTACCCACTCAATATGACTGCTTTACAAATGTTACATTTGCATAATGCACCTATGTGAAATTCCCTTGGACCATGAAAATCTTTGTCTGAATTTTAATTTGACCCGAGGGCACAGACGCCACCTTCAACTTGTCTGTGTGATGAAAAAACAGATGCACGAGTGTTGTGAAAACCATTAGAGGAGATTGAGGGGAGATGATCCAACCCCAGACTGACCCAACTTCAAGGAGCGCTCTGCAAGCCTGAGCTAGACAGAGCTCATGGCCAGGTGTGCTTTGCATATCTGAACGGGATCAAAATCCATAGCTGCAAGAGGCTACTTGAAGTGAGGTCTTCTTGCCTTTTTTATATTTGGGGAGTTTCTGCAGGACCTTCCTGTGCAGATACATGTGAGTATGTGAGTGCTCCAGCTTGGCTTTTAGTAATACATTTTCTGTGAAAGAATATCAAACCCCTTCCACTGCATCACTTTTAGGAGCTGACATGCTCTCTTTATCCACTGAATTCAGACCAGAGGAAACCAACTATAGTCATAAAAACAGCCTTCTGCACACTGTCTCAGGCAAAGTGCACTTTTCAGCCTAATTACAAGCTACTGCAGCTCTTTGTCTAACTCATTCAAAATAGCCTTGAATTTTTCTTCTTCTTTGTTTTATTAAAACCAGAACTGACCTCCCAGCTGAATGCTGCAAAGCTTCCCTGAAGTATTTTTCATATTTTTTCTAAACCATCTCAAAGACTGACTGCAAATGGCAATGTCAGCAGTTCTTTCACCCTTAAATACTGTAAAGCACATTAGTGAAGCGATGATTGAATGTGGCTCTGTGATGCTCATTCCAAAATGGTCAGAATCAAAGGTGGAACTGACCAGGCAGGTTCAGGTTCCTCCCTGTTTTCAGAGTCACGTCTTTGTTTGCAGTTCTTTGATTGTCCCTGTGTGGCCTGATATAATCTTTACCTGCTCTACTTTCATTGCACCCACCTGTCCATTCTTTGTAGCATAATTTAGCAGTACTCTGGTGGAGTGGATTAGCTGTGCAGTTCACGCTTTCTGTCTGAGGTTTCATGCTTTTAAAGGAGGGCAGAGTGTCATTGATCAGAGAGAGAGAGACAGTGAGGAAACATTATGGTGAGACCTGATTAGTAAGAGCGGAGCATGACGTGCCGAGGGATCAGCATCAGTAATGACACCCGAAGAAAATCTGCTTGAGCCTCAGTTTCCCAGTTTCCCTCTGAAGTTTGAAGTTTCCCCTCCCGTCCTTGTCTCCAAAGCGTGGCAGCTTCTCAAATGCACCACCTCCCCACCTCAGTGCTATTATATGAAAGTCTATGAAACAGCCTGCAAAGGCAAATTTCACTTTGGGAGTTTTAACGATGTTAGTAGTTCCTGTTTGGTTTGGTTAACATGAGGCAGGGCTTACTTGGCTGGGTAAAACTCTCATTTAACCTGCATTTCTTCACTGGCACTTTGTCAACTTGTGCTCCAATTCAGTACTTCTCATGACCTTCCAATTGGCATTTACAGAGGAAATCTACCTGCACAAAAGGCTTTGTCACAGTGGTTAATGAGCACATATTGAAGGACAACCTGGTCATTAAGCCTTTGGACCTAAGCATGTAGATAATGACGTCTATTGATGTGAGGTGAAATAATGATGTGGCGTGGTTTAAGCCCTTTTACCTTACAGTAATCCAGTGAGTGTCTCTGTTAGAGGGGAAATGTGGGTTGTTAAAGCCGTCAGCAATGAGTACTTTATAAATAGCGCTGGAGCGCTGAATATTCATGCCGCACATGGAGGATGGTGTTAAGGTTAATAAGATATTTTTTTAAAAAGTAGTTGATGAACAGAGATTTTAATATGCAAATAGGGCTCATCTGTCTTAGTGTGCATGAATTTTCTTTTACAATAATAATCAATATGAATGTTTTTCGTTTACAGAGGAAATGATGGAAGTTTTTCTTTCTTTTTTTAGCATTGCATAAATGAGAAAATGCTGTCAGAAAAAAAAATCCACTCTGTTTAGGAATAAAATATTCCTTACTACCAATGTTGTGAAAAAATCTCTTTTTTTTATTGGAAACGTGTATTTATGGATACATTTTTAATCAAATGCATGTATTAAATCTCTGCAGACAGAAAATGCATAATAAAAGTAATTAAATGAAACTCTTGCACACTATCACTACTGGAGTATTTAATAAATAAAATGTTTAAGTCAATTTGATTAATGCCTCAATCAACCCAACATCCACGTATATGAATTTAATGTTACTGGTGGTGCTGTGATATTTAGATAAATTAATGTTTTTACTTAAAAGCTAATGTTGCCAGATTGATGAGCCTGCTGTTTGCTTCCTTCTGGGGTGCATACATAAAAGTGTCCATTAGTAAGCTAATCTCAGTAGCTTGCATGTTATATGATTGTGTAAATGGTAAATGGACTGGCACTCATATAACGCTTTCCTACTCTAACTGGGCATTCATCCAAACACACACTCATTCATACTGGTTTTTTTTTTCTTATACCTATAAGCCTTGTGTAACATTTGCGAACGCAATGCATCAGGGCTTATTATTTTGACTGAGGATATTTAAACATATGGATGGGAGGAGCTGAAGATCAAACAACTGATCTTCTGATTGGCAGACGACCCGGTCTCCCTCCTGATCCATAACTGGCCTTGCAATATGTGTGTGAGTTTGTGGAGATGCTGCACACAATGAAGGCAGATTTAGTAAGAACGATAGCATGTAGGTGTTTCACTTGTTATAAACTTAAAGATGTCACCAGGAAGATTAAACATGCAAATGAGGTTAAATAATATTAAACCTTATGTAATGTATTTTTGATATTTTATTTCTACTAGTCTCAGAAGTCAGTGCATTAAAAAAATCATACAACCGCAACGTGAATAAAATCAGATCATAATGATGGCAAATCAAGTGGCTGAAGATTTTATTCAAAATGGAACATAAAAATGATCTGAAACTGAGACATTTTATTATTTCAGTAATCAATATTAGCCTACAACAAAGGGCTGTAAAATAAAAAGAAACAGATTTACAACTAATTAGGTTAATTAGCAGCAGGTGAGTAACATGACTGAGTATAAAAAGAACATCTTATAGAGGCAATTTCTAGGAAGTAATCAGCAAAAAACTCAACAAGTTGTAGAACCATTTTAAAATAATATCCCTCAATATTAAATTGTGAAGACTTTGAATATCCCATCATCTACAGTCTATAATATTATCAACAGATTCAGAGAATCTGCAAAAATGTCTCAGTGTGCAAGAAAATAGTCTGAAAATCACCATTAGATGCCTGAGATTTTCAGGCTCTCAGATGAATGAATCTGTGATAGAAATCACTGCACAGGCTCAGGAACACCTCCACAAATAACTATCAGCCATCCACAATTGTAGGTTTAAACTTTGTTAACCAAAGAAGTGAGTAAGTGAACACGATCCAGAAACACCACCATCTTTTCTGGGACAAGCTTATTTAAAAAGAAGAGAGAAGTGAAGAGACGTGCAAAACAGTTCTGTGGTCAGATTAATTAAAATTTGACTTCTTCTTTTTTAATGGGTGCAAAGACCAAGAAGACCCAGGTCTGCTGAGCAGCTAGAATCCTATATCAGACAAGAATGGGACAACATTCCTCAGTTCCTATAATTTGGACTGTTGTTAAAACAAGAGGAGATCCTACAGAGTGGGAAACGTGGCTCTCTCACAGCTTTTTTGAGACATGTTGCTGTTATCAAGTTCAGTATTCAAAATTATATGTTTTCTATGTTCTATTGAGTATAAAATCTGGATTTATGAGATTTACAAATCATCACTTTCTGTTCTTATTTGCATTTACAAAGCATCAAACTTATTAAGAAATGAGGTTGTATTTTTGTGTCTCACAAACCTAATCCAGCATCTACAGACTTTATATTGTACAAAAATTTGTTGTTTGATTGACTTTTTAAAGAAAAATCATTTTGCTGGATATCGGAAGCATGCTACTATTAAAAACACAATGCACTTGGATCATTCACACAATGATGGACAGCTCAGCATATATTAATGTCACTTGCCCTTTGCTTTCACAGTTTTTTTCCCCTCTGAGAGGGTGTTGCGAGATGTTGTGCTTGTTTCAAAACAGCCTGGCCTCTCTCATGGGGAAAATGCGCTGGATCACACAGACGGAAATGCAATTACCGCCTCCCTGCAGAATCCTAATCACTGAGCCCTGATGTTAAAAGTTAGCCTCTTTAATGTGGTGCATTTCAAAGACGTAGCACAAATCATTTGATTTACTCACTCGCGTCCTCACAAGGTGTAAATAAGCTTATTAACCAACCATTTTCATATCTTCATCCAATGACCTCAAGAAGCATTACCGACATTAATGCAACGGAGGCTCAAAAAACTTACTAGTGAAATTAATATATTTAAAATTTTGTTTAAATTCTATTTTTTTTGTGTCGGTGTAGCAGCTGATTGTCTTTAACTGAACATAACCCAAGCTCCAAGCTAGCAAACTTGAATAAATTTTTAACACATTTGTTTTTAAAAGTGCAGGTGTGATATTAGTGCCTGTGATATAAATAACTGCAGAATCAAAACATTTGCTACACCTCCTAATTGTACCGTGGACTAAAATAAGTCTTCTTCTGGACGCCAAGTGGGAATCAAATGCCCAATTAAAGTCTTTACCTGTAGGCCCTGCTCCTGTAGAAGTGAACAGAAAAGAGAAGGAGAAGAATTACTGAAGTCGCACATTCCATCCTTATATAAGTTTTTGCCTTTACATGGCCTCAATAGATCCAGAAATACAAGATGCCTGGGGCTAAGGTGTGCAGCTCGCCTCTGAAAGTGGCAGGAAGTCTTGGGCGTCTCTATTTTGAGGAGGCTAACTGTCAAAGTGGACTGGTCCGTTCAGCTCGCAGTGAAACGCAATCTTTCAAAATTCCTCAGTACCACGGCGAGGAAATAAAGAGCGAGACAAGAGAGACAGGCCTACATCTGTTTGCGCTGTCTAGCGGAGACACAATCACATCAGATGTCTGCAGGCTCCGTCTCCGATTCTGCTCCTCTCTTGTTCCAGTTTACCCTTGGGAGATAAGTTCGGGGAGATGCAGGCTCGGGCAGGCGCGTACGCACAAAGACCACTTCTGCTGCGTCCCTTCTGTGTTGAAACAGCTGCTGTTAACCAAACCCATCTCTGCTTTTCATTAACGCTATAACTTTCTGCCATTGTGCCTATCTCTGATGTTAACGCGACAAATTACAAAGGCCAGACACTGAACAGACACGCACAGGCTTACACGAATGCACACATACGGGTAATTAATTGGTTCCAGTGGAGCCGGGAACTAATTTACTATCCCTCCTGCCACATTTCTTCAGATACAGAAAGACTACTCATCTCAAGGCAGCTTTCTTATTGCTCCCTCCCCATCTGTAGGTCCCTTATGTGTGCTGAAGTATATCTGTTCATGTTTTTCTTTTTCATACCTATGTTGTTGTTTTTCAGGCATATAATTACTGAGCTGTAGGATTTGGCTGCTTGTTAGGCTTGTTTTCTTCGATGTGTTGATTGTAAGAAACATGTGGAAAGATTGATTACCGCACACTTCTGCCTGCTTTTTTGCCCTCTTTTGACCATTTGGGATTTTTGTTAGGAACCAGCCAACTTGAAATAAAAAAATAATAAAATAAAATAAAAAGCTATATTGAGATGGGCTGAAAAAGTATCGAACACCAGCTTGGTTAGAGCTATCCCACTTGCAGTCTGGTTTTCATTCCAGTAGCCAAAATAAACATCAGTCTTATTAATAAATCAGCACCGATTTATGTTTTCTGGTGAAACTGGGTTACCAGTCTTTCATTAAATCTGACTAATTTAGCAAACGTTCAACCAAACGCAAACCAAAAGTTAAAAAAAGTAATCTTACTCTAATACACAAAAGCTCTGTTTGTTCGCCTGCAAACTACTCCTACATAATCACGAGTTGAACAACCAAAATGGGAACACAGGTACATTTTAGGCCTCTGAACGTTCTTGTCTATATCAGATATTATGTCTTCATGTTACCTAGCAACCACCTACAAAAAGGCTACATAGTTACACCTTATGAAAGAACCATATCAGTTTCATTTCATCAGAATGTCTAGGTTAATAAATAGACTGTATATGTGTGCATGTAGGCAATGGGATAGGTAGTCCACGTATAGGTAAGCTGTAAGGGATGTAAATATGTAACTATAATGAAAATCATGACTATATGGGTTATATTTAACTGAACAAAATCTTGCATACCACTCATATCACTGTACACTTAGCAGGGTTGGACAGTAGATGTAGACTGTTTGCAGAAAGGTTGCCTCTTATAAGGTGAGATGAGCCTCCTTATTCATAGTATTTTCACTTATTTAATAAGTTATCGATATTTGATGTCACTGTATTGATACAAAATCGCCACGCAACATATCGCGATACTGTACTGTATCGATTTTTTTCCCCCACCTTTATTTGGCAGTGTCTGGCTGTCGAGTATAGTAGTGAAAAGTTTGAAGCTCCAGCAGCACTTGTAGTGTAAAGAACGATTTTATTACTTGGCCAACGTGTTTCGGCCAGTCATCAGTATATCTATCCACCAATCCACACAACTGTGTGGTTGCATCAGCAAGGATGGGCTGTACATATGGTCATGCAATGTATTATCAGTGTATATTGTCAGCATTTTGTCTTATTTTATATGCCTAACAATATATGTATTTATACAGTGTGCTTAAAACAATAAGATTTCAAGCCACGTGAATTAGTCCAGCTTAAAAAAACACTTTTCCCCCCAGCTTGTTATTATAATCTTGTTGGGTTCAAGTTATTGACATGTGTAGGCAAACAAAATGGCACATAATGTACGACCATAACAGAAATTATGAAATCCTCTTTGACTAAACGATGTTACAAAATCTGCCATACCAATTGTCACTGAGGACAGTGTCTGATTGATGAGTGTAGCAGTGCGGTTATTTTTTTGGGACAAATAACAGTTGACATGACCCCTCAATAACTGATGTTTGTGTGTCCACCTCAACAACACTCCTGATTGATTATTCTAATGGGTCTGTTACCATTTTACGATTTAATTTGAATACATCATGTGGTGTTAAAAGGTTTTTGGTCACCTCACATATTTTTGTGATAGAATAGAAAGAAAAAAATTGCAAGTGAAAAAATTACTTTATTGATATAGCTATTTAAATACAAAAAAATTTACATATGACAGTATATGTTGCAGACAAAGTGTTTTCTAGCACATAGATGTATTTTTGAATTAAACCCATGTATAACAAGCTCATTTATACACAAGCTGATCGGATTAACCATTAATGCATATTCTGTTGGCATAATACGCATCAGGACGAGACAACAAACAGATGTTGAGGCTTACTTTACTCAAAATCCACTTAATGGGAACAGCTTGGCACGAGCATGCAAGGAATTAAGTTGATGATTTTTGAGGAGTCACTTTAAGCTATGTATGGCATTATGTAGGTAAATAAAGATTGGGATCCAAAAACTGTCTTCTAAAAATCTCATCTGTCATGTTGCCAAGTTTAGACTTTAAAAGTCCATGATACTTTATCTTGTTTTATGCTTCACATGTAAACCCGCAGTAACGGAAAAGTGGAAACAGCCTGTAAACACCCTTTGATTTGGCAGACAAGTGTTTACACATCCAGCAGCAAATGCACTAATGTTAGCATTCATTTGGTGTCATGTTTGTGGCCACCAGGATAAAATCCAAAATGATGAGTTAAAAGAAGTTGTAACAGTCTGTATAGCAGGGGTCAGCAGTAAGAATTCAGGACAATCCTCTGCATATAATTAGCTGCTATATACCAACAGGACTTTAAATAGAAACAAAATAGCACCACAATTAAGTATTAACTTTATGATTAAATACCCTTTCTTGCTTTCCACCTATGCTGCAGAAGATCAAACGGCACAAACAGCTGAGAGCTCTGCACAATCACAACAAGCTCAGCCGAAGAGACTCGACCTCCCCTGTGGTGGAATCTATCTGTAAGGGATTTCATCCATCATTCCCCAGTCGTACTCTGTCAACGCTAAAGCTGATGATTGATTGCAAGATTAGTAATTGGATGATTCGAAACTGCAGAAGAACAGACAGAAAAGAAAAAAAATCTCCACTCACTGATTTCATTTCTCAGCTGAATGAGAGGAGTTTACCCTTGGATGGCTGTAATTTTCTTTTCATTTGTAGCGTGGTTAACATCAAGCTAGCATTTCAATGCTCTTTTGGACGTATAGATCGATGAGCCAGCTGGTCTTGTAGTTAGTGGTTTCCCTGTGATACTGGCAGAGCAGTGGGCGTCCTCGCTCTGTGTCTTCGCCTCAGAGGTTCAGCGGGCAGGTGTGTTTGTATGAATGGCAAGTCAGTTTTCGACTTTGTGTTCGTGCACAGCCTTAGACAGTGATAGTGTAATTTTGCACCGAGTGAGACAGCCGGCTGCCCGTTAGTCAACCATGTAATTAAAGCTTTAAAAATGTCACCATTCCTCAGTGGTGGGCTTTATGCCCCTTATCGCTGCGGTCCCAGGTGAACGTGCATGTGTCGGTATGAGTTTAGTGTTTGTATTTCCTGCACTGCTGCCAAGTTATTTGTCTGTAAGTCTTTGAGTGTTGTGGCTATTCCCGCGCCACGGCCTTGGATCACTCATCAGGTGGCACGGCTCTGCTAGCGCGAAGTGGCTCTGTTAATACACCTCACAGAGAACAAAGGCTTTTGAAGTGTAAGGAATCTTTTGATGCCAGTTCATTACCTTAGCGGTTAAATGTTGGGGAAATGACAGAAAAATCTTCAAACATCCACAAAAAGGATTATTTTGATCATATTCAAGTTATGCGGGAAAGAAAAACAGAAATCAATCAAGCGTTTTGGGGATTGATGTTGATCTTAAGTATAAGCTGTGGTCGAAGACACTGATGAATTTAGGATTACAGAAGGGCCCAAAAAATTTTAATAACATGGGTGGCAGCAGAAAAAAACACTCCCCTCTCCTTATCAGAGAAGTGACTGCACTAAGCTGCTGAGGCGCATATGGAAATATCAGCTCTCAGTGTGATGTTGTTTTTGGACAGCAGTGACAAACTGTGGGTTTCGTCTCTGAGATTTAAACCACTCCAGCGCTGTAAGGTTGTTTTGACAACTTGGTCCCTGTGAACAGCGCCTTCTTGACACTGAGAGCAGCTCAGACACTAGCCTCGGGGTCTGGGCTGCGTGTCAGAGTCAATCAGCGCCTCAGCCGGCCACATTTCTTTTTTTCCTCTCTTTGTTTCGTTTGATTTTAGAAGGTGACACTGTTACATCCCTCAGCAACAGCCTGGCTATAAAGGTTAGGATAGGTGCGCTGTTTGTGTGATGATGGAAATTGGCACAGAAGGGCTGAGTGTGCGGTTTATAGATCCTGATAGCTGATAATCCTTTCCCCTGTGTCTGTGCTGCATGTAAATCTGTCAGGGCCTTTTTCACTAAGAAAACATTAAAGAAGCAGTTCAACACTTGAAGGCAAATATGCTGATTCACTTCCTTGAAGACAGGCATAAATCAAAGTGACAAACTGCTATTTTATGGACTTTATTGGAATCTCTTCAGATCTGAGTCAATATTTTTTTTCTGTAGAGCAGTAATATGTTTTGTTGCTGCAGAATTAGATACACAGATATAAGGCAAAAAAGAGAGTTTGTACAATTCTAATTAACTTAAAAGTCAGTATTTGGTATGAAGTCAGTATTTGTTCTTTGGTGTGACCACCTTGGTTCTTCAGCACTGTGTTAGGCAAGCTTTATGTAAAAAGTCTTCAGGAACGGTTCTCAAAGCTCTTCTTTGGATGCTGGCTGCCTTTCTCTGTCAAGACACACTGCTTCAATAGTCCGGGCTCTGGGGAGGCCAATCCATGACTGATCCTTTGTACATTTTTTCTATCCAGGTCTGCATGTCCTGTAACGGCAGTGTGTTTTATGCTGAAAAATGAAGCTGTTGCCAATCAAATACATTCCAGATGCTGTTATCTTTTCTTTGTATATAATTCCATTAATTTTGACAAGATTCTGAGCGCAAGTGACTGAAATGCAGCCCAGCTGCGGACACTCCATAGGACCTGTTGTCGCTGATTTTCAGGTCTTTCCACCTGTCCACTTTCTTTAACTTAACCTACCAGGAGCTTTAAAGTTCACCAAATAAAATTGTCTCTCATTAGTTCTTCTGCACAAAAACTCATGCGCACAGGTGACAACATGTGGTTTCACTGCATAAATTCTTTAAATTATTATTGATGCTGGTAGATTGGTGTTGTTATCTTTGGACACAACTTGACTTTTATGTTAAGTTGAGTCTGCCAGCTTCTTATCTCTTTTAACAGACTCTGTATATGAATATTTAGAATATTTAGGGTAAGTGACAAGATTTGTGGTGCCAGAGGCTTTCTGATTTCTGCTTATAGTTTGCTTGTACTTCAGGGTCTTTTGATTGGGCATTTTTTTGTGGCCTACTGGTAAACCACTGATTTGAAGAGCAATGGGGGACTGTATTTGCCAAAAATCAAACATAAGATCTGTTCATCTGTATTTTTAACACAAATCTGACCAGCGACGTGAAGCACCAACGCACAGCCTTCCCAACAATCACAGTATGATTTTTTTTTAAGCACATGGTTGTTTATAAACATCAACAGAACATCTTCTCCAGACTTTTTAAGTAATTTAATAAATAACCAATACTTTTAAGCAATTTACAGTTGTGTTCATCTAAATTCATTTGCAGCATGGTGAACTGCATCAGACTCAGTGGAGGACTTAAAAGGATGAGGTTGTTGATTGACGAGAAACAATATTTTGTTTATTTGATTTTATTCCAATCTATAGATAGTGGTAAATACTTCTTAAGCACAAATGTTCTCTTTAAAAGAAGTCTATCAATGATGTCTAGGCAACGTTGAAGATGTAACTCAAACAAACATCACAATGACTAGAGGCTGGGAAACACCACCAGCTGAAATGTTTGATATGTTGTCATTCACTCCAGTCAGCAAACTATAATAGGTTTCCAGATTTGGCAGTTTCTTATTTAGCCTAAATAAAAACCAAACAACTTCTCAGTGTGTTACTTCTCAGCTGAGAAGAAAAAAACCCCACTGAGATGATAAACTCTGTAATTATGAAGTCGTAGTGTAGGTCACGAGCTCTGGCTGTGCCTCGCTTTGACCTAAACTTGAAAGGAAACAGTTCAGGTCTGTACTCTGACCTCGTGTAATGGTTTTGAGTCACAGGTCCAGTAATCATAAAAGGAGAAAACAGCAACACAAGCTCCTGCTGGGAATTGCTTTCTGTTGGCATGCGAGAGGATGTTTCTCTCTCTTCAGACATGATGTCACTTTCCTGCCACATTTTGCAGGCTGTTTAAGCCGTGCCTCTCCTGTAGTTGCGTTGATGCACACATGCAGACCGCACTCAGACACGTGGTAAAGCATCAGCGCAAGTGCTAGAGGGAAAGCAGGCCGAGTAAAAATAACAGCAGAATTTGGGAAGCTCTGGGGAGTTAGGGTGGGACTGTCGTGAAATTGCTGGGTGTGTTTTTGAGCAAGAGTGTGGAGGGAGTTAGTGTGTGTGTTTCTCTGTGGCTCAGTGAGTGTGTGCAAATATGTGCAATGTACAATTTAAGTGGACCAAAGCTATGGTTGTGGCCGGGCGAGTCATCAAGGCTGGTCCAAAAAAAAAGCCTTTCTACTCCGTACAGTACACAGTCTTCTGTGTGTTTGACATTCATTGTGTTTTCCAGCCTGTGGGAAAAAAGGTAAGCATGCAGTACAGGTTGAGCTACTCAGGAGCAATTATCTTAGATCTTAGATTACCTTAGATTGACCCTAAAATAGCAAAAAAGCAACAAAAAACCAAGTTTCAGCGAAAGGTTCGTGAAATGAACTTTAAGCTCTCAAACCGAGGAGGCTGCCTACGATGTCTCACTGTACCACCAGAGAAGCTCGCGTCTGTTTCTTGTCCCCAGTGCCTGCGTTTCATCAACCATCTCGCCTCCCTCCATATGCCGAGAGCGGAAAACACACAGAAAGTCATGCACTTGTGTTTTCCGAATCTTACTCGGCAGTCCCAAACCCAACAACAGATTGGAATCATCATTCCAGCGAAGGAAAAATAAATTCATTATTTGCTCGATTTAGTGTTTGTTCCAATTTCGACCTGTTTATCGAACAGAATGGAATTTTATCCTCGCAGTCAGATTATGTGCAGGTGAAGATAAAAGACTGGAATATGCACTGACAAAGAAAGACAGGACGCACCATGCTGCTGTCGGTCCAAAGTTAAGAAAAGTCTTCTTGGTTTTTGCTTGGAGACAAAGCTGTATTTTTTTAAATGTGAAAAACAATGTGAAGGAAAACTAATTAGAAAAGATTGAACTTCTAAGGGAAAGTTTTAATCTAAATGAAGAAACTTGAATCTTACGTATCCACGTTTATGGTGTTAGGGTTTTTTTGTGTTCTTTTTGTGTTGTGAGATTACTCTGCCTGTGTCGTCTTCTGCGTCTCAGTTATGGTAAGTCCTGTTTTATTTTAGTAATTGCCACGCTCTTCTTTGTCTTTATCCCTTTTACAGCCTTTATGAGCGCTTTCCAATGAGTTTTCCCAGTGTTCTAGCAGTCAGTTAGTTCCCTGTGTTTTTATAGTCCACATCCTCACTCACTCTGTTGTCAGTCTGACAGCAAGATTGACAAAGGAGTCAGGAGGACGCTCCTTTTGTTCTCTCTTTTTTTGTCTGAGCTGATGTACTGAGCTCTTTCTGGAGTTTTTGTAGCATGTAGCTTTGTAGTTTGCACTTTGTTCAGCATTCCTGCCTCCAGTGTCCTGCATTGGGTCCTCAGTGTTCATGTAGACCCATGTTCAACATAGCTTTCTTTGCATGAGGTGTCTTGGCAGATCCTAAAACCCCACTGTAAGGTAACTGGGTATCACAATGATGGTTAGCACCATTCTTTGTTAACTGAGGCTTTCTTCATTAGACTCTATGATAAGGTCATTAAAACCCTGTCCAAGTCGTAGAGAGATCAAAAATACAAGTTTGCTACAAATAAGGCAAGAAGAGAATGCAGACTGATTATGATTAAGCCTGTAAATTTCATAAAGATAATGCATACATTTTTATTTGATTGTTTTACTCATTCTAGCATAGCAGCCACACATAAGAAATCTCAAAGTTTAATCTTCATACTTTTAACTCTTTACCACCTGAAAGTCTAGTAGAAGTATGCCTTCAAGTGCTTTTCTGACCTGACCGGTTTCTGTTGTATTTCAGGCCTGCTTATAGAACAAAAATAACATGGTAGTCTCTAATCGAATCTACTTTGTTAGTCTCTAATGGAGTCTATTCTAATGGTTGTAAAACCACATCTTTATTGATATCTACTGAGGTGTCAAAACTCGTCATTAAGGAGTCATCTAAATGGGGTGAAGAGTTAAACGTGAATCACATTCAGGTTTGACATTTCCATGATGAAATGTACATAGAAATCTATTATACTTTGGCTACATAAGAATGTAATGAATAGCACAAAAAGTACATTCATGCGTTTTCTCCATCACCTACTGAATCCATTCATTTTAAATTCTTTGGAATTGAAAACATCCAGTTTTCACAGCTTTAACTTTACTTCATAGCTTTGTGTGATGGTACTTCTAATATAAGACTGACCCATACAGAGCCATTTCCCTTCGCTGACAATCAGTATCACACTCACAGTGATTTTAGGCTGAAAATCAGAACATAATGTGCTCCAGACCAAGCCATGTGCTTAGCAGGTTTCTGTAGTGGTCTAACCAGGATAAAAGAGAGCCGACATTGTGACTCTAAAAACTTTGCCTTTAAGCTGTCTAATCCCTTGCTAACTAACTAATCTTCAAAGTACACCCCTTAAGGAGAAATATAAATTGTTTTTGTCCAAAACTCAAATGTCTGGCAGCCTTTGTAGTCACGTAGCTTTTACACCAGTTCATAAAATTATAAATACGAGTGCAGGAATCTGCGGTAAAAGCTATGCTGTTTAATTGAGACATCAGTGAGAGTGGCGAAGTAACATATATAATGTATAGGATATAGAGCACACATGCAGAGGCCTGAGTGTGTAACTGTTTACACACACACACACTGACTTATTTGATCCAACTGTGGAGAAATTTCGATACAGAGTAAGAAAGCTGGAGTGTGAAATGCTTTTGGAGTTGGAGAAAACTGGGAGAGATGTTTACTCAGCAGTGTGTGTGTGTGTGTGTGTGTGTGTGTGTGTGTGTGTGTGTGTGTGTGTGAGAGAGAGAGAGAGAGAGAGGGAGAGAGGAACCAAACTGTACATTTGCACATTTGATTTGTGCTTCAAAAGCCACACTGTGCAGCAAAGATAAGGTTTTGAAACAAGCCATCTGATCCAAGCGTGCTTTTCAATCCCACTCTTGGAGAGACACAAACAAAATTCTTTGCAAGGAATTAATCTGCCCTCTGATGTGGAGGGTCGCCGAGCGGAAAGGGCCCTGCTGTGCTGCGATGAGCCTTTGATGGCAAAATCATCACTCCGTCATTCTCTCTGTCATCCGCTGAGCCTGTGAGACACCCAGCGGACTGAGGTGGACTAAGAGCATAAACACTGAGGGAAGAGGTCAGCGAAAGGTGGAGACAGAGGGGAACACGAAGGGATAACAATATAAGACAGGGGAAAAAATCAGACCAGTGGCAGTAAGGAAAATCCCATTAGAGCCAGAAAATAACAAAAGTCAGAACACAGGCCAGTCTTTCTGTCAGTCATGTTGTGTTTCACAGAGCAGTCATTCACTCAGTCAGGCACCTCATCAGTCTCTCTGTCAGTCAGTCACCTTGTTTGTTACTGGGCCACGTCATTTGTCAGTCATCCTGTCAACCTGGCAGGCGCTTGGTTGTTTGTTGGTTACTCAGTAAAACAGCTAATCGTTTTGGCTACTCAGCTAGTTGGTCAATGCTTGAACGCTTGAGTCATTTGTTTAGGTGTTTATTATTTCATCAGGTCACTTTCTCTACAAATAATTTTGTTCCATCATAATCTAATCTGTCAGTCTGACATTTTAGAAAATAAGACAGTCCGCTGTCCCTTTCAGTGCGACGCATCTTCATTTCGGTGCGCGCTTTGGTCTAAACACAAAATCGCAGAAACCAATTGGCAGACAGAGACGCAGAACAACAAACCAAAACTGGCAGTAACCCACCTGATAGACAGAGTGATAAACAGACAAACACCCAGCCAGTCACATTCCAAATACACACATACAAGTCTGCAGCTTTACAAGCGTAGAGCTTTATTAAGCAGCTAGTGTCTTTGTGTGCTCTGCTCTAAAGCAGAGTCTGGGTTGGTTTTACTGGTGGTGTGCTGTGGGGCCATAGAGAGAGTGGGAGTGAGAGAAGCATCTATCAGCACCGTGGTGTGACCCCGATCTCACACTCCCCTGACTGTGTTTGGACAGATGGATCATCACTGCACTGCTCACATTTGACAAACGTGCTTATGTGTGTGTGTGTGTGTGTGTGTGTGTGTGTGTGCCCCCATGTATGTGTCAGTATGATGAATACAATGCCACCGTTTATTCAGGAGTCTATTCATTATGTATAGTGCAGTTTAACCATCATGAAGTCCCCTTCAGACAAAATCAATAGTGTTGTTAATATGATCCTCTCTGCACTTGTTACTGCAGGAAGACCTCAATTGATTAGTTAGTTAACACCTCAGCTCCTAAAATGCATATGTGAGTGCAGACGGTGCAAATGCGACTGAATGCATTATTTTCTGCGTTTACATTTCGCTTCAAGCGAAATTATTCATAGTGTGGTGTCTCAAACAGTTGGCTTAGTAAAGGCGTAGAGGTTTCAGTCCAAGACCATCACAGTTTAACACCCTACATAAGATTCCAGTGGATTACATTTGCAGTTTAATCTAAACAAGATGTGACATGATATTAATTAGTGAGCTCAGGGGCGCTGGTACCTGTTTTCCACTGCTTCAAGTCTTCTGCTAAACTGAGCTAACCACCTTCTGCCTTCAGCTTTATATTTAATTTAGAAACATGAACATGACCCCCCTAATTATTCCATTAAGTTCTGACATCAAAGTATATGTTAACAAAGATGTGGTTTGGTGACCATTAGAATCCGGTCGTTAAGTGATGACGTGACGAATCCTACTTCAGCCTAAAGTAGTCTGCGTTTAATATGGCTTTTGTGTTGTTAACATGTTTAATGTTATGTATTTTCTTCTATTTAATCTCAAAAAGCTCCTAAAACAGTCAGTGATCACTGTTGACCTCCCTGGGCTTTTATTACCGCTAATCATTTATTTAAGCTCAGTTTTTAAAATCTTAGGATGTAACTACAGCCCAGCCCATGCAGCAGTATATGAATGACTAACCTCGTATTGTGGATGGATTATCTCAGTTGTTCTCCTGGCTGAAGTTTGGTCCTTTTACAGCATCCTGCCATGCGATTACATTTGTTCCTGACCACCGAGAACACTCACGTTAACTTTTATCGAGTGGAAAAAAAGTTAGCTTGTTTATATTATGCTAACATACCTGTGTCGCTAGCGGTCACGTAGCACATCATTATATACCAGCTAGCCAAACTTCAGTAACCCTACAAACGTCACTGCTGTTTAGTTTTCTGTCTTCATTTATGTTGGAAGTGATAACAGAGCTGTACGTTTTAATTGCTATATGCTATATTGTATTTAGATAGAAGCTAGCGAGCTAACTTCCTGCTAAGTTCTAACTCCGTTAAATGTCATAAATTCCGTTTTCATGGATGCTTGGATGTTAAACTCAATTGTTACACCTGGTAGAGCAGAACGCTGATCATTTTATTAAAGATGGAAGACTTTAGACAGTTTTTCAACTCTCAGTAATGCCATAGTGATCGTTTGATATATGGACCTGCAGCGGAGTTTAGGCCCAGACACGGCTAGTGATGTCAGACTTAACGACCGGATAGTTTCCTGCATAGGCATAGGTCACTCTCACTTACTTCTGATACAAAGCCAGCCATTTTATTCTACAAGCAGGCCTGAAATATGACTGAAACTCCTCTGTTCAGAAAAGAGCATCAAGGTTTACACCAAATAGGCTTTCAAGGGGTAAAGTGTTCATTAAAGTGGTAGCTGGAGGTTGATAGCCGCCACTAAGGAATCAATTGCTAAAGGTGCTGTGACTCAGACCTAGAGACTGGTCACCAACCCCTTCATGACCACTATTCACTAAGGAACATTGTGTATTCCCTGACTGGTTGGTAAAAACGCCCCTGCAATTGCTTTGGTCATTAGTAGCTTGCCAAAGTCATCCACAGTTTGCATGGAACTGCTCTCCAAGCAGCAGTGGAACTGTGAAAAGTATGACAGTTATGGTGCTTATTATTGTCAAAAAGGATCATATATAAATGTGTGATTGACCAGTTGTGAGTTGGGTAGCGTGTTGTTTCCCTCTATTTCACAGTCAGATCCTTCTCATGCACATAAAACCTGGTTTTGATAAGTTCAGGTATGGATGGCGAATATGCCCAGCTTCTGGCTTCACAATAGCCGGTAACCCACCCACTCCACTAACTCATGTACCAATGACTAATCCATGTTTTATATTCGATCCTGTAATCTTAACAACTTCTACAGCTTTTACTTTAAAAAGTGAAAGATGTAGAAGTTGTTAAGTAGAAGTTGAAGGTGGTATTCTTACACAGCCCTTGAATAAAACAAAGTAATTATCATTTATCATTCAATTTACTTTTTTGAATATGAATTAACCTGACTTCAACAGGACATTATGTACATATGTACTGTCTAATTACAATAATTATACAGAAAATTACTTATGCAAGCTTTAAATTCCTTCCATTTATCAAATGTCATTTACTGAGCAGTCCATGACAGGGCTTCAATGTTAATTATAGCTATATACTTATACCTATACTAATTAGAATATAGAGCTACTGCAGGGGTGGGGAGAAAGACAGAGAAAAATTGTTCTGTTTGTGTTATTGCTGATATTTTTGAGCCTTTTAAATGTTGCATTTGACATTAACTAAAAAGCAGCTGTACTTACACTTGGTCTCCTTCTGTAGCTAGCTATGTCTTGAAGATAAGCACCATGATTGCAAGTTTATTGACACGAACATTCATGAACCTGCTCTACTGAGAGACATGATAAGGGGGAAAAGGATGTGTGGTCAGTGACAATAGTGTCTCTCTACTGGAAGCAACAAAAGCCTGCTGTATACACACACACACACACAATTATCTTGCGTGACATTATTAAACTGCCAGTCAGATTTATCCAATTATAATTAAGGTGCTTTAACACCTTTCTAGATTGTTCCAGCCCACTTTACCCTCTGACCTTAATTGGGGTCTGCTGTCATCTATTCATGCTGAATATAGGCCCATGAATCAACAGGACAATAGCACTAATGAATTCAATTCAGTTCAGGTCAGTTTTATTTATATAGCACTAAATCACAACAACAGTCACCTCCAGGCGCTTTATATTAAAAGGTAAAAGCCCTACAGTAACACAGAGAAAACTCCTAACAACTAGACAACCCCCTATGAGCAAGCACTTGGTGACAGTGGGAAGGAAAAACTCCCTATTAACAGGAAGAAAGCATTTGCCACAACCAGCTGTGGGTGAGGAGAGGGAGACGAGGCAAAAGACACATTGTGGACGAGAGCCAGAGTTTAGTCATTTGCAATGATTAGAGTCAAAGTGGTGTACAAACACTCAGAGACTGCAAAGAAGTGAGTGAAGAAGAAATGCTGTCAAAACATTTAGCTCACAAAGCTCAACACTTCCCCGGGTTGCATGCGGCTCTCTACATACATTTCATATGATATCATTTATACCATGTTAAGTTTTTATGTGACTTCTACTCCCTCTGCTCTGTGCCCTGAATACACTGGGTGTTATCCATCACCAGGTCCCCGGGTGCATTCAGTGTGCTGTAAAATGCACTGGCCGTGTACATGTGTTCTTGTCTAGCATTGAGAATAGTAGTGGGTGGTGGTGGAGGCGTGTATTAATGCCCTGGAGATGATTTAGAGTTAAACCACCGAACAGCAGAGCTCTCTTCCAGTTTTCTCCCATAGGACAAGTCAGTGGCTTGCGGTGAGTTACAGAGAAAATAGGATCCAGTCAGAAATCACTTCAAGTGAAACAACAGCTTAAATGGTTTCTCTTTAAATAATGCAACAGCTCTTGTGGCCATAAATCAGGTTTCTGTGGGTCTTTGAAGTGACATATGCATTTTTTAAATTTATGGCTCATAAATGTTTTTAGCCTCTAGATCTTAATTGTTTTGCCATGTAATGAGAGGTTTTCATTGGAGTTGGCTTTAATGTGAATATACAGTACCGTGCAAAAGTCTTGAGCTACCCCTTGTTTCTCTTTATTACGCTTACAAGGAGTCTTTTAAAGTGGACTTGAGCAACACGAGTGAAAAATCCAAATTTGAATTTTTGGGTTCACAATGTTATCAATATGTGGCAGAGCTCAAAAAAGAAAACAGTGAGTGTCTACAGCTATGTATAAAACAGAGACTCTCTCATGGCTTGGAGCTGCATTTCGGCCAGCGGTGTTGGAGATCTTTTCAATGGATGCAATTATGAACCCAGAAATGTACGGTCAGACTTTGATCCACTATCTAATATCATCTGGAAAGCATCTGATTTGCCTCATTTTTCAGGATGACAGTGATGCCAGACACACTGCCAATGCCGTAAAAGCATACCTGAATAGAAAAAAACATACAGTAGAGCACTACCCATCATAGATCGGCCTCCCCAGATCCCAGACATCAACATTATTGAAGCATATTGACATTAACAAGAACAAAGAAAGCTTTGGATATCCTTCAAGCAACCTGGACAATTATACCTGAAGACTGTTAATAGATATTACAAAATAAAGTTTGCCTAAAAGAGTTCGGGCTGTGTTGAAGAATAAAGGCTTCATACCAAATATTGACTTTCAAGGTCAGAATTCTACTGACTCAATTTTCGCTTCACATGCTGTGTTTCCATGCATGAAGTTTTAATAAATTGCTGCACCTATTTCTTATAAAATATAGAGAAATGTCTTGATGAGCAGATCTAGATGTATTAATCAACTTAATAATCATTCCCACTATTGTGGTGACCAGCAGAGAAATTACACCAAATGGGTGCATACGACCATAAACTTTAGAGCATCCTGAACACTACATTTACCTTAAAATGAAGGCATATTAAAAATTTTAACATCCTGTAACTCAGTGGAACACAGAGAGCACACAAAATGATGAAGAAACAGATAAAAGGGACTGGTTACACAATAGCATGTATTTTTAAATAGCGCAACAAACTGTGCTCAAAAGAGATGGCGGTGTTTTGTTTTCCATGTTCGTGCATGCAGGGATGTTTGAGATGACGGGAGGTTACATGCAGGATTGTTACTGAGGGAGCGAGGCCAACAAAGGGCGCTCAACCTGCTGGCCCTGGCTTAAGCTCCTGTCAGCTAACCCTCTGTATGGGTGTGAATGTGTGTGTGCGTGTTTGTGTTGGGGGACCAGCAAATACGCTCACGGAAATCCATGTGAATAACCGAGCCCTTTTAAATCTCTGACCACATACACACACAAGACTGTAAAAACATCCATAATCTCATTTCCTAAATCGGGTTCACCTCTGCGCTCAGAAGATTATGAAATATTTTCACTAAGTGAATGCAGGCAGAAAAGGTTGTAAGGCTGCGTGAGAAATGACAAGAATAATGTCCAAGCCAGCAGACTAGCAACAGGTAAAATAGCTTTTTGGTGGGCAAAACATTGCTAAAGAGTGTCAAAGAAACTAGCAGACAAAGAAAGGTGCCATGTAAAGCGACAGGTTGACTAAAGCAACATTTAGAAAGAGTACAGAAGCTGACGCATGAACCGTCAAGACGAAAGGGAAATGGAACAGAGAGAGGCAACTGGCGCTGGCTGCCACTTGCTTTCCCTTCTGTAGATGACAGGTGTTTTACATTACTCCGCGGGTGAGAGCAACACATATATCTGCACCGCCTGCACCTTTACACACCGGACTCAGAGCGAATTCCATATCGCCCCCTCGACCGTGGAGCTTATTCATGCACACTAAGGCCAGAGTAAACTTTTCATTCAAGGAGAAAATGAAATAATACCGCCACACTATCGGCATTATGGTTTTCACTTGAAAGCAGGAGTAGGTGTCTTATATTCT
This sequence comes from Neolamprologus multifasciatus, assembly GCF_963576455.1. Lineage (NCBI taxonomy): Eukaryota > Metazoa > Chordata > Actinopteri > Cichliformes > Cichlidae > Neolamprologus > Neolamprologus multifasciatus. The sequence goes on along the minus strand of NC_140447.1, from coordinate 16,068,581 downwards.
ACCCCACAGCCACTCCAAGCTTTCCAGCACTAAGGGGGATTCATACTTCAGAGAGAAGTGGAGCTCTGTGGAGCGCAAATGTTCACACCAATTCTTTTTTTTTCTTAGCTTGCGAACAGCTAGCTTTTCTTTTTCTATATTTGACTGTTTTCCCACAAGCAACACAAAGATGAACTTTTACTTTTCCTTATTTGCAACCTACCGTTCATAATAAATCAACTGTGCATGCTCCAGAAAATACAATTTCTTCCACTGACTGGACAACAGATGAAAAGCCTATTTCACATGCAATAAAAATAATAAGAGTTTTCCACAGGTTCAGCTGCTCTATTATGAAACCCTAAAGCAATGCCTTCCATCACTTGCACTTTACAGCTAAGACCACGAGTATCTTTGCTCACTCCACCGCACACGCTGCTCCTAATGTCGTATACAGTCAGAAAGACTTGCTCCTCCGCTGCGCACAGCATGCATCTTTCTTGGTATTAGCATCGCATAAGTGATTAAAAAGTAATGATGTCGGTGGTCTAGACTGCTCATCAATTCACCCCCACAAAGAAAGAAATCAGGAACAATTGAGTTGTGCAAACTGCTTTGTTTGTCTCACAGCGAATGACTACAGGACGCGCGAGTCTGCTGTGTGCATTATGTAATAATTACGTCCGCGCATTGGAGGGTTTGGCTGTGAATAAAAATGTGTCAGATGTGCAGCCGCTATAGGATGTAATTGAGCCACAGGAGTGCTGTGCTGCTCCGTGTGTATATCAGTCACAAAGGCACAAAAGAAAATGGACTCTTAATGATGAAAAACACGTGAATACCCTATTCTTCCTTCGTCGTTAGAGACAGCAAAGCTTCTCTGCAGTGGGCGCAAGGACCTGCACAAAAGGGCATTTAATGTCAGATATTAGAGGGTAGACAAACACTGCCCTTTGGGTGATAATGCGTACCACGTCTGACTGACCGCGGTGGTGTCAGAGGTGTGAGAAGTGAGGTCTCGCAGTGCAGACGAGCACCCTGCTGTTTCCCAGCACAAACTCTGCACACTTTCCCCTGAAAATCTGTCACACTCTCTCTTCTTCACACCTCACTCCCCTGCTCCTTTTTGGTAAGGATTTATATTTGCAGCTTTTCATCTCCTGAGGGGAATGCTGCGCGCTGAGTGTAGCGATACAGAGGGGCTGTATAAGATTTTCAGCACGCGGATTAAATCAAATGTGAAATAAACCTTTGCTAAAACCTACATCTGTCTCTTTCTCCTTCTGTCTCCCCAGGTGTGTCTCCCCAATGCGCTTGGCCCTTGAGGCCTGAGGAGAAGTGAGCCAAGCTCAGGCCCCCATGGGACGCCCTGTTATCCAGCATGCACTGCTGCTGCTGCAGTGCATGCTGGTCCTACGGCCTGGAGGTGTGGCCGGCAGGAGAGGGCCAGTGCTGCTGCCTGAATCACCCTGTTACAGGACGGAGCACCCACTCGTCCCACACTCAGGTAGGTGGTTTAAGAAATACGCTCTCTTGACGTCATCAGAGCGACTCTTTCCATTTTCCCCCCTCCATTCATAAATATCTGAAGTTTCCTCATCAGTTATACTCATTTCACCTTTTCCACTATTAGCAAGGTTAAACTTGTAAACCATACATGTTTCCGAATGGTTTCATTATTTCAGTTCTGTTGCCAAGAGACATAAACAACCTTGCACACACGTCACGTTGATTGTGATGAACAAAGTTAAAGAAAGTACACAAAGCTTGTAAAGAGTTTGTCTTGTTAGAGCAGTTTTTCTCACACTCTTATGAAATACTGTTGTAATTATCACTCTAGAAAACACTGTCGTCGCATTTGCCGCCTGGCAATTTTTAATCTGTGTAAAAGTCATTTTAAATGCACTCAGCACTTTGAAAAATGTTCAGATCCGCAGCCCTGGAGAGCAATGAGCCTAAACCTTTGATTGCATTACAGACATGAGGTAAGCGTACTTCTAAAGCCTAACTCACATTTACTACATTTAATGTGAATTAACTGTTCACCAAACCTCTGCCAAACAGTGAACATCCAATTATATCTTAGCAGCTGTAATTAGGTACTTCAGGCCTGTCAAACTGTGGATTTTTCCACCAGTTTTAATGTTATTTAAATGCAGAGTGATACTGCCTGTGGTGTGGGTTTTCTTTCTTTCTTTTTTTGTATTTAAAAGAGCAAAAATCCAAGTATGGAAATAAGTCTCTTCTCTAATGTGTCCAGCACACCAACTTTCTGCGCACAGTACAACACTATTATTATTATTATTATTATCTGAAGTGTACAGCTTAAGCATTTACTCTATAAAGTATTGTGAATCACAGTCATCAAACACACAATGATGAAAAGCTTGAATAGATTTTGAGACTGAGGATGATCTATCGTAACAAAAAATAATTATTCTCGAGAACATCGTCTGCAGCATCTGGAGGTTTTTCTCTATTTTTAACATTACATCAATTTTTTTATTTTCTGAAACTTTGACCACTATGGTTCTTAGGAGGCTCTGGGATTTCCTCTCACTAAAGAGCTTACAGAACTAAGAAATTAAATGCTGAGACAATCCTCCCAGCTCCATTTCCAGGGGAGAAATGTTCTCTGATTATCAATGAAGACGCTCTGGTAATTTCAGTCTCTGGTAAGCAGGATTTAGATGAAATGTCAGATTCTGTTTTAGATGAAAGAAAGAAAGTGTACTTTATTGATCCCCGTGGGGAAATTCCTCTCTGCATTTAACCCCAATCACTCAGTGAAGCAGTGGGCAGCCATTGGGCACCCGGGGAGCAGTGTGTAGGGACGGTACCTTGCTCAGGGGTACCTCAGGGTAGCTGTTCAGGGGAATCGAACCCCCGACCTTCCGATCACGGGGCCACCACTCTACCTACTGAGCTATCCCTGCCCTAAGATGAAGGTTTAGTGTTGATTTTACCATTTACATAAAAAAAAATCATTACCATAGGTAACATTAATGTTGCATGTTGGTTTCTGAAATCCTGTTTCATCCTGTCTAGTTGAGCATTTTCACTGTTGCCACCTTGGCGTATTAGTTAATATAACGAGAGGCATGTGGTTGATCAAACGTATCAGTCACAAGTTGTCAGCCAATAAGAAACAGAAATGAAAAAAAAGTATGGGCAAGATTTACAAAATTCACCAAATCTTGTATTCAATATGACCCAAAATGAGTGACTGGGACCATAAACTCAGAAGACAGTAAGAGTTCACAGAGCTCAAGTCAGAAAGATATTTTCTCATAGACATCTGTTGAAGTCTGCAGTTATGTGGCAACTAGTCACATGACTACTAACCACATCTGGTTAACTTGTTCCCCTTGTTTAAAATCATTGTTGCAATGCAGGGTCAAGTGAATAAGGCACCCTTATTGGTAGGGAAAAATGAGTATTCCCTCAGTAGTGACTAGATTACGTTTGAATTCTTACAATCTTGACAGATAAGAAGGTGAACAACGAAAAAGCCCAATGCAGCTTCTGTTCAAGAGACTATTTTATAAGACTTTTACTTCAAGCAAGTACACCAGAAACATTCAAACGTCGAGACCTTAATTATCCAGCTCGTAAATTTTACAGATTTCATCAAGCAAAATTAACGGTGGCTGACTAGCTACTATGGGTGGGGCCTGTTTTTTTTTTGGTTTTTTGTCTTTGTCAGACTGAAATCAAGGACTCATTGTTAAAAAAAAGAAAAAAAAGTATTGCCTAACACTTTTAATAAATTTACAACAATTGAAATGTGCAAACGTGGCATGTGAAAAGAGAAAGACTAGCAGCAATTAATGAAACTAGCAGTTAGAAAAAGGACAATTATGGCTTTTTCTGGTTATGTCCTCTTGGAACGATCCAGCTCTAATCTGTAATTACAACGTTTCTTGCTGTCTAGGAAAAGTTCACCTCCTTTATTAACTTCCTCTTTGTTCCACAAGGCAGACGGTGCCTTTGTTATGGGCCTTTTGCTACATGGCTCTGCAGTTTTTAGATACAGTATGTTCTGCATCCGATTACATTGCCCTCACTCTCTGTCATACTTTTCTTTTGAACAGCTAAACTGTAATGAAACGCTGTGAATCCAAGTCGACTGAAGGTATCAATAGCGATCAATGCAGTTCTGTCTAGCCGCTGCGAGGCAGCAGAAATGTCATTGAGCTGTTTTCATTACAACAGAGCCCCAGTCACATAATCTCATAGCATTCTGTCTGGGTAAAATTGACTGGAAGAGCAAGGTCACTGCATGTGATCCACACGCATGCATAGACTCATATTCCGAATAACCACCCACCTATAACCCTAATTCTCCCTCACGCTGTCTCCCTTCCTAATCTTTGTCACTTCATTGTTAGCTGAGCCGATGCTCTTCCCTCTGCACCGATTGAGTGCAATGATGATGACTAACTGCCCAGCTAATGCAGTACGTTCATACCTTGTGCTTTCTGCATGGGGAGGATCAGACATCAGCTGGTGGGTCAGCTGTGGTCAATGCGTTTGTGTTCTCTAATGTACCAGATTGGCCCATTAAGCTTCAGTGGGTTAATGCTTTGGTTGAAATATAGGAGCATTAATAAAGAGGGTCGACATTTTAGTTAGCATTCAGACACGGTTCAGCAACACAGAGCCGACTGAACAGAGGAAGAGAAAGGCAAGTACAGAAGTCTTTAGTGAGTGATTAGCTGTGGTGATACAATTGCTTCTTAATGCAAAGAGTCTTTAGAGCTTCTTTGGGGTGTTATTAAATAAAAGTAGATGATGTATGGTAAAAAGCTAAAAGGTTGACTCACCGAATTACAAAAGCATTTAAGGTTTTATGCCAATACAGTTGACATTAACTATACATAAAGTATGTTAACCGTTGTATTATGAGGCTAAGATAAGATATTTAGTGCGAAGATATCAGCTCATGGCAGCAAGCTCACCAAAGCTAAAGACTGTATGGGAGTACCACACAGACACAGAAACCTGCTAATTAGTGCTTCTTAACACTAAATACTATAATAGTGTGCACCAAAGCAGCCTTGGACAGTCTATTACTACAATTAACCACACAGAAAGTCATATTATCTCTTTGACAATTGCACACAAAAAAAGTTTCACAACAAGGTTGAGACGTTTAGTTCAGTGACTAATCATCAGAGGTGAGGCCTAGCAGACAGCTGCTGGCCATAGCTGCCTGTGTCGGTGTCAACCTGTTAATTAACTTTAAGCCTTATTACATTTGAGTATATGAGTGAATTAAAAAAATAACAGCTCTTCCACCCCTTTTCACAAAGGGATACATTAGCTTTAAAGTAATGCTTTGGCTTGGTAGGCTTTGAAATGTTTGTTTATGCTGTAAATCTGGACATTTCCACACGAGTATCTAAGGGGACTGAATCTCTCCTGGAGTCTTTTTCAAGCGGTCATTCAGGGAACGACAGTTTTTGGCGCTTCGGGTGGTTTATGTTTTTTTAGCCATGGAGATGTGGCATTTGTGAGTGTGTTTTGCTGCAGCGACTTTGTAGCAAAAAATCGATGTTTAGGAAAACATCTCTGTGGAAAAGTATAGTGCATGGCATATAATTATAACATTTAAATTCATTATAATTGGACAGGATTTGGAGCTAAGTGCTGGTTTGCATCATTGGTACTGATACATACAGATTAACTGAACCAGGCATCGATGTAAAAGCAACAGAAATCGGACAAATGCAACACTTCAAACACATGTGGTGTTAGTGAATCAGAAAACAGCTTTTTTCCCTTCTCAGGCTTCCAAGAGAGTTGGTTAGTTGTGACGGTGGGAACCAACATGTGCCTGAACGTTTAAGACTGTTTAAGGGAATGAGCTTCAGCTGAGAAGTTTAAAAAGCTCTGTGTACAGCTACTATGTGTCCGTGTTATATTTCTGTTATTCAAGTCTTGGAAACTCGGGAAAAAGCGGGAAGCTACTGAACATGACCATCTTATCCTTAATTTTCTTGGTGGAGAAGAAAGCACCATGTTTTTATTCACCAGGAGGATCAAACCAAGTTTATAATTTCTCAGTGTCCCCAAGCTGTGAATCGTGAAGTGGGTGGTCACAGGGTGAAGCATTAAAAGTGTAAATCAAATTTTGTCTCACCTGCAGTGTTTTAATCCTGTGGTATGAGTGGGTAAGGCTTTATGGAAGTGTTGGGGTACGTAAACAGTGGCACACACACATGCAGGCAGCCCTAGTTTTCATAAAACTGATGCAGTTCCATTTAAGTGGCTTGTAAAGCCTGCTGTACTCCTGTTTACATATCAGCTTTGTTATAAAGCTCTAAAGTTCTGCAGACTTTTTCACAGCAGTCATGTGGGGAAAGAAAATTTGCTTTAAGTACAAGTTTTCACTTGAAGTTTTATCGCCCAACTTTGATTGCATTACTTGCGTTTCAGTCCTATTTATTTTCACCTTGTGTGAGAATCAGCACATTTGCAGGGCTGCTAATTCCCGTGGTCCCATGAAGATGTCCATTTATCTTTGCCTTCACATTTATAGGTATTTCCATTTTGTTTTTTAATAGCTTTCCTTTCGTGCCCTGATTGTGCAGTTCAAACACATCTCATTGTTCAGGATTGTTTTTTGTTTTTTTTAAAAAAGGCTGCTCAAGCAAAAAGAAAGAAGCTATGAGTCATTACAGAATATTACAAGGCGTATGCATATGGACATAGACACGCATACGCATATGCTGAGACTGTGTGAGGGAACTGAAGCCTCTCGTTAAACCCATTATCATTGTCTTTTGTGAGTCATGGTGCTCCACGTAATATAATGTAATCCCCGGTTGTTGCGAGTAAACAGTGTGCAGGCTGCCATGACTCCTCTTTAGCCAAGCTGGGAGGACTACAGACACATTAAAGACACCCCTGTGGACCACAACAGCCTAACAGTCCCACTCTACTCAGATGAACATTTCCCTTAAGGACATACACAAACAAATGTTTAGCATTTGTCTGTTTATGTCCTTGTTTATGAGTTTAGTGAGAGTTTCATGGTTTATCCATTGTTATCTGTTGTTAGGATGATGTAGGAACAACACAGGGACATCAAATCGTGTGACCTTCATAGCTGGTACTTGCATCTATGGCAAGTTAGCATTTGTGGAATATCCACACTGGAAGCGATTCTCATTAATGAAGAGATCTGAGGCGACAGAAAGTGAGAACGCTCCCATGCTCCGCAAAACGTGACAAAATGTCAACGCTTGGGAAGAGGAGAAAAGTAGACATATGGACACATTTCGCATTTGACGTCAAGGAAAATAAGACGCTTTGTGAATCGCGTGGAGCAACTCTCTCTGGTAAAAACACGACAAACATTTAAAATGAATCAACTTTAGATTCAGTCGACAATAATCTTATGAAACAAGGACTAAAACTACACTGACACAAAAATAATTTAGGCTCTTGAACTATTACTAAAACTAAATGAGACTTAAGTAAAGACTATGGCTAAAATAAAATCAAAATTAGCTGTCAAAGTTTTCACCGTATGGCAGGAACTTGTCAGTCAAAGAAGAAGTTAGCCAAAGGGCTAAAGCGCATCAGCATGAACAAGCTGTCTTGACAAAGACTTGATTAAAAAAACTTGTATTTTCAAACATGGGGTTGCCCACTCCTAGTAATTGGAGAGAATCTAGGTTTAAGGACGATTCACATTGCTTTTCGGGCACAGGTTTTTTATGCAGGTCTACTAGATCTAGAAAGAAAAAATCCCATGCTCAGCTGGCAAAAAAGGAGTTAAAATAGAGCTCAAAGAGCAGTTATGACCCATCACGAGAAGCCAAGGTCAAGGTTTGTCTGAGTGGGTTCCAGTGACAGCATTTCTTTCTTTCTGTGTGATTGTGGCCTGACAGTGGAAGGGTGTGCCTCACATGGGTTTGACCCCAGTGGGGATGGTGGTTTTCTGACTTGGCACAACACTTGGCTGACAGAACTGCTACTGTGGCGCAAGGGTGCCGTAGTCTAACTACTGCTTTCTGCTTTGTGTGGCGGTTTCAGAAAGAAAGCACACCACATACAGTTCAGCAGCAATGCTCCAAAATGTTTACCCCGAAAAGGTACGCTTGCTGTACTTGAACAAAAACAGGTCCACATATAGCTCCAGAAGAGGTCCAATGTAAATGTGTTCCATTTATAGGATTACTTTGGGAGGGGCTTTGAAGGATTTCTCTGTTTCTGGCGGGCATGTTTTGGCAGAAGACTCCTGACAAAGGATTTGTAGTGTTACTGTAGCCCCTGACATATACTGTATTAATAAAGCGTTGTATTTAACAAGAGTTCCTAGGTGTAGGCTTGAAAGGCTTTTAAAGGTTATAAACTGTGGTGTAAACAATGTCTTCACAGGCCAAGCCGAGGGCCATGTCTCTGTGGAGAGCAACAGCCCGACTTGTTTTACAGCCACAAACTGAGCTCAGCTTTTATCATCCCCGAACAGCAAACACATCATTAGAAGGAGGGGAGTGAAAGCAAGAAAATAAACAAATGGCCTTATAGAATTCATAAATGCAACAGGCCGCAAGAAGTGTCAGAGATGCTTTAATTGGCCTTTTGGGGATGTGTCTTTTAAATTTAAAGCCCACTGAGGTCTTTGGAGCTTAACGTCTGTATTAATGTCCAAGGTCAGGTATGCATTAGCCATGTTTTACTTAAATGGGTGGCAATCTGCCTGGGGAACGAATGAGGCGCCATCCATATTTTTGGGATTAGTGCATTTTTACGTTCCCCAACTTCTCTAAGATGTCATCACCATGCATATTTGTTTTCATTTTATATTCCTCTGAGTGGACTGAAGAGATCTGGTCATCCTGGTAAAAGCGCTTCTGCCCTAAATACACATTGGATTTAAATATTTTAGTGCACACTTATTTGTGGCTTTTTACCGTGGTTTGTTTTGCATGATTCACTCACTGCCCCGGGGCCACAACACAGTAATGGGAGTTGAAGTTGTAGTACTTCTAGCTGGAAATCGTGCTTGGGGTTTTTTGTTTTTTGCCTGTAAAAAAACGCAAAAAAACAACATGCAGGAACCTTGGGGCGCTGAGCCGTGCATGAAGCTCTTAAGCACCCTCGCCTTTTTTTGCTTTGGATTTTCTCCAACCGCACAGGTGTCGGTTCTTCGACTGCGCGGACCAGTCGTTTCCTCGTAACAACTTGAACAAATAGTTGCTATTCTCGCCGCAGCGCCATTACCTCAGGGCGGCATTTTAGTGTGAATTGGCTCTTCATTTATGCGAGCGCCCGCCGCCACACTCTATTTACACCACTCACAGAGAAACCATTCATGTTTCAGAATTGGTTCCACATGTTGCCATTGTTGTCAGCCTGGCAGTGCTTATCGAGCGGCAACTTTAAGCACTGGCAGACTGGAGAGTGGCGTGGCCTCTGATGCTCAGTGTAAATATTTATATATCCTGTCATTTTGTCTTTGTGTCAACTGCCGTGTGTCATAGAAGGAAATAACAAATGGTATGTGAGTGATGGGTTCTATTTTGAGGAGGTGGGAGACAGGGGTTAAGAGGATAAGTTGGGACTGAGAAAAGGGGGGAAGGGGGTTTATATGTGTGTGTTCGCTGGTTTCGTGTTGGCCCAGAGCCCTGGCTGCGCTCTGAATTTACACCCCTGATCCATGTGTGTGTTTGTGTGTGAGCCGTCCCGCGTGTGTGTCTGCACGCTGTCGTCTTATGAGCAGCCAATCCCCTGATTCAGTCAGCTGCTGTACAAGCCTTGATGTGATTACATTATCACATGCATTTAAAGAGCAGCTCATGTGAACCCATGCAACATGCAAAGCAGCGCTGAAATTTAGTAAAGGAGATAGGAAATTGGATTTGTCTTATTAGTTGGGGGGGTCGTCCCACTGGTCCCTCATCTGCTGGGTTAACGATAAGGTTAATTTGTTGGCTGTGTGTTGGATCATGTAATTCTCCCTGGGTGCCTCTAAAATTACCTTCTACAATCTATCCAAAAAAGAAAAAAACACATATATATCAAGTTAGATGAGAAATAGAAATATTTTTTGGTGATGGTAAACCAGCATCCAGGAATGTTGTTTTGTAAAACTCTTTCCAAGTGTGCCACACTTTTGTAGCGGGAAAGCCAAAGGCCAATGTGCCAAACCCCCCCAATGAGTGGGATGTTGGGAAGCTCCGCATATATTTAGCTGCACAGCCTTGGGAGGGCTCGTCCACGCTGGCTATGAATGTTTATGAATGGTTCCTTGGCCTCTTCACAAAAGGCCATAAATCCTTTGAGTGCTTTTGTGTTCAATTAGAACCTTTTGCCCTTTTTGCACACTCCTAACAAATATCCCCTCTTCTCCCTCTTTCCGTCTCATACATGCAGACACACACACACAGACACACTCTCGATCACCCCGTTACAGAGCCTCCCCTGGTGAGTCAGGGAGATTTATGAGAAGAAGCTGGGTTCGTCAAGCGCCGTCTTCCCCCCGGGGGGTGTCACAACTGCATTTGTATGCCAGGGATCCTCTCGATGGCGTACTATAAAAAAAACCCCAAAAAACAAGCCCATTGGAGTCAGAGGATTCGCACATCCAAAACTTGCTCTCTCTCTCTCTAGAATAAGCGGAGCAGCAGCCATTAAGCAAAATGAAATCTTTGGGGTGAAGTTGGCTGCGATCTTCCAGATATTTATTACAGCAAGGCTAATGAAAATGCATTAATGCTGTGTGGAGTAAGACGCGGGGTGTTTTTCTGTCTCGCAGTTCTCTTGTACTTATCACCGGGGACTTGAAAGAGAACAAGGGGAAAAATGTCTATGCATACAGCGGCGCTGTCTCCGTGGATGATATTGTTTTGTTAGGAGAGCCAGGGTTTGGTCCCACTACGTGAGTTGGTGGCAGCAGATGTTCTTTGGAAGCTCTTGTTTCTTTGCTTTGTTTGTCTTCATTTTGAACCACTCACAAATCCCACGTTTGTCACAGAAACTCGAAGTACTTGCTTTTGATGCAGTCAAGGGAGAGCGTGCTTTCATTTGAAACGCTGTCTGACAGGTGTGCCTGAAGAAGCAGATAATGTGTTTCGAGGGGGGATATTCAAGCTGTCCTCTCCCTCTGTTCCAGCCCTGATGGAAAGCTCCCCGGTAAATTAAAAACGTCCCTTTGAAATTTTTAGTCTGGAAATAGCTCGCAAATGTAGTGATGAATGATTTTAAATCACTGTAGCAACCGCTAAAAGAAATTTGCCTTGGCACCCTGCTCGGAGATATTCACGCACGCAGTAATTCCTAGATATCTGAAGGAAATGTCCCGTTTAAGTTATTTTAAATGTAGCCAGACTTTTGTGTACAGCAATACTTCAATAATGACTCCAGATCAAGCAAGTGATTTGTCACTATAATGACTGACCGACTACTCTCAACTAAACCTATCAGGTAACCAGACAGTAGACAGACCATCCTTGCAGCTTGATTCAATTGGTCAAGGGTTAATGGGTTGGGCGCCGACAGGCATGTTGTGGATAAGATGTCAGCGTCTGTCTGGGATCTCGCTCTCTCTATCTTTCTGTCTCTGTTTCTATGTAACATGGAAAAGCAGTCAGATCGTCCATAAAAACAAAAGTCCAATTCTCATCTGCCTCGTAGGTTTTGCAGAGCATTAATTTCCTTGTGTTGATCAGCACTAGTTGTTCAGTGATGTACTTGTACTGAATTTAAATGGTTTCCCAGTGAGTCATAAGACATCCAAATTTCAGGTTTCACTTTGGAAGATTTTAAGAAAAGGAGCTTGTGAAACACTAACGTCTAAGTACTTTTATCCACGCTGAAGAACTTTTGAATGAGTGATGGTGCAGAGCCTTTGTGTTCTTTACTCAGTCTCATCTTCATTTCTTCAAACCCAGTTTAAATCATGGCAGTGACGAAGTGGACTGGCAGATTCAGTTGGGGGATGGTGATAAACAAATATTGTTTTACCAGCACCAAGTACCAGTTGCTCACTTTTAAGTAATTTTCGTACATATTAATGTCTCATTTAAAGCTTGTCTGGGATTCAGGAACACCTTAAAATTTACCATATTAGTCATAACTGCGTTTTCATTAGAGGATAATCACTTATAAATAATTGTGTTTTGGTTCATTGTGCCCTTCATATCTACATATGCAGGAGGCCTTTTTCAGGGAGCCTGCCATTTCCAGCTGCCTTGTCTCTACATCAACCCAGAATAGATAAACCAAACATGGTTTCAATGGAGGGCCTTTGGCATGTATACGCTAATGTATGGCCAGCATAGGTTCTTCTATACATACGGGCAACAATGAGACAAACACCAAAACGCAAATGGTTTTACAGGTGGACACCACTGAAATCTTCTCTCCTCATATTTCTGACTGTTTTTTCACTAGTTTTGCATTTGGCTAGTGTCATTATTAGTAGAATGAGGTGATACCTTATGTATACTCTACAGAAATTGAAAACTCCATGAGAGACGGGACAGGTCTGTAGAAGGGCATTGACCCGTCAGCAGGACCTGTATCTGCTCGTTTCTGCAAGGGGGGACGGGATGAGCACTGCCTGAGCTACAAAATGACCTCCAGCAGACTGCTGGTGTGAATGTCTCTGACCAAACAACCAGAAACAGACTTCACGCGGGTGGCTTGAGGACCTGACATCCTCTGGTGGGCCCTGTGCTTTCCACAGTTGAGAGCAGGTTCACCCTAAGTGTATGTAACAGATGTAAAAGGGTTTGGAGAACGTTATGCTGCCTGTAACACTGTTCAGCATGCCCAGTTTGGTGGCTCAGTGATAGTCTGGGGAGGTACATCCATGGAGGGATGCACAACAGCACTCTGAATGCCATTATCAGGATGAAGTCTTTGACTCATTGTCAGATCCTACCCTGGTGCAGTGGTCCTGGTGCCTAACAATGCCCAGTGATCTATCCAGGCATTTCATAGGGGAATGAACGGATTGATACCACTGACTGGTCCCCACACTCTCCTGACTGAAATCCAATTAAAAAAAACCTCTGGGACATTATGTTTCAGTCCATCTTACCTGTACGCTAAACTGTCCAGGATCTCAGTGATGCCCTGGTCCAGATGTGGGAGGAGATCCCCCGGGACACTGTCCTTCGTCTCATTAGTAGCATGCCCCAACGTTTTCAGGCATGCATAGAAGCACGTAGGGCCCATACAAAATACTGACTACCATTTTGAATTGCTGCAATGAAATATCTGCAAAATGGACTATCCTCCCACATCATTTTTTCACTTTGATTTTTGGTGTGTCTTTGAAATCAGCCCTCAGTTTATAATTTTCTTTTCCATCAAACAATGTCGAATCCTTTCATTTTGAACACATTACCCCGTTCATATCAGTGTAGATATGTTTCCCCCTCCATTGAGATCTGATCTGCTTTCAAAGTGTTTTTCTAATTTTTCTGAGCATTGTATTCGAGTGCCTTGAGAAAAGTTGAGGCACCCCTTTGAACTAACATTATTCATCAGCACAGCTGTCATTTACTGCAAGCTCCACTCTGATTGGCTCATTGACATTTTGTACGCTGTGTTGTTGACAGAAATGGAGCCCTGGATCTTCAGGTTCAAAGCAGAGGGCACGGTGGATTATTCACAGCTGACCTTTGACCCTGGCCAGAACGAACTTATCGTCGGCGCCAGGTAACCCATATCCAACATTGTTACTTTTCTCATTCTCTTTCCTTTGTCCTTTGTCTTTGTTGTCTGTGCTTTTGTTGTCTTTCATTCTTGTTTTTTTGGGGGGTTTTTTGCAGCATTTGTTGGTGCGTTGCATGAGTAATGATCAGTTTCTCCATAGATGTCTTCAAAAGAAAAATGGCTTTGGAGATTGTTTCCAAGTCCATTGTCTTTGTCGAGCACAGCCAAGTGTGTGTGTGTTTGCATATATGTGTACTTGTATTGCTTATGTTGTGAGGACATAAATCTGTTTACACAGTGACATCGTTGGGATTAGCCTCACTTTTAGAGACAAACACTGAGTGCCCAAAACATAAATCCTTACATTTAAGGGTGAAGGCTTGGTTGAAGGTCAGGGTAAGGTCAGAGATAAGGATTAGTAAGTAGTAGTTGTGGTTAGGCTAAGATCCCAAATGAATGAATGAATGCATAAAGTTATGAATAAACACTGTTGTTGTTTTTTTAAAATGTTATATGTGCTTGAAGACTTAGATGTGTAAGTGTTTGCTTCATTGCTGATGAAGTATGCTATGCACTTCACTTAATAGCTTTAGTAGTTGTAGAAAGAAATAATCATGGCAACATCAACAGGAGATAACAGGAAAGCTATCAGGAAGGCGCGCAGCAAAGCAAACAGAAACAAAGTGAGCCCAGGGAATTTACTAATGCACCTAGAACCTTAAGATGGAAAGGCTTAATCTGGAAAATGTATGTGGGTGGATAAAGGTCTTACAGGTGAGTAAATCCCCCCTGGAAAACATGGTAAGGAATATAATATAATATAATATAATATAATATAATATAATATAATATAATATAATATAATATAATATAATATAATATAATATAATATAATGCAGCAAATAAAAGCCATCTTTTATTTTTAGCTACCATTCAAGATTCAGGCAGTTATATCAACATATGCACACAACACTCAAAAAAATCAAATAAGAGATTTTCTTCACTTCTCTGTGCCAACTCGATGGCTGTTGAGTGTCTAAGTATGAAAGGCAGTGTAGCTAGATAGATGACTGCAGGTTGGGTTAGAAGTATGAGTGATAATGGAAGGAAGGAGGGATCGATGAAAATATCAATACAGTAAAATAGGAGGCCGTGGCCACGCTGAGACCTGGCTGATAGCCACTCTTCAGGAGACTGATCTTTGCCAAAGCACTTATTTGTATGTGCATGTGTATTCAGGTGCTTGAGGAAACAGACTTTAGGATTTTTACTCTGTAATGAGATATCTGCTTTATTTAGAGAAAAAAATTAAAGATTGCTCTGTAAAACTGTTTGCTTGCATGAAAAAAAGCACCTGATAGGTTATCTTCCTACACGTTTGCAAAATCTGTGTCTGTTCAAGAGCTTTTAAGCAAATCAAGTAATGGAAAAAAAATCATGCAGTCCCGATCATTTTTGAATAAAATATTTTTTCTCAGAAATAAACTTAACAAATATGCCTATCTATGTAATGCAGCAACTCAGCATACCTGCTTTCTAAAACCATAGACTGTATATAAAAAATGGAAACATGCACCATGATATCACTTTATGTTTTGTGGATTTACATTTCGGAACCTCAGTTTGGGCAGCGTCATCTTGTTTTTTTGTTTTGTTTTCTGTTTGTTGAATTTACTTTCCATTGCCAGGCTTTGTTGATAAGTATTTAGATCATGCTAGCTAGCTAAGTGAGCAAGCTACATAAATATCGGAGTATTTGACATGGGAGTATTTGACATGTGCAGAAACCTGCTTATTAATGCTAATGAATGAACAAATTAGTACAAATATCTGTGCAGCAAATAGCATTTCTATGTCATGTAGCTGCATTAAAAATTGTCCAAAAAGCACCAACACCACAAACATGGCTGAGGTCCATTTCAGTGAGTCTGCACCTTCTGATCAAAGATGGTAAACTAAGTCTTGCACAATACGTTTTATAACTCTACGACTGTCATGATGGGAGAAAATAGCTATAGACCCCAATGTTATTACATATTTATATCTATTTTTAAAGCTGGGCATTTTAACTTGATAGCCTGTAGGCACTGACCTACCTTTGTAGCCAGTCACACAAGACCTTTCAAGTAGATTTCAGCTTGTCCGAAAAAAGCCATTTTAGGGCCCGAGGTATACATCCACACCTCCTCTTGCAGCTGGTCTGTCTGTACTTAAAGCCACAAAGTGAAATTTCTTCTTCTAATTGTTCAGCCTAAGAGTGTATGTATATGCATTTCTATAGACATCTGTAGAAAGTGCTAAAATGAAGATTAAACATGTTATGATTTGAGTAGACGGTCATGTTACAAAGTAAGTTACAAGCTGATTTAAGCTGGGTATGAAAGTTAAAAAAAAAAAAAACAAGACTGAGCTATCTTCGGCAGATTATTCGAAACTGTGGGCACATTTCATATGCACATATAACATTCCTCTTTAAAAATGTGCCTTTTGGTGGCACGGACATGCGAAAACATGGATATTACAGAAATCTCAAAGGGGGAAAAAATCACAGTAAATAATGCTTTTAGTCCTAATTGTCAAATTTCATGTGATCTCATTCTGGTAATGGTGGATAATGGCTGTAGTAGACAGCCTGAGACATTGTTAGTCAAATTATAGAATGTTCCTCTTGAGACAGGATTCATTACAACTATGATGTTTCTTGAAAAGTTAGAAATGCCAGTGAATCAGTGTTGTTTGTGCCTTGCAGATTTGAAAAGCTCCAGGCAAGGCAGGACATACTTATTAGAGTGCGATTTCACAGTCAGGCTTTGATTGTCCTTCAGTTGCCTCCCCCCCCCCCCCCCCCCCCCCCCCCCCCCTCTCTCTCTCTCTCTCTCTCTCTCACTTACTCTTTTCATACATGTGAAACCCTGGGAATAGGAGCATAAAACCTTTTAGCTATGCTTTATCTACTCTTTTTTTGGTGTCCTAATTATGGGTTGGAGAAACCTAGAGGTCCATCATTTGCTGCAGTCGTTGAATTCAGCCATTCGTTGAATACAGTTCATTTCAATACCCTGACTACGCTCTTACAATTCCTTGTGCCACCTATGAAAAGATTCATTTTAACTCCAACTGCGGGAACTTTAGAAGCTTCAGATGTGGCATTTTTAAAGGGGAACTTCACCAATTTTACACAACAAAGTCTATTTACAATTCCCGTATTATACTGCAGCATATGTGGAACTGAATTCAACAAAGGTCGGTGTGATGAGAGCAAGTTTCCCAAAAAATAGGAGTAAAAATGAGGGAGTGGCGCTGGAGAGGACTGAGGATGTCTGAAGTCTGTAGCCTGCTTCTCATCCTCGCTTGAGCCTCGTGGATTGAAGCTACATAACTAGTTACAGTAAAACAGGCATATAAAAAAGAAAGCACATCCTCTTTTAAATTAGAGGTTTTACATATCAGGAATAACAATAAAATAATAAAAATAAATTGTATGGTTCTTACCGAATTCTAAAATCAGATGAACAACAACACATGGCATATATAACACACTGTATTTTCTTTTTTCAACATAAACTAAGCCAAAATATCAAGTAATCTTTTACTACTTTCATAAAACTGAAGACTGTAGGAAGGGTAAGTCGTAGGTGCTGCTAATCAGATGGACTTGATTAATGAATCACTAATCTCTAGCAGTTTTTACAATTTGTTTGAGTCAGGCTTGCGTTAACAAAGGAAGAACGATAACAGCAATGATCTTATAGAAGAAACCGTTTCTGCCCATCAATCTGAGAAGGGTTATAAAGCCATTTCCAATTTGAGGTCCACCACTCTACAGTGAGAAAGATTATTCACAAGTTAAAAATGTTCGACACAGTTCAGAGAAACTGCAAAAAGCCCAAGAGGTATATTTTAGACTCTACGGGCCTCAGCATGTAAAATGTTAAAGTTCATGACACTGCAATTAGGAAAAGGCTGAACAAGAAGGGCTTTGGACGGTTTGCCAGGAAAAACCCTCTTACCTCTAAAAATGGCATGGAGGCTAAGGTTTGCAAAGTTGCATTTGAACAAACCACAAGACTTCTGGAACAATGAACAGATGAGACCAAAGTGGAGATGTTTGGCCAAAAGCAAACACAGCAAACCAGCACAAATACTTCATACCAACTGAGGGAAGTATGAGGATTTGAGCTTGTTTTGCAGCCACAGGACCTGGGCACCTTTAGGTCATTAAGTCAACGGTGAACTCCTCTGTACACCAAAGTATTCTACAGTCCAACAGCTAAAGCTTGGCCAAGATTAGGACATGCAACAGGACAATGATCTCAAGCAAATCTACAGAATGCCTGAAAGAGAAAACAATTAAGGTGCAGCGATGGTCCAGTTAAAGCAAAATCTTAGAATTGAAATGGAAAAACCTTTTAATAACAGTGCCGTTTTGACCTGTTGTCCGATCCTCACACCTTTTTTTCTCGCTTTCAGTGCATTAAAGGGCTCCATCAACTCACACCTTCCCTTCTTTTTACAGAAATCACCTCTTCAGACTCAATCTTGAAGACCTGACACTGATCCAGGTGAGTGCTAATTCTGTCTCCCGCTGCCGTTTTCTGAGTCTCACTCACCCAGTTTTCTAGGCGAATGCGTATTAACTCTGTCTACTCGTACGACTCCCCCTTCAACAAACACTGCGCTAATTTTAGCACGCCGCGTTTCTGTGCTCGCAACTTAAAGCGGTTACAGCAAAATGGTTTAGTGTTTCACATGTCACAACAACTTCACAACCCGGTGGAGCTCCAGTGGGCTCGGTTGACGGCGCCATGGGTTGATACTCGCAGGGAATGAAAGAGTGTTGATAGGAAGCGTTGTCTATGTTAATATCCTCCTTGCTAAAATCCAATTTGAAGGTGTTTGTGAAATTTGAAGCTGTACTTTGCCACATGTCTAAGCTTTTAAAAGATCTTCTGCAATTTCTTTAACGTGATACTACAAATGATTTGAAATGGCAAACAGAAATCAAAGTGTCCTAACATCTTGTGCGCGTGTTGCACAAAATATGTATAAATAGCTGTGCACGCAAGCTGGCAATTTAATTTTTTCACCCTATCTTTCCCACATGTTGTCGCTAATTTCTTTTTCCAACATCCTCTCATTTCACTTTCTTTTTTTCCTCTCTTCTATGAGATATCCCCACCTGTGGAGCAAGCCAATTTTGTGACCCACTGAGTTACCATACAAACACTGACACTTTGAGGGCTTTATTTGCAGGTGGTAACAGCAAGCCTTCTTTGATGCTTAGACAACTCTTTATGTTTGCCATTTACACTCTAGAAAACCAGGGGAGAGGATGAGGACGGAGAGAACGAGAATCAGGGGAGCAAGAACGGCTGGGTGGAGCAGGAGTGTTGTTGACATAGATCTGACTAGAAGGGGAAAATGAGGAAAATGGACAGAAGAAATAAGAAGCGAGGCTGAATTTGTTAGGCAGGAGGGAGTGGAGGGTAGAACGCACAAAGGAACCAGGGAGCAGCGAGACAGCACACAGACAGCGAGGGAAGAAAGCAGGAAAAAAAAACCCGCAGAGAGAGACGAGGATTCACGCAGAGCCGGTCTTTTGTGGCCGCTTGCTGGGACTCCGATGCTTTATAAAGTTGCTCTGTGGCATCCGCGCACCCAGCTATCCTCCCCTTCTTTTTTTCATCCTGTGCTCGACTGGGTTTGCAGAATCAGCAAGGAGATTCCACTGAGCCAATCTACCCTGCATCTCCAAGATGTCTTCTTATGAGAGAATAGGATCTGGTAATCCGTGCCAAGGCCTGGGGCCAGTTTAAGCTGACCTGCTCACTAGACCCAGCTTCGCATTTAACCATGCCAAGGCCATAAAGTCAAGCATAAATATATATCTAAGTGGTGGAATTTAAGGAGGAAAGGGGGAATTATTCCTTTCACCTCCTTGAAGCGTCTTTCTTTCCTTCCTTTTTTTTTCATCCAAGCATGAAACAGGAGATTAAATGTGCAGAGATTTGATTGCCTCTGCGCCTGGGTTTACATATATTTCTCATTCTTATTGTTGTTGGATATGAAAGCCTTGAATGAATTTCCCCTTTGGCGCTGTTGCTCCACTCACATTACACGCATTGCTGATTGATCAAATAGATTTACTAGGGAACATGGTGCTGAAGGTGGCAGAGCCAACAAAGAAAGTTTGAGCACAAGCACTTGTTAGTAGTCCTGTGCATTTTATTACGGTTGCACCAAGGTTCAAGAGAGTTGCATGAGCTTCTCTCTCTCTCTCTCTCTTCTGCAGGAGGAAATCAAGCTAAAAGCTACACCTACGCCTGTCTTTGTGATTTCACCCCATCCCCATGTATCAGCACTGTCAGATAATGCCCGGTGGCAGTGATTTGTTCTTGCATGGATGGCAGCGTTAAGAAGGAGGCTGTGTATGATTTGACAGAGCACAAGGTTTAAAGCTACTATAATACAAACAGCCTGTAATATGCTAAAGAGTTGGGTATGATTACCTTATGATTGATGACTGATCTCATCATGCATGAAACTTTTCTGGGGAGGACAAAATAAAAAAACAGCCACCAAGGTTTCCTTTGAGGCAAAGATTAATCCAACCTACCTCTCCTGCCCTTGGATGCAGTGTGATAAGTTGCTTTCAAGCTTTTCAAGAGACAGAGAATGAACTGTGAATATCTGGTAGTCTTACTGTTGTATTACGAAGGGTGTGTGTGTGTGTGGGAGGGGGGGAGGGGGGGTTGAAAGCACTGACACTTAGACTGGTAGCTAAACACTGTCCGTCTGTTGCACATATCGAGATGAGACAAGGAGATTGATCGACCCTGAGCCCCAGCAACCATAATCTCCTCAGTAAATTGGCTCCTTGTTTGGAGGTAATAAAAATCAGAAAAAAGGGCAACAGCTGGAGAGAAAGCGGACTTTTGTTTTTAAAAAAATAGTGGAATCCATCTGTGAAGTGTGTGTTTTCTAAGAAGACCGTAAAGATTTGGTCTTAAGAGTGTAAACGGTGTCACTCCCTGAGGAAAGCTATAAAGGGTGTTTACAAGACAGAGGCGCACTTAAAGAATCATAAAGAGAAGAAAATATTTCACATCACGTTAACTTTCTAACCTGTGCTCAAACCGAGTGGCAGTTTGGGGTTGAAGTGGGAAGAGTCAGTCATCAACACATGCGTCAGCCCTCGCGATGACCTTGATTGGAGTTAATATCTCATACTTAAAGTTTTTTTTTCCTGCTGTGTCTCAGTAGCCTGAAGAGGCTTTCCTCTCCCTGTCAACCTCTACCCTCATCATCACTGATCTGGAAAACACTGTCAAGAACAAAAGGTGGATACTTTTCTCCTTGCTCCACTTTCAAAACTTGTGCAGCAGAGTCGAAAAAAAAATAGAAGAAGAAGACAGGAATGTAACTGTGCAGCATGTGCAACTACTGAGACATTCCACAGAGCTTCCACAGACAAACAATTAGCTTGAAACGACCCAACGAAGCACAATTTCCCTCTCTATTTACAGTAAATTGCACATTACATGTCATCTCCATTCAGTATTGTCCTTCTGCCCTGTTTATCATTCATATCCTGAGATCAGCTACTGCCAGCCTTAGGGGAAGCAAATCAATGCTGGCACTGCCATTGCTAACTATGCTAGCTCAGATTAATTGCTTGTTTTTTTGTCTGCACGTGAGCTCACCAAATAATATCAGCGTGCCCATTTTTTTTTAGCAACGTCTTTACTTCTTTACTTGGGCTAATAAACCACTGCTAACTTCCACTCTCGTCCTTAAAAGCATGAACCGAAAGGACCCAAAGTTTCTAATTTGCATTCAGTGATAAGAGTCTATTGAATTCACATAAACAAAGGTGCTAATGTAAGAAGAAATTACCAGGGGAAGGGGGAAAAAAGCTAAACGCACACACACACTCGGCCTGTACAAGCCAATATCAGGATCCTGCTTCCATGCTAAATCGGAATAAGATGCAGAAGAGGAGCCTGAGTTTCAACAGAAAAACCGAGGCACAGCGTTAGTCAATAAGCACTGGGATGAGGAAGGATCAGTGGTATTGTTCATGATTCAATATAGGCGAGGAGGAGAAAATAGTGGAAATTCACTCCAGCCTCTCTCTTGTCCTCCTGCACTGGCACAGGAAAACACTATCCATAACAGTTTCCCTTGGCAACAGACACTGTATGCTGTTGAGATGTATTTTGTGCTTTTATTTTTCTTTGCTTCCTCTTGTATTGTGTCCTTCACCCCGTCCCCCTCTTTTTAAATTTTTTTTAAAAGAAGGACTTTTTCCACTTTTGCGTGTCTAATATATCACGGCCTTGTCTCTTGTAATTACACTGCATCAGCCAAACAATTAGCCCTGCTAATCAGTAGCTAACAGCAACTGTCCTTCATAGCTCTGGAAGCATTTCCAATTCACTGAGCTGAACGCTAACTTGGCCGTTTAAATGCATAGACCAAAATGCACGATTGGAACTGGAGATGCAGACACGTACAGTGATATTATGGACGCGACGGCATGTTCAACCATAATAGTTGTGAGTATATTGTAAAAGGCAGACAGTAGCAGGGGGTCTCTTCTACACGGACTCATCCGTTTAAAGTGTCACGATGATATGAGTAGAGACACGGACCTACACGTTGGCAAAGGCATGACATCAAGACCAATTTCGCGTGTAAATCTTTCAGCAGCTTACATCAGCAGACATCAGTGTGAATAGTAAATACTGTGGCAGCACATCAGAAGGTAATATCAGATATTCATAAGCCAGATTAGATTTCCCCCCACAGGATTTGTCCAGCTCTTACTCTCAACCCGCCGTCCCCTTGTAATGAGGTGCATAGCTAGTCATTTCACAAAGCTAGACAGCTGTCAGCAGCGAGTGTGTTCTCTGGACCCTCTTTATGCAAAATATATTCAATATCATGTCTGGAAACTGCTGTTTTGGAATTCAGCTCCTCACTCCCTCCTCCATCTCACTGACTACCTCACTCAGCCCACACAGTCTGCCTTGTTCTGGCTGACTCCTAAGTTGGACTCTGTTTTCGCTTTGTTGTTCCCCCCCCTGTCTATTTGTCCCTTATTTTCCCTTTTCTGTCCTTTCCTCTGTCGTTGTCCTCCTCCCTCCCTGCCTACTCTCCCCCTTTGTATCTCTCCTGCACCCACCACACCTAACAATAGCCCCTCAGTGTGAGGGCTGGCGAGAGGCTTGGGCACAATGGTTCATCTCTAAGGACTGCACTCATTACAGGGGGCAGGATAGAGGGTGGATGCGAGGAAAAAAAAAATTCTTCTCCGCTGCTTTCATTTCTTCCCTGAAGCAACAAATGACTGTGGTAAATTCTCTCTGCCTTACTGAATTTCTGCATCGTAATCACATTTTATGTTACTTAACATACTATTCCAGTCTATTTTAATTTTCCTATTTTTTAGCCACTTTGGTTAAAAATAAAACTGCCCATCAAGCTCTCGCTGAGCACTAGATGGTAGCAGTGATGCTTAAAATAAATAAAATGTGACAACAAACAGGCGCAGTCATACAAATTATCCAGAAAATGTTTCCATTTAGAAAATTCAGAAATTAGAAAATACTTAGAAAAGAAAAGAGTAAATATTGAGCGGCCCGCTAAAATTTCCAGCAGCTATAGATCTGTCAAGCTAACTTGAGCTAGTACTGCAGTGACTCATGCTGGTTCCAAACAGCTGTGTTTAGACCTGTTGACAATAAGCACAAGCTTCTCTTTACAGCTGAGCTATTTGGCAGCGTGTGCGTTCAAGACCTCTTGTTTGGCCTCCTGTTGTGTCTATACAAATAAAAAGTACAATATAATTAACTTTTTCACTGATATTCTAAAATAATTATTGGTCTGAGTCAGTGGTGTGCGATGACTTTTACAGAAAGGAAAGCGGAGCAAATGATCCCCCGACCACCAAATGATCAGTTGAGCAGTTCGGCTGTTTCTCACCCACCAACGACACAAATTGGACCAGATGAAAACATAATAAACATTTCATGATTAATGTGGCCTGTCTTTTCTGTGCTGACAGTATCTCTCCAGTATCTTGCTGCATTCTGCCTGGATGTCATAAACACTGTGAACTCCTTTCTGGCTGTTAGGCTTATTAGTTTTATTTTTGCTGTATAGGGAGGGCGCATATCTTAAAAAAGACCTTCTATAATACCCATCAAAATATATACTGTTAACTAAGAATGACCAATGATGGAGGGGTTATTTAGATTTTCTTTCCTTTGAAAACCCAGCACTACAACTAAGTATACATCATGTAAAGTTCTCCATCTCCATAATGTCCTACCCACTGCTTCTTTCCTGGTGCCTTTGTCTTAATCCAGTTTTTGGTGATCTTTGCTGCAGAAAGGAGAATTTTAGCCAAGTAACGGTGCTTTACATGTACAGCACCTTTCAAGTATCCAAGATACAAAACAAGGCAAGTTCTGGGCGAATTTAGACTCAGAAAATGTGAATTTTTCTACATTTCCAGATATGTGTGTATTATCTGGTTGATTCCATCCACTCAGCCTCCAACACTGTTGTTGTGTATTGGTTTGTTTATTTTTAATCTTAGGTGCAATAAAATACGAATTATACAGTCACATTTTAGACACAAAGCATTCATTGATTAACTCCCTATCAGAGAATTGCTCGCTGGTTTTTGCAATTTTGTGGGAAATCAGATACACATTTTTTCCCCTCCAGGGGCAAGGGTACCTAGACCCGGGGCTTAGAGTACGCTTGGGGAGTGTGATTGTGTGTACGGTGTCTCTTTATGTCTGTCTCCACGTTGGGTGAGTGTTGAGTAATTGCATATGAGAGCATGAGGGTGGGAATGGATGTTTGTATCTGTGTGTGCCTGTATGTCTGTGTCTATATGTCAGGTTGGGTATCAGACGCCACCTCTCTAGGGACATCTCAGGCCCTCTAAGGTATGGAGGCTTATCTCCCCCCACCACTTCCCCTGCCGGTGGCAGATGCCCTCAGACATCAGTGCGTTGGTGGGTCTTTGTGTCCGGGGATGGGCATCCAGGTACACTCCGGCTCACTCCTTGGTGGCTGCTTAACGGGGCCTGGAGCCTGGGGCTCACTCGGGCCACTTCGAGGGTGGGGTGCCCTCGACCTCTCGGCCTGGGGCTCGGTCAGGTTTTTGTTTTTTGCCCTTTATCCCCGTCCCTCTTCTCTGCTGTTTTTTTCCCCCTCTTTCTTTCTCCCTTTTCTTTTCCTCATTCAAGTCTGTCCCATATCTAGCAAGTGAAAATAAAAATAATAAAATAAACAATAAAAGGTAAATCAAATAGACCATTACGGCAAGGCTGGGATGGTCCATTTGGTAAAGTAAATCCGTTGGGCATCTTTCTTCGCCTTTAGACAATAATTCTGTTGGCAAAAGAGCCAAACGGGACAGGCAAAAAGAAAAAAAAAAGATACACATTTTAAAGGAAACTGCTTGTTTATTTCTTTTTTAATTTATTACTGGTGTGTGTGTGTGCGGTTTTGATTGTTAGTCCATAGCGCTTTATGAGAGTTGTGAGTGTTGCTTATCTTTTTACATGAAATAACGTAAGAGTTTGAGATTCCAGAGGGGCTGGCAGCAATGCACTCAGTGAAAGGGACTACGTGTTTATTGAGGTAACTTTATGCTTGCATAGCCTGGAGCTGAAATGGGACAACATGGGAATGCTAATTAAATATTCCGCGCCTATTGCAAATTTCCATTGCCGAATTGTAATATCTACTCTTATCTGTATTAAATCGATAGGTTTCTGAAAGAAATAAAAGAAATATTGTGCAGAATTGAGTTCAACTTATTGGTACAGCCCTCCTCCAGGGTCCCTGTTTCTCAAGTGGCACTTTGGGGAAAATTAAATGCGCACCCCTACTCTGCACTCTAGTTTATGCATTAGGAGTCTACCTCAGGTGGTTTTCATTCTCTCCCTCTCTTTCTTTCATTCTTTCTCCCTGTCCTATCCTCCAGTCATGTCTGTCCCATTTGTAGCAACCAAAAATAAAATAAATTCATAATTATAATAAAGGTCAATCAAATGGACCAATATGGCAAGGCCATGATGATCCACTTGGTAAAATAAATCCGCTTGGCATCTTTCTTGGCCTTAAGACAACAATTCTGATGGCTAAAGATCCAAACGGGACACAAAAAAGAAAAAAAAAAAAAAAAAAAGGAGTCTACCTCAGGTGGTTGCATTTCTTTCTTGCTTTCACTTCTTTGTTTTTTTACTTCAGAAGTGGCGTTTGCAACTCTGATCTGCTATTCTCACATGTGTCACATTGCCTTGAAATACCAAATGCCTTCAGTCCCATATGGTGTATTTTCCGTTTTGGGCTAAATCACCAGCTTTTTGTGTCTCTAAATTTAATCCTGACCCTCTGTCATGATTTCGGCTGCGTGGCAGGCAGGAATTAGACCCAAACGCAAACTCACGGGGGATAAACTCAAAAGCACAGCTTTATTGCATGAAAAGCAGATCACAAGTAATACAAAACTAAACTGGGAAAAACTAAACATAACGCTCACCGGGAAACACAGAGAGAATCACACAGCATGAGGGAGAACACGGACCTAAATACACAGAAGGTTAACGAGGGAAGTGGGAGCACACGGGGAACACAGCTGACACAGATAATCGTAACGAGACAGCGCAGGAGTGAACACAACATGACGCATACTGACGAGAGACTGTCAAAGTAAAACAGGAAGTACACAGAGGTTCAGACAGGAGGAGAGAGAGACGTAACAGGCTGGGGAAAACATTGAATGAAACACAAGGAGGGGAGACGAGGGCTCACAGATACACAGAGGGGCACACAGGGGGTAAAAGTCACAAGGGGAAATCAAATAAGGAACAGCTTAACAGAGCAACCCTGGAACAGTGGCCTAAATAAAGAACAAAATACAAAAATACATGAAAACTAAGAATGCTTGGCCAACATGGCCCAGGATCATGACAATCTCTTTCTGTCTTATCTTCTTTGCTTCCCCTCTATGTCTTTATTCTAGTTCCCTCTAGGTGACAAAGGCACAGAAAAGACTTGTGTGAAGCAGCTTCCTCTGATAAAGCCAAGAATTATTATTACTTAATGACAGCACATTCCAGACATATTTCAGTTTAAGACAGATTCATCTTGGAGGCACAGGGGCTGAACAATAGCATTCTAATGAGCTTTTAATGTTTCTTAATGACACTGGCGCTTGCTTAGCTCGGCTGTGATTCTGTTCTCCATTCTGGACCATTTGAGCCTGGATTAGGTGGAGTTAGCAGTCTGTGATGTCAGCATATCGCCACTTAACTTGCTCGTGGACATCACCTACTTCAGTAGCTGTAAAGTTGATGTCTTAAATATGAAATGAGAATATGTATTATTCTGAAAATACATTTTGCACCACTCCGAATGACGTTAAATCACATGATTGACCCGTGATGACAAAAAGAAACACTTTGCTCCCACTAATGTGATTTCAAGTTGTAATTTAGCCTCATACCATGACTGATTTTTTTTTTTACACTGAAAGCTTGTGAGTAAGGTTTCAGGCCATTAACGTTTTTTCTTTACCCCCCATGCGATTAGCTAAAGCGCTCTCAGCGCTTTCAGCACCCACATTGAATTCAGCTGGGACTGGCAGTGGTGCTGTGTGTGCAGGCTGTGCTGTTTGTGCTGATGTGTGTGGTTTGTGTAGTGGATGGATGCACAGCCCCAGAATAGCCAGCTTTGGCCTGGAATGGAAGTGACACACAAGAGACAGAGAGAAGCCAGCGTCCATTAATGTCCCATATCTTATCCTCCACACGCTGAGCACTTTCCTTTCTTTAAGCCCCTCCTCCCTGTTACTGAACTGTGTACACATTTAGGTGTTTCTATGCCTCCCAAAGGTCACTGAAGCAGAAAACAAAAGCTCTTGTCATAAAACGCAGCATAAACTTCTACCGCCTTCTAAAGAAGAAATAAAAGTTCTACTAAATGCTAAGGGGTGTTCAGCTTTCGTTCCCCCTCTTGTCCTGGCATAAAACAGTCCTGATACCAAGGTGAAATCTAATATTCTCTGTCAGTTAGCGATATTTACTATATTCCCACAGAGAGAAGTACTGTACCTCTGGCTACTTTCCAGGTTATTACTGCAGGAAAGTTGTACTGCTGTGGGCAACAACAAAAAAAAAAAGGAAGTTAAATAGTCTCACTTTTGGAAACTTTTTGTGACTCGCCGTTAAGCGTATTATTTCACCAGCCAATTTTTCTTTTAAGTATTCGTGTCTCTGCCAGTCATGCAGAGCTCGTGGCAGTGGTGGCTAATTCTGCCTGTCACAAGTGCGAGAGTCTTAGTGGCCTACTGCCCTCCCAAGGCCAGCAGGCATTTCATGAATAGAGAATTTTTATCAATGAGGAAGCCCCCTTCCCCAGGGGTTACGAGGAAATTAAAAGGTAGAAAGTGGAGCACGTTGGTGTCTTCACCCTTGGAGGAGAAAAAGTCGGCTTTATCTTCTTATTCTTCCTCCTGCTGCCTTAAAATGTCAGAGGCGTCCCTCTGTTTCTCCTTCACATGTAAATCACGTTGACACCCTACTCTAGGGACTCGCCTGTTATGTCTTAAGATCCCTCCTTTTCCCTCACACATAAATCAAATTGACATTCGGCTTGCACGCTCTTGCGTCTCATTTTTTGGGGGTCTCTGTTTGCTATCCACCTTAATTGGATTCCATGTCTGTATTTAACAGGGCTTATAAACGCGCTTGTGTGTGGCGTAAGAGCGTGCGAGAACGTGTGTGTGCCTCTGAGAGTACAGTGAAAATGTGATGTCAAATTAATTTTCACCTCTGTTTGAATCCTTCCCTCCTCACCCAAGTCGATCGCTGTATGCTGTATGCTGTATGCTTTTCTATTTGATTTTCTAAATGTGTTTTCCTGTCTTCTGTGGCATTTGTATTGCCGAGCTAGTCAACAAACATCAAACTGACTTCAAAAAGGTGGGAATCATGCCCATGGCTTAGAGCTGGGCATTGTTTTGTTTGGGCTCAGTGAGTGCTTTTCAAAGTGCTTCATGATGATGACATGGCACCCAGTGTTTGCTACTACTTGATGGTTTATTGGTAGCCTTACACAGCTTTTCTTTTTCTCTGCAGGAGGCTGAGTGGCACTGCGATGAATTCACCAAGGGAGCCTGCTTCAGCCGTGGAAAGTCTGAGGTGAGTTGAGGCGATGGCTGAACTGTAATTGTGCTTTATCGGACACTTGTCACTAAATTGAAGTTTCAGTGTATTTTTCAGTGAACTTGTCTCGCTTGCTACTTACGGTTGTTTTCTTGCACACGTTTGTGCACCAGAACTGATATTAATGTGAAAATTCATGGAATTCCCCACAATGTTTTGTTAGAGTAACAAAAAGATAGTCGATTACGAACGAAAATGCAATCCTTCAGCATTTGCTGAAAGACTTTCTAAATTACAACCCCGCAGCTTTCATGTTTCCTCAACCCTTTTCTTGCCGGTTTGGTGATCTACAAAAATAACACCTGAATGAATGCTGTTCACTGGAGGAAATGAAGTGCCCAGATGTTCCCACCAGCACATCAGTGCTGTATAATAGCTTTGACTTGAAAGCTAAAAAAAAAAAAAAGGAAAGAAATCTTCTAAAGACACTAATCATGGATCTACCAGCCTTTTTGTCTTTACAGAAACAGTTGATCGGTTTCAAAGAACACAAAGGAAAAAATTATGATGAAACATAATGAGGCTTGAAAGCAACGCGAGGCTTTTAATGTGGCTTTAACATATGGACACATGGGGAATCCCTGCTTTGTATATGGGATATACCTCAAAGACAATTCAAATCAACTTAATGTGAAGTAAAGACCTTCCCACCACACCTTAGCCCCTATTTATGGATCTTGTTCAAAGGGAGTTCCTATTGTTTCATTCTGTGCAGTGTATGTTTTTGTACGTGGTTAGCTGGCATATTCCCCTACAAAACAGATGGTTTAGCGGCTAAACTTGACTTGTAGGTGAACTGCCCAGCCCTGATCTGTGTGTGTGTTTGCGCGCACTACTGTGTATTTATCCTCCTGTGAAAGGTGGTTAGGGACCCATAATAGGCATGCACTGGCTGGCCAGCATAAGATAGCTGTTGTGAATTACAGACCAAAGCTACCTCAGTCCTTGAGAGTCACTGCTGTTTGGCAAGGCTGAATTGTTTTGCTCACTGTTCCCTTCTGAGGATCAGCTCCTGTGATGTACACTAAGAATAGCATTAAAAGACTTTATTCTCCGGCAGCTGACAGGGCTTTCGATGGTTTATTACCTAGCTCAATGCGGAGCAATATACCATCGCTTAAGCTATTACACAGACACCGTCCCTGTGCTTTGAGTGAATTTACAAGTGATTGTTTGGGGGGTTTTTTCTTAATGCACGCATCCGCTCTTCTTTTGTGTATTTGATTTATTCCAGCTGGGAAAAGAAAGGAGACTTAAATTGACTTGACAGGACTTGATTGCTGCTTCTGTTTTGTTTTATAATGTGAGAGCCAAGCGCAGCAGTCTCTGTATTACAGTATGGACGCAGAACATTTGTCAGGAAGTTTTCATAAACAAGTCAAAACTGTGAGGCTGGGCAAATATTAAATATGCTGGTATTTACTCTAGAAACACACTGCAGCGAAGGATTGAATTATACAGGCCCCTTCACAACCCACGCCTGTTCCTCCACCCACACGCGCGCATGCGGGTATACAGTGCGTAACAAGCTGCACAAACAGCACAGATATATAGGCACGCATGACATTAGGCATGACTGCTCGTACACGCGAATAAACACATACACACATACTTTGGCCGTGCTTAGCACCAGGAAACCAGTTGTTTTACGAGTCAGCCTTCATCTTGATAGGGGGAAATAAAAGTCCTTACCCTCCTTCCTTCCATCCTCGCTGTGATGCCCTCCACTCCTAAATCAGACCCTCGAGAGGGGGAGTTAGGGTTGCCCTGGGCACTTCAAGTGGCTCAGACAATAGCAGATTTATAAGGTTTTAAATTTCTATGAGGGGCCTCACCAACCCAGCCATGGCCCCTTTCAGATGGAGGAGACCCTATGAGTTTATTACCTTGTCCTAGGACAAAAACAAATGCCGCTCTCTGACATGAATACTGACTCCTGCTGTAACATTTACTACAAAATGACTCCTGCTGATGGAAATTGCCAGAAAGGCTTTGTGGAAGCCGGACCGTTATATTCAGAGTTCATGACTTTCAGCGACAATCATTCTTTCAATCAATCACTCACTCCGTCGGTCCCACTTTATTTGTGCGCTTTTAACCAAGTGCTGAGTGGTTTTGCTAGAAACCCGGGCCAAAACCTCAGAGGAGGACTGAGCCAAGAAAGGAGCTGTGAACATGTACTTCACCATAATTTAGGGGAAAATAGTTTGAATTGATTAATGTAGAGAGCTGGCTAAAAGAGTGATGATTAAATAGAGTGTATGAGAGTCTACACTTTATATTTCACTTTTTGACCAATCAACAGAGATAAAGCTATTTTCTAAACCAATCCTGAGTGGCACTCTCCCACAGCCGTTACATTTATCTGTTCTTCACTTTATTCAGATCCCTCTCCAAATCCAGCCCCTGTTGAATTAAGATGTGACTTGGCTAAGCCATGTGGGCATTAGCCTTGATTTGACTCTGTCTAGCTTGCCCACGTTTCAGAGTAGGCCTCCTGTGGTTGCAGGTGTTTTTCTCATTTATTGGCATAAAGTGTAATTTTGTCTCTGCCTGATGCTGTTGCTTGTCAGTGGATAGATAATGGCACTTCTGCTAACTGCTAACTCCGATATGTGTGTTTGCTGGTGTGTTTCCACAGGAGGAGTGCCAGAACTACATCAGGGTGCTACTGGTAAATGGGAACAGGCTGTTTACATGTGGAACCAATGCCTTCACCCCCATCTGCACCAACCGAACGGTATGAACAATGCCAGAATTTGTCTTGGCTTCTACAACGCTGCATTATTTTGACCTTAACTTTCACACAGTCTTATCATTTATATCACTTATATCATTTATATCTACTATATCCCTGATAGTGTTAATTCAAGGGAAGTTGTTATATTATTAATATATTACGTTAATCCTTCAAGAGTGATAGTCTGCTAGTATTTTTGCTCGTTACCTATTTTTTCAGTGTTATATTACACTGGTAGTGAGTATTACGACATAACACATACATGCACCTGCAAAAGAAAAGATTAATTCATGTGCAATAAAATGTAGTCTTTGCAGTGTTGCTACGTCTTCATGCAATAACATCAGAGGCCTGTTGTTCAATAAGCTAGCAGTCCATCCATCCATCCATTCATCCATCCATCCATCCATCCATTCATCCACCCATTCATCCATCCATCCATCCATCCATTCATCCATCCATCCATTCATGCATCCATCCATCCATTCATGCATCCATCCATCCATCCATCCATCCATCCATTCATCCACCCATTCATCCATCCATCCATCCACTCATCCATCATCCATCCATCCATCCATCCATCCATCCATCATCCATCCATCCATCCATCCATCCATCCATCCATCCATCCATCCATTCATCCATCATCCATCCATCCATCCATTCATTCATGCATCCATCCATCCATTCATCCATCCATCCATCCATCCATCCATCCATCCATTTTCTGCTGGGTTCAAGGGGAGCAGCAGTCTAACCAGAGATGACTAGTCTTCCTTCTCCCCAGTCATCTCCTCCAGCTCTTACAAAGCAATAGCAATGTGTTGCCAAGTTAGCTGAGAGATGTAATCTGAAGGATTTTCATTTTGCATTTTGAATGTCACTTTTCTCCTTTCCTTAAGTTTAAGACTGAGTCTAGCCAGCCTTTGGAGGAAGCCACCGCTTGTGTTCACGATCTTGTTCTTTCAGTTACTCCCCACAGCTCATGGGTTCATAGGTAAAAGTGACAATGTAGATCCAACGTAGTTCCTGCCTGTGGATTGGATGGTGGTTAAAAGAAGGAGGTCTTAGTGGTCCAATAAGATGCCTTGGTTAGATCTTGGCTTTGGTAAGCAAGCCAAAGACTCTTCTAGATGAATGTCTTGGGTTTTTATTACTCCTCCAGCCTGCTTATGGAAATCTTTGTCTATCCTTTTTATATACCCCGTCTTTAGGTACTAGGCTAGCCTGCATTTTGAAAAATCATACTAAAAAGGGATATTGGGTTTGTTAAAATGTGATACCAAGGGGTCTTGACGAAGCATCATTGTCAGTACAATTATATTTGTGAGTATGTATGTCTCACTTTCCTGTTGAGTTTCGAGTTGCCAGTTTAGTTGTTCTCTCGAGCATCCCTGAAAGTCGTTATTTTTTAATAAGCCTGCAAATATTCCAAATATTAAGACTGATTGATCGGTGGATGTCGTCAGAAAGAAAGGTCAAGGTTGATAAACACATTTAATCAAGGTATGATTGAGATCTTAATATCACAGGATTCTCTGTACAAGCTCCTCTGGCTTTTCTTGCCTCCTGTTTTGCACTCTGGGATGTAGACTAATTACAAAATAAATCTTATTAAGCTCTCTTATTTTGGATGTCGTGTTACCTCAGACTTGTTAAGCATCGTAATCAAAACATTGCCTTAAGCTCATTACTCCTGAAAATCATGGTGCTGGCCTGCAAGTAAACAGACTCCCTGTCTCATCTGTTCTGCTTTGTCCTTCTTCATGAGTCACGGCAATTACTTTGCACCTTTCTAGCACATCACATTGTCTTTTCGTCTTCTATATTTCTTTCTAGCGTGACGCAAGGTTTTCGCTCCTCTCTCTCTCCTCCTAACTCAAATTCCCTGCAGCTCTTAATCCCGTGTTTTAAAGAATGTTTAGCTGGACTTTTCATTTTGAGTTGCTATTGTGTTTCAGCAGGCTCTTGACACAGTAGAGCAACCCAATATTTTTCTCGTGAAGTAACCACCGGTTTGCGAGTGGCTGCAGCCCTTTCACTTTTATTATAAAAGCAGCACTAATAACCATGTTTCTTGGTAACTGACGTGTCAGCTGAGAACCTCTTTTTTGTTGGTGGTGGTGACAAATGCTCACTGATGTTATGTTCTTACCTTAGAACAGCAATAAGGCCATAGCATAGATATCTAGCTCTCGTTCTGTTGTGCGTTTAGAGGAGGAGGTGGCAGGAGCTTACTATTATGATGACATTTGTTTTTGTCCGAAAGCACTGAATCCAAAGGTCACTGGCTCGTAATGACTGTTTACCGCTGTGAAAATACATATAGTTGAAATGCCATGGCATTATTATAGCAGTATTTCATCAGGCGCTGTCATATTTACCCACTGAACGTCCGTTAATGTGAAACACGAGTTGGGAACAGCAACGGCGACGGAATCACGCTCGGACAGATTTACTATCAGCTGTGGTGATAAACAGACAATGAGGAGAATATTAATGGTTTAATAAGCGCTGGGAGACGGATGATTAAATGCTGTTAACCATTTGAGTTTTTTGACTGACTTTCTCTCTTGATTTATGTCTCTATTTTACGTTGTTATAGTGGTCCTAGTTGGGAATAGATTCGATTATACACTATAACTCATGCTGCAGCACAGGATGAGAAGGAGCTTCGCCTTCTGTTCATGCTTACTTGACAGATAGGCACTGGATGTGTCATATACAGTGATATTCCCCGTGTCTCTTCGAGGATTACCGTTGACAACTCTGTCCACTAGCGCATCTTGGATCAGACATAGGGCTTGCGGCTAGACTTCTTGCTATAGTGGGTAGTTTAAAATTCTCTCAACGGCTTCTCAGTAGCACCATACACAGCATCCCGCTGGCACTCGCAGTGATCTGTCTTCCACTGTGAGCTGTCTCTTTCTGCATCGTCTCTATCAGGAGCATTCAGAGTCACTTCAGCGCCCTGTTCTCGCAGCTGCCGGGTCCGCCATAGAGACAACTGTCACTTCACTTCCTCAAAATGCGACGGATGCACTGCGTTCTATTTATCACTGCTGCTCTTGGTTTTCTAAATGGCCCGATTGACCTCAGAATGACTATTCCAACCCACAGAACGAGTCCAGTCAATAGCAGGCTTTCATCTCGGCCTGGCAGAGATTAGACAGGGCCGCTCTGTCTGTTGTGGTTTGGGCGGAACAGGGGTGGCAGGAATGAAAAGAAATCTTGATCCAAATTGACCAGCTCCGGGAAATTGGCCGCAGAAGTCGGCTGGCTCGTTATGGAATAAGGGAAGGAATGCACAGATTGATGAAAACGTGTGAAAAGCAAGGGGAGCATTTGAAGCGTTTGAGACTTTGCACTGTCACTTGGAGTGGATAGAGTCATAAATGTGGAACGAGGCTGATTGATAGAAAAGTAATTGCAAATAGAATAATTTTAATTATCCTTTGTGCATTTCTAAACCCGAGATTAGTGCAGTCATTTTGCGTCATGCATTTTTTGTCCCCCATCAGAACTCAGATGAACTCGGATGGGAGCACGAACCATGAACTAATCCCCGTATACTATGTTTACTTTTGCACCATAAAATATAATTACATCTTGGATTTAAAAATTGCATTACTACTTTTTTGGTATTCAAGGCTGCGTCTCTAAGCTATGGCCTATGCTTCTCCTTTTTTTGAAGGAGCAACCAGAGCAGTGTGTCAGTGCTAAGCCGAGGTCATGCTGTAAAGTATTTTTAAAAAGCGGGGAGTTGGATTTGGCTTCATATTCAAAGGCAATATGCAACAGAAGACTGCATCTCACATCAAGCCTCTTTTTGAGCTCAGAAGGGCTTCTTAAAGTTGTGGTATAATAGCGCTACAGCCAGAAAGACAGCTGCTTGTCCTGTAGAGACATCAGAAACCAAACCAACTAAACAATGCAGCCAAGAGTAACTTGATTTAAGAAGCCTGTTTAGGAATTTTATCAGTTTTATAACAGGTGGTTTCTTAATGTTGGACTTGAAACAGCTGCTGTGTTGCTGTGTTTTACGTTGCTAATGATTCTAAATGTGTTCTTGCTGCTCCTGAAGGTTTTGCTCGAATAGATCTATGTGTGTGTTTCTCAGTAGACGTAAACCAAACAAAACATAATGAGAGGAAGTATTTTTTTCCATTTTTTTCAGTCTGTAGCATTTGCATATTGGCAGGAACAAACAAAACATTACCAGACTCCTCCAGTTTGAATTTTAATGCTGCCCTTTGATACTATGTCCTATATTTTTATGCAGATTTTC
The DNA here is from genome assembly GCF_963576455.1 of Neolamprologus multifasciatus. Classification (NCBI taxonomy): domain Eukaryota; kingdom Metazoa; phylum Chordata; class Actinopteri; order Cichliformes; family Cichlidae; genus Neolamprologus; species Neolamprologus multifasciatus. Next base: position 16,032,637 of record NC_140447.1, on the reverse strand, counting down.
AAAAATAATCATTTGTGTGAAGAAAACAACTCTTATTCCCACGAGTGTTTCTTTTCATTGCTTTGGCTTAACTCATGGGATACTCATGCTAACAATCAAAATAAGCTTCTTTTAGTAGTACGTATGGAGCGTCTGCTTCCAACCACTCACTGTTTGTTTCCTCTTTAGACTCCTCGCCTTCATTGTCTTCTCTCTCTGTGTTGCAGTTGACTAATCTGACAGAGATCCACGATCAGATTAGCGGAATGGCTCGGTGTCCCTACAATCCCCTCCACAACTCCACCGCCCTCATCACCTCCAGCGGGGAGCTGTACGCCGCCACTGCCATGGACTTCTCTGGGCGAGACCCCGCCATTTACCGCAGCCTGGGCGGCTTGCCACCGCTGCGCACTGCCCAGTACAACTCCAAGTGGCTCAATGGTGGGGAGCTGCCAAAGTTCAAATGAATACTACATTTTATGCAAATCTATGTAAAAAGTTGTTACATAAAGATAAATGGCCATTTCGAATAGAGAGAAACACCATAGGAGGATTTGCTTTCTTTTCTGCTTTATCCCCGCGCAGCTATCGAACATTAGCACTGCAGCTGCCGGGGATTCAGTTTGTGACTTCGACGATGCTTGAGCTTGGCAGATGCTTATGTAGCATGGGAGTTGGAATCTGTCTCTGTTGAAAGATTATCTTCCACCTTAAATCTGCTGCACAATGCTGTTTTGGCGAACACTAAGAAAAGAAGATCCTCCTCTCATAATTGTTCTGCTGCGTTTCAAAACAATTAATTCTTAAGTTACTAAGCAACTAGAAAATCTTTATATTTACCATCTAAGAGGGGCATAAAATTGTGAATTCATCCAACAAAAAAAAAAAAAAATCAATGTCTTTTCCCCCTGAACGTTCAGGCTGACTTCAAGCAGAGACCTCCTCAGTGCAGATTGGGCGACTTCAGAGCGCTTAAGGTGTCCAGCCTACAGAGGAGCAGGTCAATCACTATCTTGTCAGCAAGTGACTTTTATCTGATTCACATTTAAGTTAAATTGAAAAAATAAATTAAAAACTACCACATACATTGCTTGGCAGCAACCTTCTGAGAGACGGTTTAATAACTAATTTTATGGCGAATTGATTTTTTTTCCACACTGCCCTCCAAAGGTGCAGAGGAGAAAAGAGTTGAAACGAGGAGGTGCTGTGGAGGGGGTAACTTTCATTTAAACCTGAATTAAATCACTGTCAGTGAGAATAAAGTGTGCGGTTTAAATCCAATAATGTCATACATAAAGATGAACGCTGTAGTCGTGACAGTGTCGCGGAGGTCGTGTGTTTCAGATAGGGTGAAGCTATTACGCTACACCTGTTTTGGTCATTTCTCATCCTAACCTTTAGGTTTGGGGAGTGAAAAATGAGTTTTCTTATTACAACACAACGCCATTAATAACATAGCCTGTAGTTATTAATCCTGATCACCTGCTGTTGTGTGGGCTGAGTGCTCGCACACACTGCGAGTCAATCAGTCATAGCACATACCTCGTTCACTCTCCCACTCCGTCTTACTCCCACAACCTTAAATAGTTTTCTTTCTGTATTTTTTCTCCTTTTCTCTGCACTTTATCTTTCTTTTGGCATCCTTCAATTTTTCTTTCTATGTCTTCTTTCTCTTTCTGACATGCCACCTCCCGTTCATTCCCCTCCTCTCTTTGCCTCGACAGAGCCGAATTTTGTCTCATCCTACGATATTGGCAACTTCACATACTTCTTCTTCCGGGAAAATGCAGTGGAGCACGACTGTGGTCGGACGGTGTTTTCCCGCGCCGGGCGGGTGTGTAAGAACGACATCGGTGGCCGCTTCCTCCTGGAGGACACGTGGACAACCTTCATGAAGGCCAGGTTGAACTGCTCCAGACCAGGAGAAATCCCCTTCAACTACAACGAGCTGCAGGGAACTTTCTACTTGCCTGAGCTGGAGCTGCTCTATGGCATTTTTACTACTAATGTGTGAGTGACATGAAACGTAATATTTATTGTTTCATCCACAGAAAATTAGCAAAGCCCAGATAATTTAGCTACTGTTGCTACACCTCAAGCTTTCTGATCTCACGTGGCAAGTATCATGTGGCTAATGCTAGCTACCTGACTAGGCATCCTCATCCTGCTAAGAACCTGGGTTTCCCATTGTTACTGCCTAATCCATACCAGAAACACGCCAAAAGGCCTCTTCCTGTCCTTTCCTTTCACAATAAAAGTCTGTTACGTCTATATTGAGATTGCAGTACCTTAAAATGGTGACATGGTAGTACCTATACCTCTGTGGCTTCCCTCAGGGCAACTTGGCTGCCTTGCAGAGTCCAAAGACATGCATAAAGTTTGGTGATTCTGAACTGTCCATAGGTATGTGCATAAGTGATTGCCGGTCTCAGTATTCGACCTGTGACAGACTCACGACCTGCCCATGGTGTACCCTCACCCTATGCCCGCTGGGATAGGCTCCAACTCTCTGCTGCTCTAATAAGGATAAGGCGGAAGAGAATGGATGTATGGATGAAGGGATAGTCTTAGTTTAGTGAATACAGTAAAATTCAACATATTTTTTTAAACCTTTAAGTTTGGCTTTAATTGATAACATTTTGCATATAAGAAACAAAAATGCTGGCACGCACGCAGTGGAGGATCACTGCCATCGAAGTCAGATGAAAGAAGAGTTCTTTGTAGAAACAAGTAAAATGTAACATGTGCGTTACTTTACACACTGATACCGATGCCAAGTAACAATAGTTCAGTGATTTTCATCGGACAGCAGCAAGAAAATGATTTTTAAAAATCTGTAGCTGTGATTAAAAAAAAGTGCATATATTGTTGTACAAGTTTTTTAAAAAGTTCAGGTTTCTGTGTGTGGATCGGGTACTGACTTACTAAACTTTTTGCTGTGTGTTGCCAACAAAACACATTTTAAGTATACACTCAAAAAAGCAAGGGAAAGTCTGGAACGACTTGATTTGAGAACCACTTCTAGTGCCAGACTGAATTTTCCAGCAAAAAAGAAAAATCAGAAACCTAGAAAAGTTATCTTAAAAATGTTTCTTCAAATTTGTTTGTTTGTTTGTTTCAAATCATTCACGAATTGTTCATTTTAATTTATTTTCCTTGGTCTTTGACATCATGACTACTCAGAATAATTCAGTTGTTTATTCAGCATTCATTTGGTTATTCTTTTAAAAATTATATTTTTTTGTTTTCATGTTTTTCACATTAATATAAGTTCACTTTAAATGGTGAATTCTGTATGAACATGCTATTAAATTGGGTTATACATATAGCTGGTTCACAGCAAAAGTCACAAGTCAAGGTATTTTAAATTTTAAGGTAAAGATCTTACAATATAATAGAGGACAAAACAGGACATATCTTTGTTATATTTTATGCAGTGAGTGTATATAATTGAGTGCTGTGTAACCATATTATTGTCTAGAAATGTTCATCCTCATAGCCCAAGTTATCTACAAAGAGGGCTGCAAATTGCAGCAGCTATCTCCCATTTATTCCCCACAAAAGAAGCTTATCATCTTGCGCCACACTGTATTAGGTATATGGGAGTATAATGAAAAGTATTATTTTTTTGTTGTCGTAAACATCAAAACCTTTTCCCTCTTTTTGTCTCGCCATCTTTCTTTCTTCCTCCTACCTCGCTCATACACACAAACACACCTGTGCGCCCACACGTGCACACAGAGGCCATTATTAAAAGCTGAGTAATCAATTCTGTATGGTCAGTACCTTCACATTGCTGAAAAGAAGTCTTTTGAAGGGTATTGGAAACATTTCCCCCTGCAGGCACAGAGTTTAATGAACAGCTGCACTGGATTATAATTCACACCGCCCAACTCTCACTGTTTGAGTTGAGAGTTAATACTCTCATTCTTTACTTTCTCGTCCGAGGGAGGAGACCGGTACTTGTTGAAACTGACAGCTTAAAAAGTCAAAGCTGTATTTCAAGCATGAGATCTGTACAGTTAATCAGACAAGGCGAACAGCTTAATTGTGTCCCATTGCTGGATTTATATTCCAATAATGACCATCACTTACCCCGGCGTCTGCGTCTGTCAGTGTTTGATTTGTGTTGTTTGTGAGCAGTGCAGACATAAAGAGGTCAGCTGTACAAATACCAAGAAATGCTGAACAGATTTCTGCTTGCAGTATAGTGCCCCTTTTTTGATTTTGGTTATTCTAACACTTACTTCTGTTTCTCTCTGTCTCGACATTCATCCTTTCCATTCTCTCATCACCCTCTGTTGGATTCTTCCTGCCTTTTTTTTTATCTTCCTGACATTCAGAAACAGCATTGCTGCCTCTGCAGTGTGTGCCTTCAATCTCAGTGCCATATCTCAGGCTTTCAACGGGCCCTTCAAGTATCAGGAGAACTCAAGGTCGGCCTGGCTGCCCTACCCAAACCCCAACCCAGACTTTCAGGTAATGAAACTATAGTCTGTTTATTTCACAAACAAACCACAAATGCTTAAAAAGTATGTTTAATTTAGTCCCAATAATGCTCTCAGCTCTGTTGGACTAAGCCAAAAGTGTTACAGTTATTGACTGTGCAATGGATGCTCACCCTCTGGACTCTGGAAATAGACCTCACTCACTATTCAGAGAACCCAGGTTAAGCCTGGTAACCAAACTCACTAGCATGCTAACGCTATTTTGCTAATGAGAATGCTAATTACTTCAGAAGTCATCCCAATCCAGAGCTTTCAAACTCCACCTAAATGTTACAGATAGAGTCGATCAGATTTATGCTCTGAGGTTTGATGCCTGCACAAAAATGAATGCTTGTCAAGGCCAAAATTAAAGACCAGTGATGCATTCCTCCATGCTGCTAGCATAGTTAAAAAAAATGTGATAGGGCAGCTTTTTAAAGGATGTATGTGAGGTAAAGTTCAGATCTAGCTGCCCTTCTGTGATCGTGACTGATCTCTTTTTTTTAAGCTAGGGTTCATTTAGACTCAACACACAATCAAATCAGTCATACAGTACAGCTGGGAGCACGCCCAAGGAAATATATGCATTTAGTGTGCATGCTGCTTGTGTATGCTGATAAATAAATGTGTGCTTGCTTTGATCGGCCTTGGTCAGAGTCCCAGGAAGCTCTTCACTCTCATTAATTTTCTCTCTCTTTCAGTCACCTCTCTCCTCTGCTCATGAGCACACACATTACGACCGCTCGTTATAAAATCCAGTGATTTTTACAATGGCACAATCATTCCTTGAAGATGTCTCATAGCCTCGTTCTGTGAACTGTGGGCCTCCTAATAAACTGTCCGTGTTTTGCACAAGTGGCACTTTATGTTTATGCTCCATCCTAAAACCCGCAGAGGCAAACCAAGCACCTTATTCTGATTTGAAGCACTCCTCCATACTGATGGCATAGCGGGAATGCTTTATTAGCAGAAGAAGTGGCTCTCAGTTGTTGCAGGCTTAGCAGATAGCAAATGAGCTAATCCTCGCAGCTCTCCGTTAGGGATTCAAATCCCTCTGAGGCATGGCTACCAGTGGTGAGCAAACCCCTCGTTTCCACACATCATGGCCCTCAACCGTTTTCCCACCAACAGATACATGAGTATTCACGATGCCTCCTATTATCTGCGGAAAAAGTGGCTGAAATGCACATAGAGAAAAATGTTGGGTGTGATAGTATTCTAAAAGAAAAACATGCACATACATATGAATTTGTAAGCTGTCACTATCACCACGTATTCACATTTCTGCACATCAGCACCATCAAGAAAACCAGTGCTCCTTATCTGGTCACAGATGTATCCTCTTCAGCACCTTGTACATGTAGGTACATCATCGGTGGGGGGGTTCTATGCACTATAGACTTTTATACGGCTTCTTCCTCTTCCATCTCATCTTTCCACTTAAGCTCGGGCACAATGGCTGCTCCTCACCACCGGACCGATGCGCACTTTATCTAGGTTTCAGTGACATCTTCATCAAGCATTTGTCAATGTTGGAGGATTAGATTTACGAGCACAGGATTTATAGCCTGTCCTTTTTTTTTCAGGCCTTTCTACAAGCACACCTACACACAAACACACACACACACACACGAGTGAATGCACAAACAAACACCTACAGGAAACTTGCAGCCATGAAAGCCACTGGCCACGTACATGTCTACCGTACACAAATACGCCCTCAAAAATAAAGGGTTATAGATTGCTGCCAAATAGAGATAATTATGACTGCGAGCTCATCACTCAACACACACATACTGGTCATTGATTGAGAGCTTAATTCCCTGTCTGTCTGCAAAGAAAAGCCCCCCATTTATTTGAACCACGCGGATTGATTCTGGAGAGTTTATTCAGGCGATGAGTCATGTTTGCTGTACATTAGGAGCTAATGCCTTCTATGAGTTGTATAGGTTTTCTGTCACTCTGTAATTACTAACAGTAAAAACACATTCATTGCTAATGTCTGAAAATAAACTTTAAAGTTCAACTCAAACCCAAATATGAATGTCCTTATTATGGTTTATATTTAGATGTCAGGAAAACAAAAGTGTCAGTTTTCTTTGCCTTCCTTTGGATATTATATATAATCATAAAACTGACCAATAAAATAACCAGATTTAGTTCTAACCCACATTGTTTTTAAAATACTGAATAACCTGGAAGGTTAGGGGGAAAAGAGTGGAATAGCATGCTATCAGACCGACCCACCTGGATGAATTTCTGAGTGGCACTTATCATCCTGCCAGAGCGCAGTCCACTGGTGATGCACGAGACAGCTGATGTCGGATGGGTCGTCAGCCAAATAACGGCTGTGTCCCTCACCTTGACTGTACTGAGGAAATCACAACATCCATCTCACGGTTCATTCACAGATGTCATAGACCCTCACTGGTCAGTGTCTGACTTTGTCTCACTGTGGCAGAAATATAGTCACACCGACACTCTGGGATTCAGAGACACGCACACAATGCAAGGACAAACCACAAAAGGAAGCCTTACGTGTGCATCGCTATTCAGGCTGCATGGCATAGACATGCAGTACATTTTTGGCACAAGCAGGAAGTTCATTTTAGGCAGTCTGGCACATGGGCACACTCAGTGTTGCTCCTGCTTGTCCTTCAGGGCTTTAATTTCCCATTTCCTGATGTGGCGAGGGCACTGATCCATTCACCAGCGTGGGGAAGCCCTCTACGATTCTCATCTGTCAGCCCTTGGAAGGCCGAGGATTGATCTCTATAAAGTCTCTGTCATGTTCATACTGTAGCTAGTCAGCAGGAACTAATTACCACCCAAGGTCCATTTTCGACCAAGTAAGAAGTGAGTGTGTATAGTTATCCTGGAGCAAACATGATCCTATGTACAAAACAGTCATTTGGGCTGATGCAAGTGCAGAGCAAAGCTTATTTTGCTTTTCTCTGCTTTATTAGTTAGTATAGGACTATTCTTTGTGAACTGGGCCTCAATCCACGATCCTGACCCCAGCCTGGGACCTCTTTTACTGAAGAGGACATGCATGGTTAGCTTTACTCATCCAGCTCTCCCTCAGCAGAAATGGCTTTATGCCTCACCTTGTCCCTTTCAGCTTGGTGGAGAAAAGGATCTACATTTCCACTTTAAAAAGCATGAGGATCATCCTGTGAATACCAAGTGCCTCGCACAGCCAGGTTTTCAGTGTATAGCTTTCAGGTAATCCAATGTGTTTTCAAATTGTTTATTTACCTTTAAGAAGTACAGTTAGGTCCATATATATTTGGACACTGTTTTTACCTGTTTACTGAAACATATTCCAATTATAGGTATATAATGGACATGGAGATAATGTGTAGACTCTCAGCTTCCTTGATGATAAGAGACCTTTTCACAAAGAGTGAACAACACTCTCCAGGATGTAGACGCATCGATATCCAAGTCTACCATAAAGAGACAACTGCATGAAAGTAAATACAGAGGGTTCACTGTAAGGTGCAAGCCACTCATAAGCCTAAAGAATAGAAAGGCTAGATTGTACTTTACTGGAAACCATCTAAAAAAAGCCAACACAAGTCTGGAAAAACATTCTTTGGACAAATGAAACCACGATCAACCTCTACCAGAGTGATGTCAACATAAAAGTATGGAAAAGGCGTGGAACAGCTCATGATCCAAAGTACATCACATCAGAGGCAGTGTGATGGCTTGGGCGTGCATGGCTGCCAGTGGCACTGGGACACTAGTGTTTATTGATGATGTGACACAGGACAGAAGCAGCCAAATAAACTCTGAGGTGTTCAGACACGTATTGTCTGCTCTAATCCAGCTAAATGAAGTCAAATTAATTGGGCGGTGTTCCAAAATACAGACGGACAATGACCCAAAACATACAGTCAAAGCAACTCAGGTGTTTATTAAAGCAAAGAAATTGAATATTTTTGAATGGCCAAGTCAGTCCCCTGATCTTAACCCAGCTGAGCATGCATTTCACTTGTTGAAGACTAAACTTTGGACAGAAAGGCCCACAAACACAGAGCAACTGAAAGCCACTGCAGTAAAGGCCTGGCAGAGCATAAAAAGGAGGAAACCCAGCATCTGGTGATGTCCATGAGCTCAAGACTTCAGGCTGTCATTGTCAGCAAAACCATTAAAAATAAACATTTTATTTGCACTTATTTAATATGTACAATTACTTTAGAGCCCCTGGTATGAAGGTATTGTGTTAAAAATGCTTTAGTTCCTCACATTTTTATACAATCTTTTTATTTTAAAAAAAAAAGACAGCTTTAAGTCTGCACTTCAACTGCATCTGAGTTGTTTCATTTAAAATCCATTGTGGTAATGTACAGAACTAAAAGTAGAAAGAAAAAGTCTCTTCCCAAATATTTATGGACCTAACTGTAGATAGACTTTACAGTTTGTTTAAAATCTCAGTGATCACGTTACACAGAAAGTTGCAAAGTGTTTTGTTCTTTTTTACAATAGTAGTGCACTGTGATAGTGATCGCTGGAACTATACTGAATTTGGAAAACGACGTTTCAAATTCCTAAAAATCTTTTTAGTAACATCCAATAAAAAGATTCAGTTAACAATACGGTTTTAAAAATGAACACACTTGGGTTTTACAATGTCCTCTAACGTGAAAAAGGAAACCATACTCCTCTTGACTCCTTAATATTTCCGTCTTTAAAATCCCATTTGGAGAGAGTTCACTTTATTGAACTGGGTTTTTTTTTAGTAATAGACTCTGGGAAATATGTTACATAGCAGATATTTCTTATTATAAGCCAGCGCCGCAGCACTGACTCTGCTTCAGTCGCAGGTCTCTACCGGGACTTGAGAACTCCAAGTAAACAATGCCTGATAAAATCAAATTTATCTGTAACAATGGAATTCACTCATTTCTGTGAGACACTTCTGTTGTTTTGACTGCAGATTTTTACAGTCCAAAAATCGTGGGTGCAAGCCATTTTGAGTGCAGGGTGGGAGTTCTTTGGTTGAATGATATTGTTGCATGCTTTATTTTCAGAGTAGCAATAATGAAGACCTGAAAACTGATTTAAGAAGATACTTTTGAGGTAAAGAATGACAAAATCAAGACACACTGTTATGGGGTACCAATAAAGCTCACCAGCAATATATATGCATATGAGGAGAAGAATCTAATGAAAGAGATAACTACTTGCTCAGTCAAACATCACATTCAGACTCCTTCTATCAGCCTCGGTGTATTGACTACAAAGTCTTGAGGTTGTGAGGATAGAAAACCAGTGCAACAACTCAGCAATTGACTTTCAAGCCTTGTTCGTTTAATCATTCAATCCCTCCCTTTTCCATCTCTGGTGGTACTTCTGAATAAAAAGCTTAAGCTTATTAACTTGCCATCCCAGAGGCTTTTATTAATGAAATCAGTCAAACCTTTTTTTTTTTCTCCCTTTCCGACTCCCCTACCTTCCCCACAGTGCGGCACCATCGACTCCGGCGCTTACGTGAACCTGACTCAAAGAAACTTGCAGGATGCGCAGAAGTTTTTACTGATGCATGAGGTGATCCAACCTGTGGTTCCTGTGCCCTACTTCATGGAGGACAACGTCCGCTTCACTCATGTGGCAGTGGATGTGGTGCAGGGGAAAGACACACTGTTCCACATTATATATTTGGCCACAGGTAGGTCTTTAAGATTAAATCTACATATTTCTTTTTCGTGCACATTGAGTTTTGGACCTTCTGATGTCAATGTGTGACATATTAAAGCGTCTAAAAATAAATTTTCTCTATTAGCTTCTTGTTATATGGAATAGTATCCTACATAAACATGTTATTTATTTAAAGTGGGCAAAATTAGAGCTAAGTTTGTCTTAATTCATAAAAAAAGGGTCATTATTTTTCAAATGTTAGCTTTAATTGTTACTTCGACAGCCATGAATATTGGTTGTCACAGTAAAATACTTAAAATTATACTCTCATAATTGAAGTGCACTCTGTACGAGAAAAATAGGGGGCTGTGTGAAGACAAATGAAACCAATCTATCAGTATGATTATCATGTAGACGCCAAAGCTCTGTCTTTGACATGGGTTTAAATCACTTTTTTACCTCCATATGTTCTCCATATGCACTGACGCAACATAAACTATTATGCAGGCAGGCTCACCACATGTCACTCCCATGCAATCCCTCATGAAGAGATCATAAATACCATGAAACAACAGACAGCGATGCATCAAAAGCAGACAGATGGATAATTAATAACACACACACATTCAGCCATTGCACGGTTACCCAGTCTGACGTGCGTGGTGCCGTCTCCTTATCAGTCCACTGTTTGATCATAATGGCGTGACAATATGTGATGTTAGACTTGGCAAGGTGGGGGAAACGGTATCAGCAAGACACCAGATAGGCACCAGGGTGTCTTTATTATGATATAACACAGATATGTGGATTATGAACAGGTGTACTGAGCAGAATTTGAATGTAGTGACCCACTTCACTGTGCTAATGTACCATAAGCCCACTGGGAAATGTCAACATGATCTTCCTGTTGTAGCGTCAGTGTTATTTTTGGATATCTCATATACAAGCATACAAGCTCTTTTTCTCCCTCTTACTTACACACACACGAAAACACACACACACACAAACACACACACAACCTGTTCCAGTTCGCTTCCTCCGTGCTTGGCATCTCCCTCAAAAACTCCCCTCTCATTGTTTGCATGGGGTTGTGATCAATGTAGCATTCGACCAGAGTTGCCCACACTGCAAGTTCCCTAGACACTAACCAGACGCTAATGAAAACATCTGAAATGCTGCCAAGGCCACTGCGTAGCACACATACTGTACCTAATCACATGCCATTATTAACGCCTAAACACACAACACTGATTGGGGCCATTGTGAAAAAGCTGCTAGCTACAACTAGGGGTCCAAAGATGTGAAGGTGTGGGGGGTTTCAATTTGAACATGTGGCAAGCAGTCACCTTGTTTTTCAGCCCTCGTTAGGAGTTCCTGCCCCGAAGCAGTATTTATTTTCTTTCCATTAACGTGAACAGAATTCAGTTAAAAGCAAAAGACTTTTAAATTCATTGTTTACCGCAGTGCTAAACTTTTAACCAGGTAAATCCTTTAAGAAAAAAAACAATGCTTTTCTTACTCATAAGGCATTAATGATTAAAACTTTAGCTAATTTGTCATTTGCAAAAGTAATTAGATACAGTAACTGTGACCTTAGACGTCCCCACACGGATGCATATCAGAAGTAAGACATATACATATATTATGACTAATATAAGCTACATTTGCAACAGCACAAAAATAGAAGTAGGATTACATTAATCTTTGATTAAACAGATAATGCTATAATTATCTATTATAATTTATCTGCTATGATTTAACTTCGAGCAAATAAGAAGTTAATGATTTTGATTAAATAAGAATCGAATGATCTGAAATCGTTGCACTGTATTTTTATTAAACTTCAACATACAGTCACAACATTTTTCTAAAACACGTGTGCACAATAAAATAATCTTGGATTTAAAAATAGAAAACATTTTTAAAAACTAATTTGAAAGTACGGGGTAAGAATAACACCTATGCACATATAGTAGCTGCCTACACATCATAAATAGTATAAGATGAAGGATGATAAATGGTGATACTACTAATTAATACTTTTTTGTCTTATGCCATATGTGTTATTATGTGCCACACTTGTGGATCAGTCTACCTAATGACTGCTGGCCTGCTGAGACTTTTAAAACTTATTTTATTTTTCATATATTTAATGGCATGTTCATTGAAAAATTTCCTTTACATGGTTAATCCTCTTTTATTATATTCGTGTATGTATTTGTTCACTTTAGTTTCCTTTATAGTTACCTTACATCTTTTTTTATCTGTCAGGTGGGTGTCGATATCTAGGTGGGGTTGTAGGGACAGAGGGATGATGAGAGGGATGTGTGAAAAAGGTGTTTGTGTCCAGCTGTGTATTTTTGTTTATTTTCTCCTTTTAATGTGTACAGAAATCAGTTGCATCTTTATTGTATGAGAAGTACTTTGAAAATAAAGTTTTGATTGATTGATTTATACAGTACAATATGAGTGAGTAGCTATCTATTAGCTAGCTAGCTAGATTAGCTAGCTATCAATAGCTACCTTAATGTTAGCCACAATTAGCACAATTAAAGCTCTCTATGTAAGCTACTTTTTGCTGCTCCCTTATTCACACGGGGTCTCCACAGCAAGTAGTAGCCCAGTATGTTTAATTTGGTAGATTTTTAAACCCTTCCTGATGTAACCCAGAAAGAGTTTGTTTCTCCTTCCAGAGAAAAAAACAGTGGATTGTTTGCTTGCTAATCCATAAACTGCACTATGGAGCTACGCCCTAACTAATCAACTAAATTCAGCTCATGTTTCTGGTTCCAACCCAGAACTCCATCCCTTTAATGTCTCTGCAAAGGTAGTAACTCTAAGACCCGTATATTTATGGACTACAGGCAGAGTGGTCTAATATCTGGCATCCAAAACAAGCAAGCAAGCCAACTCCCAAATACCAAAGTAATGTAGCCTTACTGGGATTCTACACTTCTTGCTACTTTCAGAACTAATTGCTTCCTTGCCCTTAGTGCTGGGGGCAAAACCTAACTTCTGCATCCCCTGCCTTAAAAATATCTATTAGCATGTCACGTCTTCCTTAGGCATCACTGTGCACCTAATTATTTTTTCTTCACCCAGGGGATTGCATGTATAATAGATGATATTTGTTTTAACTCTCTCCAAAGAAAATGTGTCCCTAACCTTATCCCATGGGGCCTGCCTTTACAGAAAATAAGGGTCGGAACACATTCACGGTGACATGGATTTACACACTCCTCTCTCTCAAAGCTACAAAGAGGTTTTATCCCCTGGAATATCCCCTCAAAGCAAAGTAGGCCAGAAATCATGGATTCAGGTGTCATATCAATTCCCTGGTTGCATCGACAGTGCTGCATGTTGACGGCATAACAGAGCTCAGCACACCAGTCATCGCCATTCTTTTTGACAGTATTATTTCACAGCCGCTGTGTTAGGAAGTGATTGTTATTTGTGTGCGCTCGCACCCTGAGTTCACATCCAGCAAATATGTGTTGCTGTTGTTTACCCTCCTCAAACTCCTCTATTGCTACCATGGCTCTCTTTTTGCTCTTTCCTCCACCTTTTCTTGTTCAGAAAATGACCCTCCTTCCTCTTTGTGGCCAAATCTTCACCTCAGCTCTGTCTCTCTCTTCTAGATTACGGTACTATCAAAAAAGTGCTTTCCCCGCTCAACCAGTCTACAGGGAGCTGCCTTTTAGAAGAGATCGAGCTGTTTCCTCCCAGGAAGAGGCAGCACATCCGGAGCCTGCTGATCCTGCACAGCCGCAGCGAGCTATACGTGGGTGTGAGAGACCAGGTCATCAAGATCCCGCTCAAGAGATGCAGCTACCACAAGAGCAGAGAGTGAGTACATGCGCAAAGAAACCAACAAACCAACACCGTTAATCTCAGTTGAAATGGTCAAAAAAGCAAATGTGCTTACAACGAAATTTTAAAGCTCCCTCTTTCACGAGATGCTCTTTATCTGAGGGAGCCAGGCCTTTGTGTTGATCAGGGGCCTTTGGTGAGATTAAAAATCCTCTAAATCAGCTTTGTCTGAGCCACTGGAGGTGCCCACGGCTGCCCTGTCTCGATGTCGCTCATTGTCATTGACCCGCCCACAAAACCACATGTTTTCTGCCTCGTGCACTGTCCTGCAGCGACCGTGTGCATGTGTTTATCAGATATATTGAGTTTCTGTCTGTCTGGAAGAAGCTCCATCAAGGTATAAATATTGGCAAAGAAAACCTGAGACAGAAGCCGGGGTGTGAAGACTCACACAGATTGGGATCCCATCCATCATGGCACACAGGAAAGGAATCACACCTGCATACCTTATCTCTCGCACAATGAGCTGTTATTGGAATACACAAAAGACTTAAGGCTTCATATTACAGCTGTGGCTCTGTGATATATGCTGCAGCCATAATGGCACTTCATCACATCGCTGATGCTTTTTTTTTTTTTTCCTTAAAGAGAGAATTCAGAACAGAAAAAAAACAGATAAAAGTAATAAAATCTTGGACACGGACTGGCAGCTACAGGGAGTGTTTCTGGGATCATCACTGACATTTCTTTGAGGTTTGCCTATTTGAAATATTAGACGGCTGTCTCCGTCTTTTGCTGTGTGGCTCACCGATGGGAGGTGTACGATCTGTACAGCCCTTAAGGCCGCATGAAAGACAGGTACTGACGTGTTACTTCTCCCTTTCATTTTGTTCTCCTTGTCTTTGGCCCTGATATTTTGTCTGGACACCTACAGTCACCCAGACATTATGTCAGCCACTTTGTGTGTGCAGGAAAGCATGAGTCTTCCCTTTCTGCAATTTTATACAGCCAGATAGGGTATGATCATGTGTTGCTTGCATAAGCTCACTTGTTTGTGTGTGCATGCAGCTCATTGTTATGAAACCCACGGACAACTTTGTTACATTTCACTAGGGGCATGTCAGGCAGCATTGAAGCCTGCGGCTCAAAGATATGTCATTGTGCTGTCAGTGCAGACTTTTATTTATATGAAAATAGTAACATCGGGCTTTTTATTGCACTCAGCAAAACATCTGAAGCGGATACGGCAAAAACAGACCCAGTTATCTTTACTACAGCATTCTCATGTGGGAGCTGATAAGCTATTTGAGTCAGGAATGTATGTGTGCGCGTATGTGATGGCATGAGTGTAATCCTGGTGTTTGACTGAAGATTACCTGAAAAATCAGTCACTAAACTGTGTTAGGAGATAATTCTAGGATGCTGATGCATTGCAATGCATGATGGTGATTTACATTCCCACTGTAAATTTTCTTCTTTGTCCTCTCCCAAACGCTCTCTGTACCCCTCTCTTGTTTTTTTTTCTTATTTCCTGTGCCGTCACTCTTTTGACACTTTCCCCAGCATCTTATCTCTCGCAGTTCTATATTTCCATACATCACCTATCCCAGCACCTTATCATTTAGCTCTCCCAGTAATCTCCCTCTTCATCCTGATATTTGATTTCATGTCAAGCAACGATGCAGAGGTGTCTGTATGCATACATGACAGGTTAATAAAAGCCCATTAAATGACAAACTTTATTCTCTCCTTTCAGAGCCTGTGTAGGAGCGAGGGACCCGTACTGCGGTTGGGATCTGCTGCTAAAGAAATGCACCACTCTGGAGGAAAGCATCAGAATGAGCCAGTGGGAGCAAAGCATCTCAAAATGCCCTGTGAGTATCATGAAGCTATTGTGTGATGTGCACAGACTTCATTGTAGCTTACTCGCTTGGTGTTTGATTGCTTTATTTTTCTTTTTTCAGCTTTCAAACTTAACAAAAGTTGGCAGAAAACACAAATATCCTTGCTCCACCTGCAAGCTCACTCTCTTTTTTGCATGTATTCGTTTCTTACATTAATTTGTACTCTTCCCCATTGAAAGCTACATCCTGCTCTCCAGATCTTCACGGCTCACGAGCAGTCCCTAAAACCAGCACTGTGAAACATATCCTTCCCAACAACAAAAGACATCTCAGGACTGAACAACTTGACTTTAAGGGAGCTGCATGTACCCTCAGAATGATCGAGAACGCTGCCTCTATCATTCACCTCCGACTGCTGGTTCATTAGCACAACAGCTCTTCCATTTATTTTTAACGTGCACCAGCATTGGGAGCTGTATTAGGGGGTGGTAAGCCTATCAATTTGAGCAGTGTTTCACAGACATCAGTTTCAAGCCAGTCAAGAGTGCTGTGTGGCTTTTTTATGTGGCTTTATATTCAGGGAAATATTTGGCACTCAAGCCATGGCATCTGTCAGCAGAGCTCTGGCAGAAAGCTAGCCAACACCACATCCGCATATCCATTAAGAGCATACATGGACACAATTACACATGCATATATGTGCATGAATAAGCATTACCATTTCAGCAACTGCAACAGTGAATTTTTTCTTTGTGCCAGAGGCAAAAGCTTTATGAGCTCACCACAGCATTTCTAGTCAATATTTCATCAAGATCACATTTTCATTAAAGCAATTTCAGCTTCAAAACATTTAGCTCTGCTACTTATGATCAGTTGAGCATTTTGGTGAATCATTTTAATGTGTGGGAAATTTAAATCATTCTCATATTTGCTCATTAAAAATGAAAGAGGAGCCAAGGCACAGTTAGCTTAGCATAGCACAAAGCATGAAAATAGGGTTAAACAGCAACCCAAACTTCAAGCCTGTAAAATGAAGCCAAGAACTGCCAAAAAATGATGCTCCTCAAATTGGCTCCAAAATTGAGTCGATTCATTTCAGTTTCATTTTATTTATATAGGACCTAATCACAATCACAGTTACCTCAATGTGC
Organism: Neolamprologus multifasciatus; assembly: GCF_963576455.1. Taxonomy (NCBI): domain Eukaryota; kingdom Metazoa; phylum Chordata; class Actinopteri; order Cichliformes; family Cichlidae; genus Neolamprologus; species Neolamprologus multifasciatus. Next base: position 16,015,720 of record NC_140447.1, on the reverse strand, counting down.
TTTTTATTGCAAGATAATGACCCTACGATAATACAGAAAGAGAAAAGAGAAAACTCCAACCATGAGCAACCACTTGGAGACAGTGGGAAGGAAAACCTCCCTTTTAACAGGATGAAATCAGACTTGGGGAGGGGCAGACATCTGCCGCAACCAATCGAGGGTGAAAGGACAGGAATTTTGTTTTTTAAAGGGCTTTAATCTAGAGCTGATTTGCCAATTCACATTTAGTGAGTGGGCAGTGATGTAACCCGCCTGTTTAAAAAGTAATTAATGCTTTGTATAATGAGGAGTGTGGCTGTTGTTGTCTACTAAATCATAAAACTTTACTAAAATATGCTCCTCTTTTCTTTTTTTTGTAACTAACTGTTTCAAAAATATCTCTTTTTGAGGATAGGCCAACTTAATCTACTTCAGTATTGCCCCAAATTACGGTTTCATGTTGCTAGCTAAGCTAGCTAGAAAGTGCTAGCATTAGCTAGTAGCTGCTCTGCTCTGTGCTCCTGTCCAAATATGTTCACGTCTGGTTTCACACAGTCACAGTGGCTTTGTCCATTTTTTTTATATCTTCTCTCTATAAGTTGTTGTTATATGATGTAAAATTTTACAAAACAAAAGTGTAAAAATCAAGTTGTCGACCCATTTTCCTAACAGTATCATATCTTAAAGTAATTGTCACCTGTCTGATCATGGGCATGAGACAGCATGGCTTATCTTTTAATCTAACTGTCATTTGGGGGGGGTTCACATCTCCTCTGCCCCCCAAAATTCAAGCTATTACTTTAAATGCTGATTGAAGATATTACCCGTGTTTCTTGCTGCATAGCCACTAATACTTTAGTTTTTATGCATTTTCAGGTGGCCACATATCACTGCCCACACCACTGATGGGGTATATATTTGCTTGGTTAACCTTTGTCTGGTCTGGTCTAGTCCATTTAGAGTGATCATGAGTTAATCTAAATGAACTTTATATGCTGACACTGAGGAATGGCCAGACAGTAGGAGTCTACAACAATTCAGTCGCAGTTTGTAAAACCTGAAAATAAAGAAGCGTTCTTTTATCACAGCTACAGTTTCACTCCCTGTGAGTCCATTAACAGTTTGCAAAGGCTAAACTGGCTGAATGTCTGTTCTCCTGCGAAGTGGAAGCCTGGAGTTGGAGGCCAGTCAAAGGTTTGCACACTGAGTAGTGTTGTGTAGGCAGAGACAGGAGATACGCTTTACCAACCTATTCATAATCGCCATCTGGCTTCACAGTCTCATGTCTGGAAACAAGCAAAAAAATGTGTTTTGCTGTGGTTTTAGGGGAGGTGAAAGTCTTAGTAACAGAATTTTTTGTCCCAGTTTTAACTCAGGTAAAATGGAAATTTTTACTCAATATTTTTGGTAAGGTATCCGCTTTGCCTGTCCTCCACCAAGCCCAAATCGAAAGCATATTTTTTTATATATATATTTTTTGAATAAAAAGAGACCCCTCTCTTGCTTTTTCAGTCAGTGAAGAAAGTATTATTTTTATATTCCATAAAGAAATATGAGTGCTTTTCATCATCTTTCAGATTTTTTCTATTGTCCTCTTTCTTGCGCCTTTTCCCTTCTATTTTGGCATTTTAATGAAAAAAAACTACATTTCCTGCCAGTAAAAAAGTAATTTTATTTCTCTTTGGATCTTTATTTTTTAATGAGAGATATATACACCATGAAATATTCATCTACCAAATCATTTATAGCCTCGGCTGTAAATGATATTGCAATATTTCTGCATTGGCTGTCGCTGTATAGTTGTTTGCTTTCTAGGCAGCCCATTGATGTTGTCTGCCTCAGCCAAGGGTACCCCATTTAGGCACACAGCAGAGTTCAATTACCAAAAAGAGCGGAGGGCAGACGGTATTCTGCTTCTGCCAAAACTGCTGATGATCACGCTCCCTCTTCCCCTTGTGTGAAAGTGTTCTTTGCATTTTTAAATCATCCTGAAATGTTGCGGCGACATGGCTCATATCATCTGCAGCTCTGAATCTCACAACGGCGCTTTTTTGTATTTAGCTCATACACCTAGGACATCAGTCGTAATTCATAGCGGCTGCAATATCAGAGCCTTCCTGTTCGATTCTGTTTTGCTTCACATATTCAGTTATGAGGCCACTTTTATTTCCTCATATTTCTGTCCTTTGAATGTGTCCATTCACAGCCTTGATCTGCATCTATGAATCTCTATTTTCCCGTTTTTGTCGCTCATCATTTCCTGATGCAATTTTTGTGTATCTTCCTTATGTTTACAGCACATAAATGCACAATTTGGGGTGTGCTGTAGATGTAATGTTTTTTTTTTTCTTTGCATCTATTAGAGGAAAATTGATTTCTGTTTGCATCCACCCATGGGCAGAGCAATACCTTCCTGAGAGCATCCCTCAATGACCATTTTCTGAGAAAGCCATTACTTTCAGGTGTTTTATTTTTGACCTTCTCTGTTGCTGCTAGGTTCGTAATGTTACAGTCGATGGAGGCTTTGGTGCCTGGTCCGGCTGGTCCACTTGTAGCCACAACGACGGAGGCAGTGCAGGGTCTTGTCTGTGTCGGACGCGAGCCTGCGATAACCCAGCCCCGCAGTGTGGTGGGCAGCAGTGTCATGGGATCAGTGTTGAGGTCGCCAACTGCTCCAGGTAAACTACTTTGTTGATGCAGCAGCACATATGTGCAAATGTTTATAAATTGTCTATGAATATCTTTGCATACATCTATGTAGGGAATGATAGAACTGGAACTTTGAGTAACGTTTGAACAGCGGGCACGTCAACATTATTCCCCTATTCAGCTGCTCGGTGACTCAAAACTTTGACAGTTCCCAATAGTAATGTATAAGGTGTACTAGATATGTGGTCTCTAGCCACAGACATAAAGCACGATTCGGCAGAAAGTTGATGTCCTTTTTGGTCACTGTATTCAAGATGGCGGGGCAATATAGACTTCTACAAATTTTAAATTAAGGCATCAGTTTCTTGGAAGATGTAATTACAGATTAATCAATATGTATTTATAAGTGCAACATTGATTTTTTTCTATAAAGTAACCTTGAAAACGACTGACTGTACCTTTAAGAGTGAGGTCGAGAAAGTTAGTTAATTTCCTGGAGAATTGCATCTACTCCTTTACAGCCAGTCATTATGTGTTGCATCCTCACTGTCACCTATTTAGGGCTAACAAGTGTTGATTGGGCTTTGGCTTTTTTTGCACCGCATCAGCTGACATGACTGTTTTTAACTCTCACAGTTAAAGTTGACGCTGCATGACTCTTCAGGCGGCTATACAAGGATATGAGCATATTCATTCATGAAGGATGAGGCATTTTGATGAAGGGAAGTTAGAAACAGTCAATTAATCTTTTGCAGTAATAAATGTCTGAGCGTAATCATAAATGCTTATCTCAAACTCGGAGCCTATTATTACATTTACAATGAAACAGACACGTGAAAACACATCCCTTTATCTGATTTGTTTCACTGGCTCATTTTCCCTTAATATGTGCACAAAGATTGGTCTGATCGCCCGCAAGCAGCACAGTGGTGAAATGGTTAGCACCATTGCCAAAAAGGGAGAAGGTTCAGATTGCAGGCTGGTTGGAGGCTTTTTTGTGTGGAGTTCAGATGTCCTCACTCTTCCCGTGTGGCTAAATTGACCGTAGGTGTGGATGTGATGGTGAATGACGGTGTGTTTCTCTGTGTTAGCCCTGAGAAAGGTCGTGCTGTTCCTCTGAGCAACATGCGATGAGGAATGGCTTCTCAGCCAAGACATTCTTCTTAAACAATAAAGACAGGACAATCTGGTTCAAGCAAGACCAATTGCACAGCTTCTCAATCAGTGGCTAAAGTCACAGACTGACATTGCTTCGTCTGTTACCATAGAAATGGAGCGTGGACCCCCTGGACTTCCTGGTCTCCCTGCAGCACCACCTGTGGTATTGGCTTTCAGGTGCGTCAGCGTTCCTGCAGCAACCCGACCCCTCGCCATGGCGGACGAGTATGCGTGGGCCAGAACCGCGAGGAGAGGTGAATAATGCAAACGCAACACCCACACGCATACATTGGTCAACATGAGCCGATTCAAGTAAAAACAAGCTTTACAAGTGTGTTTGGATCCATGCATGTTTAAGGAAAGGGAAAAAGAAGAAAACTTTTTTCCCCATAATTTGCAACCTGCTGTTAGAAAGTACGACTTTGGCTGTGACTTTTTGTTTTCCTCCCCGCCTTCCCCCCTCACTTCTGTCCAAATATGTGACAGCCAATTAAGGAATAAGTGGGATAGGCCTGCGCTTGGGTAATTATCTGGCTTTCACACACAGACTGAGTCCACGTTTTGAAGCTTTGGAGGCTTTGCTGTAGAATAATCGCCTTTTTAAAGATGTTTGTGTGGTTTCTAAGCAACCTTGAAGGCCTGAAAAAAACTTTCAAGGAGAAAGTATGCGAAGAAGCAAGGTAGAAAAGGTCGAGAGATGAGTTTTCTTAAGTTAAATGAGGTCAATTAAATAAGATGAACCTGAAAAGCACTGAGGAAAACTTTAAGATCTTTAGGTGTGTTCGAAAAATATACGAAACAAGCTGTCTTAGAGAAAGTTAATTCCATCCAAGTACAGAGTGGCATTCCTTCTTGGTGTCCATAGTGTCTGATGTTTTTCATCCATCCCCTGCTGTTAACCCGAGGTGAAGGCTGTAAAAGTACAAATAAACACAGTTCAGAGGATACAGGGAAGGAGAAAGGAGACAAAAATTGTTACCAGTTGTCACCATGGCAACAAAAGCAGCATGATGGGTGAGTAATAGGATACGGCCTTCAAGGATGAACCTTATATTACTTGTTTTTCTTTTTTTTTCCTTTTCCCAGCACTTTTTCATTTCCTCTCACTCCCTCGTCTAACCTGCTGCCTCCCCCCCCCACCCTCTTCCACTCATTGCTGCTCCTGGAGCAGTCCTTGAGAAAGTGACTGCTCCGCCACAAGCCCTGAGCAAAACATGTACAGAGTGACCAGCACAGCCCACTTACTCAGGAACCAAACCCAAAAAAATGCTGGCTGGCACTAAAGACCACAGGAGGCCAGAAGCGCATTTTACACCTCCCACCCTTCGATTTCACTCTCTGAGCTTTAATCTCATTTGTTTCATCTCCCCTTCCATCACTGCTTGCTCTGTTCAGCTATTTAAAACACCTTAGGCCACCTTAGAGGCCAGCTGTGAGAGCTGGAAAAGGATCCTTGTAAGACAGGAGTGAAAGGGGAGGAGTCTTGTGTGTGTGTGTGTGTGTTAAGTGCTTGAAGAGAGAAATGAAGAGGAAAGCAGAGACACTGAAATAAAATGTGTTAACAGATGAATTATGCTGTGTCAGTTTGAGACTGCCCGAGGGAGGAAAAAGAAAGGGATGCTAGAAAAGGTGTATGTGTGTGTCCTGGTGAAGCAGGAATGTTTATTGCTTGTGCCACAAAACAAATTGGGAAGAGATGTAAAAAAAAATCAGGTGATCAACACAGTGTCCAAAAAATTTCAACCACCTCTGTCGTTAAAAGCGTGAGGCGGACTGGCGTTTTTTTAGATTCTGCTCGCTGAGCGATTCTTTTAATGCCAGTGGAGGCTTTTATTTTATGAGGCACTGGGTTTCTTTCATAGGTGCTAGACATCTGCAGCAAAGACACGCTATACGCTGTTCTTGCTTCAAGCACTCTGTTGGGATTAACTCGCAGGCCTTATGTTCACAGATCCATGCATATGACACGAGCTTATATTTACACAGACACGCATATTCGCAAAATACAACGATTCTGAGGGCTAAATAAACTTCTTTTTCTTCTTTCTTTTTTTGCATTAGCCAACAGGCCTCCAATAAGTCTGGCCCTGATTGTTTGCAGCAGGCAAAGCTTTTAAAGATAAAGCAAATGCTATGAAACAGCAGCGCTACGGGCTTAAATCTGGCCAGTTAATGCCTGCATTTATGAACCTTCTGTTGGTATTTCCCTCAGCACACTGACAGCGTCCGCACTGCTTACTCAGCCTATAGCGGGTAATTAGCCTCGCTTTTGGTTTGATCAGCTCTGTGTGTTTTACCGAGAAGGGAAAAGGATAAGATGAGATGGAGCAAAGCCACTTACTCGTCTGAAATGATTAGTGTGTATGATGATGATGATTCTAAAGCTCTACATATTGATTGCGGACATGTTTTTTTTTTTTTTTTTTCATATTGTGTTGGGTTGCTGCAGTTAACGCGCACGACTTGTTTGCACGGTCGTCTGTGTGAGCATGTGTGTTTGTGCATCTTCCCCCTTCTATCGGGCTTTCGCAAGATTGTAATCCACACTTGTTCTCACTTTTCCACACTCCTCCTCCCTACTGTATCGTACAAGCGCGCAGATTAGTAGAAGTGGAAAGAAAGACGTTGCTCTAAGGATTCTTAACAACAAGGAGCGTACAGAATGTGGCGTTTGATTTGCTGTGAACAATAGCCGAGTGTTTGAGAATGGTACAATGGAAATATCCAGCCTGAGCCTCTGGAGAAAGGGTTTAAAGAAGACTCGGTTTTCTTCAAAAAGCGGTCATCTGCAAAAAGACAACAAAATAGCAATAAAAGCAATTTTATAGCATGTGTAAGAGTTATAAAATAAATTATAGGGCTCTAATTAGACTGGCAATCGTCTGTAGTTAATGCCTAATGAGGATTGAGCTATTAAAGTATTTTAGACATCGCCATAATCCTGTCTTGTAAAACGATGTAATTACAGATGATGCATGCACATGTGAGGCTTTTTTAATAAGCTGTGTCAATGAATTATGCAAACTACATGTAGAAGTTGTGTTTTGAGATTCAATTTTCTTAACTGTACTTTGAAGCCACAGTGGCTAATACAACATTATGCACAGACATACGCTACAGACCTTCAGACTCGCACCGAGCTGTGTTCTCTGCACTCCAAGGCCACATCAAAGAGGGATGTTGGTTTTTACAAAAGTTTGTTGGAAGTGAAGTTTACACGCCTTTTCAAACATCCCTGTCTTGTGGTCTGAGCTATTTGTAGTTGTAGCGCAGTGGCAAGGTTTCAAGAGTGCGGTGACGTCTTCGGTGTCCTTCATATATAATTTCAGTGGTCTGTCAGATAAAGAAGCTATTCCATTTTCCACAGACAATCCTAGAGACTCCTATACATGATTCAATAAGGTATCCTCTGTGAAAGCTTTTAACCTAACTCCTGTCAGAGCTACAGATGAAGTGTTATTGGACACTTTAGTTACTTCTTGGAGGGTAATAACCATCTTAAAGACAGCTGCTTATGAGTTTGATATTAAACATGACATGACAGTGTTGTTTACAGCTTGTTGCACTGACATGAAGTGCAGAGTGGTCAGTGACGCAACCTGGAATACAGAGAATGAGACTGGTTAGAGATACATTCACCTTTTAAGCAGTATAAACTCACAAAAGTACTCGATAACTCTCTCTCTCTCCTGCTGGAGATCTTGAATTTATCTTTGAGTCAGGACTGCTGCAGTTAAAGGAAGAAAAGTATTTCTATCTGCATCTATTTGCAGACTAGTGGGGCAGAGCAGGCGCTATAGATAGACATTGTTTAATACAGAAGCAGAACGATATGATAAGCTGAGTTTGAGGATGGTTGCTGAGTGGCTTGCAGATGCATAGCAACCATGGTCAGGCTAAATCGGCTTAAGTAGAGCGTCCTACTGTGTGTGAAATTTGCCAGTTGGATGTATAGGAGACCATTAGATAATCCATCAGCTGAATGTGGCTGCGCTTGACTACTGTGAGTTTAAATCTGTGCTTATGTGACTTCTCAGGTACTGCAACGAACACTTGCCCTGCCCGCCACACGTCTACTGGTCCGCCTGGTCGGCGTGGGAACGCTGCACTGTGCCTTGTGGCGGCGGCATCCAGTCACGCCGGAGAACCTGTGAGAACGGCAACGACTGTCCCGGGTGTGGTCAGGTATGTCATGCAGAACAATGCCTCTCATATGCACCGTTCTAACACCCGTCTTTTCTCTGTGGCTGTTCATTGTTTGGGAGCTCAGCTTAAGCCATTTGATGCGACAAAGCGTCAGTGGTGATGAAATGGGAACATCTAACACGACCAAATCCCCCGGCTATATTTATACAGTGGCAGCAGCCATCAGATTTATTACCAAGACCTATTTAATACCATGCACGCACACACACACACACACATACTGTAATCATTCCACATATGAATAGGCTTATTTTCTGCCACAAAGATGTCTCCAAAGCAAAGATGATGCAAGGAACTGTTGAAATACGAGTGTTCTTCTTGATGACAGAATGATGTGATGCTTGTGTTATTTCTGCTGCTATTTTCATACACGCACAGACTCCCTCATCCTCAGTCCTGGTAAAAATAAGAGAGAACGAACATGATAGCTGTAGCGCCTTGTCCCCCTGTTGAAAACGGATTAAAGAATATGGGTCAGGGCCTTGTGGATGCATGGGATTCTTGAAGTGTATTTCTGTTTGTTTGCGTGTTTTCTTTATCATTTTAAGTAGACGTTTGGATTTTTTTAATGTTATAGGCCCAACGCTGAATGTTTTTAACTTCTTTTGACTTAGAAACGAAATAAGAATTATATGTATTTTCATAGAATTTTCATGTAAAAGATTGGACACAGACATTCACTTGGTTGAATTAAATAATTGGGTGCTTTTTGCTTTTAGAAAATTTCAGTAAAATGCTGTAAAATATTGAACCAAATCACATTTAGCAGGAAAAAAAGGCACATTACAGAGGTTGTGAAATGGTCTGTTGTAAAGCGAAATAATACAGTGTACACGATGAAACATCCCACGCAAGACCTTGATACCTCGCGAGCACATATAGTATGTGATAATTGCCCGTGACACATTAGTCGCTGCAGAACACCCAAATAAAAAGACTGACCTCCCATTAAGTAGCAATTTAGCAGTCGTACCTTATCATCTCCTGCTTCGTGCACCTACAGAGCCACACGGTTCCTATGGTCATATTTCTGTCATTGCATGGTGGCCATTAACACGATAGGAATAGAGCAACTTGTCATTAGGAATGAGGGAACAGGACAGGAGATGTTAAAGATGGTTCTGTGTGTCCGTGGAGGTGACAGCGTCGTCGCAGTTACAGTCGTACTACACAAAGGAAAGCAGGAAAGGTCAAACAGGCACTTTGCATTGACTCTTATAAATTTTCTGTTTGTTTAGAAAAGTTGTCTTCATCCTCCTTCTTCCTTCTTGCTCTTGCATTTTCACTTGCTGTCCCTTTCTCCTTTGTTTTGTTTTCTCATTGACTCCTTGTCTTCTAACATTGTGATATGGACTTAATTAGGGACGTTTCAGGCACCGGAGAGGTAATTACATACTGACTTCAGAGGCAATTCTTTGCCGGGGAAGACTTATTTGGACAGTTTTTCTAAGTTATATTAGAGCCACACATTTACTCAGATCAGAGAATCATTTGCTGCCTTTTATTTACAACTCGTATAAGGTGCTAAAAGGCACAGCTGTTAATGTATAACAAGTGCTTCAATGCATTTAAAGCACCCATATCCACACACATTTCTATTCAGACCTTAAAGATTTCCACATATGATGGGGATAATAACAGCAACGGTAATTTCAAGAACCCCCAAAATGTGATGGAGTTTATTTTTATGTGCCATCTGCGTGCGTTTCTTTCCCCGGACACATGTTTAATTAAACAGAAGGAGACCACACGCACAAACACACACATGTCGCAGCTTCTGTCATCACAGCTACTTTATTTAGTCTGGGAATCCTACTGAGACCTGGAAAGGGTGTTAGATCGTCAACAAAGGTGCGCGTATGTTCATTTGCGCCTTCGCGTTTACCTGTAAGGATTTATATTGTCACAGCCACCTGTGGTCAGCTCCAGGTGTTTGTCAGATAGGTATTGACAGCAATAGGTTAACATCTGCTTCTTGTTTTGAAAAAGAAAGAAAGATTTTAAAACTTTTTTGGAACTTTTTTGACGAGTGTGCAAAGTTGAAATAAGTTGGCGATAAATATTCTGTTGTCAATACACTCCCAACATGTGGTAAAATGAATCCCTGAGCAGAAAAAAAAGTTCAGTTGTTACTTTTTTTGTGATTTTTGTTGATCCCTGAAGCAAACATTTCTTTGCTTATGCCCCTCCACAGGGTGCTCGCAACACAGTCAGAAACAGAATAGCTCAACTAAAACTAGGAGGGATTCAGGTCAAGGACGTTTCAGTTTAAATCAAAGAGTCCTCGCTCACTATGCAACCCCGCTACCCTGAAAACAAAATGCTGCCAGATGCTTGATTAAAGGAACAACCTCTCTCGGTGCTTTATTTCCATCAAACCTGCCCTTACGTTGCCCCGTGTGTCATAGCCATAAGCTTCAGCTGCAGGCTTACTTCAGTTCAGTGCCTCATTTTTGCTGATGAAAAAGGCCACATAACTGCAACTTCATCAGTCTGAAGTCCACACAGTGCTGCTCCATCACATTCGGTGTATTCACTCTACAGTGTTGAGTCCCCAGGGAAGCTAGCTAAGCTAGATAGGAAATAAAACAGTAGTGATGCACTATAGCTGCAATACAGTACTTAACCCCATCTATTCCTGTGACTTAAAACTTTACCACAGAATTGGAAGTGTGCTCAGTCAACCTTGGAGGAATTGGAAGCAAGGTATTTTTTTCCCCAGTATTGAGACAAAAAGCTATTATTTGCCAGAGGTTATGAATTCTGGAAACAAGGCAAAAATAATTAAATAAATTTAGAAGCAGCTCGCTCACGGTGTTTAGAGTGGGATCATTAATGTAAGCTGGGGAAATTTCATGCTGAATTTATTCCTGCTATATGTTCCATGGCCAGATAAACTTTTCACAGGCCAGGAAAAATATACCTTGTGCTTCGTATTGACAAAGTTTGTGCACACAGGTGAAAATTTACAAGTAAAACTGTAGTGAGAAAAAAACCCACAAAGGACTTAGTTTTTACATCAGCTAGCATAGCAAGAGTGCTGCAGTTGTAATTGTAACAACAGGAGTGCAGAAAGAACGATGTTGTAACATCATGATACATGAGCATCACTGCAGCCCCGACAATAAGCATCAAAAGACAAACACTGTGCATTGAAAGGGAAGTCAGATCAATTAATAAGGCTGTAAAACAACCTAGAACTTAGTGATTATCCATTTACTTTACATTATAAAGTGCTTTGGTGAATCTATGGCACTATATAAATAATTAAAGTGAATTATTGCACACAGACAGGCCTGAATCATGTAGTTTTCTCTCTTTCCTTCATGTCTTACAACCAGTCTTGGCGTCGTTACCCATAAAAAAGTGTTTTACACATTATTGTGTATTACGTATTACTTTACTTAATTATTCCCTGGAGAGAGTAGTTTGTTACACTACTTGTTTCACTGTTCATGATATGTACTTAAATGCATTGCCACATATTTACCAGTTAGCAGTATAATCCTGAGGCTCAGTCCTACACTGATACAAATCCCTGTCCTAATAGGATAGGACACGCTTACAGTTTTTCTTTTAGTGCTGAAAAGCAGCTGAAAGAGACTTCATGGCAATCATCACAGCAATTCTACTGCGGAAGCATGCGTAGGTGGCAATGGATGCTACAATGCTATAAGCCTGACTGCTCATCGATGCCATTGTTACCTGCCAAAACTCAGGCTCTGGCTGCTGGGCTGGGGTCAGCACACACTCAGCTTTAAGTCACTCTGGGAAGTGATTGTATAGTAGCTTACACAGAGCCTGCGTTGTGTCAGCAGTCTAACGTAGGTGTTTCTGTCCTGGATGCAGATTGCAGTTTCGCACTCTTGTTCTTCCTAAAAATCAAAGTAATGTCCACATGTTTGCTTGTCACAAGTTGTACACTGCTCCACCCTTTTTTCCTCCTCCCATGTACACCAACTGAAATAAGCTGATTGTAGCTCAAGTGCAAAAAGGCATGTTTGTCATATGTTTGGATCACACCGCCCACATTTCCTGGGACATTTCAAAGTAAAAGCAAATCAAGAGAGTATGTTTGGATAGATTCAACACAAGTTACAATCAGTTACCACATACAACTGCTGACTCAAGTCAGAGAGCAGAATAATTAGGACTGTTATTTATAAGCATGAAGTAAGCAATGAGATAGAAGGAAGAAAAATGGTTGTAGGTGATTAGAATCTGTAAAACTTTTCAGCGGCATTGACAAATAGATCTTTCTTCAACTTCTGGGGGGAAAAAATGGAGAGTTGGTCCCTGTGTGATTAAATAATTTTCACTCCCCTAAACCTCCATTAATTTCTCATTTTTCAAATCACATCCTCAGCAGCTTACCGACAAAAAGACCGACCCGTGTACGGCGAGATCTACAGTCTATCTACATTTTTATTAAATGATGCATTACTGCCGAAATTCAAGCTGTGTCACGTTTTGCATATTTACACTCAGTTTCAGCGCATTAAAGCTATGAAGTTACTATGTTAGAAATGATCTACAATTTAAAAAAAAGTTGTGAAAAAGACAGCATATAAGAGAGAATTTTAAACTAGATCTTGCCGAGAGCTCCAACTTCATTGTGAATGCCACGGTTTTATTCCTTTTAGTTCCTACGGGTAGATGAAAGAAGACTTCAGAGTTGTGCCGTCTTCAAGAATACATCCTTCACTATGGTATTTCCTACTTTGTACAGTAAAGTATATCAAATGTCTGTCACATCCAAGGATCAAAAGGAACCATTCTTCTCTGCTGAATATGCCTGGCAGAGTTAAATAAGTCAACGTGGGCCAGGCAGAACTGACAATGCACAGAGCTGCTTAATGAAACTGAGAGCTGTTCTATTTACCTGTGAGGAGTTCAGTTGTGCAGCCAGCCTGTGAAATGAAAGTTAAGCACACACTGTTTTTGTGTAGGCAGTCTGGCAGGTGAACGCACTTGTGTTCGTGTGTGTGCATGTGCGTGCGCGTGTGTTTTTGTACTGCTCCGTTTTAGTTATTGTGTGCGCACTGGTGTGTAGCCTGCTCCTGGCCGAGAGCGAGCTTCATTATGGAGTCAGACTGGTAGGCAGAGAGAGAGAAAGAGAGAGGAGTCTGTGTTTGACAAAGTGTGTTTTGGTCGGTGCCGCTAATTGAACTGATGTGTCACCGAGACTTGAGGAACATTAGGCCTCCGTCTCTGCAGACTCGACCACAATAGATAAAGACGTAGGCACCGGAGAGGATTAGTCACTCTCACATCTGGAGCGTACACTTAAACGTCTGGGTTCTGCAGCAGTATGTAAGTGCAGCCATCCTTATATTCACAGAAGTTTTCCTCTCTGGCTCACGCACTCACTGCTCTCCCAGTCCAATAAGAAGTTTAATGAGTGTAATGATGGTAGGAGGCTGAAGAAGCACGACTCCTTATTATTCACCTCCCACAGCTGACCGTGACAGAGGCCCTTTTGTACCTACACACACATTTTGTTTCTTCCACACACACATAAGTAAAGATATACAGGGTATTTCGGCCTTACACTTTACATTCATACATTTTCCAGTAAGGAAAGAGGCTGAGGGATTATGTTTCCACAGGACTCAAACAGTATGTTGACACTCACACTGGCTCTCTTTCTTCCTTTCTCCCTTCCTCCATCCTCAACTTGTATCCCGTTAGTCTGTAACACCTAAAAAATAGGCAGAAAGGTCTGTGGATGGAAACAGAATGAGATAGGAGCTGAAGCCTGAATCCATAAGTCAGCCATGGATAAATGTATAAACATGCACGCGCTTCAGGCACAGTAACAGACACGGACAAGTCAGTGCAAGGTGCCAAAGTAAGAACTTTGACTCAATAGTCAAGCTGACAGCCTTGCATAGACACATACACACAAACAGCCCGACCACTGCTTCCATTGCTGACCAACCAGACCGTTATGATGCCATCAAGCATCCTTCCACCCAGCCCTCCTGAGCTCCAGCCAG